>NC_065449.1:175680644-176331296 GCF_917563875.1 Diabrotica virgifera virgifera | reverse complement strand
GAACATCCTGTATATTTTTACATTTTTGGATTCTCCTGGATGTCTTCTTTCTTAAAATATGAGGTTTTGTAATGTTATACAGGGTAGTTTAAAAGATAATTACGTTTTTTTTCTTAATTTCCTAGCAACATTCACACCCTGTAGAATTGTAGTAGTTTGACATCAAAAACTCTATTTATGTACAAATGATTTTTAATATAGTCTACTATTGTTAAAAAGGGTTAGTATACGCTGTGAGCTCGTACGTAGAGGGGATATTTACAAATTCGCGAGCGCCAGTAGTGGCAAGTCTCTAAACGTTTACCGGAAATTTGACATAAATGTCAATGTGATTAATTTAAAATTAAAATTAAAAACATTAATTATAAAAAATATTAGTTGGTCAAAGCTGTGGTATATATTTTTACCTTAAATATACTTACGTTTTAAATACTGAATTTAAGTTTTTTTAATGTTTCGTAATATGTAATTATAATTTAATCTAAAAATCTTAGCGCCACCTACACGATAATTGTGAAAGTATCCGAAGTAAGAAATTCATATTTTATCAATAGAACGTCAAAATGATTAGCAAAATCTTAAAAAAATCGATTACAATTTAATTACTTTTTTGCGTCGTAAATGTTAAGTGATAACAATTAAATAATAAATTTAAAAATGACCGGTGAAAGTTGATTAGTAATCCGCTAGGAGCGACACCAGCAAAGCTCAGAGCGTGATAACAATTAAATAATAAATTTAAAAATTACCGGTGAAAGTTGATTAGTAATCCGCTAGGAGCGACACCAGCGAAGCTCAGAGCGTATTACGCGTATTACGCTCTGAGCTTCGCTGGTGTCGCTCCTAGCGGATTACTAATCAACTTTCACCGGTAATTTTTAAATTTATTATTTAATTGTTATCGCTTAATATTTACAACGCTAAAAAGTAATTAAATTGTAATAGATTTTTTTAAGATTTTGCTAATCGTTTTGACGTTCTATTGATGAAATATTAATTTCTTACTTCGGATACTTTCACAATTATCGTGTAGATGAAGCCAAGATTAATAGAATAATTTATAATTACATATTATGGAACATTAAAAAAACGTAAATTTAGTATTTAAAACGTAAGTATATTTAAGTTAAAAATATATACCACAGCTTTGACCAACTAATATTTTTTATAATTAATGTTTTTAATTTTAATTTTAAATTAATCACTTTGACATTTATGTCAAATTTCCGGTAAACGTTTACAGACTTGTCACTACTGGCGCTCGTGAATTTATAAATATCCCCTCTACGTACGAGCTCACAGCGTATAGCTAAATGTTGAATTGTACTATACAGGGTTGGTCGAAACTCGGAAAGAGTATTTTCTGAGTTTTCTTAAATGGAACACCCTATATTTTATTATCGTAATGAAATGATATTTTATGCTACTTTTTTATTTCTTAAGCATTCCCTATACCTAACTGCTTTAATTTGTTAGTTATTGGTGATTCAAGCCAAATATTAATTACAACAAAAAATACGTGAAATTTTATTAGGTTGGCCGTGAAAATATTCAATCACAAATAATTTTTCGGAAATAAAGACATATTAATCTTGACTGATCTTTAAAATTGCCAATAATGGTTGAGCTATCAAAATACCTACGTAGTTAACATTCTTGGCGCGATTAACAATTAAGCACAAATTAAAGCATTTAGGTATAGGGAATGCTTAAGAAATAAAAAAGTACCAAAAAATGTATTTTCATTGCAATACTAAAATACCGGGTGTTCCATTTAAGAAAATTCAGAAAATCCTCATTCCGAGTTTCGACCAACCCTGTATACTAAAATTTAACATTTAGCTAAACTAATAATTTTTAATAATAGTTGACTATATTAAAAATCATTTTAACATAAATAGAGTTTTTGATATCCAACTACTACAATTCTACAGGGTGTGAAAGTTGCTACGAAATTAATAAAAAAACGTAATTAGCTTTTAAACTACCCTGTATAACATTACAAAACCGCATATTTTAAGAAAGAAGACATCGAGTAGAATCTAAAAATGTAAAAATATACAGGGTGTCCCATTTAAAAAACGAAGTTTTAAGCAACTTCCGGTATAACCGGAAGTGGCAAATTGATGAAAATATTTTCATTAAATAGATCACCCTTCAAAACCCCTTCATTCCAATTTTCATGATTCTGTTGCCTTTAGTTCTCTAAATATTTCTAATAGGCCAGTTATCTGCCTCGCCCTATATAGTCCAGGGTAATAAGGATTTTCTCAGGACACTCAAAGATCCAGGTAGCTGACTACTTTTTTAGTTATTGGAGACCTATAGGAAGAAAACCTACCTGTTTCCTGCCTAGAGTTCGCGTCTGTTTTTTTATTATTAATTTATTGCAAAAATCGCGATTTTTTCGATTTTTTGCACCCTATTCAAAAGCTAAACAATTGACATAAAACTACAAAATTTAATTTTTTAGAACATTGAAAAACCTTCAAAATACCGATTTTTGCAAGTTAAAAAGTTAGTTTGTTGCTTCGCAAATTGCAAAATAAATGAAAATCGATATTTGTTAATAACTTTTACTAAATTTATCTTAGAATTTTAGGGTTTCACCCAAAGTTGGTTATTTTGGTACTTAACAAACCCTCAAAATTTGAGACCGATCCATTAATTAGTTTAAAAGTTATTCTATTTGTTTATCCCAGAGACATTTATTTTGCAATAACATGAGACAGAAAATAATGAACATTGGGCAATTCTGAGTATGCCAAACTAAAGTAGAAGACTGATTGTATCAAAATGTATTAAAAAAAGATAAAAAATTAATCAATATAATCAAAAATCCTAAAGCCAAATTTTTGAAATTTTGTAGTTTATAAACATTTAGAATAACTTGACAAATATTATCCGTATGAACAACCTTTTTATATATTCGGAAAGCTAGTATTTTAACACGAATTTTCAAATAAAAAAATGTAGCCTGGGTTCATTAGGGACAAAGTTAGCCATTTGTTTTTTTTTAATTCACAGCTAATTTGTTTACAATATGTAATTAAGGAATTTCATTGATGCCATTTTAAATAATGGGATTTGTATTTTTTGTTAAAAAATTTGCATAAACATTGTATCTTCATAGCACCCTCTACGATTTTTCAAAATTGTAGTTCAAACGGTTACTAGGAGGAACCTACGAATCCACCGAGTTAAAATACTGAAAAAGCAATTTCAAACTAATACAATTTTTGTGGTATATTTTTACAATGGTATACATTTTTATTTTTTAATACAATTTTCTGTATCTCCGGATCAACTCAATGGATTTTCATCTTTCTTTTTTTAATTCGTATGTAATTTCTACGTACATTACAAATATGCAGTTTGTTTATAAATTTATTAATAATCAGTCTAATTTGTTTAAACAATTCTTGAAAAAATATTTTTTTACAAAAATCTATTGTTTTAATCATAATATCATTAATGATCATACAAAAAGTTAAAGTTCACATTAATAAATAAATTATTTTTATTAGATAATTATTTATTGAAGATAATTTATTTATTAAAGTATACCTTAACTTTTTCTATGATTAATAATGATAGTCTGATTAAGGGGGTATTAGTACGCTACGGTCAAAATAGGTGGCCAATTTTTAAACTAACGTTTAACAGTTCTTTGAATAGATGGCAGCACGTACATATATTTTATTATTAAATTTAGTTCTCTGAACGACACCGCATTGATGCCATGTATTGCAACTTAGGCTCGGCACATCTCGATCTTAATCGTACTTTGTATTTACAGACGACAGTTGTTAATCCTTTCTTTACCTGCCTAGGGTAAATTCTCATTAATAGATACTAAACGTTCATTCATTTGGATATAGTTTATTATTTAATATTGTATTATACGGCAATTCGTAATTCTTTACCTGCTCAAAAGGATTTATTTCAAACTAAAGAAATTTGCAATTATTTGAAATACAAGTAAGTGCCTATCTAAATGACCAAAAAAGAATTATGCTAATTCTCAGAATGAAGATCGAGTATAAAATTAGTATTTTTAATAAATGTAAAATACGTAAGTCAATTGAAAAACAGAGTCACTACAATAACTTTTTTCATATTGAATGTTTTTTCAGCAGGGAAAGTTTTTTCCTCGGAAAATTTCACATTTTCATTTCATTTCTCATTTCAACATGCGAGGCAGAATAATAATTAGCCTAATGAACCACTTACTTAAAACATTTTTAAAAGTAATATACTGCAGAATACCTATATAAAAAATGCGAAGAACAAGTATCACGGACAAAGATTTGATTCCGCAATGCCTTGCCCTTAGGCACCCGAGAGGCTCTATTGACTGTCTAAGTGCTATATATTTGTTTTATCGACTACAAAAAGGCATTTGATAGAGTACAACATGATAAGCTGCACATACTCATAAATTATCTTGGAGGAAACTGGATTAGATGATAGATCTAAACAACATTAGATATGCCGACGACGCAGTAGTTTTTGCAGATAGCCTAGATGATTTGCAAAGAATAATGTCGCGCATATAAGACATAAGTAGTGAACATGGAATTTCAATACGAAAAAAAAAGAAAGTAATGGTAGTCATTAAGAGCGAAATATATTACATACACGGCTTTTGGTTAACCAACAACCAATTGACAGAGTGGACAGCTACACATACCTTGGTACCTACATAAACAGTCAATGAGACCACTCTAGTGAAATAAAACAACGCATAGGAAAAGCGAGATCAGCGTTCATAATGATGAAGTCTCGTTTCAGAAGTCACATTTACCACTTGTTAACAAAATTTCTATTATCAGATCCTATGTATTTTCTAGATTATTATACTGAGTAGAAGCCTGGACTCTTTCCGAAACTTCTTTAAGAAAACTCAAGGCATTCAAGATGTGGTATTACAGTCGCATTTTAAGAATTTCGTGGATGGGTCGTGTGACTAATGTTGAGGTCTTACGTAGAATGGGCAAGGAATGCGAGATTATTAACACACATTATTATCAAAGAGCGCAAAGTAGAATATCTTGGCCATGTTATGAGGAATGAATAGAGATTGCCGCTACTCATTCTTCAGGGCAAGGTATTGGGAAGAGAGGACCAGGGAGAAGAAGAATATATCTGAGAAACTGGTTCAATACCTACATCGACAAACAGACTATTCCTAATAGCAGCATGCAAAGTTAGGATAGCCATGCTGATCGCCAACATTCAGAACGAATAAGCACCGTGAGAAGAAGAATATCTCATTTTAAATTCTTCTTCTTCTTCATGTGCCTCGTCCGTTGCGGACATTGGCACGTTAGTCCAAACCATTGGCGTAAGTTTTGAAGCCATGAGTGTCTTCTTCTTCTGGGTCCACGTTTGCTCTCTATTTTACTCTGTATTGTCAGTGGCAGTATACGATATTTATCATGTCTCATAATATGATCGAGGTATTCAGGTTTCCGTTTCTATTGTGAAACAGATTTCTCATTTTTGTTTTCTCCTCAGCGCAATACCTCTACGTTGGTAGTGTGAGTCGTCCAGGACATTTTGAGGATAAGTCGGTACACCCACATTTCGAATACCTCTAGCCTTTTCGATAATGTTTCCGTTATTGTCCAGGTCTCTGCTCCATACAACAAGACTGGAAATACATAGCATTTTAGCAGCCGTATTTTTAGTGGGACAGATATGTCGCAATGATTGAATATATTTCTCATGTTAAATGTAGCTCTGGCCTTTTCAATTCTACATCGTATTTCGGTTGTTTGATCCCATTTCTAGTTGACGACTGTTCCAAGATATACATATACTTCTACGTGTTGAATTGGTTTTTTATTTTCAATTGTCTGGCAGGTTTTTGAGTTTTGCTCACCAGTGTCCATTTTTGTTTTATTTATGTTGATGGTTAAAATCTCTTTTTTCACTCGCTCTTTGTAGGTACCCGGGTATGACAGGCCTGTCGATACTGCTAGCAACCACAACTGTATCGTCTGCATATCGGTTTATCTAATTATTACTCCAGTAAATTTCAATATTTTTTTTCACTTACGGAAATATTTGACATAAATTAATCAATGATTATACAATATTGTTTTGTCTACAATTTTTTTATTAGGATAATGCCTCAACAAATACTAATGGCCATTGGCATGTGTAATGTGTGTAAAAATGTCGACGTCATCGTCTTTACAAAGAGACGATAATTGTATCCGAACAATGCATTATTTGCGGCCCTATAAAAATTAAATTTGCCAGAAAGTGAATAAAACTGAAATTGTTTTTAGATCCGCCCCACATAACATACTAGAGCTTACTTATGTTATTTATGTATTATGTCAAAACTAGTATAAAACTAGTATAATCCCCCAGTAAACACTTTGAGTCATTTTGAACCTCGTTTAACTTTCAACCATTCGTATAACGTCACGGTTTCAAGCATAAAAAATGTATATTTGTATTGTTAAGACACTGTGACGTTATACAATCATGATTGAAAGTGAAAGTCAAACAAGGTCCAAAATGCGTACTGGGAGGGGGTGGGGCCACTTTTCTAAACAAAACCGCGTGATTCATCGTATTTCCATGGTTACAAAACTCGTTTTCAATTGTTTGTAGATTTTCTTAAAATCCGGCAAACGCGCATCTGTCTCCATTTAATACATCACTGCTGCCATCTACTAAATGACACGTGAACTCATCTTCTCATCTATTAAGTGACAGCGGAACTAATTTATCACTAGAAAAATGCCAACTTATTGCTGTAATTTCAACAAAATCCCCAGATTGCAGCTTTTAACTAAAATTTTTACTTTTAGGTACAGTTAATTTAAAAATTATGGCAGTATGGACAATGAAATTTTGTTTAAAATAAAGCTTTTTGCATAGTTAATCGTTTCTGGTAGTTATTTTCCACCCAAGTTCAAAAATTATTATGCAAAACGAATTTTTATAGCAAGTTACTAAGTAAGTTATGACATGGACTCCTTTATGTACAGTTATAAAAAATATACTGCTTTCTTTGGAAATTTTAACTAGATACTATTAAAATAGAAAGTCTACAGTTCACGTACATACCCCTAAGTTGAAGATTGGTTTTGAAATAGTGACGGTAACTGTACCTAAAAACTATATAAATTTTAACATTGTGTCATACCACCTTAATAACATGGATTTTTGGGAAAAAATTATTTTTTCAAAAATTGTAACAAATTAGATTGTTTATTAATTAATAAATGTCAAATTGCAAATAGACAAATTACATATTTGTATTGTACAGAAAAATTACATACATATATTAAAAAAGAAAGATCAAAATATATTCAGTAGATCCCGAGATATAGAAAATGATAGTAGTTTTAAGTTGCCTTTTTTAGTTTCTGAACTCGTGCATTTGTCGGCTCCCAGCTACCCCTGCACTTACCACGACTAGTCACCAATTGAACAAAATTTTTAAAAATTCGTGTAAAATACCAACTTTTCGAATATGTAAAATGATTTTTTCTACGGACAATATTTTTAAAGTTGTTCTAAATGTTTATAAACTACAAAATTTCAAAAATTTGGCATTAGTATTTTTGACTATATTAGATAATTTTTTATCTTTTTTTAGTACATTTTGATAGTATCACTTTTCTACTTTCATTTGACATACGCAGAATTGCTTTATCTTCATTATTTTCTCTCTTATGTTATTGCGAAATAAAGGTCTCTGGGATAAACAAATAGAATAACTTTTAAACTAATTAATGGATCGGTCTCAAATTTTGAGGGTTTGTTACCCCAATACACAACTTTGGGTGAAACACTAAAGTTCTAAAGTAGTTTTAGTAAAAGTTATTAACAAATTTTTTCACTTATTTTGCAGTTTGCGTAGCAACAAATTAACTTTTTAACTTTCAAAAATCGGCATTTTGCAAGTTTTTCAATGTTCTAAAAAATTAAATTTTGTAGTTTTATGTCAATTGTGTAGCTTTTGAATGGGGTGCAAAAAATCGAAAAAATCGCGATTTTTGCACTAAATTGTTATTAAGGGGGGGGAGGTATGGTTTGAAATACTTAATTTTTTTATTATTTCAAACAAAGTGCATACTTTCAAGAATACACTCTGAAAATTTCAAAATAATCGGAGTAAAATTACCAGAGATACAGCGTGTTGAATATCCCTACCTTCGACTCGCTTTGCCGCGACTTCGCGCCAGCACGCTTGAGCGTAGTGAGAAACGTTAAACAACTGTTCGCCTTCTCTTTTGTAGATTACTCCTCGATTCAAAAAACATATTCCAATGTGCATCACTATACGATTTGGCAGACAAATAAGAAGATGAAGATGCAGTTTTCAAAACTTTAAACGCATTTTTATCAAAACTGCTTTTTCAAATGCGGTGGACATTGTAACTGAAAAACTACTCGGCCGATCTACCTATATTTTGCACAGATTTTCTTTAGACAATTCATGAGGTAACAACGTCGAGATATTTTTCTTTTTTTGCTTATTTTTTGTTCAACAATAATAAATCTGTTGATTTTCACAAATTTTTTACCAAAAATTTCATTTTTTTGATTTCTGAGTGATACCAAAAATTCAAAAATCATTAAAAATAAAAAAACTCGACGTTGTGACCTCGTGAAACTCATAAGCTAATTAAATCTTTTTGACTTTTTTGTTTCGTATGATCGAGTGTCGAGTTCTTATGTCCACCGCAAAATCCATTTTTTTTGTGAGCTGCCTGTCAAAATTTGTCACCAATGGCTTATTTTTCAATATTTTGGATTGAATTTTTTTCTAAATATTCTTTGAATTATACTTAATATGCTTATTTAATTTCGAAATAAAATAATAGCTTCGAAAAAAATTCACAAAAATGTGCTTGATTTGTTGATTTCAAACCATACTTAATAAAAAAACGGACGCGAACTTTAGGCAGGAAACAGGTAGGTTTTCTTCCTATAGGTCTACAATAACTAAAAAAGTAGTCAGCTACCTGGACCTTTGAGTGTCCCGAACATGGTATATTTCCAGCTTATTACCCTGGAGTAATACAGTTATAGAGTAGGCAAGAAAGTAAAGCAGTAAAAAGCCCAAAACCTACCAATTTTTTGGCTAAAACCTAACGGCATGATATTTGTTTTCAACGACCCCAAAAACCTCCGAGTAACGAGTATCAAATCTCCATAACACAAAACTCCAGGAGAAGATACCTGTCCTGGGCATCAGGTGCCTCGGAGATTATCGCCGTTATGATATTCGTGTTCAGCGAGCCCAAAACGTCCGAGTTGTAATACTGAACTCATTTCCGTCAATATTTCAAATTTATCATTTTTCATAATTTCGAAATGTATTTTGGAAACTGCATTTTCCTTGTTCAATAATGCAATTTCCATTTGAACGTCATCACTTTAGTTCACAAAATTTCCTAACGCTCTTACGAATCGAAGGCAACAAGGTTCTTTGAGGTCCATCCAACTGAAAAATATTGGGAGGTTCATTGCTTCATTGCCTCGCCTAATACTGGTTTATAGGTTACGCAGTTATGCTTGTACCTTGTAGAGATAAGCTTAACGATATGTTTTTTTACTCTGGGCTAATTAGCAAAATACAAGGAAAAGTTATTTACCAGCAATTTTATTGCTGGAATCGAAGCTTATGATTGTATTTAATAATATAGGTATGCAAAGTCCGCAGATAGTGTGCTACTTTTTTTATAAACAAAATGGCGCCCGAAAATCGGATTTTTTTCAATTTTTGCTCTATAACTCCAAAGATTTTAACTTTACACCAAAAACACCCAAATAAAAATTCACCGCAATTAAATTCTGCATAGAGATGTGTTTTTCCCGATTCACTTCGACGAAAACTTTCCCCGGAAAAAGTGGGTTTTTCCAACAAAATCTTTAATTTTCAACTAAAATTTTAGATAAGTAATTGTTAATAAATAATTAAATAACGTGGTAATGTAAAAGCACTTTTTGTATAGATTATAATTCCAGACGCCGATGAAAATTGAATTAACAGTTTAGCAACAATTGAATTGTTAATTAGAAATTTACGGTCGCTATAATAACGACAATAATTATGATGCATAAGAATAACTATGACTTTTTCATAAAAAGGCACTATACCTATCTAATGTACTTTACAGAATTGAAATTGGACTATTTAAGCGGCCTCAGGAATATTTTAAAATTATAAACAATTTTTTGGCTTATAAACAAATAGAGTATCTCGAAAAATATTAAACCAAATTAAATTGTGAAAACGGTATTCGAAAAACAGCGGCAGGATGCTTCTTTTAAAAGAAAAAACGTTTAATTACGATGAGTGGTTCCTCAGATACAACCGGTGAAAGTTGACCTGAATTTACGGCAAAGATATAAACAATAGGATTATAATTTTTAAACCATCACCTTTTCATTTTTGTCCTCTTTCTCCACACCAATTTTCATATCTTTAAAATACTCATAACATACTTACTTACTTACTTAAGCCGTCCTCTTGTACCTTACGGTGTCGAGGTAAGTGGAGAAATGAGACGTCTCCATGCCTTTCGGTCGGTAGCTAGTCTTTCTGCTTCTCTCCACCCAATATTTCTTTTTCCGCAAGCCTTTCCAATATTTGCATTCCACGTTCTTGCTGGCCTGCCTCTTCTTCGTTTGTTGTCAGATGCCGCTTTCCATACCCTCTTTACAGTTCTACCTTCACTCATTCTCGCCATATGTCCGAACCACGATAACTGTTTCGTTTCAAGTCTGTCTAAGGTCCTTCCAACACCGCACCTTTCACGTATGTCTTCATTTCTTATACGATCACGTCTGGTCACTCCGGATACCGCCCGTAAATATCGCATTTCGCATGCTTGGATTTTACTACGGATGTTGTCGTTCACTGTCCACGTTTCACTACCGTAGAGTAGCACCGGCTCGTATACGGTTTGAAATACTTTCATTTTTGTTTTCAGGCTTACTTCTTTCTTCCTAATAAAACTTTTATTTAGTGCATAGTATAATTTTGTTGCACTCATTACCCTGCTGTTTATTTCTGGTTCTATATTTCCTTGCCCATTCATTGTTGATCCTAGATACTTGAAGTCCTCAACTTGTGTAATGGTCTCATTATTCAACTTAACATTTATATTTTCTTGTGTTTTCGATATTACTAAAGCTTCTGTTTTTTCAATATTTATTCTCATCCCAAATTTCTTAAAGGCTTCATTCCAAACATTCACATTTACTTGCAAGTCTTTTTCTGATTTTGCCACAATAACCAGGTCATCGGCATATATCAACTCTGACACGCAAACTTGTTGAAGTTTATACACCCCAACCCTAGTTCTTTTTACCTTACCCCTGCATTCTTTTGCAATTTCGTCCATTAGAGTGATAAATAACAAAGGCCTCAGAACACCACCTTGTCTTACACCTGTCCTTGTGTAGAATTCAAGAGATGAGCAATTGTTCGTTCTTACATTATTACGTGTACATTTATATATACTCTTTATTGCTTGGATTAACTTCGGTTTCACATTTCTACGGTTTAATATTTCCCAGATCTTGTTACGTGGCGCCCGATCAAATGCTTTTTCCAAGTCCACAAAACAGAGATACAACTTACTGTTATGCTCTAGGGCTTTTTCTGATAACTGTCTCACCGTGAATATGAGATCGGTTGTACCTCGCCCTGGCCTAAAGCCGCATTGGCTGTCATCCAGTGTGTCCTCGATCTTTTCTCGCAGCTTTTTCTCTAGTATTATTTCGTAGATTTTACTAGCAACTACCAACAATGATATTTCTCTATAGTTAGAACACTTATTTCATAATATTCACTTTCACTTAATACTCATAACATATATTATTATAATAAAAACTATCGATAATACGTGTGAAAATTGCCAAAAATAGCAAAATTCCCATCAAAAATTAGGTTGGAGAAAATGTAACCCTCAAAGTTCAAAATCGGTATTCGTTAAAAAAATGCATTTTCTCGGCTTCAGATGGAGCAATTTCCTTCATTCTTTTTTTGTTCCGTAATAACTCTAGTAGAGCCATCAAACTAACGCATTATTAAATGTCAAACTTGCTTTTGTTTTGTTACAATAGATTAATTTATTTATAAGAACAGAAAACTACATATTTTTTCCAGTTGTAGGCTTTTTTAGATAAACTTACTACAAGTGTACCTTTTAAAGTTAAAAACATAAATATTCTCATTTGAAAGCTGTATAATTATTTAAACAATTTTTATTTAAACAAATTAAAATTTTGTGTTATAATAAATAAATTAATTTGTTATACCAAAACAAAATCAAGTCTGACATTTAATAATGCGTCAGTTCGATAGCTCTACTCGAGTTATTAGGGAACAAAAAAAGAATGAAGGAAATTGCTCCATGGGAAGCCGAAAAAATGCATTTTTTTAACGTATATCGATTTTGAACTTTGAGGGTTACATTTTCTCCAACCTAATTTTTGATTGGAATTTTGTTATTTTTGGCAATTTTCACACGTATTATCGATAGTTTTTATTATAATAATATATGTTATGAGTATTTTAAAGATATGAAAATTGGTGTGGAGAAAGAGGACAAAAATGAAAAGGTGATGGTTTGAAAATTATGATCCTATTGTTTATATCTTTGCCGTAAATTCCGGTCAACTTTTACCGGTTGTATCTCAGGAACCACTCACGACAATTAAACGTTTTTTCTTTTAAAAGAAGCGTCCTGCCGCATTTTTCCCAATACCGTTTTCATGATTAATTTAATTTAATATTTCCCGAGATATTATATTTGTTTATAAGCCAAAAAATTGTTTATAATTTTAAAATATTCCTGAGGCCGCTTAAATAGTCCAATTTCAATTCTGTAAAGTACATTAGATAGGTATAGTGGCTTTTTATAAAAAAATCATAGTTATTCTTATGCATCATAATTATTGTCGTTATTATAGCGACCGTAAATTTTTAATTAACAATTCAATTGTTGCTAAACTGTTTATTTAATTACCATCGGATTCTGGAATTATAATCTATACGAAAAGGGGTTTTACAGTACCAAGTTATTTAATTATTGATTAACAATTACTTATGTAAAATTTTAGTTGAAAATTAAAGGTTTTGTTGGAAAAACCCGCTTTTTCCGGGGAAAGTTTTCGTCAATGTGAATCGGGAAAAACACGTCTCTATGCAGAATTTAATTGCGGTGAATTTTTATTTGGGTGTTTTTGGTGTAAAGTTAAAATCTTTGGAGTTATAGAGCAAAAATTGAAAAAAACACGATTTTCGGGCGCCATTTTGTTTATAAAAAAAGTAGCACACTATCTGCGGACTTTGCATTATTTATTTATTAAGCGCAACAGGCCTTGTAGGCCTAGGGCTAAAATGTTTACATTTCTGATTACATAAATAATATAGTAAATAACTTAATATAACTTACATAACTTATAAATTTTATTTAAATACACTTCAGTCTTTTTATACACTCCTTCACAACCTCTCTCCATCTCCTTCTGTCCAATGCTAGTTCTTTCCATCTCTCAATGTTACTTTTCTTCAAGTCTTCATATACACTGTCCTTCCATCTTTTCCTTGGCCTGCCTTTCCTCCTCTTTTGTATTGGTCTTCGTGAAAGTACCATTTTTGGCATTCGTTTACTTCCCATTCTCTCTATGTGCCCCAAGTATCGTATTCTCTGTGCTTTGATCGTCATCGTAATCGTTGGCTCTTGATATAGTTCTTCCAATTCTTTATTGGTTCTTCTTCTCCACTGACCTTCTATTTTCACACCTCCATATATTGCTCTTTGCATTTTTCTCTCCCATCTTTTTAACAGGTCTGTTTCTGACTTTTTGAGCACCCATGTTTCGCTTGCGTATGTTACTGTAGGTCTGATAACAGTCTTATAAATTCTTATTTTTGTTTTTCTTGATACGTATTTGGATTTCAATAATGTGCGTAATGCTCCATATTTTTTATTTCCTTTAGCTATTCTTGCCTTTATCTCCCCTTCTTCATGACCATTTTCATCTATTTTGGCTCCCAGGTAAATAATTTCTTTGGCTCTTTTAAACGAGTATGTTTTTTCTCCATCTATTTGTACTATGATGTTATTCTCTTTTTCTTTTTGGATCTCTCCCATTATCATATACTTTGTCTTTTCTTCATTTATTTTAAGTCCGAATTTTTTGGCTTCTGTTATTATGTTTTTCATTAACTTTTGTAGTTCTTTTTTGCTTGTTGCTGATAGCGTCAGATCATCTGCAAATGCTATGCATTGGTGGCCGTTTTTAAATATCGTTTCTTGCATGTTTATTCTGCTTTTCCTGATTATTCCTTCCAATGTTAGATTGAATGCCATTGTTGATAGTGGGTCTCCTTGTCGTAATCCTTCCTTGGTTTCAAACTTTTTGGATGTATACCCTTTCCAAGCTATTTCGTTTATTGTGTTTTCCATCGTCATCTTTATCATCCTGACAATTTTACTTGGTATCCCCAATTCTTTCATCAGTTCGTACATCTGCTGTCTATTTACTGTGTCGTAAGCCTGCTTAAAGTCTATGAACAAAGCATATAGTACTGTTTTATGTTCGTAACAGGTAGTCTGTATTTCTTTTAAGGCAAATATTTGGTCAGTCGTTGATCTGTTGTTTCTAAAACCTGCCTGGTATTCCCCCAGTATTTTTTCCGAATAATGACTTAGCCTTTTACTTATACTTTGTGCCAAGATTTTGTAAACTATTTCTAATAGTGCGATGCCTCTGTAGTTTTCGCATAGCATTCTATCACCTTTTTTATGTATAGGGCATATTCTTGCTATGGTCCACTCTTCTGGCATTTTTTCTACTTCCCATATTCTTTTTATCAGATCATATATCTCTTTCTGTAGTCTTTTCCCTCCTGATTTTATCATTTCGGCCGATATTTCTGTTATTCCTGGGCTTTTGTTATTTTTCAAGCTCTTTATTTCGTTCTTTCTTTCTTGTTCTGTGGGTATTTCTATTGCTATCTGATCATCTTCAATTTCATGGTTTGTTTCCTTTTGTACTTCGCTCTTATTTAGCAGTTCTGTGAAATAGTTTTGCCAGTTTTCCATTATTTTTTCAGGCTCATTTAGCAACATCCCTTTATCATCTCTCATATATGGGTTGTTTTTTTGATATCCTCTTTCCATTTTTTTGCTTCCTGGTAGAATGATCTTATTTCTTTTTTTTGAAATTTTTCTTCTATTTCTTTCAGTTTGTTCTCGTTGTATTTTCTCTTTTTGCTTCTACATTTTCTTTTCATGATTTTTCTCAATTCTCTGTATTCTTCTCTAGCGCTTTCTTCGTCATTTGTGAGATTTTTGAGTCTTACTTTTCTTATTGCTTCTGCTATTTCTTGACATTCTTCATCATACCAATCTTTTGTTTTGTGTTTTCTTTTGGTTTTCGCTAGGATTGCTTTACTTGTGTCCAAGATTGCTTCTTTGATATTTTGCCATTGTTTGTCTGGGCTTGACGTTTCTTGTTCCCTGATTAGTCTGTTGGTTATTCCCTGTTCATACTTCTTCTGTGTGTTGTTATCTTTTAGTAGTCCTATGTTAAATTGTTTTCCAATTTTTTCTGTTGTTTTATTGTTTCGCTTTATGTTATGCTCGATTTTATATTCTGCTCTCACCAGGTAGTGGTCAGAGTTACAGTCCGCTCCTCTCATGCTCTTTACATTTATTACATTGTTTGCATGCTTCTTCTCTATTAAAATATGGTCTATCTGATTTACTGTCTTCTTATCAGGGAAAATCCACGTTCCTTTATATATATCTTTTCGGCGTAATTGTGTGCTTCGTATCACCATTTGTCTTTCTGTTGCAAAGCCTATTATTCTTTGGCCATTATCGTTCGACACCTCATGCTTACTATATTTCCCTATTATGTGTTCGTATATATTCTCTCTTCCTACTTTGGCGTTGCAGTCTCCCATTATTATTTTGATGTCAAACCCTGGTAATTTATCATATTCTCTTTCCAATTGCTCGTAGAATTCATCTTTTTCTTCTTCTGTGGCATCTTCAATCGGTGCGTGTACATTTATTATACTTATGTTTCGTTTGTCCCCTTTTAATCTTATTGTGCATAGTCTATCTGATATTGGTTGGAATGCCATTACTCTTTCCTTCCATTTTCGCTGTATTATAAAACCTGTTCCTAACCTTCTGGTTTCTCCCCCGCTTTTAAAAAATACCACTTCTTCTATTTCTACTATTTCTGTTTCCAATTGTTTTGTCTCTTGTAAAGCTATTATTTCTACATTATATCTTTTAATTTCTCTAATTAATTCTTTGAGTTTTCCTGTTTCGTATGTGCCTCTTACATTCCATGTACCCAAGTTGACTTTAGTTTTCTTTTTGTTATCTTTACTTATTGCCTTGTCCATTGCCTGCGTCGTTTCCTTCTTATTTAACCCTGTTGCAAACTGTATCTTGTCATTTTTCGGCTTTTCTTTTTTATTGCTGTCTTGATTTGTTTTATTTCCATAGTTCGTAATCCTATTATTTGCATTTTTCGTCGTCATTTGTTTCCTTTCATTGCTATTGCTTAGTTTTTTGCTTTGGTCTCTACCACCAACGTTTGGTTCATTCCATCCCAGCGCCATATTTCATGATCGGCATATATTTTCTTATACCCTACTTTCACTTTTCTCCCTTCCTTTCTTAGTTCTTGCGCTTTTTGTCTGACCTGTTTCTGTACAATTCTGTCGGACTTTGCATACCTATATTATTAATATATACAATAATAAGATTCGATTCTAGCAATAAAATTGCTGGTAAATAACTTTTCCCAAAAATGGCCTATTCTCCGATAATCAGCCCAGACTATTTATTAATCAAACTGATTACATAAAATATGTGCCATCTTCAAAAACCCGAAAAAGTGGTTTTTATGGGTTTTTGGGGATTTTCCCCCTTCTATAGACTTCAAAATAGATAAAATCAAGACCTTTTGATAGGTATGTGTATCCAGTGATGAGTGCGCTAATAACAGAAAAGACGGAAAACATAATACGTCATCAAATATAAAAAGAGATGAAACTGGTCCTCCTCCTACTAAGTGCCTTCTCTGTTGAGGTTGGCCATCCATATGGCAAATTTCACGCTGTTCTGGGCTTGATGAATTAATGTCATTCCCTGTTGTGTGGTTGCAATCTCTAATGTTTCGGAGCCAGGATTTTTTCTTTCTTCCTATACCCCTTTTACCTTCGATTTTGCCTTCTAATATTACCTGGAGCTGCTCAAATTTCCTATGGTGCATTATGTGTCCTAGATATGACGTCTTTCTAATTTTCATTATATTGACCAGATGAGGACGTGTGTTCATTATTTCCAGTACTTCTTCATTCGGTGGTACATACACATTTCGAATGAATTCAGTTCGTTGACATCATACTGTTTTAATGTCCAGGTCTCACAGCCATATAGTAATAGAGTCCACACATAACACTGAAACTGGTAGAGGAAATTATCAATGGAAACCTATAAATTTACATTATGTATATTGATAGTTTCCCCACCTTTAGATGTACCGGAGTTGTTTGGCCACTGTCGCTGGGGCAGTTTGACTCCGATACGTTTAAAGGTGGGAAATTATCAGTAGTAATTGCACAAGAGCTCTAAAATTATTGAATTTTTCCCGAGTGTCACTTTGGCAGTTTTAATTTCACGAGCCGAAGGCGAGTGAAATAATGTCAAAGTGTCACGAGGGCAAAAATTCTATATTAATTTTAGAGTTCGAGTGCAATTTGTTGCGATTATTTCATGAATAAAACTGTTCAAAACCAAAATTTTATTGTAATTTATATATGTAAGTACCAATTAGTGAAATTAAACACACAGTTGTTATAAATATGTATTTAACGGTTGAAAGTCATCATTTTTATAATTTTTAAAACATTTGTCATTAATGTCACTGAATGTATTTTTTCGTAGCAACGAAGGGCATCTGACGTAATATGCTTAACGACGGGAGATTATCAAAAATTATCACCTTAATTTGCATGTCTGTAGCTTTCTATTGGTCAGAATCTCCTATGAATGAAATAATCAATATAATGTAAATTTGAAGGTTTATATTGATAATTTCTCATCTCTTGTAGTTTCATCTCTTTTTATTTCACAAAGTATTATGTTTTCCGTCTTTTGCGTTATTTTACCGGTTTCGTAGTGCACTCATCACTGTATAATCTGAAGTAACTGATTCCTTTAGGACATTCAAAAATTGGGGGAAATACTTTTAAACCCCCAAAAAACTATGTTCTTTCAGGGGTTTTAAAGGTTTTTGTGAAGGGAGATAATAGTATTTTTTGAGATCGATACAACCTAAATCAATGCGTTTTCAATTCACATTAAAAAAATACACGAATAAGAATTTTTTATGGTCTCACAGAAGCAAACACAAACATCGTTTATGCGGAAAAACTAGGTATACAGGTCAACCGAAATAGGAATAGAGATGAACATAATTTCTCTGCCTGTTTTATAGTCAAATGTTTCAACAGATCGTTTACGAAATTTAGGTTTAGTGTGCACTTGTTTTTCAGTTATAAACAAGTGCCCACTATACGTTCTGAGCTTCGCTGGTGTCGCTCCTAGCGGATTAGTAATGCAACTTTCACCGGTAATTTTTAAATTTATTATTTAATTGTTATCGCTTAATATTTACAACGCAAAAAAGTAATTAAATTGTAATCGATTTTTTAAAGATTTTGCTAATCATTTTGACGTTCTATTGATGAAATATTGATTTCTTACTTCGGATACTTTTACAATTATAGTGTAGATGGCGCTAAGATTAATAGATGAATTTATAATTACATATTACGGAACATTAAAAAAACTTAAATTCAGTATTTAAAACGTAAGTATATTTAAGGTAAAAATATATACCACAGCTTTGACCAACTAATATTTTTTAGAATTAATGTTTTTAATTTTAATTTTAAATTAATCACTTTGACATTTATGTCAAATTTCCAGTAAACGTTTACAGACTTGTCACTACTGGCGCTCGCGAATTTTTAAATATCCCCTCTACGTACGAGCTCACAGCGTATACATAAAATTCGTAAGATTTGTTGAAAAATTTGACTATACGCTGTGAGGTCGTACGTAGAGGGGATATTTACAAATTCGTGAGCGCCAGTAGTGGCAAGTCTGTAAACGTTTACCGGAAATTTGACATAAATGTTAAAGTGATTAATTTAAAATTAAAAGTAAAAACATTAATTATAAAAAATATTAGTTGGTCAAAGCTGTGGTATATATTTTTACCTTAAATATACTTACGATTTAAATACTGAATTTAAGTTTTTTTAATGTTCCGTAATATGTAATTATAAATTATTCTTAGCGCCATCTACACGATAATTGTGAAAGTATCCGAAGTAAGAAATTCATATTTTATCAATAGAACGTCAAAATGATTAGCAAAATCTTAAAAAAATCGATTACAATTTAATTAATTTTTTGCGTTGTAAATATTAAGCGATTACAATTAAATAATAAATTTAAAAATTACCAGTGAAAGTTGAATTAGTAATCCGCCAGGAGCGCCACCAGCGAAGCTCAGAGCGTATAAAGGAGGCAAAGAAAGTATGGTCACGTCTATTCCTATTCCGGTTGGGGTGTACAAGGGTTATTCGGAGAGTTTTACTGGATTTAGCCAATTTTTGAAGTAAAAACTTCTTGGGATTCTTCTCCCTCTTCTAGGGACGTTGTGCGATTTTTGGATAGGGGAAAAAGCATTGAATTCGCGACCGTCATCGCTTATGCTATATATTATGTGTATGTATATATAAGTTGTGTAGAGGTATTTAAATTTAAAATAAATGTAAAACCTATTTTAGGATGGGGGAGAAAGGATTTATTTCGCGACCGTCATCTCTTCGGCAAAATAAATTTTGTATGTATCTATATTATGTGTATGTATACATAAATTGTATAGAAGTATTTAAATTTAAAATAAATGTAAAACCTATTTTTGGATGGGGGAGAAAGGATTTATTTAGCGACCGTCATCGCGACCGTCATCTCTTCGGCGAAATACATTTTATACTAATAATAATATTTATTAAATACGTATATTTATTATGTGTATGTATATAAATTGTGTAGAAGTATATAAATTTAAAATATATGTAAAATCTATTTTGGGATGGGAAAAAAGGATTGATTTCGCGACCGTCATCGCCTTCGACGAAATAAATTTTGTACGTATATTATTATAATGTACGTATAATAATAGTAATATCATTGAAGTGAAAACTTCTTTAGGGACGTTGTGCACTTTTTAGATGGAGAAAAAGTGTTAAAGTAGCGACCGTCATCGCGACCGTCATTGCTTCGACGAAAGCAATTTTTGAAGTGAAAACTTCTTTAGGGACGTTGTGCACTTTTTAGATGGGGAAAAAAGTGTTGAATTAGCGACTGTCATCGCTTCGGCGAAATAAATTTTTGAAGTGAAAACTTCTGTAGAAACGTTGTGCCTTTTTAGATGGGAGAAAAGTATTGAATTAGCGACCGTCATCCCGTATATACTATAAGAAGTTTTCACTTCTGTCGGCACTCCCATGAGTGCTTTAATTTTTTTTTTACGTTTCTACATCATTAAACAGAGTGTTTTTAATAATTTTATAAACTAACACAAGACGATGTATTTACCATATTCAGAGAATCTAGAGATATCATGAGACATGTGCAAAACCCGGTTTTCAATGGTTCTTGGGTTTTTACTGGATTTTTCTTTTTGCCTTTATATGCCATTAAATGGCACATTTAAGGCTATGGGTACATAATTCGTAAATATTTTACGTGTATCCCTACTTTTTCTGTCTTTACACGGCAAATTACGTGTAGTAAAATTCACACTGGTGTGGATATGTAAACATTACAAGAATGTCATTCTACTTGAAAATGTCATAATTAATTTAAAGAGATGGCTTTTGAATGTTCTTGGATAACTGTTATTTTTATAATTGCAAATTATTAATTCAGTTAATAAATGTGATAATTTTTTCACTAACTATGTTTTCAGTGATTGTAATAATTTATTTGTACAACAAAAACTAATAATCAATCGAGAAAAGAGGAAAAGTGATTTTTTAATAATATATTGTTATTTTGGAACGCTTACAATTTTGAACATCTCTAACAACAAAATACTTGGATCACAGGATATATCTGATGTATTCTCTGCTTGGATCTTCCACAAATAATACACAATAAATAACTTTGTATTAAGTTCACGTCTTAAATCAATTATTTATCAAATACACTATATATCAATAATATTTAATCAATTTCTCAAAATATTCCCGATGCAATGTCAAATATTTAAAATTGTCACTGATTGTCAGTGTCTGACTGACAATATATGCTGACAATATTATATTCGGTTGAGTGCGTTGTAAGACAAAGACAGATTTGGAAAATATTACCACGGCATTGTGTTCATTTTTTTCAAATCCTGAAAAAACCAATAAATATTTTTGAAAAATTTAAACGCAGAATGAAAGACTAAATTATTACCGAGGGCCGAAAGTCCCTTAGAATAAATAAAAAGTTTATTTTGAATGAGATATTTGAAATTAAAAATCACACTAAATTTTCTCTTAGTTTTTTCACCCCTGTAACTTATTAAAATAAACATTATAGAAGTTCTCAGGGACTTTTGGCCCTCGCTAATAGCGTAATCTTTCATTCTGCGTTTAAATTTTTCAAAAATACTTATTAGTTTTCTCAGGATTCGAAAAAAATGAATCCCCATTTGAATAGCATTGCAGCCGAAAATACGTACCGATCCTCTTAAAAGAGGCAGTTATAGAAGCTAGGGGAGGCAACACAAAGTATTAAGTTATTTTTTAGTAGTTTTTCTTTGTTATTTGCGTACTTAGATTAAGTTACATTTAAGTTGTTTTTTTTTATGTTTTGTTATTGTTATCATTGTTCATTAAAACCAAGATCATGTCTTTGCTTTTAATCATTGTTTAAATACGGGATTTAAGAAATTTAAATCTGGGATGTCGATATGATATTCTTTCGATATCAGTCACCAAAGCCCCCATCGTCGTATTACAAATTAATGCAAAAGATAATGGTAATAATAGGAAAAGTCGTAAATTGTGGGTGACAAAGTCATTTCGCTCCTAAAAATGAACCAATCCATATTTTCACATGAATCAAAAAACATTATACTGAGAAAACATGGTTGCAACCAAAAAACAAGGTTTTACGAAAATCAGCTAACGGAATTATTCCACAGGATGTTTCAAAGTTAGCATAAAAAACCACCTTTCGATTAACCCCGTATAATAGGTCAAATACAAAATTTTATTAAAAAACTCACTTTACCAAATTAAAATTTATAAGTTTTTACACAGTGTGCTAGAAAAATCATCAAAATAGGGCTAAAAATAAAAAAAAACTGATATACATACTTTGAATTTGACCAAAATTTTCTCCGTTGCGTTTTCTTTTGCATCTGAGTGTATTATGTTTAATGTTTTAGGCTACTTTATATTCCATCAAGTTCAAACACCACTTGGCATTAAAACACTACGAATTCGCCTTCGATTCATTGAATGCGAATCCAGATGCGGAACGGAAAAAAGACAATCTGAGAGATTTGGTTAAAACACTATTGGATGAAAAGAAATTGGATACTTTATTGAACTTCACGTACGGTAGTATGGATGAGTTCTTTACAAATATACTGTTGACCAGAGCTAGAGCAAACGATGCAGTTAACAACATTTTCTACGACTTCTTGTATTCTTATCAAATTAAAAGAGGACCCCTGTCACACAGACTAGGTAATTGTTTTAAGAGTATTATTATCAATAATTAATTTTAGTGGATTTTACAACATATTTTTAACTTAATTTTCCTCTTCAGGTAGGTAAAGAAACGACTTACATTAAGTTCTAGACTATAAACCCGATGGCACCTTGAGGCCGAAGGTACTAAGTTTGAGAATTAAATAATAAAACTATTTAGAAGTTCAACCTTCCTTTACAATCTTTAGTAAGAGTACGTAACATATCAAAGCTTTTTAAAGTATGGTTTTATTTTTTGTTACAAACAGTTCAGCACAAGAAAGCTGAGAAAATATTGTTGATGGTGTGCTGAAGCATTGCAGATGATTGTTCAATATAATATATCACAATAAGGAAATGAGCTTCAGAATTGAGGAAATAGATTATAGTACGACCATATCGAAATTCATTGTAAAATCACGAAATGTTTAAAATTGAAGTGAAGTTTCAAATAAAAAGATGTTATTGTGGTTTCCAATGCCTTCTCTGTAGTGTTTTTCTGTATTATCTGCATGTTATCTGTTATCCATCTCTAGATTTTTAGTTTTGAAAATAGAAGAAAGATCGAGGGACAAAATCTGAGAAATAAAGTGGATGTTCTTGCAGTGCTCATTGCATATCTCTCAATTTCCTCATTGCGAAGATATTTTGTGTACACCTAGAACACAGAAGAAGTTCCAGGAGACTGGAAAAAGCAATTATTTTCCCTATCACTAGAAGGGAGACAAACTCAACTACACACATCAGCAAAATTAAAGGAACACCTTAAAAATGGGACATGTTTGATGTCTCGTATTTCCTAAGCCAGTTGTCCGATTTTTTTTTTGTTTTAAACGTTTTTTTTTTGTTTTAAACATGTTTTTTTTGTTCTTAAATTGTATGTTTTAAACAAATAAAACTTGTTTAAACGTTTTTTTTTGCTTTAAAAATGTTTTTGTTTTTAAATTTTATATTTTAAACAAATAAAACTTGAAGAAAACATTGTTTAAATCATATTTTCCTAAACATAATATTAATTGAAAGTGTTTGATCTATTATTATTATTCTACTAAATAATAGATAAGAAAACCAATTACAAAATTAGGAGCTATTGCCTGGGGAACCCCAGACTATTTACTATTTATAAATCCGCATTACAAGTTGGCTATTGCAATAACGTCCATTGTCAGTTATTTTGTGCTGTTTCTGGTGGTGCTTAGTGTTTTTTTTAAACATACAAATGATTTGGTGACCCCAGCTCATTTTTTGGCAAATTTGCTTGATCATCGCTTTATTGAAAATAAACTTATCATCCATCCATTATAAATTATCATCCAGAAGCATTTTAGATTATTATTATTACCAGGCAAAGTGTGTACCCTTTACTCCATATGTTTTCTAAACACCTATATTGAGAATGTAAAACCATTGGCATGGTGGCGTTCTAAGAAAAATATAAATAGGTATACTACAGCATTGAAACTTGCTCAACAGCTTCACACAGCTGTTGCATCGTCAGCCAACATAGAAAGACTCTTCTCATCATAAGGTTTACCATTCCAAACTACGTAATCGGCTAGGCAATGTCAAAGCTGCTAAGTTGGTTTCAATTTTTAAAGAGCTTAATTCCATCAGTGATGACGTGACTGATTTAAATTACAAGATTACTATGACTGACTCTGAAACAGTTTTGAGAAATTGATTAACTCTTCTTTGCACAATATTTTCAGTTTTCCAATTTTTTTTTGTGTTCAGATTATTAATAAATAATATATATGTTAAAAAGTTTATATAATGTATTTGAGAATTTTTTTGATGTTATATTAATAAAGAAAATGAAAAAAAGCACTTGTTTAATTTAAGTGTTTTAAACAAAAACTGTTTTAAACATAAGCAAACGTTTAAAACATGTTTAAAACAGTTGATTAAAACAAAATGTTTAAAACAAAACAACCCTGGTTGTAGCCTTATTATTTAAGAATATCGGTGTTATAATATTGTTTCTGGACAAGTAAATGTGATTTTATACCGAGTGTAACAATCATACTGTGTTTTTTCCTTAAAGTTTGGAACACCCTGTGGAATATTCTAGCATATATAAAATATTGAAATTAAACCTAAATTGTAGCCTTAGGCTTTCTTAACATTTTCTTTTTTGATTCATTCCCTTATGTTGGATAATAAAAAAGTTAGGTACTTTAACAACTAGTCATGTTCTTCATAAGTACAGGGTGTTTCTAAATGAGTGCGACAATTTTTAAGGGGTAATTCTGCATGAAAAATTAATGACTGTTTGCTTGATAAACATATGTCCGCAATTGCTTCGTTTCCGAGATACGGAATGTTGAATTTTTTCTTACAAACTGACGATTTATTTATTATTCTAAAACCGGTTGAAATAGCAAATGACATTTGGTAGGTTTTAAGACGCGATTGCGCGTTTTTTGACATAGAATTAAGAATTTTATATTCACTGTTGGCGTGCATACGGGTATAAACATTTTAGATATATCCCGTATGCACACCAATGGTGAATATAAAATTCTTAATTGTATGTCAAGAAAATGCGCAATCACTACCTCTTAAAACCTACCAAATTTCATTTGCATATCTCAACCGGTTTTAGAGCAATAAATAAATCGTCAGTTTAACATCCCGTATCTCGGAAACGAAGCATTTGCGGACATATGTTTATAAAGCAAACGGTCCTTAATTTTTCATGCAGAATTACCCCTAAAAGTTTGTAGCACTTATTTAGAACTACCCTGTACTGATGAAGAACATGACTAGTTGTTAAAGTACCTAACTTTTTTACTATCCAACATCAGCGAATGAGTCAAAAAAGAAAATGTTAAGAAAGCCTAATTGAGTTTTAATTTCAATATTTTATAAATGCTAGAATATTCCACAGGGTGTTCGAAACTTTAAGGAAAAAACACAGTATGATTATTACACCCGGTATAAAATGACATTTACTTGTCTAGCAACAATATTATTACACCGATATTCTTAAATAATAAGGCTACAACATACTAAAAAAATCACTCAAATCGGACAACTGGTTTAGGAAATACGAGACATCAAACATGTCCCATTTTTAGGGTGTTCCTTTAATTTTGCCGGTGTGTGTATAAAAACTATAGAGGCATACCCTTACTCTGTGTGAGTTATAAGGTGTTTATGGGATCATAAACTGGAGATTAAGTCATTTCACAGAACAGATCATAGGAGAATGCCACTATACTCTATACTACTAATACTACTCTACTATCAACCAGATATTCAACGTAAAACAAATACACATATGTATGTACCAATTTTCGACAAACAGTCCGCAGATTTTCGACAAACCTATGATAATATAAACAAAGATTTTTTTTATTAACTCCTTGAGAGATCTGCAATCTGCCTATTAGGCAATAAGCGTTTTTTTTTCTGACAATGAATGTACATGATGACATGTAGAGTATTATTCCAATGAATAATCTCTTTTAAATATATCTAAACCTATGTTAAACATTGTTGGTATGATTTAACAATAAATTGCCTTGAAAAACTAAACTAAAGTCTGTGTGATATAGATAGATCGGATGGCAGTAGACGTTTTAGCCTACGGATTTCATTGGCATCGCGCACGTTTAGTTGGGCCGCTAACCGATTCGGGTGCACTGACACTTTTTCCCTATAGTTGACACTAAAACGATGTATGGCATCTTTGATGGATTCCAAAGGGACATCATGCTGAATGATTTCGTTACTGACGTAGTAGGGAGCATCAAAAATAGTTCGTAGTACTTTATTTTGGAACCTCTGCAAGATGGATATGTTGGAGTTGCTAGTAGTTCCCCACAGCTGGATGCGTTTTAAGATTGTTTTGTATAATAATATTTTATGTGCTTTGTTTAAGTCAGTCGTCGATCCAGGTGCATTCCGAGGTATTTGGCGGTATCAGATTGTGAAAGTTAATACTCAATAAATTGAACCGGTGGGCACGTTTCTCTGCGGAGGGTAAACGTCACATGTGTTGATTTCAATCCATTTACTTTAATACGCCATCTTTTTAGCCAGTTTTGGACCTTGTTTAGACTAGTTTGCAGGTTCCTAGAGGCTGATGTTGGGTCAGTGTGGGACCCAAAATGGCTGTATCATCGGCAAATGTCGCAACAGTGGTAAGTCGTGTTGATGGCACGTCTGCAGTATATAATAAGTACAGAATCGGTCCAAGTACGCTAGCTTGTGGAACTCCTGAATTTATTGGATACAGCTCTGTATATTCACTTCCATGTTTTATTTGGAAGTGCCTATCTATCAGGGCGACGCAGAATATCGTGGCTGCGCAACCTGAGAGAGTGGTACGGATGTACATCAAATGAACTTTTCAGAGCAGCCATCTCTAAAATACGAATAACTATGATGATTGCCAACCTCCGCCGCGGAGATGGCACTTAAAGAAGAAGAAGATCTATCAGGTATGATTTTAGAAGTTGAAAGTGGGGATGGGGCAGTAGCTTCTTTAGTTTAACTTGCAATCCTTGATGCCACACCTTGTCGAAAGCCTGAGATATATCGAGGAAAGCTGCTGAACAATATCTTTTACTATTCAGGTCCTTATCGATTTGATTTACCACTCTATGAACTTGTTCTATTGTCCCCTGTTTATTGCGGAATCGGAATTGGTAATCTGGAATTATCTTCTTTTCGTCAATTATAGTTTTTAGCCTCTTAACATATAGCTTCTCAAAAACCTTGGAAAGAATTAGGAGTAGACTTATCCGTCTGTAGGAAGACAACTCTTCTGTTTTCTTCCCGGGGTTGGCTATCATAACTATCTGGGCAATTTTCCAGATTCTAGGAAAATAATTTAGACGTAGTATAGAATTAAAAAGTCTATAGCACTTTTAGGATAGTTTTTGAAGAATTTTTCCAGATACCAAATGAAAACCAGGAGCTTTTTTATGTTAATTTCTTCCATAATTGTTTGTTTGACTTCTCTAATAGTGAACTTGTTATGAGGCAGGTCCATTTGGAAGGGTACATTTAGATAGTCGGTAATTTCGTGTTCTTCTTCAGCAGATAATTCTGAAGGAAAGGCCATGAAGACTTTTTTCAGATATTTGCCAAAAGCTTCAGATTTTTCTTTATCATTTCTGGCCCAGGTATTATCACTTCTGATTGGTGGATTAGGCAAGTAAGACCTTTTTGATAGGGTGCATCGAAAAAATAAAAGTTGGAAATGATATATCTAATAGCGTGAAAAAGTTGCTAGTGTTATTTTTCAGCATATTACTATTTTTAATGTTTTTTTCTAAGCGAATTTTCTGCCCCCCAACGACCTTGAATTTTATTAAATATCTGATTTTTATGGAAATTTCAATTTATATTATTTGGAATAAAATATGTGCTAACTCGATTTAAGATCAATTAAAGAAAACTTAAAATGTTGTCAATTACTTTTAGTGGAGTCAACGGAGGTGGATATGAGTTATTACCTCAGATTTCGTTGAACCTCCATCGATTTTCATAAAAATTGGTGAGTGGTTAAAGGATACCTCAAGGAACAAAGGTGACATAGTGCCAACTTGCGCTTTTTGCATTTTAGGGGTGAAATACACCCCTACTTTTTAAATTATAAAAATGCAGATTTCCGCATTATGGCGCAAGTAATCTCGTTTAATTAAGAAAAATAAATATTTTTTTTTTATATTTATGTGCATGAATTACATTTTTTTTTTAAATTTTTCAAACCTTATAGCAACCAAAAATTCGAAAATTAACAAGTCGAAAATCACGAAAACCTTATTCTTCTATATTTCTGAAAGTGTAGTCACTGAATGTTTTCACCCACGATTTCTTTGAACCTTCATCGATTTTCATGAAAATTGTTGATTAGTTAGAGGATACTTCAAAAAACAAAAGTGATGGCACCAAGTTGCGCTTTCTGCATTTTATGGGTGAAATCCACCTTTTTTTTTAATGATAAAAATGCAGATTTCAGCATTCTGGCTCAAGCAATCTCGTTTAATTAAGTAAAATAAATATTTTTTTACATTTATGTGCATGATTTATAATTTTTATTAATTTTTTAAACCTTATAGCAACCAAAAATCAGAAAATTAGCAAATCGACAATCACGAAAAAAATTAATCTTTTATATTTCCAAAAAGGCAGTCACTGAAGGTTTTCACCCCTGATTTCGTTGAACCTCCATCAATTTTCATGAAAATTGGTAAGCAGTTAGAGGATACCTCAAGAAACAAAAATGATGTGGTACCAACTTGCGCTTTTATCCTGGGGGTGGATGTTACCCCTTCTCATGGGTGAACACTATTTTATTAAAAATAACCCCATAATTAGATAAAGGAGAAAATTCTAAGCAAACTTTCTTTTATCAAGTTTATAAATTTTTTATTTAAATAATATTTCATAATTTAATAAAATATTATTGGTACAGTAAAACCTGACAATAACGGCCACTAAAAATAGAAAACAATTGGCCGTTATAGAAATGTGGCCGCTAATGCTAGGTTTCCTTTTCCACAAATACATAAAATATAATTGAAAATTTATTTATTTTAGTAATTAAGGTGATACAGTAGCGATCAACAGATAGCAAAAACGCGTTCCAAGATTGCGGCTGTAATTTTGGCACACGTATTCGTAATATAATAAAGAATGGCGGTACAGAGCCCAATTTGAAAAATATATTAATATGTGGAAATTACTCTGTAATTAAATACAATATTAAAAAAACGAGCCTGTACCGCCATTAAGAAGAACAAAAAAATATACTTTCTTCAAATAAACTTTTTTATCCGATGCCTAGATTTTGTGTCATTTTGGAAGTACTAAAATTTTTTATTTCATTAGTAGTTCCAAAATGACACAAAATCTAGGCATCGGATAAAAAAGTTTATCTGAAGAAAGTGTATTTTTTTGTTATTCTTAATGGCGGTACAGGCTCGTTTTTTTAATATTGTATTTAATTACAGAGTAATTTCCACATATTAATATATTTTTTTAAAGCAAATCTAATTAAATATAATTCTACAAACAAACGGAACATACTAAAACTAAATTCAATTTACTACAATATAAAACAACATCTATACGAAAAAACAACTACAAGAAAAACAGAATTTTTGTTTGTTTTACATTTTTTTAGATAAACGAAACATACTAAAACTAATTTAATATAGGTAATACATAATATTATTATAAAACAACATACTATAGCTACTACGAAAAATACGCTTATCACTAAAGTATCGTCGTGCTTCCATGCTATATTCAACAAAACCAACTTGGTAGGGCCTTTAATTAGATATCGCAAATCACTTTGGCTGATTTTGTCTGCATATATATTATGTTTGAGGAATCCCTTTTTTTTGTGAGACTGGATATAGGACATTTCTCAAGTATGAATTCACATTCATGGTATTTCGTTGCTATACAGGGATAATAATCTGTGCAATGTTATGGTACAGGCTACGTTAAATATGAAGTAAATGTGGAAGATATACACTGGTTATTCATTTCAATTTAATTTGATTGTTTTTTAATCGTTTACAATATTTAAAATAATTAAAGACATAAAGTTAGGGATTTCAAAAATAAATTCAGTTCTCACTGGCAGGGTGGGAAATAATAAAGTGCCATACAATAGCATTTCATTACAATGCTCATTACAGACATTACAGGCTGCTCCGTTTGAGAAAACTCATTCTCTCAAACTTTGAGAAAACACTCATTCAGTTTCGACCAACCCTGTATTAGCTAAAATTAAACGTTTTGCTAGATTAATAATTTTTAACAATAATAGATTATATTAAAAATCACTTGAACATAAATTGATTTTCTGATGTCAAATCACTACAATTATACAGGGGGTGAATATTGCTATGAAATTTGAAAATAAAAACGTAATTATCTTTTAAACTACTTCGTATAACATCACAAAACCTGATATTTTAAGAAATAAAACATAGAGGAGAATCCAAAAATGTAAAAATATACAGGGTGTTCCATTAAACAAAAGATAATTTTGTTTCACCCTGTCAATATGGGTGGCCCTGTATATTTGGAAATGTATTTAAATTCTGATATTATCTATGCCCCAATCTCACCTAAATAAACTTTTTTCGTATCTCCTACAACAAACGACTAATTGGACTTCCCACAACCTGTATACATACAAAATCTCCGCTATAAAATTTTTTCAAAGAAAATGGTTTTTTTAAAATAACTCCGTTAAATTTTGAAATATGAGATTTATCCAAAAACCATTACAAAGCTAAAGTTCTATAACACTGTATTAAACATAATTTTCTAAATCCTTTATTTTTTTTTAAATACAAGGTGAAAGGGCCCCGGTTACATGGTTCTCGCAGTAAAATTTAGGTTTTAAATGTTTCTATCTCGGTTATTTTTTGTCGTAAAAAAATATTAAAAAAAGAAAAAGCTTAAATAAAGTTAAAACTAAAATTTTGTCCTCTACCATTTTTTAAGTATATCGAGTATTTTTGGAGTTATTATCAAAGAAAATGAAATTCACGAAAATTTGAAAAGTTCTAATTTTTTTTAATCGTATTTTTTTTTTCAAAAATATGCATTCTAAACCGGTCAAAATTGTTGAAGTTATTACTCATGTTAAAATAAATAAAGTTTTAAATGGGTTACTATAAATTTTAATTTTTGTGGAAATGACGTATGTTTCATTTTTCATTCTTCCCTAAAAATTCTGAAAGGGTCCTCTTATTTCCATCATAACTTGCTTAATTTTGATGCTATCGACTTCTTATATAGCTTTTTGATAGTTACCTTTAAGTACTTTATTAAAATGTTTAATATCTATATTTAACAAAGTGCATCGTTTTCCTGTTATTTAAGCTTGAATACTAAGATTTGAGTACTCGCGGAAAAAAATATACATTCAATTGCATATAACTCACTTTGTATATGTAATAAAGGATTTTTCGAATAAGGAGCTTATTTATTTTTATATTATCTTCGATTTTGGTAATAACAACTTTTTTGAAGAAACTTACGGTTTTTGAGTTATTTATGAAAAACTGCTTTAAAACATGGATTTTTTTCAGGAAAAATCAGAACTTTTGATCTTTAATAACTCAAAAACTATTGATTTATTGAAATAACTTTATATAACAAATTTTACTTCTAATTTGTCCCTCTATCGATTAGTGGTATTATTTTTAATAAAATAATTTCCACCCCCGAGAAGGGGTGGCATCCCCCCCCCCCCCCAGGGTAAAAGCGCAAGTTGGCACCATGTCACCTTTGTTTCTTGAGGTATCCTCTACATACTTACCAATTTTCATGAAAATCGATGGAGGTTCAACGAAATCGGAGGTGAAAACCTTCATTGACTCCACTATTTAAACGATATTTAAAGTTTTATTTATTTCTTCAGTCTCCCCAACCTCTTTGAAATGTCCCGCTTCGTGAGTCCGTGCGTGTAATTTTCACGTATGTTTGGTGCGATGCCTTACTTTGTTATCATTGTTGTTTGTAAATTAAAGATGTTTAAAATAGATAAACCAGCACCATGGGGAATAAAATCAAGATATGATGTGGACCGCCCCATTTTTGGACAACCACCAAATATTCCTGAAAATGTTTTACCGAAATATGTACAAACAAGCGATGAAGTTTTGTGGTTGCAAGAGGATAAAAAACTTAGCAAGAAAGAGCCAGAATTTTCTGGTATTGCCGAACAGGTTACAATTAAATTGGAGGAAATATGGAAAAAGGTTTTAATTCCAATAATTTAACATACAAGAATTATTCAGCTTTTAAAAGCCTATCATGACAAATATATGAAACTTATGAAACCAATTAAGAACAGGCAAAACAGTGAATTTTACAAAAATAAAATTCAGTGCTTTAAGAACAAAAGTAACACGTTTCGATCTTGCAGCATGCAAATGTGACACTCTGATTAATTGTTTTTGTAGCAAATCTCAAAAAGTGCCTCTGGATGAGCGCGAATTTCTATTAAATCAAAGAGGTCCCAGAAAAATGGTGATAAGCTCGATTGATAGGGAAAACAAAAACAAATATAATCAGAGAGAACAACGGCAAAAGAAGAAAGTTACCGACGCAAAGACGAAACTTTAGCTCAAGTAAAAGACAGTACCAAGTGTTATGGTCAATCGATCGTGGAAGAACACATAACACTTGTGCATGAGCCAGGGTGCAAATATTTCGGATATGGGTATCCGCTGTCTGGTATATCAGAAAGTATCAAATCCAGCTACAGTAGGAAAAATGAAAGAATACCCATGAAAGAACATATAAAACACGCTGTATTTTCCTGTCACCGTGTCACACAAAAAATTGGCCAGCGCAAGTACATGTAATAATTATTGTTACATGTACTTGCACTGGACAATTTTCTTTGTGACACGGTGACAGGAAAATACAGCGTGTTTTATGTGTTCATTCATGGGTATTCTTTCATTTTTCCGACTGTATTGCATGTTACGAAACAGTCGTAAATACTGGCGTTAAGGGTGATGTAATACGGCTGTTAGAAGAACATCTTAAAAAACCGCTTCAGTGGTTTGTATGTCTGCCACATTCAAATGATCTACCCCTTGGACATCAAAAGAAGTTTGCCAGTGACCAAATCAAAAAACGTGAGGGTCTTCAAACTTTCTCCTATACAAATTTTGATTCAAACGACTACTTTGAGTTAATTAACTAACAAGAATATCACCTTACAGAACCACCTATATTTTCTAGATTTTCGAGTGACAATCTGCGAGATTTTATTAAGAATCCTAACTTAGACCCTTTTAACATTGAGATTCTGGCTAATTGGCTCTGTCAAAGCCATTAATAATAATAAAAAAAAACATTGAGATTGAGAAATATCATTGCCACAAACAATGTGTAGAATGATGTGTCAAGCTTGTGACACAAGCTTCTCTAGTAGTTTGTGGAGCGTATTCGAGGGTTGGATTTATAAAAACTAGAATTGATTTCAGAAAAACTATGCCTCACTTTAATGCTCAATCGAATAGAATGGTTTTACCATATTTTTTGTAATATTTATATATCTAATTTTGCACTTTGCTTTATACTTATTTTAGTATTAAAAAACTTGGGTGACGTCAGGGAGAGGGATAAGTTAGAGAGGGGCCATTTTGTTATAAAAATAATGTTTTAGTATACTTTTCTTAAGTCAAATTTTTAATTGCCTTGTTAAACCAGAAAATATTTTTAAATTTAAACCGAATTTATTTATTCAAGTTCTATAAGGTACAACATTTCCCTTGCAAAATAAATTCGCATATTAATGTTTTTTTTCCAATTTTTAGTTGCTGTGGGGGGGGGGGGGCAGAAGATATTTTCCAATTTCGAAAAAATTTTACCAAAATACTTAACAGTTGATTGGGCAACTTTTGTGAGGTATTACTTTTCCATCACAAAATAAAAATTTTTTTTCGCCTTTTTCGATGCACCCTACTTTTTAATTTTTTCGTTGCTTTCCACAGCGAATAATCTGTGGCCTCTGTAGGTGTAAGGCTTTCCAGGTAACACTGGATTCCCTGATTTTGTTCTGCTTTGATTAGCTCTTTCAATTCTTTGGTGGATTTGTTCAATTTTTTCTTCTTTTCTGTGGTCCTAGCTTGTTGCCATTGTTTCCTCAAGTGTCTTTTTGCGGCAATTTTTTCTCTGACTGAAGCAGATATTTCATATTTTCCTTGACGCGTTTCATAGTGTGGGGTAGCAAGCCAGGCCGCCTCCTGTATAATCTTGGTCAACTTTTCTGCCTCTACTTCTATGTCAATTCCATTTTTTAATGGCTGATTTGAGGTGATTAAATGATCCAATTTTTCCCTGAATACTCCCCAATCGGTTTTATTATTATATAGGGATGGTTGTTTTGACTGCTCCAATATTTTTGAATACATTTATATTATCACTGGAGAATGATCCGATGATAACTCATGGCAGGATTTCGCTATGCACTTTTTAGTGTCAACACCTTTTGTGACGCAAAAGTCAATAGCATCGGGAATCTTGTTCCTGTCAGATGGCCAGTATGTTGGTTCTCCAGTAGATATTTGCTGTAGATTATTCGCCTTCACTGCTGAGATCAATGCTCGCCCTTTTGTAGTTGTTAATCTGGATCCCCATTCTGGATGTTTGGCATTATAGTCGCCACCAGCCAGGAATCTGTTTCCGAGTGTGTAGAAAAACCTGTCGTAATCTTCCTTCTTATTATTGTGTTTTGGAGGACAATATATGGCAGACATCGTTAGTGTTCTATTTTTTTCCTCAATGGTCACGCTTGTTGCTTGTAGATATTCTTTGGAGAATTTTTCCCGTTCGTAGTGTTTTATGCTGTCTCGTATGATTATTGCAGTACCTCCATATGCTTTTTCATCTGGATGTACAGTTTGTATTTTAGGATTCGATGATAATTTTTGTCAGTAAAATGCGTTTCGGAGATCAGCATGATGTCAATATTTTGATCTTGTAGGAATATTTCGAGATCTTGGGTATGTTGTTGCAGCCCGTTGGCATTAAAAATTGCTATTTTAAGTTTTTGATATTCCGCCATTAAGCTATTTTGTTGATGACAGTGGTGAGAAGGTTCAATATTGTGCTCATCTGCTGCATAAGTTTACGAAGCATGTCTTCGAGTTTAGTCATATTTATTTCTGTCTGATTATTAGCTATTAATGTTTCGGGCACAGTATTATTATATGAGTACTACTACTTGGAACCTGGGTATTACTCACTATTTGAGCAAAGGATACGCGTGGTTGTATTTGCTGTGTAGCTGTTGGGTGTACTTTCGTTTGTGGGTTGCTTCTTTCTCTTAGTGCTGGGTATAGCTTTTGTTGTAGTTGCTTGTGTACCACACATCCTCTATAATTTGCCGGATGATCACCTCCGCAATTAACACATTTAACATTTCCATCACGTACCTTGCGAGTGCATTCCTTCGTGGTATGGAAATCTTCACATTTTACGCATCTAAAGGATTTTTGGCAGTAGGTTTTAGTATGTCCAAATGCCTGGCATCTTGTGCATTGCGGTATTATCCTTTTGGTATGCGGGGGTTCACATTTTATGATGGTGTTGCCAAGTTTTTCTATATTATATATTTGTTTGTTATTTTCTTTGGATTTAATGTCTATGTAGAACATCGGCAATGGTAATTTTGTAGTTAGGTTTTGTATGTTGTGAATATTTACGACTTCATGGCCGAGTTCTAACAGATTTGCTTTCAAATCATTATGGTCCGAGCCATGGTGTAATCCTCTTAGTACGAATGTAAATGTTTTTTCACTTTTCGGTCTAAATGTGTGGTATTCCGTTTTTCTACTTTCTAACTCTTTTATAAATGTGCTAAAATGTATGGCTTCATCAATTTGGACTTTTACTGTTTCAAATCCAGTGGTTTTTTATTGTATATTTACCATCTGTAATTTCTTTGAGTAGCTTGTGTATAGGTTCGATAACTCCAACTTTGTATATAGTTACAGCTGGCGGCTTAGGCACAGTTTTTGTGTCCCTTGATAAACAAAGATAATATATACTTAATTATGCAAGAATTTGGTATACCAAGGTTTGTAAAATTAGTTCAAGCCATCAAGAAAAATATCCGTAAACTCAAAAAATGTATTGTTTAATACGTCTAAGCAGATTGTGATGTACGCAGACGATGTAAACTTGATGACACGAATCGCAAAAGCCTCCACAGAACTTTATGTGGAGCTTGAGGCAAATGCGAAAGAAATAGGGCTAGGCGTCAACGTAGATAACACGAAAGCCCTAATACAAACATCGAAACAATTAAACTTGCAGAATTTGACAAGTGACGCTAATATTGATGTAGTAAAACAGCTCACATATCTGGGCGTACAAATAACTGAAGATAGCGTGAGGAGGAGAAAATACGGAAACAGATAATGGTGGCTAACAAAGCATACTTCTCTCAGTCACAGGTTTTTGTATCCAAAAATATCCAAAAGGAAGTAAAATTCAAGATATATATAAAACTATTATACGATTAATAGCAACATATTATGGCGTAGAAACATGGATTATGACAGAAAAGACAATAGATCTGATCAATACTTTTAATAGAAAGATATTGAGAAGGATATTAGGACCCATCTGCGACAATGGTATGTGGAGAATAAGGTTCAACCACGAGTTGTGTCAATGTTACTAAGCACCCTCTATAGCAAATTATGCAAAAATGCAGATTGCGCTGGGCGGGTCACTTTATAATAATGAATAATGACAGAACGCTTAGTGAAACTGTGTGGGACGTTGGCCAGTAGAAAGACCAAGGAAGAGGTGGATAGACGAAGTGAGAACCGATTCTAAAGAGATATTGAGGGCAGATAACTGGAAGAGAGCAGTACGGGCAGAGATATTTGGAGGAAGATGCCGAGGGAGGCCAGTGGTCTCGATCGTCGTAGGGGAGAGAGAAAATATATTTTGTGGACATATGCATTATTCATCTGTCCATGTTATTCATTCTGTTACGGGGCATTTTATTGCAAGATACTCCATTTTTCAATCTTCAATATCACGCGCACATTCTCTGCTTCAAGCGATTGCCAAACGGCAAGTTGTACCCTAAAAATACATTAGAAAAAATTGTAAATTATGCAATTTTCTATAAAAAATTTGTCCGTTCTTTTTGTACGTTTTAGAGTCACCGCTTTGGAGATATAACGATTAAAAACGTGAAAAATCTGTCGTACTTTTTGGTAACCTTTTTATTGTTATGAACAACAGATATTGCTTGAATCGGATCTAATTTTTTTTTGTAATTTTTAGCTGCATCAGTAATGTATGAGCAGGCTTTCAGATTAAATCATATTAACAGCGTTGAAGCACTGGAAAAACAAGTGAAATGTTACTTGGCAGCCAAAAACGTTCTACATCTGTGTCAACCAGAACACGCTTGGGTAGTGAGACCAGCTGATCCAGATGACGAAGATGAAGTAATAACTATTCAGCCTTTAGCAGGATCAAACGAAGTAAGATTTAAAACGCAAATCCCTATTCCCTATAGTTGAGTGGCAAATAGATTAAAAAAGATAATGTTTTCGGTCATATCAGATGATCATCAGTGCAAACGTCTAAGTGTCTTCTTCTTCAGGTTCCTTCCCCTATCGGAGGTTGGAAATCATCATCGCTATTTTAATTTTATTGGCCGCACTTCTGAATAATTCTAATGAGCTGCAACCGAACCACTCTCTCAAATTTCTTAGCCAGGATATTTTGCGCCGTCTTCCCTTGTATCTTCCCTTGCATAATTAACCTAAGTAATACGTACTTCTCGCCCCTCATTATATGGCCCAGATATTGAATCTTTCTAATCTTAACAGTTTTCATGACTTCACATTCTTTGTAACACCTCTATATTAGTTACTTTTTCAGTCCACGATATTCTGTGGATTCTCCTGTAGCACCACATCTCAAAAGAGTTTAATTTTTTTATTTCAGACTGTTTTATTGTCCACGCTTCCATGCCGTATAGTAAAGTAGAAAAAAACGTAACAACGTAACATTCTTGTGCGGATCTCTAGATTAAGGTTACGGCTGCAAAGTAAGTTCTTCAATTTTATGAACTTGTTTCTTGCCATTTCTATTCTAGATCTGATTTCTTTTGTTTGATCTCCATCTTCGGTTAGCCACGTTCCTAAATCTTTTTATGTTGTTACTCTTTCGATTGTTGTATTATTGATGATCAGGTTATCTACATTTTGTGGTTTTTTTGAGAATATCATTGATTTCGTTTTCTTGAGATTCGTTTCCGTACCTTTCACATGCAGTCCGTCTAAGTGTATCGGTAGTTAAAACTACCCACAGAAATGGGTCAAAAGACCGTTCAATTAAAATATTAAACCATTTAAAGTGTAGAACAATACGGAAGTAAAATTATCAAAGACCAACTAGATGGTCCGTTGGTCATCAGTACGTCTTTGACTCTCACAAGAGCACTACGTGCATTTTCGATCCCCTTGTTAATTTTACTTCCGTTAACATTGACTTAATGTCTTATTGTTTTAAACTTTAAATGGTTTAATAATATAATTTACCTGTCTTTTGACCCATTTCTGTGGCTAGTTTCAACTACCGATACACTTAGACGTTTGAACTGAGGATGGTGTGATATGACCGAAATCGTTTTGTGATGTTCCATGTCAGGTGAATTGCAGAATTCGCTTCGCTCATTCTGAAATTCACATGAGTGCCTTAAAAATGTACTTTTAACAAGTATATCATACAATATTTTTTCTACAAACGTGTTAAAAATGCAATAATACAGTTTAAATTAAATTTTAAAAAACATTTATTACAAAATATAAATATTTTGACGTTTGCTTTCAAAATTTGACATTTCACTTTTAACTGCAGTGCCTTAAAATTTTTAAAGCACCCATTACTTCAAAGTGACATTTTTAAGGCTCCTATGGAGTGCTAAAAATTGCATTTTTAACACGTTTGTAGAAAAAAGTGTTTTAAACAAATAGTGTAGGAAACAAAGGTTGAACCTTGCAAAATGGACACAAGTCGGATTTTATTTTTTTTCTGGTATATCAAGGGGTGCTTATTATAAGACTAACTTTTTCTGAAAAAATTTCGCCCCGGAACCTCCCTTTTCACCCCTTTAAAGGGGGTAATTTGTGGTTTTTGCGGAACGTAGCCCTTCCTGTAACTTTTACAAAAAATTTCTTTTATAGAAATATGAAGAGGACTATATTTTCTACGATTTATTTCCAACACCATCTCTCTACCATCCACCGTTTAGCGGGGGTGGCGCCCTAAAGTTGAGAAGTTTTTAAAAAAGATGTTTTAAAAAAAATATATTTTTCCCTAACTGTAACGGAAATTAAGAAGAAATCCTGCGGCAATTATTCACAAATAATTGACTGATTTTTTGGTATAGGTTTTACTTAAGGGTAATTGCCCTTTTTTTAATTACAGGGTGTTACATTTTAAAAAACCTCCTTTTATACCATCTGAACCGTTTATGCTAGAGTAAAAAGACTTTCAGCGATTACCCATATACTGGTGCTATTTACAAATTTGTATAATGCACCCCCATTTTTTCCCCGGAACCACCCCAAAAAAAAGAAGAATTAATAAATAAATTGATTTTCTTGGAATCCTGCACACACAATGCCCTTTATTAATATGCTTCATACATCATTTTGTGGACGTTATTATTACCCATGCATGGACACCAAAAACAATTTCCTAGTGCAACCCCTGAAGCAAAAAAAAAAATAAATAAAATGGGGGGTTAAAATTTTTTTTTGTTTTTTGCTTTTTGATTCATATGGGCATATGCTTCATCAATAGTGCTTTTCAAAAATATATATGGTTATTGCAACATCTCTGCGAAAACCACCCCTATCCTTGAAAATATACTGCAGAAACTACCCCTATCCCTTGGCGAGCATGTTTTTACGATTTTCTCATTACCTATGTATTCTTTTTAAACAAAACTTATACAAGATTAAAGACCACTATTTACTCTAAAAATTATGTCCTATTCATTTTTTCGTATAAGCAACCGTTACGGCACAGTGGCGCCGTAAACCTCATATATGCTTTGGCGGGCTCCAGGTTTTGTTGTTTTTTTTTCGTCATCTGTTCGTTTTATTGATAAAGTACTTATGCAAAATAAAACAACACAGTGTTACCTACAAATTATAACTTATGCACATTTTACATTCTTTGCTCCCCAAAGCCACAGTGGTGGCCCAAAATAAATTTTTGCATATTTTCGCCACCTACATGCATTTTATTGCATTAATGCTACCTTAACAGCTCAATATTTACCCTTAGGTGGTCGCTACGCAGTGGCGGATCCAGGGAGGGGTGATGGGGGTGATCACCTCCCCCCTTTCAAACCAAGTGATATTATATTCAAAGATTATAAAAATATTCATTTATTTTTATAGAAATTTAACCAATTGGCACCCCCCTCTTAACGATGCTGGATCCGCCACTGTCGCTAAAGCATAAAAAGTCATTCTTATAAAAATAATACTAATATAATATAAGTATTTCTATAAAAATAAATGAATATTTTTATAATCTTCAAATATAATATCACTTGGTTTGAGAGGGGTGGGGGTGATCGCCCCCATCACCCCTCCCTGGATCCGCCACTGCTTAGCGACCACTTAGGGATGAATATTGTGCTATTAAGGTAGCATTAACGCAATAAAATGCGTGTAGGTGGCGAAAATATGAAAAAATTTATTTTGGGCCACCACTGTAGCTTTGGGGAGCAAAGAATGTAAAATGTGCATAGGTCATGATTTGTAGGTTACACTGTGTTCTTTTATTTTACATAAGTACTTTATCAATAAAACAAACAGATGACGAAAAAATAAACAAAAACTGGAGCCCGTCAAAGCATATATGAGGTTTACGGCGCCACTGTGCCGTAACGGTTGCTTAAACGAAAACAATGAATAGGACCTAATTTTTAGAGTAAATAGTGGTCTTTACCTTTGTATAAGTTTTGTTTAAAAAAAATTAATAGGTAATGAGAAAATCGTAAAAACATGCTGGATAAGGTATAGGGGTAGTTTCTGCAGTATATTTTCAAGGATAGGGGTGGTTTGCGCAGGGATGTTGCAATAACCATATATATTTTTGAAAAGCACTATTGATGAAGCATATGCCCATATGGATCAAAAAGCAAAAAACAAAAAAAAAATTTCAACCCCCCATTTTATCTATTGTTTTTGGCTACAGAGGTTGCACTAGGAAATCGCTTTTAGTATCCATGCATGGGTAATAATAACTTGCACAAAATGATATATGAAGCATATTAATGAAGGGCATTGTGTGTGAAGGATTCCAAGAAAATCACTTTATTTATTAATTCTTCTTTTTTTTTGGGTGGTTCCGGGGAAAAAATGGGGGTGCATTATACAAATTTGTAAATAACACCAATACATGGGTAATCGCTGAAAGTTTTTTTACTCTAGCATAAATGGTTCAGATGGTATAAAAAGGGGTTTTTTAAAATGTAACACCCTGTAATTAAAAAAAGGGCAATTACCCTTAAGTGAAACCTATACCAAAAAATCAATCATCTATTTGTGAATAATCTCCGCAGCATTTCTTTTTAATTTCCGTTACAGTTAGGGAAAAATATATATTTTTTAAAAACATCTTTTTTAAAAACTTGTCAACTTTGGGGCGCAACCCTTGCTAAACGGTGGATGATAGAGATATGCTGTCGGAAATAAATCGTAGAAAATATAGTCCTCTTTATATTTCTATAAAAGAAATTTGTTGTAAAAGGTACAGGAAGGGCTACGTTCTGCAAAAACCATAAATTACCCCCTTTAAAGGGGTGAAAAGGGGGTTCCGGGGCGAAATTTTTTCAGAAAAAGTTAGTCTTATAATAAGCACCCCTTGATATGCCAGAAAAAAAATAAAACCGGACTTGTGTCCATTTTGCAAGGTTCAACCTCTGTTTCCTACACTAAAAGTAATATTTTAAACGTAAAGAAGTAAACTGAATCCGTCTTTCATGTTTTGTTTATTTGTAGGAAATGAAAGTATTTAGATTGAGAAAACAACTTGAAGTGGTAAATATTGAAACTGTTGAGAAAGAACTTATTTTCGCAAGTGCAAAGTTAAAATTGGCAAGATTTAGCTCGAGCCTATCACCGGTTAATATAACAAGTAAGTAAAAATATTGTTTTGTAGTAATCTGCTCACAAATAGAAGAATCGTGTTTTTGTATCAAAAGTTAGCGTAGCTTTAGAGAATATACAAATCTATTTTAGACGATACTAAAAATTATGAAACTTTTAAACAGATCTATGGACCGTTCACTCTTGTTATAGTATAGGTCGCTCAAATACTATGAGCTCTTTTAATCCATTTCACGCGGTGAATTAGTCTGCTGTTTCCTTTAGGTCGTCGCACTATCTTCTTCCATTCTCTCCGGTCCTGAATCTTTTCTCTTCAGTTTGCAATTTCCATCTTTGATATATCGTCTAACCGTTGATCTTCCTTTCTTATTTTTGGTCTTCTTCTTGGTCTATTTTTACTGATTTCCAGTTCATTATCTTCCTGACCAGTTCATTATCTTCCTGACCAGTTCTTCTACCCCTCTTCTTTCTGTGTGCTCAAAACCATCTGAGCCTTTGTGCTTTAATGAATTTCACTATATCTTCTCCTTCAGTTATACACTCTGGGCCAAAATTAACCGCCCACCTTAAAAATGGGTAGTTTTTGAAGTCTCATATTTTCTAAACCTACCGTCCGATTTAAGCGATTTTTGAAGTTATACTTCTTACGGCGCGATTGAGACTGAATTTTTATTATTCTGCGCGCATGCGCACACACACAGCATGGAGTTAGTTGCTAAATATTTCAATTTATCTAGATATGTATCAGCGCAAATAAGGTGCAAAACGAATATATTAGTAAATTAGGAAATGGTTGAATGCTTGAATAAATGAATTTTAAAGTCAAAAGGCAGATATCGAGCACTGAATTTAATTAAATCTTGCCCAAGTATACTTTCGCTCACAAGAGCATCCTCAGGGGCATCTGAAATAAGTAAAGAAAACGCCATTGTAGAAGAGGAAAAAAGTTACAGACTTCGACAAAAAATCGAAGGTGATATGATAAAAAGTACAAAAACGTTTCTAGACTTACTTCGTCAATAAAAAGAAGGTATCCTCGAATGCCATTTAATTAATATAAATATTTTGGTGGCAAACTTAAATTAACATCTAACTAAACACTGAACAAGGGACAAAACAGATAAATTAAATTGTCAGTAGGTTCTACATTTTACAATATGGAGGCAGAATGAAGAATGAAGTAATGAAGTATTACTTTTTCTTGACCTAAATGATCAAGTGATGGCTGACAGATGACAACTTGGTGAGACTATGACTGTGTAATATGTACAGTCACTACACATTTGGGCTGTACATTCAAAAAAACTGTAAACGATCAAAGGCCTCAAGCAAGACAAAACAGTATCAGTAGCAAACGGTGAAATGTGTGTTTTGTTAAATTACAAAACATTCTAATAACCTCTCATTTTACCGTTTGCTACTGATACTGTTTTGTCTTGCTTGAGGCCTTTGATCGTTTACAGTTTTTTTGAATTTACAGCCCAAATGTGTAGTGACTGTACATATTACACAGTCATAGTCTCACCAAGTTGTCATCTGTCAGCCATCACTTGATCATTTAGGTCAAGAAAAAATAATACTTCATTACTTCATTCTTCATTCTGCCTCCATATTGTAAAATGTAGAACCTACTGGCAATTTAATTTATCTGTTTTGTCCCTTGTTCAGTGTTTAGTTAGATGTTAATTTAAGTTTGCCACCAAAATTATTTATATTAATTAAATGACATTCGAGGATACCTTCTTTTTATTGACGAAGTAAGTCTAGAAACGTTTTTGTACTTTTTATCATATCACCTTCGATTTTTTGTCGAAGTCTGTAACTTTTTTCCTCTTCTACAATGGCGTTTTCTTTACTTATTTCAGATGCCCCTGAGGATGCTCTTGTGAGCGAAAGTATACTTGGGCAAGATTTAATTAAATTCAGTGCTCGATATCTGCCTTTTGACTTTAGAATATATTAGTGTTTTTAGTAAATATATTTATTATAATTTTTGTGTCTTTGGATTTGTCTTCCTCGGGAGTAAGATAATAAGTATCATTAAAACATTATTATTTTATACTTCACTTGATCTATTTGTCACCGTGATTGTAATTATGTCCGAGAAGCGATGTATACAGAGCCGTGGTAGGTCATTGGTAGAGAATTCGACTAGAGATCGAAAGGTCCCGCGTTCAAAGCCGGACAATTCATATTTTTTTTATTAATTTTGATATTGTTTTAATAAAAAAATTTTGAAAGTGGTAAGTATTAAAATTAGTTTAATATTTAAACAAAATACAAATAAACTGTTTAAAGTATATTTATTTCATTGAAATCATATAATAGAAGTATAACTTCTTACGTTCGTACAAAGTACACACACATTCTTTTTTTAATATATTATAGCCTTATTCTTTAGCAATATCGCTGTTTGCTAAACAGGTGAATTTTCATTGTATACCGGGTGTACGAATCAAACGTTGTTTTTTTCTCAAAGTTCGCATCATCATGTGGGATATTCTAGTATTTGTAAAATACTGAAATTAAAACCCAACTATAGCCTCATGTTTTCTCAATATTTTGTTTTTTGATTAATTCACTTATGTTCGATAATAAAGAAGTTAGGTACTTTAACAACTAGCCATGTTTTTCATCAATACAAGGTGTTTTTCAATAAGTATGGCAAAGTTTAAGGAGTAACTATGCATGAAAAAATAATAACAGTTTGCCTTGTAAAGGTCAGACTTCGTTTCCGATATAGAGTGTATTGAAATTTTTCTTAAAAACTGACGATTTATTTATTGCTTTAAAACCGGTTGAGAATGCAAATGAAATTTGGTAGATTTGAAGACGTAGGTATTGCACATTTTTTGACATACAGCTAAGAATTTAATATTCACCATTGGCGCGCATACAGGTAATAAGTTGGCTCATATTACCCGTATGCGCGCCAATGGTGAATATTAAATTCTTAATTGTATGTTTTATTTATTTAGCGTATGACTCTATCACAGTTTTTGTATAAAAATAAAGATCACATTTCACAGTTACCTCGTGGATGTTGTTCTTGGTAGAAGTAGAAATCAAGGCTGCATTTTCTATATCTGTACGTACGTAAGTTGCTACACCGTAGGCTCTGTCGTAGGTAGCACCCAGTAGATCATAGCCGGGGATTTTTCCTCTTGAACTCAATTGAAATTCGTTTTCTGTATGCGTTTCTTGTAATGCGACCAGATCAATATCGTTATCTTTTAATAGTTTGTGTAGAATTTGACATTTGGCTCTACTTATACCGTCTATATTTAATTGGCAAACTCTTACATTGGGTCCAATTTCTTTTGTAAATTCTTCTTTGGAAACTCCATTCAATAACTGTGTCATCTTTAATAATTATTCCAAAATAACTGTGATATCTGCCAGGAGATCTTTAGGAAAAATTGTATGTTAAAAAATGTGCAATAACTACGTCTTGAAACCCACCAAATTTCATTAGCATATCTCAACCGGTTTTAAAGCAATAAATAAATCGTCAGTTTGTAAGAAAATTTTCAACACCCTCTATGTCGGAAACAGCATTTGCGGACATACGTTTATAAAGAAAACTGTCATTATTTTTTCATGCAGAATTGCCCCTTAAAGTTTTCCATGCTTATTTAAAAACACCCTGTATTGATGAAAAACATGGCTAGTTGTTAAAGTACCTAACTTTCTTATTATTCAACATAAGCGAATGAATCAAAAAGCATAATGTTAAGAAAATATGAGGCTTATATGTTGGGTTTTAATTTCAGTATTATACATATGCTAGAATATTCCACAGGGCGATGAGAACTTTGAGAAAAAAAAACACCGTTTGGTTTGTACACCCGGTATACAATGAAAATTTACCTATTTAGCAAAAATGTTATTACAGCGTTATTGTTAAAGAATAAGGCTATAACATGTTAAAAATCACTTAAATCGGACAACAGGTTTAGGAAATATTAGACATCTAATATTGGGCGGTTAATTTTGGCCCAGAGTATATTTATTATTTCATGATCCATCAGCTTTCTATATTCCCCAGTCTCTGTCTTTACTGCGTCATGTATTCTTCTCATAATTTCTCTCTTAATTATTCTTGACTTTTCTTCGTCTTTTTTCGTAAGGCACATTACCTCTGCTCCATAGGCTATCACTGGTCTAATTGCAGCTGTGTATATTTTTGATTTTGTTTTTTTGCCCAGGTTTTTGTCGTTAAGTAGTCGGTGATATTTCCAATACACTCTATTACGTGCTTTAATTCTTTCGTTTATCTCTATACTGCCGTCCTCAAATAAAAGGCGGTATGTGCAGCCAACTTAAAACCGAGAAATCGGCTCTCACAATTTTTTTCTCAGGACTCTATGTGCACATACAGCATATTCCAATTTGTTTATTTTGGTAGTAAATAAAATGATACTACTTTCAGACATTGCAGAAGCATAAATAAGGTCACAAGGAAACCACATATAGCAAAAATTCGATTTTCAATTTTTTGCAGATACCGCGTTTTAATTGAGGACGGCAGTATATACTGCTTTCATTTTTGCCGTCCATCATCACCCCAGGTATTTGGAACCCCTCTGGAATGTATTTTCACCTATCTATATTTCTGTTATTCTGTTTATGTTGTCTCTTGTGCTTATTAGGTATTTTGTTTTATTCTAGTTGATTATTAATCCTCTCGTCTTTGGTTCTCTTACCAGGATTGAAAGTGCCTCTTCTAGTCTTTTTTATCTTGTGCTACCAATCCCAGGTCATCCGCATATCCTATGATCTATGCTAAGCTTTGAATAATTGTCTTTTTCAACCCTGTGTCCCTGATTACTCCATTCTAGAGCGATATTAAATAGTTTCGTTGACCATACTCTCTCCTTGTTTTACCCCAAGTTCTATTTTGATGTCGTTTGTATCTCCTTCATTTGTTTTAATTCTAGCAGTTGAGTCTTTCTTTGTCATTTTAGTCATTCTAATTAATTTTTCAGGTATTTCCATTTTTTTGTCATTTCCTTTAATAATTGTTTTCTGTATATGCTGTCGAAGCCTGTTGAAAGTCGATGAATAGTATGTATAATTCTATGTCATGTTCATAGCTTTTTTCAATTGTTTGTGTTAGTACGTGTATTACATCTATTGTTGATATTCCTTTTCTAAAGCCCTGTTGATATAGTCCTATATTTTTTTCTGTGTATTGAGTTAGTCGGTTTCTTATAATTGTGGTCAATATCTTATACGTTGTATTTAGTAGCATAATTGCTCTGTAGTTGCAGCACTTAGTTGGATCCTATTTCTTAAAGTTTGGTGCGATATGTCCGTTTTTCCATTCTATGGGCATGCTTTCGTCCTTCCAAATTGTAACCATTAACTGCATGCGTTAGAAAGCATTCTAGTCTAAGAGCTAGTGAACCCTCCGACTAACGGTCGTCCTGTAAGGCTAGAAATTTTTCTAGTGATACTTCATAGCACACCAAGGCTAAAAACCATGACCTGGCAGGCATCAGCGGTGCACGTGTATCTACCAGGTGAATTGAAAAGTGCAAATTTAGGGGGTAAAATAAATTTTCTCCTGTAAGGTTTAAATTTAAGTATGTGTTTGAGTAAGTCATTTAGAAGAAATGTGTACAATGACAGGCGATTCTGAAGAGCATAAGACCTTGCCAGGCGAGGGGAAAGATTAGAGGTTTTTCCTAAAATTATTCTTTTTGCATCGAACAAATTTTTTTAGGTTTTTTGAATCATTCTAAACAAAAAATGTCTTTAGTGATTTTTCTCTTAAGTTACCAGTTTTTGTTATATAAGCGATTGAAAATTTTGAAAATTGCGAAATCGGACATTTTTCTAAAAATTTCAAAGTTGTCAAGGTAGGTAGATATTCTTTAAACATTGACTGATGAAATCCCAAAGAGTTTTTTGCAATACGATATCGGAAACCCCTTTGTTTTTAATTGCTAATCAAGCGGGCGCGACACTGTAGTATAAGTGAGGACGTTTGAGTTGGCATAAATTCATTATCTCGAGAATGGGCAAATTTCAAGAGAAATCCTCAGACAGGTCGATTTTTATTTTTAAATTAGGACTTTTTGGCATATATATAATTGTAGTGACGTCATCCATCTGAGCGTGATAACGTAATCGATGATTTTTTTAAATGAGAGTAGGGGTTGTGTGATAGCTCATTTGAAAGGTTATTTAATTCTCTATTGACTAATATAAACATTAACATAATTATTTATACAGGGTGTACAAAAAATTTTTTTTTATTAAATTAACTTTGATTAAATTTGACAAATAGAAGAAAAATTTTTGTTGTACACCTTGTATAAATAATTATGTTAATGTTTATATTACTGAATAGAGAATTAAATAACCTTTCAAATGAGCTATCACACAACCCCTACTCTTATTTAAAAAAATCATCGATTACGTCATCACGCCCAGATGGATGACGTCACTAGTATTATATATGCCAAAAAGTCCTAATTCAAAAATAAAAATCGACCTGTATGAGGATTTCTCTTGAAATTTGCCCATTCTCAAGATAATGAATTTATGCAAACTCGAACGTCCTAACTTATACTACAGTGTCGCACCCGCTTGATAATCAATTAAAAAAACAAAGGGGTTTTCGATATTTTATTGCAAAAAACTCTTCGGGATTTCATCAATCAATGTTTAAAGAATATCTACGTACCTTGGCAACATTGAAATTTTTAGACAAATGTCCGATTTAGGTTTAAAAATGGCCGATTTTGTAATTTTCAAAATTTTTAATCGCTTATATAACAAAAAATATTAACTTAAGAGAAAAATCACGTAAAGACCTTTTTTGTTTGGAATGATTTAAAAAACCTAAAAAAAATTATTCGGTGCAAAAAGAATAATTTTAGGAAAAACCCCTAATCTTTCCCCTCGCCTGGCAAGGTCTTATGCTCTTCAAAATCGCCTGTCATTGTACACATTTCTTCTAAATGACTTACTCAAACACATACTTAAATTTAAACCTTACAGGAGAAAGTTTATTTTACCCCCTAAATTTGCACTTTTCAATTCACCTGGTAGATACACGTGCACCGCTGCTGCCTGCCAGGTCATGGTTTTTAGCCTTGGTGTGCTATAAATTATCACTAGACAAATTTCTAGCCTTACAGGACGACCGTTAGTCGGAGGGTTCACTAGCTCTTAGACTATTCACAGCAAATGTTTCTTGCACATTTGTCCACAATATTCATATTCTTGACGCCACTTAAATTAGTGTGGATAATCGTCTTCACTAGCTCTTAGACTATTCACAGCAAATGTTTCTTGCACATTTGTCCACAATATTCATATTCTTGACGCCACTTAAATTAGTGTGGATAATCGTCAGTATATTTTTTGAACATTCAATATACACTAATTATTCAGTCGACGAGAATGATTTCTTTTATTGAATTAACTATATAATAATTATTTTAGCTCCTGTGGAATTGGTAACATTATTAAATACTGCCGGTTTATTCAAAACTGCCTTAGATATTTGCACGACGTTTGAATTGTCATATGCAAGCATTTTCGAAGTACTAACAAAGAACTGTGTCTCATTGACGGAAGAAGAAAATCCCAGTGCTTGGAACTGGCTGGTAGAAAACGATTTGCAAGGTAAGGTTGTCCTAATTGAGGCGCTTAGAGTAGCAGTGGCCTAAGCCACAATTGGGCGTTTTTAGATTATTATATCAATAAAAGCAGCAACATTAATTAAATCTTCGGATTAACAAGGGTCTACACAACCTACCTCTATATTTGGCTAAATGCCGCTACATAATTTGTAGCGCTATCCCATAAGCATAATGGAAATACTAATGCAAAGATTGCATTTGCATATCTCAAAATTTCGTTTTTGCAGTTAGGCCACTGTTGCTCTGAGCGCCTCAATTTTAAAGTAAAGTAATCTCTTGTTTACTCCACCATAATTTTTCACCACTCTTCACGGTTCTGTACGTCTTGTTGCTATTTCTTGGATATTCGTTTAATGTCGTCCATCCAGCGGGTTGGGGGTCGTCCTCTGCTGCGTTCGTCTTCTCTTGAGCGCCAGTCAATTAGCTTTCTGGTCCATCTTGAGTCTTTTAGTCTCGCTATGTGACCTACCGAATTCCATTTCAGCTAGGCTATACGTTCGACGACATCAGTGATACCTGTTCTTTTCCTTAGGCCTTGATTCCTTATTTTGTCTTTTTTTGTAACGCTGAGAATCAATCTTTCCATGCGCCTTTGTGCCAGTCGCATTTTTAGTGCTGTTGTTTTTGTGAGGGCGAGAGTTTCTGCTCCGTATGCCATTATAGGAAGAACGCATTGGTCAAATGTTGCTCTTAAAGATGTTCCAAATATTTGGACCAAATATTTGGTCAACGGTATAAGGATGGGGAAGCACAAGTAGGGCAAACACCCCATTAATGATCCAGAGCGATACGCCCTAGTCAATCAATCATGGTAATGCTCAACACTAAAATAAATTCCGGAGTAAGTCCTCCGATCGGTTCTCCGGGGAGGACAGTTTTGAATTCATCACAAGATAATAAATTGAAGTGCAGAAAGAATATCAAGATCTGTACATGGAATGTCAAAACCTTATATAAAGCAGGAAAAATCAATAATGCAATACAGGAGATGAAGAGAATGCATATTGAAATCATGGGAATAGCAGAAATGAGATGGCCAGATTCTGGGGAAATACAAGTGGAAAATCACAAGGTATACTACTCGGGAAAAAGTGATGGATCACATGAATATGGAGTCGGATTTATCGTATCAAGCAAAGTTGCCAAATGCGTTACTAACTTTACGCCAATATCAGAGAGAGTGATGTTACTACAAGTACAAGCCAACCCCGTCAATATAAATATTATCCAAGTTTATGCTCCCACTGCAGACAAAGAAGAGGAAGAAGCTATTGAGTTTTATGAGAAAATCAACAGAATTATACAGAAAATTCCACGACAGGAAGTTCTTATCGTTATGGGAGACTTTAATGCCAATATTGGAGCTGGAGATAAGACGCAGTACATCGGCGCACATGTACTTTGAGTCAGAAACGACAGAGGAGACCTCCTAGAAAAATTCGCAGAAGTCTCAGAACTCGTTGTCACTAACACATTTTTCCAATTACCACCTCGAAAGCTGTACACATGGAAATCCCCTCAAGACAAACCCGGGAGAATTATTAGAAATCAAATAGATTACATTTTAGTAAACAAAAGATTCCGAAACAGCTTTACATCTGTCAAGACTTATCCTGGAGCAGACTTAGAGACGGACCACGTTCCACTGGTGGGAGTATTTCGCGTCAAACTCAAAATAGTGCAGAAATAGAATCCACAATCATACGACCTACGTATGCTAAAAGACCCTGACACGAAAATGAGGGTCCAAGCCACGTTAAACGAGCAAGTGACTGCAATTAGGGACGCATCGAACGAAGAACAAATGATCAAACAGATGACCGAAACAGTTCAAAATGTAAAGGATAGACACTTAAAGGCAGATAAATTAACCAAGAAGAAATCATGGATGACAGATGAGATCCTGAAACTAATGGACGAAAGAAGAAATGCAAAATATGACCCCGACACATACAAAACAATCAATATATCAATAAGAAGGAAAATTAGAGAAGCGAAAGAAAAAGAAGCAATCGAGAGATGCCAAGAAATTGAGATTCTACAATCAAAGTACGATAGTCACAATGTACGTAGGAAAGTTAAAGAACTCACAGGTGGACTAAGACGGAGACAGAGAGGAAATCTAACTGATTCTGACGGAAACATCATCTTAGATAAACAGAGTAAAATTAGAACGTGGAAAAAATATCTAGAAAAACTATTTGAAGACCAAAGAGATAACACCTTTGAGCTAGAAGAAGAGGTAAAGGATGGCAAAGCAGCAGGTCCCGATAATATACAAGCAGAACTACTCAAACTGATGGACAACGAATCAATAGCAATAATCACAAAGATGTTCAACAACATATACAACTGTGGACAAATACCAACAGAATGGCTGAAGTCTGAGTTTATTGCACTTCCAAAAAAACCAGGAGCCAAAAAGTGCGAAGAATACCGTACGATAAGCCTGATGAGTCATCTCCTAAAATTGTTCCTAAAGGTAATCCATACGAGAATTTACAAGCTATGTGAAAGTCAAATTTCGCCCAACCAGTTCGGGTTCATAAATGCTGTTGGTACGAGAGAGGCTTTGTTTTCAATACAAGTCTTATTCCAGAGATGCAGAGACGTAAATTGCGACATATACGCATGTCTGGTTGATTACGAGAAGGCGTTTGATCGAGTACAACACGCCAAGATGATGCAAATACTAAAAGAAGCAGGAATTAACAACCAAGATCTGAAAATAATTAGAAACCTTTACTGGAATCAGACTGCAAACCTCAGAGTTGACGGTGAACTCACCGAATATGTCAAAATCATGCGTGGAGTGAGGCAAGGCTGCATTTTGTCCCTAATTTTCAATCTTTACTCTGAAAAAATATTTATCGAAGCTTTGCACGAAACTGAAAAAGGTATTCTACTAAACGGGTACCGGCTAAATAATATCAGGTATGCAGATGACACCATAGTATTTGCGGACAACCTAGAAGACCTACAAGTCCTCATGGACAAAATCACTTACTACAGTCAAAAATATGGACTCAATATAAACGTAAAGAAAACAAAGCTTATGATCGTCAGCAAGAAAAAGATAATAGATGGTCAACTCTATATCAACCAAACCCCTGTAGAAAGAGTGAGGCACTACAACTACCTCGGCACCATAATAAATGAAGAATGGACCAATAACCAAGAAATAAGAGCGCGCATCGGAAAAGCTAGATCAATCTTCAACCGTATGGGGGCGTTTTTCAAGAGCCACAACCTTTCTCTTGGTATAAAAGTAAGAATGCTGAGATGTTACGTCTTCTCTGTCCTTTTTTATGGTGTTGAATCATGGACCTTGAACGAGGATATGTGCCGAAAATTGGAAGCATTTGAGATGTGGCTATATTGGAGAATTCTTAAAATCCCATGGACTGATCGGGTCACAAATGAGGAGGTTCTTAGAAAAATGGGGAAGAACCGAGAAATACTAACCACCATCAAATCTCGAAAGTTGGAATACTTTGGACACATTATGCGAAATGAATCCAGATATGCCCTCCTACAAGCCATCCTGCAAGGAAAAATATTTGGAAAGCGAGGTCCAGGAAGAAGAAGAACATCCTGGTTAAAGAACCTCAGAACCTGGTTCAACACAACATCTGTGCATCTTTTCCCCGTTGCTGCAGATAAAGTGAAGATTGCCATGATGATCGCCAACATTCGTCACGGATAGGCACATCAAGAAGAAGAAGAAAGATGTCTCTTAGTGAACCATACACCGCCCAAGCAAGTGTTATTCGTTGTTGAATTTCACAGGTCTGCTTATTCTGAAATAAATTTGGTCTGAAGATACGTTTTCTAATTCTTGTAGAATTTGTTGTGCTTCACCCAGATCTTCGGTAATAAGTACTATATCGTCGGCAAAACGCAGATGATTGAGCATTTCCCTGTCTTTTTTATTCCTCTATTTTCACACTAGCATTTTAAAGGCGTATTCGAGGACCGTTATAAATAATTTAGGTGAGAGACTGTCGCCCTGGTTTTGTTTTTGCTTTTGTTTACTAATACAGTTTTGTTTTAGATCTTCCAGTTAATAGGGATAGTGCAGCTGATGTAGTTTGGCAGTTCCTACAGGATTGCTTGGAAAAATATGAAAAACCTTGCATGACTACGCTACATTATGTGGTTTGCAAAAAGATTATAGGTATGAGAGTATATTTTCCCCATTGGCTTGTAGCTTCTTACAAGGTATGTATACATTTTTATCTTTAACTTAACTGTCTGAATGTCATTCTGATGGGTTTGCAGATGAAACGATAGATACAGCGTTTGCAAGATACAGGGTTGTGAATTGGAAAACGAGCCATAGGAAACTTAATGTAAAATTTTAAACTCTTGAATTACTGCTTCTCTAATTATTTTATTTCAAAAGGCATGGCAAACTATTTGTAGAGGATTGAAATCTGTATTGAAAACAAATGTTAAAATTATGTGTATTAAAATAATGTGTATAACGGGTGCGTTTGGTCACAATGAAGTTATTATATTAACAATATTTAAACTGTCAATATTTTTATTTTATCATTTATTGTTTAAAAAACAATAAAGTTCATGAGATATCCTCAGTTGGTGAGAAATTATTAATACTATAGATGTTTTATTCAGTCAATAGTGTACGGAATGTCAGTTAAATAGTAAGTGTGTGGCCTATTTTTTAAATTTTTAAAATGTATTACATTTTTCAAAATTCTGGAATGTGTTTACGTCGTAGAACAATTTTAACTTTTGTTTTTAATACAGATTTCAATCCTCTACAGATAGCTTCTCGTGACGTTTGATGTAAAATAATTAGGGAAGCAGGAATTCAACAGTTTAGAATTTTACATTGAGTTTCCTATGGCCCGTATTACGATTCTCCACCCGGTATATTAAATTGTGGTTTTCTTTATTTCATAATTTATGAAAATTATAACTACATTTATGTCAGCTACATATAAGAGGATTATATAAATTATCACATAATTTTACTACAATACTAATATTTTGTTAAGCAACCCTTGGTTTGAAAAAGTGCAGCAACTCTTATAGTTATGTTATCTATTCATCTTGCTACTATTTATTTTAAATGGGCATTATGGTTCCAATGAAAAATAATTCTCTCTATCAACTGAACTTTGTTTGTTATTACTTCCTCGGCGAATTTCCTTTTTAGACACTCCATTAGACATTTTCGGTGGGGTTCATGCCTGATGAATTGCTGAGCCACGGCAATAGAGGAATTTCTTGTCCTACAAAAAATGTTTTAATGCTATTAGCCGTATGGCAAGGTGCTCTATCCTGGATAAAGACCTTGTGATCATTACCAAATCATTCGATCATTTGTGGAACCAGTTTTGTCTACAAGACTCTTTTAAACTGCTTCGGTCGCACGGTTCCTTCTACCAAATATAAACGTCCCATTCCTTTATAGTCTAGTCGCAACATAGGGGGTCCCGTGGACACTTTTAGTTCGCCGTGATTTGTTGGTGGTATTATAGGTTTTTTGGGTCGCTGAATCCAATGGAAGTAGTCTGGAAGCCCAAATGTGGTGCGTTTAATTGTTATTAACAAATTATGGTAAAATTAGGTGTTTTTCAGGAATTATTAGAAGCACTGTAAATAAATTGATAGTGTTAAGGTCTTCTCTGGTGTATTTTTGGTCGCTGAATCGAATGCGACTAGTCGCGATTACTCAAAATGTGTTCTTATTTTGTTAATGACAAAATAATTGTTTATTCGCCGAAAAGCTCGAAATGCGCTATCTACAGCAAGTTTGTAGTCGTTTTCATAGTATTTTTATACGCTAAATCGATTGCCGCTAGTCATGATAGCTTAAACTACATTCCGACTTTGTTATTAATAAATTATTGCAAAAATAACGGTTTATAGTCAATACTTTTCAAGTTATTTGGTTTTTTTGTTGAAAAATGAACATATTCACTCGCAAATAACTCGAAAAGTATTGACTTGGTGAAAAAACTGTATAGAACAAACGTTGCTTAGAATTAATCAGTTTATCCAATTCCGGACTTATTTTAAAGGTTTCTTCTTTCACCCTCGAAACGGGATGAAACTCACCCCCAGGGTAAAAGCACACATCGGCACAATATCACTTGTTTTGTTTGATATGTTAGCTACGTGCATGCCAAATTTCATGTCATATCATTTTTTTTTAAGTTTAGAGCAAAAACCGTGAGTAAACGTACTATAAACCGTTATTTTTGCAATAATTTATTAATAACAAAGTCGGAACGTGGTTTAATCTATCACGACTAGTGACAATCGATTTAGCGTATAAAAATACTATGAAAAAGACTACAAACTTGCTGTAGATTTCGAGCTTTTTGGCGAATAAACAATTATTTTGTTATTAACAAAATAAGAGCACATTTTGAGTAATCGCGACTAGTCGCATTCGATTTAGCGACCAAAAATACACCAGAGAAGACCTTAAAACTATCAATTTATTTACAGGGCTTGTAATAATTCCCGAAAAACACCTAATTTTATCATAATTTGTTAATAACAATTAAACGCACCACATTTGGGCTTCCAGACCACTTCCATTGGATTCAGCGACCCAAAAAACCTATAATACCACCATCAAATCGCGGCAAACCAAAAGTGTCCACGAGACCCCCTATGTTGCGACTAGACTATTACACACTCACTACAGACCTGACGATTACTGATATAATTCTTTATATTACTCACTATTACACACTCACTGCAGACCTGACGATTACTGATATAATTCTTTTTATTACACATCCCTTCTCATGTTTTTCGCCTGGACGTCTTAGCCTTCTGTCGTTTATTTTTGGACTTCTACCTCTACCAGCTCCTTCCATCGATATCTATCTTGAACATGATATTTACTTCCAATTTGTTCCGGCTATTTTTTTATGTCATATCCATCCCATCTGTGGTCTTCCTCTTGGTCGTTTAACTTTGGTCTTTTTTCTAACAGTGTAGCCTGCGAAGCTCCATTTTAGTTTGGCAATTTTTGTTGTGATCTCCTCGACTTTTGAAGCTATTTCCTTGTGGCATTTTGATAATTAACTATTTTGATTGGGAAATAAGCCACAAATAAATTGAAAAAATAATTTTATTAACGTTTCAACGCCCAAATCGGATGTCGTCAAAATATTGGCAATAAATAATATAACGCAACTCATAAATATTGGCAATATCATTTTAAAGTCTTATACTTTAAAATGTATAATACAGGGTGTCCCCGAAAATAGTGCGTTCCTTTAAGGTATGGATATAATACACAATGTAGAACAAAAGAGTCCTACAACATTTTTTTCTAAAGTTAACCGTTTCAAAAAAAAAATTACATTGTTCGCCATATAAGCGAACTTTTATTTTCATAGAATTAACTAATTTGGAATCACTGTACAAGAACTGTTTGTGATTTAGTTTATTGACACCACAAAAATGTAGACTGTCAGACAGGTACACCTGCAAAATAATTGTACCACCCCATGTTTGAAAATCCAACAAAACAAGAATTTGTTTGTTTGTTTAGGATGAAGACAGGGTTTAATGTAAATATTTATGACTAAAATGCTGCAACTATTTTTGAATTGTGATTGTCTATGTTTAGATTTTTGTATACATAGTTGTCAGATTTCAATTTGCATACCAAAATGTATTTTGGTTTTTTAGCCAAACGGTTGCATTTAGAAAAAAAAAATGTTATAAGGACTTTTTTGCTCTACATGGTGCCTTCTACCTATACCTTTAAGGAACGCACTATTTTCGGGGACACCCTGTATATGTATAAATTGCCGATATAAATGAGTCAGATTAAATAAATTATTAGAAGAATTTTTTACTGAGCAACAACATTTTTGTTTAATTTGTCATATTTTGACAACGACATCCGATTTGGGCGTCGAAACGTTAATAAAATTATTTTTCAATTTAATTGTGGCTTATTTCCCAATCAAAATAGTTAATCCTCGACTTTTGTTTTTGATCTTACCCAGTCGTTTCTCCCTCTAATTGAGAGTCGTGTACCTAATATGGTCTATAACAAAAGAAATTTGGGCAACCGACGGATCTTTACATCTACCCATCTAAAAAAAAAAGGTTTTATGATTAGAAGTTGACCAAACGAAAGTTGAAACACCAATCACTAATTTAAATACAAAAACTAAAGTTGGAGTCACTGTATTTTGTAAGGCGCGTCGAATAATATATCGCTTGTACTAAATCGGTGACTTTAAAACATTACTTCCAATTGCAACTCTATAGCCGGAAGTGCGAGGTCAAATTTCTTACCTTTAATACCATACTTGGGTTATAGGCTTTCATTCGACACCTCATTTGTCTTTCTATCTGGTCTAATGACGGAGTAGTTGTGTTTACAAAGTCTCTGGGATAGACAGGGAGGGATACTTCAACGTTTTCACATTTTCTAAAATGGGCGAAAACAAAATTTTTTTACTGAAGTTTTTTTCTTTTAAATAATTTGTTTATTATATTTATTATTTTTTCTTCTTCTTACTTCTTCTATTTTAAATAAATTTATTAGTTTTTCTATTTTGTTAATTTCTTGTGTTAATTTTCTACTTTGGCAACGCTGTTCTGACATAGACATACCTACGAAACGAATTTGTTTGGAGGCCCGGCATTTCTATATCTTTTATATCGTTTTAAATGCATATTAAATGCGGTTCTGTTTCACCCATTAAAGACGCACACCAACGTTAGATTCTTTCCTAACTTATAAAATAAACGTAATCAAAAAAGGAACTGAAAATAAAGTGATGTAATAGTGTAAAAAATACACAAATGCTAATTAAAATTATGCTCAAAATGTTGCGTACACAGGGTACAATGAAAATAAAATCAGTCCGCTTTGGTCCGACCATCCGCTTTGGTCGTCCGAACGCACCCATTGTTTGTGTCTTTTTATGGAACACATGAAATAAATTATAGCATTACAGAAATAATAAAAATTGAAATTAACTATTTTTGTAAATAAAATAGTAAATACCACCATTTTATTTTAAAATGAGCTTATTTGACGTTTAAATTTCCACTTCGGAAATCGTTCTCTTCTCAAAATACAATATATTAAAATAGCTTCAGAACAAAATTAAAAATTGATCACGCTATATATTGAAAACTTGAAACTCTGCATTACTGAAAGGGTTAATAGCTATATTTATATAAATTTAAAATAAAATGCATCATCAAATGATCCATTATTGCTATTGTTAAATTATCCGATTATTTTGGAATCTGTTGCAATATATGTTTCTTTTTTTTTATTATTCTTAGTGACAGTCTAAACTTTATATTTATTTTCAAGGTTCGAAATCCTGCCGAGTTTTTAAGATTATTACATGGTTCCGGAAGATTAGAAGAAGCAATTGAATTTACCAGCGAGTATATACTATCTGCAATGGGTTATGGTAAAGAATTTTTCGGTTTTACACAACCTCTAGCTCCAACGTCACCTGCTTTTTGTTTACCTGTCTACGCCATCCAAAGGTTAATTGACGAATTAAAAATACAGAATTCCATGAGTCTGGAGCAACCTTATCTGAAGGTAAATTATTTATCTCCATTAATTGTACCGGGTATCTCAGGAACCGTTTATAGTACAACTTTGAGAAAAAGATATTTATAACAAAAGTTGCCTCGAGAAAAGCCTGGAAATTATTTTCATAATTGTAGGTTCACCGCTAGAGGGCGTAATTGAATATCAAAAATTAAAAAATCAAAATTTTACAAAATTTGCCGAACAAAAGGGCACTGGAAATCCGATTGTCGTATTCTTCATAAAATTCTGCGCATATTTGATTTTACAAGTTTAAGTCTACCTTTGCAAATAAGAGGTGGGGGTGAGTGGGAACCTTGTTATGAAAAAATGGCTGTAAGTCCGGTTCTGCTAAATCGAATTTTGCAAACTTGGTCTTGTTGAAAACAGCTCTTTTTCGTCAATGTAAGAGTTATAATTTAGAAACAGTCTATTAAGTAATATGCCAGCTAGGAGGCGTTATTTAATTATTTTCAGAAATCTAGATTTCTTTGGAAAATATTAAATACAAGTATGTATTTTTAATCCTTTATTACAAAATTAGATCAAATTAGAACAGAATATCGAAAACCGCATGTCGATACCTTTTTTCTATCTCGAGATATCTTAACAAATGTGTAAATTTTAAACATAACTGTTACTGTCACCGGTAAACGAAGTTAGGGAAAGGTAGTGTGCTGTGGAAAAAACAAAGAAACATGTTTTAGATGTCAACGTGTATTAATTAAAACAACAATAGGACAAACAACACTATAAAATCTAACAAAGAAATAAAAACAACTACTTAGTGACGACTTGAATGTTCAAATTATGGCCCATAATTTTCGATGCAAGTATTTACTCTGTAAGAGTATATTGAACAGCAGTCTCAATTTCTGCTCTCGCATTGCTTTGCATGGCGTTTCCTACTCTCTGGATAATGTTTTCTCGAGTAGTGGGCCTAGCGGCAAAAACAAGGTCTTTAATCCGTCCCCATAAATAAAAGTCTAAAACAGTTAAATCTGGTGATCTAGCTAGCCAAAAAATAGGCTTCCACGTCCTATCCATCTATCAGCCAATGACCCATCTAAAAAATCTCTTACTACTCTGGAAAAATGCGCGGGACAACCATCGTGCTGAAACAACATGGACCTACGAACTGCTAGCGGTACATCTTCCAGAAGAAGATTCCTTAAAAAAATTAGATAGCGTTCACCAATAATAGCATTATCGAAAAGAAAGGGTCCAATTATCTGACTATTACCACAACTGTTTGGTGTGGGGGCGGTTTGGTATTTCACTTTTATTTAGGTATGGGGACGGATTAAAGACCTTGTTTTTGCATCTAGGCCTATTCGAGAAAAAGTGATCCATAGAATACGAAACCCCATTCAAAGCATTTCGAGAGCAGAAATTAAGACTGCTGTTCAATCTACTTTTGAAAGAGTAAATGCTTAAATCAAAAATGATGGTCAATAATTTGAACATTTAAGTCGTCATTAAGTAGTTGTTGTTATTTCTTTGTTATAATTTATAGTGTTGTTTGTCTTATTGTTGTTTTAATTAATTATATACGTTGAGATCTGGAAAATGTTTCTTTGTTTTTTCCACAGCACACTACCTTTCCTTAACTTCGTTTACCGGTGACAGTAACGGTTAGGTTTAAAATTTACACGTTTCTTAAGATATCTCGAGACAGAAAAAAGGTATCAACATGCGGTTTTCGCTATTCTGCTGCTAATTTGATCTAATTTTGTAACACAGGATTAAAACTGCATACTTGTTATTAATATTTTCCAAAGAAAACTAGATTTCTGAAAATAATTAAATAACGCCTCCTAGCTGGCATATTACTTAATAGACTGTTTCGAAATTATAACTCTTACATTGACGAAAAAGAGCTGTTTTTAACAAGACCAAGTTTGCAAAATTCTATTTAGCAGAATTCTACTTACAGCCATTTTTTCATAACAAGGTTCTCACTCACTCCCACCTCTTCTTTGAAAATATAGACTTAATCTTATTTGCAAATATAGACTTAAACTTGTGAAATCAAATATGCGCAAAATTTTATGAAGAATACGATGATCGGATTTCCAGTGCCCTTCCATTAGGGAAATTTTGTAAAATTTTGATTTTTTAATTTTTTATATTCAATTACGCCCTCTGGCGGTAAACCTACAATTAGGAAAATAATTTCCAGCTACAGATTTAATTTTAGAAAAATCTTTATATAAGGTTTTTTTTTGTAAAATTTTCTGAATTTATCAATGGTCATGTCAGTTTTTTTCAAACATTTATATTTTCGAAGTTATTTAAAAAAACATCTATTTTTGCAATTGTTTTGTTTAATAAAAAATGAAGCACCCACTTCTCGAGTAGAACTTTTTGATATGTTGTTTATTAAACATTTCTTAATGAAATTACAAAAAGTTTTATCTTGTTTGATTTTCTCCGAAGTGAAAATCTATATGCACTCCCCTAATCCGGAATCACGTTATTCCTCAATACGGAATAACTACACACAGTCTCGCAATCACGGAATCAAAATATCCAACAACCACACACTTATACCCAAGCAACGACTCGACATCCGACTGGCACCTGCCAACGAAGTTATCCTTCAATGCAGAACCGCTCTGTGGCAGGCTCCGGCTCAATACGTCGCAGCACTGCGGTTGTTCCCAACTCAATCCGTTGGGAACTGGGTGGCCACCGGCTGGTGGCTCGGGTGAGTTTCTTTCAGCTCAGTACGCTGGGTGGAACTAAGTTTCTATTGTCTCGATCGCAATTTTGTGTTGTGATCGACGACCATTTTGGGCGGCCTCATCTCCTAACACTCGTCCATGGTGGTGGAAGCATAGTGGGACTGGTTCGATGCGCGTACGGTTCCTGCCGGTGAGCGGAATGTGTAGCTAGAGCACAAAGCCAAACTGATTATCGGATATTTCGGTGTCTTCACATATCCGTTTGTCTATTGCTTTTTCCATATTTTCATAGGATAACTACGTAGTTTTATGACTATTTAGTTTGAGCAGTCTGGTATATCTCATTTGTTTTTGTAAACAGGTACAGCTGGTTCCTAAAAAAACTGATACGACTCTTAGTAAGATTTGATCATTTTGAGCAGTGTATTTTATTGTTTTGACATTATATTATATTTATTATGACATATAAATAATAAAATAAACAAACAAACAACAAACAACTGATTACATAATATGTTAATTCATAAATTGTAATTATTAAGGTCTAAATTTTGATATTATTTTGAATTCTTGCAGTTTTCGCATCTTCAAAAGGATTCTATTATAATCTCTCCAAAAGCGTAGGGTCTTCATGTCTTCAAGTTATCTGGCAAATTTTAAGATTTGACAGTGACAGTGACAGTATGTAAATTATAAGTATTTATCCTTCAAAATACACTGCTCAATTTTCTACAAAATACGCTTTAAGAGTCGTATCAGTTTTTTTTAGGAACCAGCTGTACCAATATACTGCTTCTCCATTCGTCTGGTATTTCTCCCACTTCTATAATTCTGTTAAATTCTATTATTATAATTAACTATTCTAAATGGGAAATAAGCCACAATTTAACAAAAAAAAAAAAAAAATTATTAACGTTTCAATTTAAAATTTTTAATGATTTGACAACGACGTCCGATGTGAACGTCGAAACGTCAATAAAATCTTTTTTTTAGTTAAATTGTGGTTTCCCATTTAGAATAGTTAATTACAAAAATGCGTCATTTTTATAGAGCCATCTATCCACAATTCGAAAAAATGTCTCGAATAAAAGTTGCTTATTTTTGCGTAAGCAATTCCTATTTAAGATTTTAAAGTTACCCCCCGGGTGTCGTGTTTCTTGTCATTAGATAGATTTTTGAAAAATATTGAAAACGTACTTTTCAGTATTTTGATCCGGTGTATATTTCGCGAGATATTCGACCGTCTCGCCACTTTTGGGACACCCTATACAAAAACATCAAAAAGTCATTAATTTAAGAAATCTGTTAATCTTTTCTTTAGTATGACTATTCCAAAAGATTATCAAATTGAGATACCACTGACAGTACGATATTAAATATTTTTTTGTTTTTTAGGAATATGAAAATTTGAAAACATTGTTTACCAAATATTTAGAAACTGCCACCAGAGTATCGAACCAGATGTGTCAAACAAAATTAACATCAGGATCCCTTAGAACGAATGTTTTTTCAATAGATGCTAGATAATACTTTCTTTAATCTTTTTTTTATACAATACATACTTTTAAGTAATAAAGACTTTTTTATTTACCGATTTCAATAGACAGATGACAACACCAAACATAAAATTAGAAGAAATTACCAGAGAACGGCAGTTCTCGTCAGTGCCGCACAACCCCAACAACAATACCCTACAAGCGACACTATATATACACGAAATTTTCGATTTTCCAAATCTGACTGAATTGAAAATTGAACCAAATCTCATGTTAAAGCTTAGGAAAAGACTCACCCATCCATATGTCAACTCTCCATTTTGGTCCAAGGGTGTGGAGTATACGGCCCTTCCCATTTAGGGTCTGTTTTTCGTTCTCGTCCCCAAAACTCCCAAAAATTTAAGTCCGATCTTTACGGCTTCTGATAATACTGATCATTACCTTGCCAACGGATGTCTAATTTTGAAAATCGGTTATACCATTCAAAAGTTGCCGAGCTCAGAAGTATGAATTTTCCCCGAAAAGTGCTCCGTTTTTTGGTTATTTCACATTGAGATATTCGATTTGGAATTTGACGAAGAAGAATCTACATTTCATTAGCTGCAACTCTGCTTTTACTGGGTCTGCAGACCTCACGCATACACCATTTTTTTCAAATTTTTTATAAGCTAAGATAATTTTTAAGAATATTTTTTTCGCTAAAATACTTACGTTTTGAGTTATATCCGAAAAAAGGTCCAAAAACATTTTTTTTGGTTAAAAATGAACACCTTCATTCGCAAATAACGCGAAAAGTATTGACTTAGTAAAAAAACTCTATAGAGCAAAAGTTACTTAGAATTAGTCAGTTAGAGTTAGTCATTTTATCCAATTCCGGACTTATTTTGAACGCATATTTTTTCACCTCCGAGAAAAAAATTTCACCCCGTATTTTCCAATTTTTGTAAAATGGAGGGGATGTAGAATTGTAAACTTTTTCTTATAATATAATAATAGACAATTTCAACTACCCATTGCCAAATTTTCATCCTTCCTTTATTTTTTGGAGGTTTTCGTAAAATTTTGCGTTCCCTGTGCTGCAACATTGTGAAAAAATGAATTTTTTTGCGAATGCTGGATTGCAAAATCTATTAAACCTATATTAATGAAATTTATAGTATTAGTCTGGGCTAATTATCGGAGAATAGGCCATTTTTGGGAAAAGTTGTTTACCAGCAATTTTATTGCTGGAATCGAATCTTATGATTGTATATATTAATAATATAGGTATGCAAAGTCCGCAGATAGTGTGCTACTTTTTTTATAAACAAAATGGCGCCCGAAAATCGTGTTTTTTTCAATTTTTGCTCTATAACTCCAAAGATTTTAACTTTACACCAAAAACACTCAAATAAAAATTCACCGCAATTAAATTCTAAAATATTTTAAAATTATAAAGAATTTTTTGGCTTAAAAACAAATCGAATATCTCGGGAAATATTAAACTAAATTAAATTTTAAAAACGGTATTCCAAAAACAGCGGCAGGACGCTTCTTTTAAAAGAAAAAACGTTTAATTATGATGAGTAGTTCCTGAGATACAGCCGGTTAAAGTTGGCCGGAATTTACGGCAAAGATATAAACAATAGGATCATAATTTTTAACCATCACCTTTTTATTTTTGTCCTCTTTCTCCACACCAATTTTTATATCTTTAAAATACTCATAACATATATTATTATAATAAAAACTCTCGATAATACGTGTGAAAATTGCCAAAAGTAGCAAAATTCCAATCACAAATTAGGTTGGAGAAAATGTAACCCTCAAAGTTCAAAATCGGTATACGTTAAAAAAATGCATTTTCTCGGCTTCCCATGGAGCAATTTCCTTCATTCTTTTTTTGTTCCCAAGTAACTCGAGTAGAGCCATCGAACTAACGCATTACTAAATGTCAGACTTGCTTTTGTTTTCACCGGTTGTATCTCAGGAACCACTCGTCGTAATTAAACGTTTTTTCTTTTAAAAGAAGCGTCCTGCCGCTGTTTTTCGAATACAGTTTTCACAATTTAATTTAGTTTCATATTTTTCGAGATATTCTATTTGTTTATAAGCCAAAAAAGTTGTTTATAGTTTTAAAATATTCCTGAGGCCGCTTAAATAGTCCAATTTCAATTCTGTAAAGTACATTAGATAGGTATAGTGTCTTTTTATGAAAAAATCATAGTTATTCTTATGCATCGTAATTATTGTCGTTATTATAGCGACCGTAAATTTTTAATTAACAATTCAATTGTTGCTAAACTGTTCATTAAATTTCCATCGGCTTCTGGAATAGGGAACTTGCATATATTTTTAAATATTAAAATAATATTAAAAAATATAAGGTAACATGATATTAAAACGCATGCATGCAAAAAAATCCAATATTTTTAACTCATACGCTTATTACGCAGCTTTGAAAATGCTATAAAATTCAAATTTCTTCAGAGACGCGTAAACGGGTCTGACGTCAGGACCCACTGTCTACCTGCCATCGACAACAAAACCGCTAGGATATTTCGAAAATATTATTTACAAATTCATTCACATTCACTTAAAACTCTTACGTAGACGTCGATTGTATAAATAAAAGTTCAAAAGAAATATAGGTTGTTTTGGGGTAACTCCATGTAATCGTATTTAATTGGAAATTCCAAGGTATTATTTGTGTTCTTGTAGGTATAGTTCATAATCGGTTTATTAATTTCGAACTGAAATTGATCAGGTGTTGAAATAGATATTGTATTGTTTATTTTTAAGCTTTTTTTTTCTTCTTTGTTATGAATCTAAAATATTTGTAAATGATAGGTTTTAGATTTGTTTATTACAAAATATTACGACTGAAATATATGTATTCGGAAATTTAATTATAATAAGGGACAAACGTTTTGGATTGAAAAAGTTGTGTTGGTAGAAAATCGAGACCGAGAGCCAAAATCTAATCTATCAACCAAATAACCAATGCAAAAGTACAGTATTTGCAAATGTTTCTATTTAAAAAAATAAGTGTTTTTTTTTGCGTAGCCGATACATACTTTGAAAGTAATTTAAAATTTACTTATAAATATTTGGATAGAATATGACGCATGTCTTATTGACAGTTTGATTATTATAGCACAAGACTTTTGGAGTGTAAATATTTTCCCCCATCTATTTGGTTCTGCTAATTATTAAAAATAAATGGAATAAAACTTTGATAAAATAAAGTTTTATCCATAAAATATTTTTATTTCTTTATGTGAGAATGAAATTCAAATTTGAAACTAAATTTATGCCTATTCATATATTTTATTAAAACATCCTTTCTTGTTATACGTAATTTTTTAGTAGTATCTATGTATGTACCTACATAACTTTATAATGTAATTTGGCATTTGAGATACATAAATTGTAAAATAAAAATGTATTTCCGTAAACTAAAAACACTATTATAAATAAATGATCTTTAAAATTTCAAATATTGTCTTCAAAGTGCACGTCTAGCACTAGCCAAACGAGAGCACTAGCAAACATCATGGTTGGTGACGTCAGACCCCAGCCCGCGCTTTTGAAGTTGTTTGAAATGGTAAATTTGGGAGCGCAACTATTATCAGCTATTGTATGTAAACTATTAATTATTAAGACGTAATATTTTAAACATAATATTTTTAAACACAAATTAACAATTTTATGCAAAAATATTTTTATGTGCAAGTTCCCTATTATAATCTATACGAAAAGGGCTTTTACATTACCAAGTTATTTAATTATTGATTAACAATTACTTATCTAAAAATTTAGTTGAAAATTAAAGATTTTGTTGGAAAACCCCGCTTTTTCCGGGGAAAGTTTTCGTCGAAGTGAATCGGGAAAAACAAGTCTCTATGCAGAATTTAATTGCGGTGAATTTTTATTTGGGTGGTTTTGGTGTAAAGTTAAAATCTTTGGAGTTATAGAGCCAAAATTGAAAAAAACACGATTTTCGGGCGCCATTTTGTTTATAAAAAAAGTAGCACACTATCTGCGGACTTTGCATACCTATATTATTAATACATACAATAATAAGATTCGATTCCAGCAATAAAATTGTTGGTAAATAACTTTTCCTTGTATTTTGCTAATTAGCCCAGAGTATATTGTTTTATCATATTATAAAGTTTTTCTGGGTGAAATATGAAGGTCCTAAGTGTAGCATAAATGGTTGAAAAACGTAAAATGCAAATACTTCTTTTTTTATGTTTTTTTTGAAATTATTGCTATTTTGCAACAAGGGTGACAATTTTTAAAATTTTCAGTTAATCTTATATTGTAGGAAATTTCATTACGCAACTTTTATATCGGTGCAACTTTTCTCGAAAATGAATACTTTTAAAGTTATAATCAAAAAACCAAGAAAAAAATCGAATATTTCCTTCATTTTTACCGGGACCTTTTTGAGTGGGAGGATAACTCAAATATTATTATATGAGTTATTTTTAAGCAATTTCTGCAAAAAAATATGAGTCACCTCTCAACATCCAAATGTACTAATATTTTTACAGATGCGCCCTGGTCTAATTAGCCTGTTAGCTGGAACATATTATGTACTCAATGCCCGTAAAATTTTCAAAGAGGGTTTTTACTTAATACTTCAAAAATAGTGATGAATACCTACTTCATTTGCAACGCTACGTTAAAAGTATTTTTCAGATCAAGAGGTTTTTTAAAACAAGTTCTATTCTTCCTCCGAATTTTAATGTTTAGGACAGTACATACATCGCACTCTGACTTCAATAGTGCCATAACCCTAAAAAATGGAAAATCTGATTTTTGGCCTCAAACGTTCCTGTAGGCGTTGCCTTCATTGTGGAATAAGGTCATATAATTTAGTTATCTTAGAAACTGCATAGTGCGCCTGTATCGTTATTACCATTTTCGGTTTTGACTCTCAGCATTAGCAAGAGCGCTACACGGCAGTTTGCGCTACGCCGTGATCGAGAGTGGATGTGTGATAAGTTCATTTTTAAATGTCGCCCTATTTATGACAATGCATTTGTTCTCCTTCTTCTTCAAGTGCCATCTCCACGACGGAGGTGGGCAATCATCATAGCTATTCGGACTTTGTAGACGTCTGCTCTGAAAAGGTCGTTTATGTACATCCGTACCATCCCTTCAGGTTGCGCAGCCAAGATATTCTGTGTCTCCCGATGCTCCTTTTTCCTTGAATCTTTCCCTGCATAATGAGTTGGAGCAAGTTGTATCTCTCTCCACGTGTAATATGTCCGAGATATTCCAATTTTATGGTTTTGATTGTATTTAAGACTTACATTTCTTTATTCATCTTTCTCAAGAACCTCTTTGTTTGTGACGTGTTCTGTTCATGATATTTTCAGAATTCTTCTATATACTCTTCAGCAGAGCACTTTTCTCATTTGGTTAAAATTCGCTCTAGCCTTTTCTTCTTCTTCTTTACGTGCCATCTCCGCGACGAAGGTTGGCAATCATCATTGCTATTCTCACTTTCGACACTACAGCCCGAAAGAGTTCAGTTGAGCTGCATCCAACCCATTCTCTGAGATTTCTCAGCCAGGACATTTTTCTCCTACCTATGCTGCGCCTTCCTTGAATCTTTCCCTGCATAATTATTTTAGGAGTTCATATCTGTCACCACGTGACATTCTAAGATATCACTTAGAAAAAGTGACTTTTAATCTCCTGGAAATAATCATTTGTGGATTTGATTGTGTTTACACTGGGCACGAGAGTTTTATGTGTTAGTAGTGGATATGGAAACTCCGCCATTGCTTGGTCCCAAGTCCAGGATGAGAAAGGAGGAGGGTTGTGCGTTGGGCTAACAACCCAACTACCTAAAAAATATTTTGTTATGGAATCGTCAAGATGCCTCGGAACTGGACTGAATAAAACGATGACGACAAATGCTATGGAAATGAATACGAGAAAGGTTATATATGGGCTGATGGAATGTAAGAACTATGTATGAGATCGGCAAAACTAATCAGGTAGCTGCTGAGATGGACAAAAACAAAATAGAAATCCTAGGAATAAGCGACGTAAGGTGGAAAGGATGTGGAAAAACGAGACTACAAAATGGAAAAACAATCTTATTCTCGGGACATACACACAAAACAGCCAAACATGAGGGCGGAGTGGCCATAATGCTGGGAAAAAACGCAGCACGAGCATTGATAGATTGGGAGGGTGTGACAGATGGGATTATAGTAGCAAGGTTTAAAACAAGATTTCGCAACCTCTCAATAATATGTAAATGTTTATGCTCCCACCAACGACAAAGAACAGGTAGTGAAAGAAGAATTTTACGAGCAACTGCAAGCTGTATATGATAGAATGAAGGCAAATAGTAAAAGTGATATCTTAATAGTGATGGGGATATGAACGCCAAAATAGGTGGAGAAAATGAGGGAAAAGAGTTTGTAATGGGTAGGGAAGGCTTAGGAGAAATAAATGAAAATGGTGAAATGTTTACTGACTTCTGTGCCCAAAACAACTTAATGATTGGCGGAAGTATCTTTCCACACAATTGCGTATACACAAGATAACGTGGATTTCTCCAGGAGGTGAAGTACAAAACCAAATAGACCACATTACAATAAATAGACGATGGAGGAAGTCACTACTGGATGTAATATCTATGAGAGGGACAGATGTAGGGTCCGATCATGTATTAGTGAGAGCGAAATTTAGAGTTAAGCTGCGAGCAGCAGCAAAGAGAACGCCGAATAGAGAAAAATACAATGTCCACTGGATCAGAGATGGAAATGACGTACAGAATGAATTCAGAGAGCGAATGCAGAATAATTGGAGAACGGCCGGCGACATAGAGGAAGTCACTGTTGAGGAACTCTGGAACAAGTATAAAGAGACGATAAAGAAAACGTCAGTGGAAACAGTTGGCTACAAGAAAAACAGTAACAAACCCTGGATGACAAAAACAACATGGGACAAGATACAAGAACGTAAACAAATTAAAGTCAAGTTACTAGGAATGAAAGACGACGATGAGAAGCAACGATTAGAACAGAAATACTGGGAAAAAAAAAGAAGTCAAAAGAAGCGCAAGAAATGACAAAAGATCATATCACAACGGACTCATTAATGAAGTTGAAAATGCGGCAAGAGAAAACGACCTAAAAAAATTGTATGACATCACAAGAACTTTGACAAGAACAAGCCGAAACGGTACCACTAAAATAAAAGATAAAGATGGTGTTGTACTGAAAACAGAACAACAAATTCCTACTAGATGGATGGAACATTTCAAGGAAATGTATGAAGAACAGAATATAATAAACGAAATAGAAGAGGAACCTAACAGACAACCAATGAACATGAACACCGAAAAATTCACCCATGAAGAGATAAAAGATGCAATTAAACAATTAAAAAGAGAAAAAGCGGCCGGAATAGACAATATCCCTGCTGAGTTAATCAAAGCAGACATCGAAACGTCCACCTCTATATTGTACACACTTTTAAATAAAATTTGGAGAACCGAAGAGCTACCCAGAGAATGGACGCAAGACTTAATAGAAATTCCTAAGAAGGGCGATACATCCAAATGTGAAAATTAAAGGCCGATCACCCTGCTATGCACAACAAGCAAAATAATGACCCGAATCATGCCTGACAGAATGAAGAAGGAATTTGATAAAGTTATAAGAGAAAACCAAGCTGGATTCCGGGCACGAAGATCCTGCATTGACCACATTTGTACGATGAAAACGATTATAGAGCAATCATTAGAGTGGCAGAATAAGCTATATGTGAACTTTATACACTTCGAGAAAGCGTTTGATCGTGTAGATCTCAAAGCCTTATGGAAATTGCTAGAGAAATACGGAATGCCTCCCAAGTATGTATATCAGAATTATAAAACTGTTCTACGAAGGATTCACAGCACGCATAGTCCACGAAGGCAAGTTAGCAGAACAAATAGATATTGGTACAGAAGTAAGGCAAGGCTGTGTGCTCTCTCCAACCTTATTCCTGATAGTAATCGACTGGATCATGTCTAAGGCTACTAGTAATAAGACTGGAATAAGATGGAATGTTTTTAACCAACTTGAGGACTTGGAATTTGCAGACGACATATGGCTTTTAACAGAAAAAAGACAACACATGCAACGCAAAACCGAAAAAGTAGCAGAAGCAGGGGAGAAGGTCGGACTTAATATAAGCGTCAGAAAAACTAAGGTAATGAAAATAAATACACCAAGAGAAATGGGAATATCACTGGGAGGCACGGAATTAGAGACGGTAGAGCAATTTAGCTAGTTAGGCAGTATTTTGAACAACAAAGGAGACGCGGAGGAGGACGTAAAACGGAGAATAGGAATAGCTCAAAACGCATTCAATATGCTAAGGAAAATGTGGTCTTCACGTCAGATGACAAGTAAAACCAAGATAAGATTATTCAACAGCAACGTGAAGACTGTGTTATTATACGGATCAGAAACTTGGAAAGTGTCAAGAAAATGTATCGGACAGATGTAAGTGTTTATAAATAAATGCCTAAGGAAGATTCTTAACATTTACTGGCCAAACCGCATATCAAACCAAGAATTATGGACAAGAACTAACCAGGTACCTATATCTAAGAAAATATGCAAAAGGAAATGGAGTTGGATGGGGCACACGCTAAGAAGACCTGATACAGACAGCGAGGCAAGCCCTAGAATACACACCACATGGCAAGAGAAGACCAGGTAGACCTGTAGAAACGTGGAAAAAAAAAATGAATACTATTGGGAGAAAACCTGGGCAGAAATAAAGATTAGTGCAAAGGACAGGACAGAATGGAGGCAGACAGTTGACGCCCTATGCTCCGCATGGAGTGAAGAGGAATAAGTAAGTAAGTGGATATGGCATCATCATCTATTAGAGGCTACTATTACAACCTGCGAAATAATAGCAATTATTTCTCTAGTACCTACATGTTTTGCTGTAAAATTTTCCATTTTAAGCTGAGCAACAATTCTTTCTATTGCTGCGTTTCGTGCGTCGTTCTTTTTATACCTGGCGTCATAATCATTCAAGAGTACCTACCTACAGGATCATTTTCGTACAATTCTACAAATCTAACATGACAACGGTCTCCCATTCATTCAGATGCTCATTTTTGAGGGTAAATGCACGTGCCAAATATAAACTCTCTACGACTGTCTTTAGAGCGTGAAATATTTAACATGTTTAATGTCTATTGCGGGGTGGCGTAGACCATTTGTGAGACAATCGTGCTGCACGAATATCTATTTACATTAATCGTGTAGCACGGGCCAACTACGTAAGCGTGATCCACGTTCGTTATTCACTAGTAATGTCAACCCGCCTTTATAGATAAAAAGTATTTTTAGATCAAGAGGTTTTTTTAAAACAAGTTCTATACTTCCTCCGAATTTTAATGTTTTAGTACAGTAAATACATCGCACCCAGACTTCAATAATGCCATAACGTTCACATTTGGCCTCACACATTCCTTTAGACGTTGCCTTCATTGTGGAATAATGTCATATAATTAAGTTATCTTAGAATCTGCATAGTGCGCATGTAGCGTTATTACCATTTCCGGTTTGACTCTCAGCATTAACATTAACAAGAGCCACACAAGGCACTTTGCGTTACACTGTGATCCAGAGTGGATTTGTGATAAGTATTGTTCGTCGGCTATAACTTTTCCCATGCGTCACGATTCATTTAAACAAATTAAGTCAAAACATAAAGTGAAACGAACGTCGATGTGTAGGTATATACCTATATTTTGTATACTCTATACTACATACTACATACATCGGCGTACGTTTCACTTTATGTTTTGACTTAATTTGTTTGAAAATGAATCGTGACGCATGAGAAAAGTTATAGCGGACGAACTATACCATTCATTTTTAAATATAGCCCGAACATTTGTGACATTGTATTTATTAGCCAAGAAATATTACTCAAGTAAAACTTCTCTAGTGACATAACCTGTGATATGACAGGTTGATACGCCCTAATCCTCGAATTTTGAATATGGATGCCTTAGCAATAGTTCCTTACCATATTTTCAGGGTAAAGCATGGTAAAGAATAACTAAAACTAAATACTAGCCCTTCGATAACCACACATATAATCAACACGAGTGCAGAAATTTGATTAAATTAGGAAATTGTAGAGAAAAAAATGAAGAGTTCACATAACATCTTGTTTTTGATCTCCTGAAAAGTTTACGATTGCAGGGTTATGGCACTAATGAAGTCGAGGTGCGACATATTTAATAATCAGATTTTATTATCATCGTTGGTGCTACAGCCCTATAGTAGAACCTCGAACGTCTCAAGTAATTTCCCCAATACATGGTCGACCGTTGCCAGTTTGCTGCACCTATTTTTCTAGCATTTTCGTCTACACCATCCTTCCATCTAAGTTTTAGGAGCTGCTACGATCGTGCCAGATGTCCTAGCCATCTTAATCTTTCTATTTTTACAAGAGATATCACCACTTTACCACTAGATAGGTCTGTACTTATGATATCAAACTTAATAAAACAAGTTTATAGCTAGTTAGAAGTAGCTGAAAGTTAGTATACGGGGTGTAAATCTTCTTCTTTTTCAGCCTGTTTGCATCTCCCTACTCCTGGACAAAGGCCTCCCCATGAATTCTCCACTCTTCTCTGTTTTGTGCTATTTCGTTCCAGTTTCTCCCCAATTTTGCTTTGATATCGTCTAGCCATCATTTTGTGGTCTTCTTCTACTACGACTGTGCTCACCTGGTCTCCAATGTACAATGTTTCCCGTCCACAAAACTCACTCTGTATATTACATCCTCGTTTGTTTATACTTTTATATAATGTCTTTTTTAAATAGTTCATATAGTAAAATTAATTTATAAATAAATATAATAGTGTTATATTCCTATTTGACATGAGAAATAAAAGACTATATTTATATTTAAAACTCAAATTAAAATAAAAATTTTCATATTTCTCAACCACGAGCATATAAATTTTGAACACCCTGTATGAGACAAATTTTGTAAAAATATTATTTATTATTACAGAACTGTTTAGTAGCCCCATGAACAATGCATTTTCAGTAAGCAATTAGGTTGCTGGTTTAAGAAAGTGTTCTTTGAACTGTTTATCAAAACCACGGACATTATATTTTATTAAACAAAAGAATAGGTCATTAAGTTTTTCAAGATATGCGGGTAGGTAATTTATTAGCCGCACGATACATAATAGATAGCTAAAATATACCTGTGTATTAAGATTCCTAAACATAGATAAAAATATGATTAGTGTAGAAAATAGAATTAAAATAGTCGGAATATTATTTTTTCTTGAAAATCCATAAAGACATGTTTAGAAAAAGGAAAGAGTTTTTGGTAAATACGTCATGATTGAAAGTTATTTTGATTGGTTGGAAAATTAATTCTTGAGGGCAGCGATTTGGAAGGATGAGAATGAATGAGGAGAGAGAGTCAGTCTGTTTTGTTGGATCGAAAGGAAGAGTCCAGTTTTGAGGGTAGTGTACAAAGAAAAGTAAAACGCCGGTTGGTTTTTGGAAAAGTGACAAACAACATATCGTGGAACAGGTAATAGGCCAAGTCGAGAGATGATATAACTATTCGAGTCTAAAGTATCCAGTGTTGTTTAAGTGTTTCAAAAAGTTGGAATACTGCATCAGGAGAAAGCCGGAACGAGTACTGTACGAGACATACTGAGGAAAGGGAGAACGAGTTTGCAGAGGAGCAGGAACATTATTGGAAAACGTGGACGAGTTTCTTTGGATCGCAACACCAGCAGAGAGGGAAATGTGTTTTGTGTGAAGACATTGTCGAATCATCAGCAAAGGTCAGTTTCATTTTTTTTGTTGAGACACGAATGTATGGTTTTGCGCATTAAATACCACAGTGCATATTGAACTACACATTTCACTATTATAAAATCATCAAACCTCAATCAATTTTGTTACTTATAAATCATTATAGTTGATTTTTTTTATATACAATAATATTGATAAAATAATTTTTTTTTATATCAAAATTTGAACAGGTAGAACATCCTGTATAGCAGAGGTAGAGAGATTCATAGTTAATTATTTAAAAAACAAAGGACATCGCACACATCTTATGGAAAATATAATGTCACTCAAATTCAATAAAATTTATACGAATAGATTCGTTTTAAATTAACGGTCAAATCTTATCCATTAATATATATATATATATATATATATATATATTATATTTTCCATAAGATGTGTGCGATGTCCCTTGGAGACAAAAAAAAAATAAGATTCCTATTTTCATAATTGTTAGATAAAATAAAGATAGAAGAATAAATAAAATTTGCAATATTAAACATTTATTTCCGTTTGATAAAATAAACGACTTTTATAATTTCTAATTGAAATCCATATGTGTATTATTTTATTCTCTTTTATCTATCCCTATTAGGAAGCCACTGAGAAATATTTTGAAGCCACGAAAGTAAGTATTGATAGCATAATTTAGCCCTGAGATTTACAATTTATTTATGTTTGATTTGTTTGATTAATGAGATAATTATTTGATTAATTAATCAAAGTAGATCACAATAATCGATATAATAAAACATAAAAATTTAATATAAATTTTTTACATTTAAAAAGTAAAATAAAACAAAAAATAACTATTGCATTATCCGTTTAGAATCTCATCAATTTTAATGTCAAAATCACGTACGGTACATTGACTAGAGAAACAACAAAAAAAACTAATTAAAACAAGTTAAGGTGAATCACCTTGTCTGAAAAAATCGACGTATTATCATGAATCCGTCTTTAGCTTATTGTAAATTCTAAAGAAGCATTCAATAACATCTGTAAAAACTGCATTAATATGTATTCTGAATATCTGATTTAAGGTTCAACAAGGTACATAGTAAAATACCAACGACTAGGTATGCATTTTATATTGAAAAGGATAATGAATTTTAACATAATTTTTGTATATCTACATACTTCATCAAAATTCTTAAAATGTTAACAAACCTATAGAACTAACAAGAATACCTATTACTCAAACTAATATTATTCATTCTTCATATTCAAAACTTCTAACGCCGTTTAGGTTTGTCAGAAATAAGTTCTTATTTTTATTTCTAATAATTTATTGCAGCTTTGCCCAAATTTCATCAGATATTTTCATCTCTTCATATATGTTTTTTCTTTCTTTCTTTATTAGTAGGTACGGATAGATTATCGCAAAATTCCATTTTTAGAAAAAGTTATTTACCAGCGTGCTTGAATCGAATCTTTAGATGGCATACATAAGTAGTTATATTAGTAGTAATATAGATATGCAAAGTCCGCAGAGAGTGTGCTATTTTGTTTATAAACAAATCAGCACTCAGATAGCTTCTTTTTTTTTCAATTATTACTCTGTAACTCAGAAGATTTTAACTTTCAACCAAAAACACTCAAATAAAAATTTACTTTTATTTAGTTCCGCACAGAGATATTTTTTTTCCTAAAAATCTTTAATTTTTAGCTAAAAGTTTAGAGAAGTAATTATTTATTAATAATTAAACAGCTTGGTGACATTAATGCTTCTTTTAGTAGATTATAAGTACCGCTAAACGCCGTAAGCTAAAAATTAGTGGCGCATACAATATTCCAGGTACAAAAGAGCTGATATGAATATTACGTGGCACGAAAATGTATTTTCATTTTGATGCAAAACAAAATTCTAGTTTTATTTTAAAAGATTTTTCCATAATATTTGTGAAATTTGAAGTAAAACGCGCAAGAAAAGAGTAACTTTGATACAGTTTGCATTTTGAAGCTCTTTTGTGGCGCGTTTTACTTCAAATTTAGCAAATATTATGGAAACATCTTTCAAAATTAAACTAGAATTTTATTTTCCATCAAAATGAAAATACATTTTCGCGCCACGTAATATTCATATCAGCTCTTTTATAGCTGGAATATTGTATGCGCCACTCATTTTTACGACTTTTAGCGGTTTTTTATTCTTGTATCAGGAGTTTTTCAAAGTTATTTATAAATTAAATGTATGAAGTTAAATGTAATGTTTCTAGATTACACGTTAAGCGTTATAAATGGTCGCCTTTGTCGCATTATATTCCACATGATCTAGTGGTTACGACACCAAGCTTGTATTAGGACAATCCGAGTTCATAAATACCAGCCATCCTAATACTTTTTTTTAATATAATTCTTTGTGTCCATCGAATGTACCTATACTAGATTCTTTTTCTATCCGAAATAGTTTAGAAAAAATATTGGGATAGGCGGCATATGAACTTGGATTGCCCGATCAAACTTAGCGTCCTAACCACTACAACTACATAAACAACCTCGGCGGTAATGGTTAAATCGTTTATACTTTTGGAGCTTGATAACTTCTAAAAGGCTTAACCGATTTTGATCACTAAATATGAATTTGAATTTGAAGCGTACCTATTGACAAGTAGTATCTGATGCATCCAAGGTCAAGTATGATAACTGAAGATATTACAGGAATTATTGACCTTGAAAAGCCGTTTTTTACTATAAGAAATATTGATCATACTTATGAAGCCTATTACTTAAAAACTAGAAATTTTGCCAGATATGAGGTATACACCGTTAGACGCGTCTAGAGTCCTCCTAAAACGCTCAGTTATTATCGCAATTAGTAGGTTGAAATTTTGAGTAGGTAATTGTCGAAAAACCAAAATTTTTAAAGTTTAGTTTTTCAGTTTTTTTGGCTATACTGGGCCGTGTGTACGTCTGATCGTGACCACTTAGGCACCATTTGAAAGCTTAACTCAACGCTATTGGCTTTGTGTATATGAGGTTTTTGTGTATTTGAGGTACCCCAAAAAACAAGCCGTTTCGTACCTAGCCAGTCCTATAACTGCCTTGTGGGTGGTCAAAAGTAATAAACTACACCGGTTCTGAATCGGCCCCGATTCCCCCCTGAAACACAGAAAAAAATTCAGATTAGTCTAACTTCTCCACATACAGTGGAACCTCGATAACTCGGATTAATCGGGACCACGGCTGATCCAGGTTATCTAAAATCCGGGTTAGCCGAAGAATGTGGTAAAATTAATAAAATACGGTATGGTTACAGATAAACTCAGTTATAATTGAAATGCGACTGTACTACACACAATACGGTCACAATCGGAACGATGTTATGTTATTTAAGAACAGTGGAGACTAAGACAATTGTTTAAAAAAGAATTTTTTAAATAGTCTTTTAATCTTTTTTAAACAATGCTAAGAAAATTTGAAATAAATAAAGGAATAACAGGTGCCTGTTGTTTCTGATAATCCGAGTCAATGAACGTCGCTGTACCACCGTGTGCCATGAGTCAGTTTTACTACCCTATAGTTCAAATTACACAAATACCCATTATCTCTCAAATATATTACATACATTTTTATTGTTGAAATGTTTGTCTGATGAAAATCGGTCCGGGTTAGACGGACTTTGGGTTATCGGAGACCGACTTATCGGGGTTCCACTATACATACGATACACACATACACACATACTTACAAACATTTTCCCCATTTTAAATAGAAATTGACTCGTATTTCTGAGCTAGGTAACTTTTGAATGGATTCGGTGAATCGATCTTCACAATTAGAAATGTGTTGGAAAGGTAACGATCTGTACTATCAGAAACCGCAAAGGTCGGACTTAAATTTTTGGGAGTTTTAGGGGACGAGAACGAAAAACAGACCCTAAATGGGAAGGGCCGTAAAATCCACACCCTTGGACCAAAATGGATAGTTGATATATGGATGGGAGAGTCTTCTCCTAAACTTCAAGATGGGATTTGCCCCAATTTCCAATTCAGTCAGATGTATAAAATCGATTATTTCATTCATAGGAGATTCTGACCAATAGAAAGCTACAGAAATGCAAATTAAGGTGATAATTTTTGATAATATCCCGTCGTTAAGTATATTACGTCAGATGCCCTTCGTTGCTACGAAAAAATACATTCAGTGACATTAATGACAATTAATGTTTTAAAAATTATAAAAGTGATGACTTTCAATCGTCAAATATTTATAAAAACTGTGTGTTTAATGGTACTTACATAAATAAATTACAATAAAATTTTGGATTTGAACAGTTTTATTCATGAAATAATCGCAACAAATTGCACTCGACCTCTGAAATTAATATAGAATTTTTGCTCTCGTGACACTTTGACATAATGTCACTCGCCTTCGGCTCGTGAAATTAAAACTGTCAAAGTGTCACTCGGGAAAAATTCAATAATTTCAGAGCTCTTGTGCAATTACTACTGAAAATTTCGTGTATATGTGTCGCATGTAAGGGGTTGTGCGCCACTGGCGAGAACTGCCGTTCTCCGGGATGGTAATGTTTATATTACTGAAAAGAGAATTGAAAAACCTCTCAAATGAATCATCACATTATCCCTATTCTCATTGAAAAAAATTATCGATTACGTCATCAAGCCCATGTGGATGACGTCACTAGTATGATATATATGCCAAAAAATCATAATTTAAAAATAAAATTCGACCTGTTTCGGGATTCCTCTCAAAAATCTCTAGAAAAATGAATTTATTCCATAAATTTGCCCCTAACTATGTATATTTTCCGGCGACTTACAAACATTATTCTCGACAGACGTCGCTCTCAGGCGTAAACACATTTATTTAATGCCCTTAGTAAATAAATATCCATTTCGGAAAAACACCATTTTCATATTTTTACAAACTTTATTTTCCCATAAGTTTAAAAATAAAAATGTATAAGCACAAACAGATAAGTATTATCATAATTGAAGGCAGTAAAACGATCATTTAAATTCATTTAAAAAATTAAAATTTTATTTAAAAAATTTTTACGATGATAATAAAACACGATCTTAGTTCATCAAATTTTCCAAATTACAATGGTCATTATTATTTTTAGAAGAAAATTTTGTCTTTGCTTGGTATTTTATCAAAATATTGGATGTAAATTATAGTATTGTCAATGTTATCAAGGAAAAATAACTAGTCTAGATCATAGTCCAAATGATTCTTGCATATTGCGTAGCTATGAATCTATAACCTGCATTATATGTTTAATATTATATCATCATCATTTTCTTTTCCTTTATTCATATGCACAGTTGACTTCCCTAATTACATTTCTTCATAAGTTTCTACCTTGGGTCATACCAATATTTATATCATGGGACACCGACGTTTTCTGCCAAAGTAGGTATCTCCTCTTAGGTCTTCATTGGTCTTTCTCTCCTACTTCTCCCAGGAACCCACAGATTAGCAATTATTTACATTGGGCGATTAAAGTTTCGACGTTGAACATGACCAAACTATCTTAACAGATGCTCTCTCACTTTAGCATCAAGTGGTGCCACCGGTAGTATGTAAAATAATTGTTTACGTATTCCTGCTTCACATACCTATAGGGTGTTTATTTTATAGCGATATCGAAATAAAAATGGTTACAATATGTTAAACACCCTATACTATATAATATGAAACTTCATATTGTAAGCACATGGATTAGGAGAGGAATCTAAATATGAGAAAATATGCAGGATGTCCTATTAAAAAAAATTATGTGTGCTTTACAAAGTAGTTATAAATCACCCTGTAGAATTCCGTGTATTTTTCAAACCTGGAGAAAATAATTGCCTACGTTTTTTCTAAATAACTGTACCAGAATATTCTGTGAATATTCTGTACCAGAATAGAATTATCGACCAATGTAGCGAACCTTTATTTCATTCTTCAGGCACTTCTTCTTCTTCTTCATTCCTCATGAATTTGATCATTTCCTGGTGCTAAGTTGTTTTTTACAGGTGATTATGAAGGGTAAAATCGAAAGAAAATGGGTGCTGATAGGAAACAAATATCTTGGTTGAAAAACATTCGCCACTGGACCAGGTTAAACACACATAAGCTTTTCAGAAAAGCAGAAGATAGAGACGAATTTGCAATGATTATTATAGCCAACCTTCATTAGTAGAGTCGGCATTCGGGGCCACCGAGAGGGATGAGCGGGCCCCGGTAATAAGTGAAGAGTGGGCCCTCGGCAAAAAGTAAACAGCGAAAAAATTTATAGAAATAAAATTATCAGTAGTAATTGCACAAGAGCTCTAAAATTATCGAATTTTTCCCGAGTGACACTTTGACAGTTTTAATTTCACGACCCGAAGGGCAGTGAAATTATGTTAAAGTGTCACGAGGGCAAAAATTCGATAATAATTTTAGAGATCGAATGCAATTTGCTGCGATTATTTCATGAATAAAACTATTCAAAACCAAAATTTTATTGTAATTTATTTATGTAAGTACAAATTAGTACAATTAAACACACAGTTGTTATAAATATTTGACGGTTGAAAGTCATCACTTGTATAATTTTTAAAACATTAATTGTCATTAATGTCACTGAATGTATTTTTTCGTAGCAACGAAGGGCATCTGACGTAATATACTTGACGACGGGATATTCTCAGTAGTAATTGCACAAGAGCTCTAAAATTATTGAATTTTTCCCGAGTGACACTTTGACAGTTTTAAAGGCGAGTGAAATTATGTCAAAGTGTCACGGGGGCAAAAATTCTATATTAATTTTAGAGATCGAGTGCAATTTGTTGCGATTATTTCATGAATAAAGCTGTCCAAACCCAAAATTTTATTGTAATTTATTTATGTAAGTACAAATTAGTACAATTAAACACACATTTGTTATAAATTTTTGTCGGTTGAAAGTCATCACTTTTATAATTTTTAAAACATTAATTGTCATTAATGTCACTGAATGTATTTTTTCATAGCAACGAAGGGCATCTGACGTAATATACTTGACGACGGGCAATTATCAAAAATTATCATCTTTCTTTACTTCATTCATTATCAATTTAATTTAGTTTTCTGTAGCTTTCTATTGGTCAGAATCTCCTATGAATGAAATAATCAGTAGTAATTGCACAAGAGCTCTAAAATTATATATTAATTTTAGAGATCGAGTGCAATTTGTTGCGATTATTTCATGAATAAAACTGTTCAAAACCAAAATTTTATTGTAATTTATTTATGTTAGTACAAATTAGTACAATTAAACACACAGTTGTTATAAATATTTGACGGTTGAAAGTCATCACTTTTATAATTTTTAAAATATTAATTGTCATTAATGTCACTGAATGTATTTTTTCATAGCAACGAAGGGCATCTGACGTAATATACTTGACGACGGGAAATTATCAAAAATTATCAGTTTAATTTTTATTTCTGTAGCTTTCTATTGGTCAGAATCTCCTATGAATGAAATAATCAGTAGTAATTGCACAAGAGCTCTAAAATTATCGAATTTTTTCCGAGTGACATTTTGACAGTTTTAATTATGTCAAAGTGGCACGAGGGAAACAATTCGATAATAATTTTAGAGACCGAGTGCAATTTGCTGCGATTATTACATGAATAAAACTGTTCAACACCAAAATTTCAACGCGTTCCAAGATTGCGGCTCTAATTTTGAATATTTTGTCGAGATATTTGGCACACATATTCGTAATATAATAAAGAATGGCAATATAATGTACAGAGCCCAATTTCAGAAATATGTTGGTATGTGGAAATTACTCTATAACTAAATAAAATATTGAAAAAAGGAACCTGTATTGCCATTAAGAAAGACAAAAAATACACTTGATACTTGGACCGCGTTTGTTGCTACCTGTTGATCGCTACTGTGTGCTCTACTCTTAAACAAACACACAGTTGTTATAATATTTTTTGCACGATTGATCATTTTTGACTGTTTACCGTGACAGATTTTACGTCAGTAGGTGACATTTACTAGCAACTCGACGGTAAGTAATCCAACTCGACGGTAAGTACTCCAACTCGACGGTAAGTAATTCACTTACCGTCGAGTTAAAAAATCTCTTAATTTTAATTTATTTTTTGAAAGAATAAAGAAAACTAACGAATTATTTATTAATATTGAAACTTATGGTACAATTTGTTAAATTATAATGAAATCCCACTTGTTTGGGCTGTGGTTTCACTTCTAACAGAAACTCCTGCAGAATCGCATACATTAGTAGTATCCAACATTTTTTCTCTTCAAATACGCGATCAAAGTTGAAAACTTGGAAATATCAATGCCATCATAAAGAAAAACGGTGGATTTAATCATTGAATATTCTGCCCAGAGGCTTCCAGGAGCTTTCAACTGCATATGTCTTTGAACGAAATATGCAAATAGAGTCTTTTCTTCGATTCTTAAATTCTTGCCTTCGCACCATTTTTTAAAACTTTGGTAGGTATTTTGATAACGGATTTTGGATTTTTCGGGAATAATTGCGGAACACCCTTCTTCCCAAGCCCGTTCAATTTCTTCAAATTCACTTTCGCTCATATTTTAATTTATAATAATCAAAATTGTACTTAAAATTATTGACAACTAAATAGAAACTCAATTCTCCATTGTTGTTATGCACCCTAGTTACTACCTAACAACCAAAGTATCTATCTTGATAAAATGAATGAAACTGGTCAATATGACGAAAGTGTTTAATTTTATAATTTATAATGGTATCAATCGTGCAAAAAACGTTATAAGCATGTCTAACGTTAAGGGTAACCGATCTCAGACAATAATTGAAGTCGTCGCTCCGCTCCTCCTCCAAACAATTGTCTTCGATCGGTATAAAACCCTTACCGTTCTCCATACTTAATATACTATTTTGCACGATTGATCATTTTTGACTGTTTACCGTGATAGATTTTACGTCAGTAGGTGACATTTACTAGCAACTCGACGGTAAGTAATTCACTTACCGTCGAGTTAAAAAATCTCTTAATTTTAATTTATTTTTTGAAAGAATAAAGAAAACTAACGAATTATTTATTAATATTGAAACTTATGGTACAATTTGTTAAATTATTTAATGAAATCTCACTTGTTTGGGCTGTGGTTTCACTTCTAACAGAAACTCCTGCAGAATCGCATACATTAGTAGTATCCAACATTTTTTCTCTTCAAATACGCGATCAAAGTTGAAAACTTGGAAATATCAATGCCATCATAAAGAAAAACGGTGGATTTAATCATTGAATATTCTGCCCAGAGGCTTCCAGGAGCTTTCAACTGCATATGTCTTTGAACGAAATATGCCAATAGAGTCTTTTCTTCGATTCTTAAATTCTTGAATTCGCACCATTTTTTAAAACTTTGGTAGGTATTTTGATAACGGATTTTGGATTTTTCGGGAATAATTGCGGAACACCCTTCTTCCCAAGCCCGTTCAATTTCTTCAAATTCACTTTCGCTCATATTTTAATTTATAATAATCAAAATTGTACTTAAAATTATTGACAACTAAATAAAAACTCAATTCTCCATTGTTGTTATGCACCCTAGTTACTACCTAACAACCAAAGTATCTATCTTGATAAAATGAATGAAACTAGTCAATATGACGAAAATGTTTAATTTTATAATTTATAATGGTATCAATCGTGCAAAAAAGGTTATAAGCATGTCGAACGTTAAGGGTAACCGATCTCAGACAATAATTGGAGTCGTCGCTCCGCTCCTCCTCCAAACAATTGTCTTCGATCGGTATAAAACCCTTACCGTTCTCCATACTTAATATACTATAACGGTTGAAAGTAATCATTTTTATAACTTTTAAAACATTAATTGTCATTAATGTCACTGTATGTATTTTTTCGTAGCAACGAAGGGCATCTGACGTAATATACTTGACGACGGGATATTATCAAAAATTATCACTTTAATTTTTATTTCTGTAGCTTTCTATTGGTCAGAATCTCATATGAATGAAATAATCAAAAATTATCAGTAGTAATTGCGCAAGAGTTCTAAAATTATCGAATTTTTCCCGAGTGACACTTTGAAAGTTTTAATTTCACGACCCGAAGGGGAGTGAAATTATGAAGTGTCACGAGGGCAAAAATTCGATAATAATTTTAGAGATCGAGTGCAATTTGTTGCGATTATTTCATGAATAAAACTGTTCAAAACCAAAATTTTATTGTAATTTATTTTATGTAAGTACAAATTAGTGCAATTAAACACACAGTTGTTATAAATATTTGAAGGTTGAAAGTCATCACTTTTATAATTTTTAAAACATTAATTGTCATTAATGTCACTGAATGTATTTTTTCATAGCAACGAAGGGCATCTGACGTAATACACTTGACGACGGGATATTATCAAAAATTATCAGTTTAATTTTTATTTCTGCAGCTTTCTATTGGTCAGAATCTCCTATGAATGAAATAATCACTTGAATTTTTATTTTTGTAGATTTCTATTGGTCAGAATCTCCTATGAATGAAATAATGAATAATAAATAATAAGAAACATTTCAAATATAACTTTAAATTTTGATTATATTTTTAAAATAGTGAAAATATTTCTAATACCGGTACTTTTGGAGTTTTTTTATTGGCAAAGATGTCTATAATTTTCGAAAAATCGCATGATTTTACCAAAACCAAATCATTCTTAATGCACAAAGTTGCTAGGTCAGTTAACCGATCCTGTTTCATTGTAGATCTCATAGCATGATGCGAGAAAGAAAACTAAAGGATCTTTTCCCTTTTGCGACTACCACCGGTAATGTGCAAACTATTTTTGACCCTATAACGACTTTATCAAATAATAATGATTCCAATTTGGGATGTTTAATTTTATTAAGCTATTGGAAAAAGTTGAGATTCACAAATATTCTCCTTGTATATATCGCTCTATCGTCTTCTTTATAAAACTCGCGCAAGATATCAATTTTTTGTCTTAATATTAATCTTAATCTCAGAATGTCCATAAAATGTTAAATAGCGAATGAATTTCAATTGCCGCATTAAATCTTCTGGGTAAGTTGCTTATTATACAATATATGACAATATTAAATATTTCACAATGAAATATTGCGTCGGGCTTCAAATTATTAGTCGTCTCAATACTAGGCCCTATATTGGAAAATAGTGGTAAAGGTCATATTAAATAATATAGCTGAGTATTAACTAAAAACATTATGCACATATAGTGAGAAGCAAAAAAAAAACGGAAAAAATTACGTCTTTCGTCTGGTCGACGCCGGGTCCCTTATATCGCCGGGCCCCGGTAAAATGTACCAGCTGTACCCCCCTCTCGGCGGGCCTATCGGCACTAGAAAAAGAAGATGTTGTTTAGTTTTTGGATTGGTTTGTTATTTTTTTTTAACTTCTGTGGATCAAATTCATTTTCATTTAGGTCAAGGTTTGATTGCATATCTAGTGCATTATCATCATCATCAATGCACAGCATATCCTTGAAATTTATTATGAAGATATAAATATTCTATTTATATCTCACGATATTTTTAACATATTGAATTAATGAAGACACAAGTTCTTTACAAAGACTATTGACTTGGTTTGATATTTTGTTAATAGAAATACAATAAATAGCTGCTTATTCATGGTATTTTAGGTATTACCGTGTTTTTATTAATAACAATTCATTGAAAACTGTTAACCGAAATGAAAGTTATTAACTGTCATTTCAACTTCAGAGGTCAATTGACGTATTGATTTTCCATGATATTCAATGTACTTAAATGTAGTGTACCAATTAAAATATTTTTTTACAAATTTTATTTTATTGAAAATATGAGTTATAATTCATTCGTGGACAAAATGCGTGGACAAAACGTACTGTCACGTGGAGACCACGACAAGAAGCACTATGGAGCAGCAGAGGACGCCCACCATCCAGATGGACCGACGATCTGAAGCGTGTTATTAGTAACTGGATGTAAGCCGAACAAGACAGAGACAGATGGAAAGAGCTGAGGGAGACCTATGTCTAGCTGTAGAAAACACTGCCATAAAAGCAAAACACCTTAAATTTTTATTTCACATTGTGAAAACGTTGTACATCACTTTAAATATTTTAAACTTATGACAAAAATTGGGCAAATTGGCAACCTGGTAGAGATGCTAAGTCATAATGTCATAATAAAGACAGTAATGTTGTTGTTGAGTAAATTAACTTTTTTATTTATTTGACGTGTCTTATTAGATTGATAATTATATGCGTGGAAAATAAAGCCAGCAAATCCTTCTCTTGAGATTTACATTATGTTAACTGCCATATCCCTAACAACATAAAACATTTCAGGAATGTACTATCAAAGTTGAATTATTGGTGGAATGTTACCACAAGACATTCTATGAACATACTACCAATGTCCTATATTTTAAGAGAGGCTATTTACTATTCAATTTGCGTTCATTTTCAAATTTGCCGCGCGTGTATCTATGTAGGGTCGCGTGGTCATCACATTTCATAACCTAAAAATTTCTGATTTGATTTTGATGGAAAATAGAAATTAGTGGTTTTTTTGCTGTTCTGTCTGTTAGTTTTGCTCTGGCTGGATCTCTTTTGTTTAAACAGTTATGTAAGTATTATAACATCCGTTTTCAATTTTCTTTATTATTTATGAAATTATTTATGCATATTATTACCTGTAAATTACCATTCATTTTATTTTTTTTTTAGAATCAGCTGAAAGTGGTCTACAAAAAAAAAACAGGAAGGAAACGTATAGCCTTGTGGCTATGAAAGGCAAAAGAAATATTTAAAAAGTGTATTGGCTAGTGTTGAAAGATACTCCACATTGTGGATGCATAATAAGTTATAACTTTATAAACAAATATTAAGACCTGTATGGACTTATGGATGCCCATTACGGAGATGTACTAGACCAAATAATATAAAAATTAAATGAAGTAAAGAAACACAGACTTACTCACAATCATTTAATAATACTTCGACGACCGGTTTAGGTCAGGTTTAGGTTCAGGTCGGCGTTACAAGTAGTTAAATGCTACAATTAAAGCTTTAATTGTAGCATTTAACTACGTGTAACGCCGACCTGAAGATGATCCGATCTGAATATTGTAGAGATCGAAACCGGTCGTCGAAGTATTATTAAATGATTGTGAATAACTCTGTGTTTCTTTACTTCATTTAAAATTAACTCACATATGCAACCTATTCAACATTTAATATAAAAATTATACAAAGATTCCAGAACAAACTACTGAGAAATATTGTAGATGCTCCTTGGTATGTGACAAACAGTGATTTCCATAAGAAATGAAACCTGGATATAATCATCAAGAAGATGGCAGGAAGTCACGAGCAACAACTTCATAAGTACAAGAATATTGAGTAAATCCAGCTCCTCGATACTACTGGGCAAACTAGAAGATTGAAGAGGACAAAGCCTTTTAAACTAGTTTGAGTGATAGGTGATAGTGAAAAGCAGAGCATTGTGCTTGTGTGCCTGTGTATGTTAGGGTGCCTTCACTACGGAGACCAAAGGATGGTATCCTAGCCCAGAGCATGGTATCGTACTCTTCATATTCGTGAATTCTCGCATTTAAAATAATGTATTTATTTTATCTGGCGATTGAAACTATATTATCAATCGCTATGTAAAATAAATGCATTATTTTAAATGCGAGAATTCACAAATATGAAGAGTACGATACCATGCTTTAGGCTAGGATACCATCCTTTGGTCTCCGTAGTGAACGCACCCTTACAATAGTGCACGATCTTGTTAGATTAGAGATAAGAGTAAGCTCTTCATTTTAAGGAACAGTAGTAATTTAGGTTAAATTAAAATTGCTCATTGGTCAGTTATCTTCTTCTTCTAAAAGTGCCTATCTTCTGGAGATGTTGGCGACCACATTGACCCATCTTATTCTATTTACGGTAGCTCGAAATAGATCAGTTGACGTTAGACCAGTCCACTTCCTAAGATTGGCCAGCCAGGATATACGTCTACGTCCAGGGCCTCTCCTGGCAGTTAGTCCTGGCAATCTGGTCAGTTATGACCAGATTGTAATTGTAATGTGCAATTCATTACAATGAATCATCATCGTAGTGATGATTATGGAAAAAAATATATGACAAGATTTTGTGCAATAAAAATGTTTATATTTATCAAGGATGTATTGTTTGGTATGGCCACATATACTTCTGGTATATCGTCGGTGATGTGACAATACCTCCTACCTGCTTTTCATGAATTTTGTAGGAGACGAAAAACCATTTTTAGGGTCATCTGCTATTTTTACATGTAAATTTTGACATGGTTTGTAGTAAATAGATAGGTGAATTTACTACAAAACATGTCAAAAAAATATCATATGAAAACAGGAGGTGACTGTAAAAAAAGTTTTTAGTCTCTCTTACAAAACTCATGAAAAAACAAATCGCAGGTATTATGTCACATCAGCGACTATATCCAGGGAATGTCTAAAAAATATACTGTGAATGTCCAAAGAACATTCGTGGACATTCATGGAATGTTCCAACAAGACATTCAAGGAATATTTAAAATGCTGACACAGGACTTTCCTGGGACGTTAAGGGGACGTTCTTGTGCTTTTAAGGACATTCCAGGAATGTTCTCAATGCCCTGTGTGTACAGTCTAGGAACATACATGGAATGTTTGGTGTTATTAGGGATTATCTGATCTACCATATGTAATCGATTTTCCGTACCATTTAGTTTATAAGTCATTCTGTTTTTATTCTTATGCCAGGAATACAATAAATAGTTTAGCACCAGCAAGAAGCCTGAATAACTGACTTGTCAATGGCAACTTTGACCTTGCGAAAACGTCGTTAAAGCAATGGTTCTTCTCAAAACTAAAATTATTTAAGACGAAGTCAAACCCAGAAAACAACAGAAAGCACATATAGCTTCTATACCTAATCACATATAGTACACATAGCACATATACCTATTAAAGTATTCAAAATATCCTCCGTTGTCAATTTGACAGTATGTTAAACGATGGTAGAATGCGTCTATTCCTTTCTCCATGTTTCTCTAGAAATTAACCTAGTTTCATCGATACTTGTCATTATTAGCTTTGCTCTGGTTTAGTTTTATAAATTATACTTTTCTAGTACCACCAATAAAAATAATTTTTAGGATTCAAATCGGGTAAACGAGGAGACCATTTAAGGCTGATTTATCTTAGGACGGGAAGTGGATGGCCGGCTGTCTTGTGGGGTACGTTGAATAATCGTGTGGTATGAAAGACATTGGCTAGTTTATAGTAAAACGGGATGGAAAAAATGGGGACGTACGCCGTCTATTGTTCCACAGCCCCTGGCCTACACGCCCCGCCCTAAGATAAATTCGACTTTAATAATACTTTATGTGATTTTATTGCCAAGCTTGGAAATAAAGAAGACCAAAATAAAACCGCACTAGGAAATTACGGCTATGGAGAAAGAAATGAAAGAGGACCATGCTTGTAGATTTTTTATACCAAGAAAATATTTTTTCTATGAACTCATTCTTTCAAAAAAAGCCCCAACGAAAGTGGACGTGGAAAAGTCCAGACGGTTTCACAAAGAACGAAATACAACTTAATCAACTCAGTACAACAATAAACAAAGAAATCCGAAAAGACATAAGACAACATAACATGAGAGAGGTGACAAGGGTAGTAAAGGAAAATAGAAGTCTAAAAGTTCTAAGACATAACATGTCAACAGGAAAAAAGAACATACATAAGTTAAGAAATAAACAAGACGACATTGTGACTGATAAGGAAGAAATAGTGAAAACAGTAGAAGACTTCTACAGACAACTTTATGAAACAAGTGAATCCGATGAAAGAGGCCCTTTACCGAAAATAGAGAATCAAGGCTCAGAGTTAATGCCGAACATAACTATTGGCGAAATTAAAATGCGATTCAAAAGATGAAGAACAATAAATCCCCAGGTGAAGACAAAATAATGACTGAAAGCATAAAACTAGGAGGAAATACTCTTTTACTGGCACTTGCTCAATTATTCAATAAATGCATGTGCGAAGCGATAACACCGACGCAGTGGAACAACGCAGAAATCGTCTAACTCCATAAGAAGGGAGATATCAGCGACCTTAGAAACTACCAACCCATTAGCTTGCTGTCACAAGTATATAAGCTATCCACAAGAGTTATTACCAACAGACTAGGAAGTAAGTTGGATTTCTATCAGCCAAAAGAGCAAGCAGATTTTAGAGCAGGATATGGCACGAATGATCATTTACAAGTAATTAAGAACTTAATAGAAAAGAGTGTTGAATATAACAAGCAATTGATCCTGATATTTGTTGACTGCGAAAAAGCTTTTGACACCATATATAATCAAAAAATGCTAAAAGCCTTAACAGAGTGTCACGTAGATCATCGCTATATAAACATGATTAAATACATCTATCAAAATGCGACAGCAAGCGTGAAACTGGAAGATAAAAAGACCAACGAATTTAAAATAACACGGGGAGTGCGACAGGGAGACACAATTTCGCCAAAATTGTTTACAACATTATTTAGAGCATATGTTTAAGAACGCAAATCTGAATGAAAAAGAAATTGAAATGTTATGAAATAAGGAGTCTAATGCTCATAATCTTTTTGAGGGTTTTATTAACTACAGTTTGTGGGCGATCGGTTTCGGCGTTTACAATTTGTACGCCATCATCAGGCCCTAAGAAACTGAACAAAGCTAAAAAATAAATGACGCTGTGTCAAAATACAGTTGCCTTAGGTTTATAGTTATAGGTGTTAGGTTTAACAAAAGGTAATGAATAATAAAACACAGAAGGTGTCACAAAGGTGTTCCAATAGACTAGTACTAATCTGATGTTGACATATACTGACTACAACAGTCAACATCAGATTAGTACTGGTCTGTTGGAACACCTTTGTGACACCTTCTGTGTTTTATTATTCATTACCTTTTGTTAAACCTAACACCTATAACTAAACCTAAGGCAACTGTATTTTGACACAGCGTCATTTATTTTTTAGCTTTGTTCAGTTTCTTAGGGCCTGATGATGGCGTACAAATTGTAAACGCCGAAACCGGTCGCCCACAAACTGTAGTTAATAAAACCCTCAAAAAGATTATGAGCATTGAGCATTAGACTCCTTATTTCATAACATTTCACAATGTGCTCATACCAGCAGCTAGTTCATCATTTGAAAAAGAAATGAATGTCAACGGAGAAATACTTAGTCATTTGAGATTGGCTGACGATATTGTTCTTTTTGCTGACAGCATAGATGATGCAGTATCGCAACTGGAGAAACTATACCTGCCTCCTTACAAGTTGGATTAAAAATCAACCATACAAAAACACAAATCTTGTGTTAAGCCAAAATATAAATGTAAATGGCATGCCCATTTAAGAAACCACCTCTTATAAGTACTTAGGACATGAGATACGCATAGGAAGAGATAATCAAACGTGCGAACTAAGCCGCCACATAGGACTCACTTGGGTGGCATTCGGCAAGCTGAGCTATGTCCTTAGTCAGAACTGCCTATGTGTCTCAAAAGAAAAGTCATTGATCAGTGTATGTTGCCAGTACTTACCTATATACAGTGCGTCCATAAAGTAACGCATAAATTCATTTTTTCGTAAACCGGCGACTTTAAGGAAAAATCCCCACACAGGTCGGTTTTTATTTTTAATTTCCGATTTTTTGGCATATATATCATACTAGTGACGCCATCCATTTGGGCGTGATAACGTAATCGATGATTTTTTTAAATGGGAATAGGGGTCATGTGATAGCTCATTTGAAAGGGTATTTAATTCTCTATTTCATAATGTAAACATTAAGATAATTATTTGTACAAGGTGTTAAAAAAAACATTTTTTTAATTAAAATAATTGAGACAAAAGGAAGAATTTATGTAATTTATTCTAATTCAAAATACGTTTAATGTTGTCAGAAAACAGGAAAAAAATGTCTATTTGAAAAATAAATATTGTTTTTCGCTTAAATTCAATGTTAAAGCTGCCACCCACCTATCTCTTGCCAGTTTGAACATTTCGTTTAAGCGAAAATCAATATTTATTTGTCAAATAAATTTTTTTTCTGTTTTCTGACAGTAGTAAAACACATCTTGAATTAAATAAATTACATACATTCTTCTTTTTGTCTTAATTATTTTAATTAAAAAATATTTTTTTGAACACCCTGTATAAATAATTATGTTAATATTTACATTAATGAATAGAGAATTTAATACCCTTTCAAATAAGCTATCACATGACCCCTATTCTCATTTAAAAAATCATTGATTACGTAATCACGCCTAGACGGATGACGTCACTAGTATGATACATATTTCAAAAAATCGTAATTTAAAAACAAAAATCGACCTGTTTCGGGATTTTTCCTTAAAGTCGTCGGTTTACGAAATATCGAATTTATGCGTTACTTTATGGACGCACTGTATATATATGAGAATGGTTTGGGAAAGTATCGTTGAATAAGTTGGCTACCTTACTAGCTTTTTATTAATTTTTTTTTTATTAAATTATGCCGTAGCCCCTCATCATTAAAACAGTAAATAACCTGTAGAATCGTAGAGATTTGAAATTTAAAAATATATTTTTAACATTCGAATAACATGACGAAATATTTAATTTTAATATACTTACAGGATTGGTCAAAACGTAGAATGCGTAGGTATTTTCTGAGTTTTCCTAAATAGACCAGTAAGGATCTGTGAAAAAACGTCTATTTTTGGATGTGAGAGGTGGCATTCGGATTTTTGCAGATAAAGTTAGGTGACACCTTCAGTAATAATAATTGACTTATGCTCCTTCTCAAATATGCCCGGAACATTAATAAAAAAATTAAAATATTTAAAAATTTCGAAAAACGTCGATTTTTTTCTGCTTTCTTTGCTTATAACTTTAAAACGATTCATTTTGGAATAAAGTCGTAGAGAAATAAAATAAAGATAATTAAATTTTGTATGATATACAACTGGTCAAAAATGTCTTAGCGTATTACCTTTTCTGCAATATAGCAATAAATACAAAATAAGGGGGCAAAATACGCCTGTTGTTATTCAATGTTTTTAACCACTTTGGTGGCACTTAGAACCTTATTAATTCACTTAGGAAATTATTTGTAACATACTTAAACCGTGTACCAAAATTTCATTAAAATAGTCCCAATAGATTTTGCATAATAAATTTACAATCTAAATGTTTTTAAAAAAGTTCAAATTTTTAAAAATATTTCTGAACAAAAAGTAGACCATTTAGAAGTTGGCTAATTTTTTTACATATAAAGAGGTGCTCTACCTATCTAATACATTTTACAGAATTAAAATCGGATTATTTAATGGGCCTCAGCAATGTTTTAAACTTATAAACAATTTCTTTGGCTTATAAACAAATAGCTTTGTTTAATAATAAAAAAAAAATCATTTTTTGCAATGCAAATAATTAAAACCGGTATAATTTGACTTAAACTTTCAAATGCTGTCAGCATAATTGCTATTTTATTTTTTAATCAAAAGTTATTCGCGTTCAAAAATTTAAATTTTTCGATTTTTTGAAAGTTCCACTGCGTTTATCTCGAAAACTATGCATCCTACGAAAAAACTTGTAAGAACATTTTTTGCTTAGAATTACCCAAGAAATACAAAAAAATGTTTTATTTTGCGAAAAATCGATGTTATGTAATTCCTCAAGTTCTTTGTTTATAACAATCTTATCGACATCCGGATCAACGGTTACAAAAAAAATCATCTTCTACGGGTCACAAAATACATAAAAATCTTGGGTAAGTCCATCTAAATAAAGGAGCGCGTAGCACCCCCTCCTGGCCACAGCACTAATTTGTTTATAAGCCAAAAAATTGTTTATAACTTTAAAACATTGCTGAGGCTGCTTAAATAATCCGATTTCAATTCTGTAAAGTGAATTAGAGAGGTGGAGTGCTTCTTTATATGCAAAAAAATTGACAAATCTTTGTATGTTCTAGTTTTTGTTGTGCAAGATTTTAAAAAATTTTAATTTTTTAAAAAAAGTTTGATTGCAAAATTATTATTCAAAATCTAGTAAGTCAATTTTAATGAAATTTGGTGTACGGTTTTAGCACATTACAAAAATTTTCTAAGCGAATTAGGAAGATTCCAAGTGTAACCTAAGTGATGGAAAATCATTGAATAATGACAGGCTTGTTTTGCCCTCTTATTTTATATTTATTGCTATTTTGCAGCAAGGGTGATAAATTAAGACATTTTTAACCAATCGTATCTGATAGAAAATTTAATTATCTTTGTTTTATTCCTATACGACTTTGTTCCAAAATGAATCGTTTTAAAGTTATAAACAAAAAAAGTAGAAAAAAATCGATGTTATTCGAAATTTTTAAATATTTGAATTTTTTTATTAATGTTCCGCAGGGGCGGATTTATTCATTAGTGGGCCCGGTGCTAATTCTTGTAGAGGGCCCTATCCAACTCCTTTTTGACAAGGCACTTTAAAACAATATAAACTTCAGTACATTTAAAATTATGCAGAAGATACAAGGCTAAGACAAGGTAACGCTTTTTTTCTTTGTTTATTTTCAACAAATGCTTTTATGACACTTTCATAATCAATTTCCCCCAATACGTCATTCTCAATAGAGCAGATCGATAATGAAACTAATCTGTTCTCGCCCATTGATGACCTTAATTTATTTTTAATAAAGCTTAATTTTGAAAATAATCTTTCGGATTCGCAGTTCATGATAGGTATAGTTAAATATATTCTTAAAACAATATAGGTATTTGAAAACACTGAAACAAGGTCTTTTTCGATAATAATATCCAACATGTCTTTAGGTGTTACTACAGAATTCTCGGAATTAGGAAGAGATAAAATAAAATTTTGAAAAAATATAATCTCTTCGTTAAATGCCTGATCTATATCAAGCGGGTACGTTTCGATAAGATTTCGCGCATATTGTTTTAATGTTTCACCTTCAATAGTGCGAAAATTTCCAAAAAATGCAAAAAGATTAGATACATAACCGTATGCTTCACGTCGCTTGTCTAACTCTGTCACTAATGTATCGATCGATAAATAAAATGTTTTGACTTTAAAATTGTTTGAACCTTCTAAATGTGAAGAGGACCCGTCTGGAATTTTTTTTTGAATCTGCTCATTTTTTTGAATAATCAAATTTAACGTATAAACTCAATTATTTGCTTTTTCTTCAAAGTATTCAAAATTTTCACGGTGTTTTTGTATACTACTGTGTAGTCCTTGTAGTAGAAGTGTGCCAGTGTTTAGATCCAGACCAGGTTTTTGAAGTACTAACTGTTCCAAGGTGTTTTAAAATTTCGTTCCAAAATATGGTTAAAAAAGCAGTTTCAAATTTCTCAAGGATTTTTACTAAAGTACTAAAGCATTGTATTGTAAGATTTCCGAAAAGGAGATGTAAAAGTATACGTGCTAATCTGTTGCCATTTATGTCATGTCATAAAAGGGTGGTTATCGGGTGTTCCTTTCCTTTTCTCTCAGAAAAAATATTATATGAAATTGTCAATACAACAATAATTTCAAAGTAATTTTTACAATAAATAAGAGGAGTTTGGTAGGGTAAGTACGACGGCGCGTCAGAATGCCAAATACGTAATTTTAGACAAATGTGTAGGTCTTCTGGGGGCCCCTTCAACCTGGGGGCCCGGTGCTACAACACCTCTAGCCCCCCCTAAATCCATTACTGATGTTCCGGGCATATTTGAGAAGGAGCATAAATCAATTATTATTAACGAAGTTATCACCTAACTTTATCCACAAAAATCTGAATGCCACCTCTCACATCCACCTAAAAACAGATCCTTATACTGGTCTAAAATGGAATACACTGTATTCTAATATTGTAATCAAAATTTGATTACAATATTAAAATAACATTTAATGTTATTTTACGCTTCTTTTTTTTATTTCTTAAGCATTCCCAATATCTAACTGCTTTAGTTTGTGATATACTCGTGATTCTTTGACGCAAACATAAATTACAACAAAAATTAGGTAAACTTTTATTAAGTTCGCCGTGAAATATTCAACCAAAACTAATTAAAAATAAAATACTTAATACTCTAGACCTAGATTGATCCTTAATTTTTTAATATTGAATGTGACATCAAAATACCTAAGTAGTTAAGATTATTGGTGTGTACCATATTAATAAAACACACGTTAGCTAAGTCTTTGACACTTGCACTATGAAGATAATAGGTATTTGCATCATAATGATTATACAAAATCTAAATTTTATGCCCACTAAAATACAATACAGTACAATAGAATAAATACATAATCAACATTAAATCAACACAAAGTGAAATGACGTTTAATATAAAAATACAATTAAATATAAAACAATGTATTTACTTAGCAAGAAAGTTGTTAAATTTATAATAAATGCTCAAAATGGTCTCCATCGACGTCAATACATAATATATCAAGTGATTTTCAAAAGAGCGACTTACACTAAGTGTTACTAGTTAATACATTTCTGTTTAATCCTATACATTCAATTTTAATTTTCTTCATTATATTATCCTCTTTAGTTGTAGCTTGTGTTTTATTCACCTTATATTTTGTATAGCCCCAGAATAAAAAAGCCTAACTTGTTTAACTCTTTAGATCATGTAGGTCACCTTTTGGCTCCTCTCGTTCCAATACCTATATCTTCCAGGAAAATTATCATTTAAATGCTCATTCACCAAATAAATGTGATTAAGCGTCATCTATAATATCCGCATTCTTTGACGTATATTCCTACCATTCCAAACATATTTTGCCACCATTTGGCACTAATTTTACAATACTAAAATTCTAGTTATTGAATTAAAGTTTAGTAAGCGCCATTTTCCTTATTTTTAGTCAAGCACCAAATTTTATTTAAAAATGTTTTTATCTCTTTTAGTTTACGTGCTATATAAACAATTTATAAATAATTAAATTGTTTATAACAATAATTGTTTAACCACTCTTAGTAGGGGAGGAAAGTATGCTAAATTTGCAGTTACTAGAGCGGTATGGGGACCTATTGGGTTGTGAAGATTAGGTATTAAAACCAAAAAAAGTTAAGTAAAATTTTCCATTTAAGTGGGGACTTTTCATTTTTTGAAAAAAATTTAAATTTATCCCTCACTCCTCTCCTCGAGTATCTGCAGAAATCCCCGCTTGGGCTTCCGCACCATCGGATCGAAATCCACCCTCGAAATTTGTAATCAGCAGTCAAGAATACATAAAAAAACTTGTGTGCACCCATCAGAATTGAAAAGGCCGCGTTGGAATAACTGGCGCGTAGACTATATTGCCCTACTAAGCGAAAAGGGGGTATCTACATTTTATTTGAAAAATGAGGAAATACTGTTTAGTCATTAATTACACCTTCATACATGCTCCAAACCCACATAGAAACTGTGGAACTATAGTTCATAATATATGGGACCATACAGTAATAGAAAAATATATAGAATCTTTGAACTCATTCATATATGAGTTCAATATATGAATGAATATTCGAAAAAATAAAACTACAGATTAGTAGGGCTTTTTAGTAGGACAGTATAATAAAAAGAAATGTTATTAAAAAAAGCAACTCTTCTTTAGATATCCGGTCGTACCAGACCTCTTTCTGATTAATTACTGTTTTCTTTTCATAATTATATTAAAATTTGCATTCGAATACAAATTTTATATTTTTATTTGTCCTTTAGCAGTTTCTAAATTATACTTTTTGGTGAGATCTATAAAATAAAATGTTATATTTTAGGAAAATGTTGAAATATTGCATTTGTCAGTATTTGAAGGTAATTCCGTAGCACTAATTGGAAATCTTATAGTCAGGGAGGTGGCCAACCAAAATTAAACGTATGTTTTATTTTAATGAAAGAGAAAACGTTAAAAATTATCTTCTTCTTCCTTCTTCCTCTTAATTTGGGATTAAGGCATTCTTACAACTAAGTCTTGGGACTCCGATTTCAGCTCTCGTACCATCGTTTTGGAGGTTGCCCATGTGAACTACATGTATTGTGTTTCTCAACAGTTGAAATTTTTACAAACCTCTCACTGACCATTCTACTCATATATGTTCTCTTACTCCCTGTGTCTCCATCTAGCCCGTCACAATATATTGGACGCGCTACATTGTTATCTTATAAACCCACTCCTCTTTCAGTCTATAAGAGTGTGACCAGCAATAATAATTGATCTCAGAATTACCGTTTTAGTTGTCCTTAGAAACTTCTTGCTTGCAGCTGTTTTGGCTCTTATTTTTTTAATGCATATGTAATTATTGGTTTTACACAGGTGCTATATATTCCCACTTTTCCTATTCTTATGTCCTTCTTTCCCCAGATATCACGTAGGTATCCATACATAAATTCTGTCCTATTGGTTTGTAACTTGACTTTCTCCTTGAGGTTTTTGCTACTGGTAAGAATGATATTTGAGTTCTAGATATTTCAACTTCATAACTTGTTTAACACTGATTATTTGCCGTTAGTTTACATCCCTCAGGTTCTCTATCAATCGTGAGTGACTGTATCTTCCAGATATCTCTCTCTCTCGTTCCATCCCTCCTTGTGGAGTATTGGGCGCTTATGCGTTTCTTGGCCAAAGAGATTTGTTTACAAATGTTTGTAGTTTTTTAGTTGTATTTTCGTCCTGTTTCCATGTTTCTGCTCCATAGAGCAGTATACTTTTAATGCAACTGTTAAAGATTTTAATTTTTGTTGTTTCCGATATTTCGTTTGTTTGCCAAATTTTATTTAAAGCGTTGAATGCGTGTTGCGCCTTTGTTATTCTCGTCTGTATATCCTTTTTACACCCCCCGCTCCTTTCCATGACAGATCCTAGATATGTGAACTTGTCTACCTCTTCTACTTCTTTACCGTTTATCATCCATTATTTTATTATTTGGATGGTTATTATTTTTTAGAAGTTTAGTTTTTTCTGTGTTTATTCGAAGTCCGATCGTGTCGGAGTACTCTGCCAATTTGTCAATTTTTGCTTGCATATGATTTCGGTGTTCAGTTATCAGGCAGATGTCATCTGCAAATTCGAGATCTTCTAGCTGTTTGAAAAGGTTCCACCTGATGCCTGTTCGATCGTCGATTACTTTCCTCATTACCCAATCTATCATAATAAGAAATAGGGTAGGGGATAGTACACAACCCTGTTTGACTCCACTTTCTATGGATATTTCTTCTGTTACTTCACCTGAATGTTCTAGTTTGGCTTTGTATCCTTCGTAGAAACGTTTAATAAAGTTTATGATTTTTTGTGGTATCCCATATAATCTAAGGATTTTCCACATCTGTGCCCTATTTACACGGTCAAAGGCCTTTTCGAAGTCGATAAAACTCACATCTATATCTTTATTCCATTCATTTGTTTGTTCCAAGATAATTCTAAGGGTGCAAATGTGATCAATAGTGGAATGGTTGGAACGGAAGCCTGCTTGGTTGTTTCTCAGTTTTTATCTAGTTCCGGCTTCAATCTTTCCAAAATGATTTTGGTCAGCACTTTGGATGTGGCACTTAGTAGTGTTATTGCACGCCAATTGTTGCATTTGCTCAGGTCTCCTTTTTTGGGTATTTTTATAATCAATCCCTCTTTCCACTCCTTTGGCAATTCTTCGTCCGTCCATATTTTATTCAAAAGTGTATGTAGCATCTCTACTGACTGCTCGGTGTCTGCTTTTATTATGTCAATGGGTATATTGTCGATTCCTGCGGCTTTGCCATTTTTTAGTAGTTTTAGGGTGTTTCCAATTTCTTCCATTGTAATTTCTCCAATATTCACTTCTAGCTCTGGTGATTCTACTTCATCTTCTATGATTTGAGTTATTTCATGCTTAGCATATATCTCTTCGAAGTATTCCTTCCATCTTTGTATTATTTCTTTCTCATTTTTTATTCTATTTCCTTGTTTATCCTTTACTTCTCGTATATTTCGTTGTGCTTTTCCTGTTAAGTTTCGTATGATTGTATATTGTGTTCGTAAGTCGTTTTCTTTCGCTGCTTCTTCTGATATATTTAGCATCTCATTTATATAGTTTCTTTTATCTTTTCTGTCTTGTTTTTTTACTTCTGCGTTTTTGCCTTGTATTTCCTTTCAAGTGCCCTCTCTTCTTCGGATCCTTCCTTTTGTAGAATTTTTTCTTTCTTCTATCAGTAGTAGAGTGTCTTTGGTAATCCATTTTTTATTTTGTCTTCTTTTTAATCCGATTGTTTCTTTTGCTCTATTCATCATCACTTCTTTAAAATATTTCCATGTTTCTTCGACTGACTCTCCAGTTTGTTGTGATACTGTTCGGTTAATTGCCAGTTTCTCACTGAATTTATTTCTTATACATTCTTGTTTTAGGGCATCAACGTTGTACTTGTTCCTTCTGCTGATTTTTTGGTTTTTATCTCTGGGTAATTTCATTTTTAGTTTCGCTTTGATTAGCATGTGGTCTGATCCCACATCAGCACCTCTTAAGCTCCTGACTTCTCTTCCAGACATAAGACAAGCTCTTCCAGATATAACTATGTTAAATTTTTCTGCAATGTTTTGGAACTTACACAATAATAGTTGTGGATTATCTTTATTCTTCATCGCCTATCGCCAATGGATAAAGAGTTTATTGGAATGGAGACCAGGAGAAGAAAAAAGAAGCGTCAGTCGACCGTCTACAAGATGGATCGACGATTTAAGAAGGATAAATAAAAACTGGATGAGAGCGGCGCAGGGTAATAGAAAGTGTTGGAAACAAGGGTAGGAGGCCTATGTTCAGCACAGGACTTTTGAGGCTGGATGATGATCTTTATTCTCCGATATAAATACTACGTTATCAGATGTATGATTACGTCATAGCAACATATTCTTCTTCTTCTTAGTTCAGACGAGGCTCGCAATCTTTGACACTTGGTCGGAAAAGCTTTGTACTCTACCTTGTTTTTTCCATTAAATTTATTTTTAAAATAAGGACACAAACAATTTTTTTTCCTTAAGTGGTTTCCTTACTTTATAATTTCAAAATTTCACCTTGTATTATTCACAATACGCCTTACAAGGTATAATAGTTCGTTGAAATCAGGTTGTTACGCAGCTTTTAAAAATATATAATCATTCAGGGTGTTCCATTAAGAATAAAGCTTATGAACTTTGTTAGGCTTGCGTCAATCATTTTGTACATTTAAATGTAGGCTTAAAAAGTGCATTTATACACGACATTTATAATCGACGGGTCTCAGCGTTTTTTTTATAATTTTTTAAAACAAGGACAGGAATAATTTTATTCCATAAGTCACCTTCCACACTATATGAGTTGCAATATTGCTTAAGTGTGAGATGGCAAGAAATAATAGATTTTAATCGAAGCAACTTTTAATAATTCAAGGTACTTTGGGTGACAATTTTCTTTTTCCGATTTATGTATTTCACTCCATGTAAATTTAGCCTTTTTTTCAATTCTTGGGTTAATTTTTTGCTTTTTTGAGTTAAAACTTGAAATGTACACATATTAAGTCTTACCGTATCATTTATTGACACCAAAATATGCACCTATAATTGATAAAACATATAATACATTGGTAGCGTAGCAAAGTATGCTAAATGTGCAGTCACTCGAGCGCTTTAGGGACCTATTGGTTGTGAAGAGTAGGTCCTACAGCCAAAAAAAGTTAAGTAAAGTTTTCCATTTTAGTGGGGACTTGTCCATTTTTAATTTAATTTTCCATTTTTTACAATCGTTTTTTTAAATTACAGCGCCATCTATCCACAACTCGATAAAATGTCTAGAATAAAAGTTTCTTAATTTTACGTAAGGAATCCAAATCTGCAATAAAAAATGGGGGCTCCCATTTACGATTTTAAAGTAACCCCCCACCCGTGGGGGTCGTGTTTGACGCCATTCGATAGATTTTTCAAAAATATTGAATAAGTGTATTTTTCAGTTTTTCGATCTGATGTTCATTTTGCGAAATATCGCGGGATTCGTATTTAAAATATTAAATTTACCCTCACCCCTCTTCGTGGGAAGTCGAATTCGGCATCATTCGATAGATTTTTGAAAAATATTAAGTACGTATTTTTTAGTTTTTCGATCTGTCATTCATTTCGTGAAATATTCGCTTTTGTCTTGTGAAACTTTGGGACACCCATTTCCTTACGCCCCGCTCAAATCGTCAGATTTCTGAAATATACACTGTTTTGCATGTACTTAACGTACCTTATGTTAATCTGACGATTTCGAGTTTTTGTAAGGATAGATTTTTTTTCGGCCCCCCTTAACGGACTCCCCTGCATTAAGAGCCAATATATGGTAGAGGTACATTTTCGGGGTACAAGTTTTCTTGGTTATTATTTATGTAATAATTCAATAATAATAATAATTCTATTATTTATGTAATAATCTGACGCACTCGAGTAACTGCAAAAATTCCCGCTTGGGCTCCCCTACCATAATAATGATCTGGCATGAGAGCTGTTAAACATTTTTCAGTAGGTATTTTAGGCAATCTGAAAAATTTTCAGGTGACTCTTCAATGATAGCCTAATACAAAAATGCCGGTCTGGCTGGAGGTTAGCGGTTATAATCCCCAAAAATCCTCCCCAAAGTAAAAAAAGGGTAAAAATTGCTATTACAAAAAAGATCATTGACGTGGCTTTAAAGTAAATTTAAATATTCAAGTATAAAGAAAATAAACAGGCCAGGCGATTTGCGAGAGATTTTAACTCTGCAAGATGCTTGGCATGGGCGCCCCAGAATTAATTTTAGGGGTGCATCTGAACTTCAGAAGACTGCATCTGAATCTGTACATACTATTAACCATTATAAAATACACAACTATACATTTTCTTTCCAGACAATTGTGCAATTGTTATTTAGACAGAGTATTTTTTAAAGTTTAGATCCAAGAAAACAAAAGAACCACCTGAAGCCACATAAATTTTTAACACAACAAATTACAACCTGGACAGCTTACAACATGAAAGTACGAAAACACTATATCAACGAAGAATAAATGAAAAATTAGAAGATGTAATCCAAAATGTATCCGTGCAAGAAGTGCACAAAAATATAATAGAGAGTATACAAACAGCCGCAAAAGAAGCGCTTGGTTTAAAATCCGAACGCCACAGTAAAAAGCTATGGTGGACCGAAGACATACAAAACCTAATAATGGAGAAAAAGAAAGCGTACTACTGTGGCTAAGTACTAAACATCCAGTAGACAAAGACAAATATTTGGATCTACGCAGAACAACAAGAACAGCAGTAACAGCAGCAAAAAAAGAAATGTGGGATAGGAAATGCCAAGAGATCAACACTTACATAGGCGGAAGGAAGTGTTCAGAGACATGGAAATTTTTAAGCAAAATAAAGAACACAGAAAGAAATACTACTTCTATTCAGTTAATATCAACAGAAAAATGGAAAGAATACTACGAGAGTTTGCTAACAGAAAGTAGAGCCGAATATACCACACAATCACCAACAGAAGTATTTGTTGAAGGCGAAGAGATTGTAGTGGGAGTTGATATGGTGAAGAAAGCTGTAAATGAACTAAAGAATGGTAGAGCTCCAGGGCCCGAAAATATTCCTGCCGAATTAATAAAATGTGGCACAGATAAACTCTTTCAAGCACTTACTTGGTGTATGAACAAATATATAAACGGTGCCACACCACCCAGTTTATGGAAAGTAGCTTATATTTCTTCCATTCATAAAAAAGGAAATAAGTTGGATTGCTCAAATTACAGAGGAATATCGGTAACTAGTACACTAAGCCGGGTGTACGGGCGCATTCTTAGAAATCTCATTGAGATGGAGTATAGGGAACAAGAAGAAGAAGAACAGGCTGGTTTCCGCGCTGGAAGGACTTGCACAGATAATGTCTTCTGCCTAAAACAATTAATTGAAAAAAATCAGCAACCAATCAAGAGACCCATCTCATGTTTGTTGACCTCCGTAAAGCATACGACAGCGTTCCTGTGACTAAATTGTGGAAATCACTACAAGAAACTAACATCAGCTACACTCTAGTCAAAGCCTTAAAAAATCTATATGAAAATTCTACATCACAAGTAAAAATTGGCAACACACTATCTAAAAAGTTCATAGTTAACAAGGGTCTGCGGCAGGGCTGCTGTATTTCACCAACTTTGTTCAAGATATATGTTGCAAAAGCACTAAACCAGTGGAAACGTAAATGCCACGGTATGGGTATAGACCTCGGAGAGGTTTGTTTGTATACCTTACAATTTGCTGATGACCAAGTCATCATAGCTAATGATAAAGACGACCTACAGTATATGGCAAGAAAACTGAAGGAGGAATATGAACAGTGGGGCTTGGAAATTAATGTGGAAAAAACTAAATACCTACCCATAGGAGCTGAGTTATCCAATATCGAACTAGAGGATAATGAACAAATCACATCCTGTAGTGAATACACGTACCTGGGAGTAATCTTCGATAGAACGGGAAAAGACGATGAGGAAATAAAGAAAAGGGTAACACAAGCTAGAAGAACAATTGGATGCCTAAATGGAATACTTTGGAGCTCCGAAATAGGAATACAGCGAAAATACAACATCTATGAAACACTTATTAAAAGCAGCCTAACTTTCGGAGCAGAAACTTGGAGAATAATCGACAACAACAGGAAAAAATTAGAAGCTGTAGAAATGGATGTGTTTAGAAGATCGTTAGGTATATCCCGTAGGGAAAGAATTCGAAATGAGGAAGTAAGACGACGAATTGGAATAGATGGTTACTTAACAACAGACATTGAGAGGAAACAGTTGATTTGGTATGGTCATGTTCAAAGAATGGAAGACACAAGATTGCCCAAAAAGATCTTGGAGTGAGTACCACCAAACCGCAAAAAACGAGGAAGACCCAAAAAGACGTGGAAAGAAGGGGTAACCAAAGCAATGAGTACAAGGGATCTTAGAGATGGCCAATGGGATGATAGAAGGACGTGGAAGTTAGGCATCGGACAACGTCGAAAGACGTTCTAAAACCGATACATACATACATATATTTTTTAAAATTAAAAATAAATATTCTAAATAAGTTTATTTTTTGGTGAAATTTTCCAACTGCCTGGTGATCAAAGAAATTACACTTGTACGTGAATAAAAAGCGGCGCTATAGGCAAGCAGCAGTGTAAGAAAGAGCGTATACCGATAGCTGTTTGCGTCCTCTATCTCAGCGAGTCCGTTCGCTCGAGCAAAATCACATAACCTGGCGATACCCATATTATTGTGCCTCAAAATGTTGGAGTAGTTATTATATATTATAGATTTTTAAGTATTTTTTTAGTAATTAAAGGAAAATAATACGTACTATACAATAGATTTTGCAAATATGATAGAAAAAGATAAATTTATTATTATAAATATATACTTAGGTAGAAAAGTATAAAACTATAAACTAAATTAATTCTGTGTCAGAATTTTGTACTTCTTCTTCAAACTCTTCATCTAAGGTAAAATACTCATTTTATTCTTCTTCGTCAGACTCCCCTCAAGACTCAGATTCCTCTTCTATATGATCTGTGAACAGTTGTAATATGTGTTTAGAATTATTTAAAAATTAATTAGTAATTAATGAATTGAGTTGCTACGTATTCTCTGTCCTTTTATACGGAGTCGAAGCCTGGACAATCACGGGCGCATCTGAAAAAGGCTTGTCATTTTTAAGATGTGGTGTTATCGAAGAATGTAAAAAATATCATGGACACAACACGTAACAAACACGGAAACATTAAGAAAGATGAAAAAGCTCGATCATTTTTCTCGAGCGAACGGACTCGCTGCGATAGAGGACGCAAACAGCTATCGGTATAAGTACTTTTTCACATTGCTGCTTAAAGTCTGGCAAACTATCTAAGAGAGTCATTAATATTCAGCTCAGCGGGGTGCTATTGTTCGAGTTGAGAAATTCCATAAACAATACCTACAAATCCTACCTGTTTTATAAATTTAAACCTTTGTTTATATAATTTCACAACTCGGACAATGGCACGCTGCTCAGCAGAACGGTATATAAGAGAGTGATTCATATTCAGCTCAGCGTTGATCTATTCTTCAAGGTGTGAAATTTTATCAACAAGGGATTTACCTGTTTTATGGAATAATCTTTTGTTTACTTAAGTACACATTTCCATCAATAGTACCCCGCTGAGCTGAATATTAATGATTCAGTTTGCTTGCACAGCTATACCTATAGCGCTTTTCATTCACATGCAGCGTAATTTGTTTGATCACCTGGCAGTTAGAAAATTTTACAGAAAAACCTGTCTTTTTTAGAATAATTATTTTTAATATTAAAAATACCCTGTCAAAATAACAATTGCACCCCCCTGTCCGGAAAGAAAGTACATAGCTATGCAGGTATAGTTGTATATTTTATAATGGTTAACACGTTGACGGACAGTGCGTCAAATGTATAAGCAAGTGTTGTGACACTATGTATTTTGCAAAGTACAATAGGGAAAATGCAACGTCTATAGACGTTGTGTCACTTTACATCAATCGAAAAGTGAAACACCAGTGAATTACGCCAGTGAAACGACAAAGGCAGCCAAGATAGCCATCGCTACACCCTCAGCTTAGCTCAGTCTCTCAGGTGTGTGTTCGTCTTGTCCTAATCTTAGAAATGAACTATGAAAGTTTGGAATGAAAGCAAACAAAACAGTATTTTTAAATAATCGTGTTTATTGTTCAATAAAGATATAATAAAAATATAACAAATAAATTAAATAAAGATGTAACAAATATATTCAAATTCTTACCAAAAACTAACAATTTCTGGATTATACTTATGGCTTTTGGTATCTCATGGTAACTTCTTGATGTCGAATGGTACAGCTTTTGACTTCTCTTGACCTGGGCTCGATGATAGGCCTCAGGTCAGTGCAGCTCTATAGTTTATTGGTGGTGTTGGTCGCTGCAGTCTAGTTGCGATGCATCGATGAAGTCCTGCATTATGAGTAGCATCACCGGTGATGTAGATGGCTTGAGGCTCCCGAAGAAAGAAAAGTTGAGTTATTCCCAAAAACCCAAGAGAAAGATCGTCTAGAAATAAAAATCGCCTGGCCTGTTTATTTTCTTTATATTTGAATATTTAAATTTACTTTAAAGTCACGTCAATGATATTTTTTGTAATAACAATTTTTAACTTTTTTCTGTCTTTGTCTTTTTCTTTACCTTTTGTCGGTAGCGGGTAGGAACTCCTTTGGACAGTCCTACCAGGGAAAGTAAATCAATCCCTGCCCTCTGCAGATTCCAGGAGTTTCCTGACTCGGGAAACTAGTACCTGTTTAGGGTCCCTTGTCCAGGGTCACGGATGAAGACCACAACGGTATCCACGGCGGAGAAGAAGATCTTCGGTACGGTGTGTATGGCGGAAGTTGCGAACCCCAATTTTAGGGATGGTATAAAATCAAATAAAAATGGGCAGATGGAGATCTAGAGTCGTAGAGAAGACAATCCATCTAGGAGAAAGCAAACTTCAAAATTAAACTCTGGCCGTCCATGTTGGGGGTTGGATCGTAGGGCTAGCGACTCTACATTCGTAAAAAAGGAACTGCTAAAAGTCCGAAAACCCAGCCTCGGAACCCGGACCTGAAAAAACAACGACGACATCTGTGGATTATTGTCGATTATTGTGGACGACAATTATGGTACATGGAACGTCCAAGGATTAAAAGGAAAAATTGAAGACGTAATCAAAGGAATGAGACAACACAAGGTATCAGTATCCGTTCTTACTGAAACAAAAAGAAAAGGTAAAGGTATACAAGAAATTGATAATTTTATCCACATCTTCAGTGGCGTACAAAAACATCAAAGTGCCTCCAAAGAAGTACCAATCCTTATTGATAAGAGATATAAAAATAAAATAACAAATTGGGAAACAATAAACAAGAGAATTCTGACTATCAACTTAAACATCCATGGACACAGAACCACAGTAATAGCATTGTTTATATAGGGATAGTTGGTCAGCCCAATAGGAAAATTTATTTGATTCAAATTGAGACAGCCACCAGATGTCCCCACAATTTCTGTCAGGGTCGCAACGTCAAAATGGATAGACACCAAGTTGGATACGATCCTATTCATAACACCCCAACTCGCATACATATTAAGAAAAATAAATATATATGGAAGAATATATTTAGAAATTGAATTAGTGATGTCATGCTATTATATAATATATAATGTATGGTAGCATGACATCATTAATTCAATTTCTAAGTATACTCTTCTATATATTTATTTTTCTTAATATGTATGCGAGTTGGGCTGTTATGAATAGGATCGTATCCAACTTGGTGTCTATTCATTTTGACGTTACGACCCTGGCAGAAATTGTGGGGACATCTGGTGACTGTCTCAATTTGAATCAAACATATTTACCTATTGGGCTGACCAACTAAATGGTAATAGGTATATATGCCCCTACCGAAGATACATTAATAAACGAAAAAGACACATTCCAACAAGCGCTTGAAGACACGATTTCTAAAATCGGAGATCAACGGGAGATATTAATGATGGGCGACCTAAATGCAAGAACAGGAAGATAGAAGGACCACCTAATTGTAGGAAACTACGGGGAAGAAGTAACCAATGAAAATGAAGAAAGGCTAATTAATCTATGTCAACAATTTAACCTAAAATTTTTAAACGAATGCTATCCCCACAAGGACATACATAAGTTTACTTGGCATCAAGAGACAAGACAACTACGATCGATTATAGACTATATTATAATAAAACAAAAATCAGAATGGAAAATTTAAGACACAAGGGTATATAGAGGCGTAGAATGCGGATCTGACCATTACCTACTAATATCTCGAATCCAAATCCTCTTCAAATATGCAATAAATGAAACATCGAAAGAGGAAAGAGCAGAAATAATCAAAGAACCCAAATACAAACTAACTGGGCTATATGACGACAGCACCAGGTTTCTATACCAGAACAGACTGGATCAAAAACTTGATCAAATTGACCTGACATGTAGCACCAATATAATATACGACAAAAAAACACTTGCGATTAAGGAATCAGCCAGTGAAGCATTAGGCATGGAGGAGATAACAAATACCAGGAAAAATAACAACATAGTCTGGAGCAATGAACTTGAACAACAGAAACAAATAAAACAACAGAAATATCATGTGTGTGTAGAGGAAAGGGATGGCCTTAGACGCAGTCTATTAGCCACAGAATTTATTTTTATTCATACGCATATTTATATTAGATGTATATAAGATTAAATATCGATATTAGCTTCTTTAACGAAATTTATTATAGCATCGAAGACGTGTTTATTATTGCTAGATAACAGGGAACCAATGTTGAGAGGGAGAGGTGTGTTGTATTCTATTAAGGAATTATATAGTTTAGAGATAGCTGTGCTATTCTTTTGACACTCCAGGAACATGTGGTTAATGTCACCTATGGACATGTTGTCACAGTCACATAACGGGGAGTTAAGTATCCCTAATTTATGAAGGTGCGCCGGAAAACGGCCGTGATTCAATTTTAAGCGAGTTATAACTGAAGTATATCCTTTTATATAATCAAAAGTCGTATGCGATATTTTATTTGGAAGTTGTGGATAAAGCTGAAAATAAAGGATTTTTCGATGTCTTGCTAAAATTATTGTAAGATTCTGTCCACCTGTCTGTAATAGATTTTTTTAATTTAGTAGTTAAGTCGGTATGTGAAACTATTTTTACGAACTTATCTGATTTACAAGCTTCTTTCGCCTCATAATCAACCCTTTCGTTACCGATAATACCGCTGTGACCTTTTACCCATATGAGAATTATTTTTTTATTTTGCTGATTTAATTGGTACAATAAGTTTTTTATTTCACAAATTAATTCTTGATTATATATATATATATATATATATATATATATATATATATATATATATATATTTATTGGAGATCCTTCAATAGCTTGCAAAACGGACTTAGAATCTGACATAATACAAACCGTTTGAACTGGATTTAGCGTGCACCATAATTAGTATGGTATAACTAGACCCAAACCCAGACATCCAAAGTGAAAGTTATCCTCCAACACCAAATTGTTCTATATGGTCCACATAATGTTCAGCAAAAAGTCACACCATTTTGAGCGTCGGGTTTGGAGGGGAGAGGGGGGGGGGGGAGAAATCGGTAAACTCGTAGTTTTGTAGGTTTTTCGTCAATATTTCTAAAACTATACGGTTTAGCATGAACAGCCTTCTATACAAAAATGTTCTACATTAAATTTGTAATAAAAAAGGTCCTATGCATAATCCTTCTAAAATGAACGGTTCCAAAGTCACGGAGGTAGTATAGTATAATTGGTCCAAAAAAAGGCCTAACCCAGACATCCAAAGTAAAAGTTTTTCTTCAACAGCAAATTGTTCTATATGGTCCTCCTATTGTTCAGTAAAAGTTAAACCATTTTGAGCGTCCGGTTTGGGGGGGAGATGGGGGAAAAGTCGGTAAATTAGTAGTTTTTTTTAAGTTTTTCGTCAATATTTCCAAAACTATACTTTAGCGAAAATAATGTTCTATACAAAAATGTTCTACATGAAATTTAAAACAAAAAATGTCCTATACATAATTGTTATAAAATCAACGGTTCCAGACTTACGAAGGGTGAAAAGTGGAGGTTTTCGATACTTTTTATATTCTTTGGGCAATTTATAGAAATTTTCTTAAACAGGATTGGGTTTTGTAAATAAAATTTGCTATTTTAGTGGCCGATGGTGTGTTAGTGATAAGCCCTTGAAGATACGTCAACCTCACCATCCAAAATCATCATAAATTGCCCAAATAATATAAAAAGTATCGAAAACCTCCACTTTTCACCCTCCGTAACTCTGGAACCGTTGATTTTATAACAATTATGTATTATACCTTTTTTGTTTTAAATTTTATGTAGAACATTTTTGTATAGAACATTGTTTCCGCTTAAGCATAGTTTTAGAATTATTGACGAAAAACGTAAAAAAACTATTAATTTAACGAATTCTCCCCCATCTCCCCCCAAACCGGACGCTCAAAATGGTGTAACTTTTTACTAAACAATATGTGGGCCATATAGAACAATTTGGTGTTGAAAGAAAACTTTTACTTTGGATGTCTAAGTTAGGCCTTTTTTGGACCAATTATACTATACTACCTCCGTAACTTTAAAACTGTTCATTTTAGAAGGATTATGCATACAACCTTTTTTATTTCAAATTTAATGTAGAACATTTTTGTATAAAAGGTTGTTCATGCTAAACCGCATAGTTTTAGAAATATTGACGAAAAACCTAAAAAACTACGAGTTTACCGATTTCTCCCCCCTCTCCCCCCAAACCCGACGCTCAAAATGGTGTGACTTTTTTCTGAACATTATGTGGACCATATAGAACAATTTGGCGTTGGAGGATAACTTTCACTTTGGATGTCTGGGTTATGCCATTATTTGGATCAATTTTATCATACTAAATAGGCTTTTTTTTATCGCCAAGGACTCGGCGCTGTAAATAGAGAATATGTCCGCTAGTTTAAAATTTTCGACATGATTGATGTGTGAAATAAAAAATGCTGCACATGTCCCAACCTCACTTTTGGACCCATCTGTAAATATTTTAGTTACATCTTTTCCAAAAGCACTCAATGTGGTGGTATTAGGTTATTTAAATTAGGGATTTCTGAATATTCAGGGTATATAATTGTTGGCCGAAATATGATACTTTGATAACTATATTGAAATATTGGATATTTGGGACTATTTAATATAAAAATTTCATAATGGTTGGTATTAATAAAGCCATCTGCCAAGGGAGGGGAATTATTGTATACGATCAATAGTTATTAGATTCGTTTTGGATGACGCCCCGTATAATGTACAACCATAGTCCAATATGGAACGAATATATGCTTTGTAGAATGTATACGATACAGTAACATCTGCTCCCCATTTTTTTTTGGAAACCACTTTTAGTAGATTTATGCCGTGTTCGGATCTTTTTTTAATATATTTTATGTGGTTAGTCCAAAGCAGTTTTTTTATCTAGTACTATACCTAGGTACTTATATTCGTCGACGAATGGAATCGTGAACTCGTCTAGACAAGCAGCTCTAGCAGTTCTAACTCGGTGACGAGTAAAACATACCAAGGCAGTCTTATCCTGAGAAACACTGAATCCGATGTCATTAAACCAACCTGTTATCAAATGCATACGTTCATTTAAGTCATCTAAACATTTCTCATATGAACCATGGCTGAAGTAAAAACATAAATCATCCGCGTATTGTATCATGTTGAATTTATCACCTACTAAAGTATGCAGATCTGCAGTGTATATATTAAATAAAATAGGGCTCAATACAGACCCCTGAGGTAAACCGTTACATACTGTGTGTGGACCATGTAATACGTTATTATGATCACGTAAAAATATTTTTCTATTATGAAAGATATTGGTACATACAATTTTATTAATTCCAATTTTTTCCATCTTTTTTGATAAAATATTTAGGTCAACTACATCATAGGCCCCTGTTAGATCTATGAATAAACATAATGTATATAGGTTTCTGGACAAACTTATTTGTATATCTGAAACTAAGTGACTCACCGCATCTATTGTTCCTCGTCCTCTGCGAAAACCATATTGAATGCTTGGTAAAAGGGATTTATATTCCACAAAATGTTCTAATCTAAACTTAATTTATCTTTCGAATGTTTTGATCACGCATGATATTAACCAGATTGGGCGGTATGACGATGGAATTTCTGGATCTTTATAAGGTTTAAGTAAGAGACAAATTATAATATTTTTAAAGCAGTCATAATATTTTTGTTTCCTCCACCAGTCATTAAATAATTGCAAAAGAAAATTTTTAGCAGAATATGGTAAGTTATAAATTATTTTATAAGTAAAGCCATCTAACCCGGGAGCTGTGTTCCGACTATTTTTGATCGCCAAATCCAATTCGTCCATTGTGAAAGAAGTAGACAATTCATCTTCATGATTAAATGATTTCCTCTATTAATTGAATAAATGAATATTTCCTCTATTAATTTTTTTGGAAGAGGTTTTTTGGGACAATGAAAATTTTTATTATTTACAGCTTTAACGAACTTCCAAATTTCAGTCAGTGGTATATTTTTATTAAGTTTATTTAGGAAGTTAATCCAGCTACAACGTTGTTTGTTTTTAAATAAACATTTAGCTTGGGCAGCTACGTTTTGATAAACTAAATAGTTATTATGATTGGACTGAATTCTATAATTTTTTAAGGCCGTTTTCCGTTTTTCTACCATCTTACTACATTCCTGATCCCACCAAATTGGTATTGGGGAAATGGGAGTAAAAGATTTTTTAACAGGCATAGACCGAGTCGCTGCATTGGAAATCATTTCGAAAAATGTTGATGCATTACTTGTGTTATTTTCAGTAAGTAACTGCGTAACATCTTTTTCCAAGAGTGTTTGGAATAATTTCCAGTCTGCGCATGTGTCATTCCACTTAGTGGATGGGTTTATTGAAAAATTTGAAGGCTCAATTTGGATGTCGATAGCTATTGGGTAGTGGTCCGATCCCATAGTGTCATCTAAGACCGTCCAAGTTAATTTATCAACTAAAAAATGAGAGGTTAATGCTATGTCAACAGCTGAATGATTTCCACTAGAGTTAATTCTAGTGGGAGTACCATCGTTTAATACAACAAGGTCTAGATGATCTATTGCATCTACTAAAATTTTACCATGTCGATCATCAGGTATAGGTCCCCACCTATCATGGTGCGCATTAAAGCCTCCGCAAAAAAGAGTATGGGACTTGAACTGCTGAAATAACTGTAGTCAGTCGGTAAAATTGACAACCACGTCAGGTGGTCGGTAAATAGACACTATTGATAAGTTTATAGAAGGTAAAGTAATTGCGCAAACTTCTACATCTTTGTTTAACGACTGGATAATATTAACCTCTTTAAAATTGAGCCCTTGCGCTACAAAAATACCTACGCCACCATAACCATCAACTCTACATTTTTTAACTAAATTGAACCCTCTCAAAAAAAGTTTTCGTCAGGCTTAAGCCATAGTTCTGATATAACAATGATGTCAATATTTGTAGTGTTAACAAAATTAATTAAACTTGCTTTATTTGCTTTTAAAGTTCCACTGCAAAACACATAGTTTGTCTTTTTTAATATTATGGTTAGGAATCGGGAAGGTTAATAATATTCGGATTCAGATCCACTAATATTAATGTCCATTCCATCTGTGTGATTGTCGGCATCAAACATATTATTAACAAATTCTCTTATATCTGATTCTGCAAAAGTAACTGAGCTAGACGGAAAACTTTTTTGAAGTTGTTTAACGAATGTAGATAGTATAAGTACTGACTTTTCTTTATAGTTCATATATTCGTCCCTATAAGGATTAGGAAGAACAGTATTAGCATTTAATTTTAATTGGGGTTTTTTTTATTGGTGACATTTCTGTAGTGGGAGATAGTGGGGAAGGTTTTCGTTTTTTGGAAGTAGGAATATTTGTTTTGATAAAGGGTTTCCTTAATACGGCTGAAGAACTCTGAGAAGATGTTTGCCTCACTTCAGGCAATGGTGGAAAGTTGTTAATATTATTTAATACCGAGAACATGTTATTCGTAATAATTTTGGCATAAGAAGGATTTACATACATATTTTCAGCTTCTTTAAAAGAAATGTTTCCTGAGCCATAATATGTTTAATTTGTTTTTTTTTGCGAAAATAGGGCATTTACGGGAGATTGAAGTGTGTTCATTGTTTTTACAGTAAATACAAACATTTTCTGATTGACACTCATCTTCCAGATGATCCAAACCTGTGCATTTTTTGCATCTGCTATCTTTAGATTTGCATTGTCTAGCCGAATGGCCATAACGCAAACACTTAAAGCATTGGACAACCGGTGGTACATAAGGTTCTACTTGAAAGTTACAAAGATTAATTTGTATGTTTTGTGGGATTTCATTGCCCAGAAATTGTACTATAATCATTTGTCTATTAACTAAACTGGAATTTCCGTCTAAGTCTATAATTTTTATTTTCATTCTTTGAACGCTTACAATTTTTTTATTGGAAATGATGGTTTTTAGTAGATACTCCTCGGAGAAAGTCGTATCAACCATTCTGACGATGCCTTTTTTATGGGTGTAAAATTTAGGGATATATGCTACTAAATTATTTTGATTTATAACATAATGGTTTACTAGCGAATTAGCCGATTCCATAGTTTTAAATATGACTTTTACGTGGTTTATTCCTACCGATTTTATATCCTCCACTTCTTTACTTAATTTCTCCTCCGGAAGTATATAGTGACCAATTTTAATTGGGAAGAGTCTTCCAATATGTTTTTCTTTACTTTCCACGAATACAAAATAAGGACCTTTATCGCCTGGTCTATAACGATTTTCTAAATCAATAATATTATTATAAGTAGAATCGATATTTTCATTTTCAGTATTGTTCGAGCAATTATTTAAATTTAAATCGGGCAGTTTCCCGCCCGTATTTCCCCCCATGGTTTATAAAATATTAGAAATGTTTTTAATTAATATTTGTAAATAAAATATGTAAATCGTCAAATGAAAACCAAACTTTTAAATATAAACAAGAATCAATATTTGAAATACTAAGTATTTCAATTAAAATAAATTAGCAGGTAATATACTTATCTCAGCAAAAAGTAAAAATACCAGCACATGAATTTATGTCCGCACTATTAGACTGATGAATTCGAACTGTACAGAAATATCATAAATGGTTAAAATCACAAAACGCATATGATAAAACCTAATACCGCCAAGAATTAATCAGATATAAAAAAATGTTAACAAAAAATGAGAACAATATCTGGGAACAGAGATGTAGGGAAGTGGAATGGCATCTAGGTGAAAGCAGATCCTCAGAAGCTTGGAGGTTGATTCGAAATCTAAGAAATGAAAACAGAAATAATACAAACCTTCAAATGATTGATTTAAAGAAATGGAAAACCCACTACAAAGAAGAACTTCAAGAAAATAGACAGGAATACATAAATACATCACCAAAACACTACATTTTAAATGATCAAGTCGTAGAATTAATGACAAACCGGCTGTTTCGAGAATACAAAAAATGGGGCCTATATGTTAATATGAAGAAAACCAAATATATGTGTATAGGAGGACAGTAAAGTGAGTTACAACTAGAGGATGATATGGTTATCGAGCCAAGCTCTGATTATGTATACCTTGGAACGAGATTCCAACAAAGTGGAAGGACAGAATTCGAAATAGAGGAACGAATTATGAAAGGAAAGAAGGTAATAGGAGCTTTGAACTCACTACTTTGGTCAAAAACCATATCAAAAGAAAAGAAAACACAGCTTTATAATAGCATCTTTAAAATCGTGGTACTGTATGGATGTGAAACCTGTCAACTGAATAAGCGAACAGAACAGGAGTTGCTCGCACTGGAACTGGACTTCTGGCGAAGATCGGCCTGCATCTCCAGACTCTCACGTATAACGAATGAACAGGTGCGAGATATTATGAATAGAAAAACAAACATAATTGAAGAAGTCCAACAAAAACAACTTTGTTGGTATGGTCATGGAATGGCAACCCCGGAAAGAAGGAAAAGGGGCAGACCGAAAACAACCTGGATAAGTGGAACCCAGAAGGCCATGTCTGAGAGAGATCTCCGACCAGGAGATTGGACAGATCGACGCGGCTGGAGAAGGGGAACCGGAAGGCGCAGGATGCTATAAACCGGTGTTATAGATACAATTTTTCCCTTTTTTTAACTTTGGGGGAGGGGGACTTTTTAGGAAAATAACCGCTACCCTCCAGCCAGACCGGCATTTTTGTATTAGGTTATCATGGAAGAGTCATTTGAAAAAATTTTAGATTGCCTAAAATACCTACTCAAAAATGTCTAACAGCTCTCGGACCGATATTCTAGTAAGACTTATTAGATTTTGTCTTAGAATACACTACATATTATTTCTGTAGTGGTAGGTATGGCAAAACTTGAATGTCCGATTTTTGCCAAAATGAGATTATTTGCTTGATATGTTATTTAGTAACTACCATTTCTTCAAGTTGGTAGAGTTTGGTGTATATCTATGATGAAGGTAAAACCCTTAAAAATGAGAATGAAAATTGTGATATATCCGCTGTGGTACTTATCAGATAGGGCAGAACTTAATATGTTACTTGATTTCTTATGTTGATTATTTTTCGTTTTTGGGTTGGAAAAATATGATTCAAACTTTCAAAATGCTCTATTGAAAATTATCCTAGATGGGCATATCAACTATTGCCATAACGCTACAGATCTATAGATACCTATATTATTGGTACCACAAGTTCCATTTCAGAAAAAAACCAGACATATCAGCTTTTACCCAGATTTACTCATTTTTTTTATAGGTTTAACAGTTGACTGGATTATGTGTGATAAATTATAAATGTTGTATTAAGACTTTATTTAAAAGATTTTGTTGACCGAAACTTCGATTAAAAAATGTAAATATTCATAGATATCGAATCACCATATCGTCGCCTCAAAGCAACAGTAGGATATGTAAAAAAATGACTTTTGTGATATCCATGTCAAATGATTCGAAATAAACCCTTCTGTTGAGTGTAATACTAAGATAAAAAAAAGTGAAATACTTTTTTCATAATATTACATATCCTTGTGTAGCTTAATTCCTTTTAGCACAAATTCTATAATGCAACACTAAGGCAGGCCGCACATCAAAGAAACATGAAACGTAAATTACGTTTCATGGAAATAAACCACTGCTAAACAAATATATTTCCGGCCATTTATGAAACTCTCCGAAAATAAAAATGTGTCATGAGCAGAGATGGGCATCGACACGTCGACTTTAATTGTCGACACAGACGTGTCGACAATGTCGAGAACGTGTCAACAATGTCGACAATGTCGACAATGTCAGCAACGTGTCCATAATGGAAAAAAGTGAGGTTATGTTATGAAATTATTCAGTTGTAAACTTTGAATGTGATCTGATCTGATCAGAATCAAAATGAGTGGCAGAAAACTGAATAAAAACTATGATATATTAATATTCAAAATATTAAAGATAGAAGGAAAGCACGCGGCTAAATGTTGTGTATGTGGAAATGTGATAAAAAATACAGCTGCAGCAAGATTGCAAAGTCACAGTCACAGGTAAGAAGAAATATTTTAATTAATTTTAGCTGGATAGCTATAGAGATTTATTCTCTGAAATTGATATTTGTATCGGCTGATAACTAACCCCGTCCCGTACTTTCATTTTAAGAAACGTCTGCAAGTTAGATCGTGGCAATGGTAATCAATCCAATAATGAAATGTCGCATGTTTCGATATACGAAAATCCTGGCTCAGACACAGGTTTTACACCTACAGTTAATCCACAAGTGAGTATATAGGACGTATGTTCTACTACATATTTAGCAGGGGCGGATCTAGAAAAAATTTTGGGGGGAACTTTTTGAAATTACATTTATCTATAATATAAAAATGAATCGTAAAATGTGTTCGGAGCCGCATAACTCAACAACGCATGGATCACCATTTCGGTAGTAGTATATTGGAGAAAACATGGCGTCAAAAACCATATAGCCATCTAACGGCAAGAAGTGAAAATAACGCACTATATATTATTGTAGATTTCTTGATTACTATTTAATTCGAATTCGGAAGGGGACATAAATTGCATCAGTTTTCACCCCAGAATTTGTATTCTGAGGTTTTCACGTTGTTGCATCTCTATATACAGGGTGTCCCATTTAAAAAACACCAAGTTTAGTATTTTACGGCAAAAAACGGATTGGCCTATTGAATTAAGTACAAAACGCTGTATCTATGCCAACTTCTGTATACAGGGTGTCCGTAGATCCGCCCTTCATATTTAGTCACCTTAGAGTTTCTTTTTATTTTGAATTTTAGAATACAACGAACGGTAGTTACGAAGTTATGGAAGATGGTTCGCTAGCTATTGTGACTGGAACTTCACCTGAAAACATGCTAGATGGAATTATAGAAAATTCATTAGATACCGATGCCGCCTTATTGGAATTGGAAGAAAACAATGGTGTAGCAATTCAAGGCACTCATAGTATTGTTGAAAATATGATGTTATCAACTACTGATACTGAGAGTAGTAATTTGACTAACTTAAGTACTCCAACTTCCTCCAGCACAAGCTACACAAGCACGAATAAAAGAAATTTATTCGCTACATCTCAAGCTAGACCAGCCAAAAAATCAAAGAAAATCACCGACTATATGGACATATTACAAGAGTATGAAGAGGAGAAGATAAGCACTGCACTAGCCAAATTTATATTCGGCTGTAACTTACCATTTACTGTGGTAGAATCACCTCTCTTTAAAAATTTTATAAAAACGATCCGTCCTGCTTATTTAGACAAAACTCCTGGCCGGAAAAAACTTTGTACATCGCTTTTAAATAAGTGCTATGAAGACTGTATTGAGATTTCACGTAAAAAAGTGGAAACCGAGTCAGTCATTTTGTGTGACGGTTGGAAAAACTCATCTACTAATTCTAAAACGGTTGTGACAATGTTGCATAGTGCAGACGGAAAAAATGCCTTTCTTGATGCTTGGGATTTAACCACGGAGTCTGAGACTGGAGAAAAACTTGCCGAAATAATAACAGAATCTAAAAAAATTGCAAAAGAAAAATACGATGTAGATGCGTACGGTATAGTTTCGGATAATGCTAGTGCAATGATTAAAATGGGATCCCTCCTCAAGCACAACATGTGGCACTCTACGTGCAGTAGCCACACCGGCAACCTTTTAGCCAAAGACGTGCTGGATAAAAAGTTAGTCGACAATGTGGTCATTGTCCTCAAAGAATTTAAGCAACCAGATTTAGAAAAAATGATAGTTGATAAGGGAGGGCGCAGAATCAAATTGCCGGCCGAAACAAGATGGTGCTCTTACCGAGATTCTTTCGAAAGTCTCCTAGAAAATCTGGTATATATGAAACAAGTAGCCGCTGTAACGAAAAAAAAGATTAAGCCGAAAGTCAAGGAATTAATCTTCAACGATGAATTTGTGGATGAGATTCAACAGAACATAGAAATTTATGAACCCATTTGTAATCTGATCAATGTTTGTCAGAAATCTGACACATCTGTAGCAGATGCCGTTCATCTGTGGCTCAATTTGAATCTGCCAGATAACCTTAAAGAAAAATTGAAACACAGACAACAAATGGCGTTAAACGTGTACGCATTAACTGCGTACTATCTGCATCCGAAATATGAAAATTCCAAGCTTACGTCAGAACACACTGGTATAATAACTCAGTTCTTACTCAGAAAGTTGTGCAATCAGGGCATAGAAGAATGGGACAAATTTAACACTAAGTCGGGTAAGTCTTTCAGACAAAATTATCGCTCTTTTGATTTTTAATATATTAGGTTTACAATTTCAGGAATATTCTCAACACTTTGGGAAAAAGGAGTTGAAAAGCCTCTAGTATTTTGGCGAGTGGTCAAACTGGAATGCCCAATTCTTGCTAAAATGGCTCTCAGACTTCTAAAAATGCCAGCCTCCTCAGCTCAAATCGAGAGACTCTTTTCAAATTGGGGACACATTCACAGTCTGATAAGAAATAGATTAACGTTCACTAATTCCAAGAAATTGGTACATATTTATGTTTCATTAAAGGGAGAGTATCCTGATAAAAATAGTTATGACCTGGACGAGGAAGAAATTGTAGATATGGACGGGGAAAGTACAACTATTTGATGTATTATTGGTTAAATGTTTTCTTTGGTTAAAAATTAGCAAAACCGCAAAATGTTGTAATGTTTTTATTATGCAGTCTCTGCCAAAGCACGAAGAGATTCAACACTGTTTCAGTAATTATTATACTATAATTATTATAATAAAGAGTTAGTAAAATTAAAAAAAAAGTAAACGAAATGTTAGGAAACAAGGTAAGGTTTCAATGTACTGAGATATGTTTGATTGTGGTTTTGAATCTTACCTCGTTTACTGACGTTTAGGTTTACGTTTCTTTTTAATTTTTTTAAACCTTTCTGTAAATGTTACGAGTTTACGAGTAACGATAGAAAATTAAAAATCTATGAAAATTTGTTTTGCTGGTTTTTTCTGGTTTTGCATCTATATGGTAATATTTTAGATTCATTACATTGCATTACTCTATCATGAGGTTTGCACATAATAAATTGTCTCTATATGAATCTATTTAAAATTCATTTACACTTGAAAAACCTGCAATCAAACAATTATGGAATATCCTATGAATTTGACAATCGCAAGTTAATAGTGAGGTTAAAAGTTTCAAAAGTTTGAGATTATTTGGTCTCTTTGCAACTTGTTGAAACATTAATGCATACTTTTTCAATAAGTCAGCGCAGCCAGATTAACCTAAAATTTCAAATTAGTGCGCACGGAACGTCATTCTGATCGTTTGCTAATTGTCGACATACTCGACATTGTCGACATTGGCAACAACTTTAAATCACTCGACATCGACATGATTGTCGACATGTCGACAATCGAATTGTCGACATGACATTATCGACACCGCCCATCCCTGGTCATGAGCATGAATCACACTCGTTTCATTGGTAGGCGGACTTTGAGATTTGTTTAGCAGTGTTTTCTTTTCATGAAACATGTTTTTCGTTTCATGTTTCATGTTTTTCGTTTCTTGTTTCTTTGGTGTGCGGCTTGGCTAAGACACCATACATATATCATACCATTTTGGTCATCAATATTAATGCAACACTAATCTTACGTTACGTTAGTAAAGTAGAAGTTGTCTTACGCACATATCCTACACTGTTGCCATCTAGTTATTGCTGAGTTGCGATTATGTCTTTGTTTATATATTATCCAGCTTGCGGTCACAATTTTATCTTAAGGCAGAGGCCGCACATCAAAGAAACATGAAACGTAAATTACGTTTCATGGAAATAAACCACTGCTAAACAAATATATGTCCGGCCATTTATTAAACTCTCCGAAAATAAAAATGTGTCATGAGCATGAATCACACTCGTTTCATTGGTAGGCGGACTTTGAGATTTGTTTAGCAGTGTTTTCTTTTCATGAAACATGTTTTTCGTTTCATGTTTCATGTTTTTCGCTTCATGTCTCTTTGGTGTACGGCTTGGCTAAGTCTTAAGTAATCTTAAACAACCTAGTTCTATTACATTGATGTTAAAAGGTGTATGTTAAGAGTAAAAATGAATAATTCAGCCAATTTAAATTGTAAAAATTATGGATATCTAGAAGAAGAAGAAGAAGTAAGAATTTAGTGTTATAGCGAACACAAAAAAATACTGATTCTGAGTTGTTATCTGGAATTTAACAAGCACAGGAAAGAGGTAAGTTAAATTCATGATAAATTCCCCTTTAGAAATTTCGGGCTGATTAAGAAAATGCAATAAGTTTTTATGTACTTTCACATCTTTCAGCATCCGCTATTACCAAAATTGATTCTGATGATTTTTTCATTATCTTTTGTTTATTAGCTTGTCAAATTTTTAAATTTTTGAAAAACATTTATGTTCATGTTATAATTTATGTAATAACATGTTTGAACAACAAAATTTTTTTTGTTTTTTGTATTGAAATGTGTAAAATTTTAAACAAAACTTTAGTGCAATAATATTGTGCAATAAATTTCTGATATACAGGGTGTAACGAAAATACAGGACATAAATTTAATCACATATTCTGGGACCAAAAATAGTTTGATTGAACCTAACTTACCTTAGTACAAATGTGCATATAAAAAAAGTTACAACCCTTTGAAGTTACACATTCTCGATCCGGACGTCGAAGAATTAGGTCACTGCTTGCACACCCCACTCTTACCGACGAACAGCGAGAAGCCTGAGAGCACCAAGTGCTGAAGTAGCGGCGCACAGCTAGCCCTAAGCGATTAGTTTGGACTCAGTGTGAAAAACCAACGACGCTTGGCCGTGTAAACCAAAAAGGTAGACGGATTGCTGGGTTACAGAGGAATACTCTGGCCCTGGGCTCGAGTGGCAACGCTCGCCCCGAACTCTACCTAGTGTTCACATACGGCTCCAAGAACAAGTGCGAGTAAGGGGGACAAACTAATCACGAGAAAGGCTTTCAGCGAAAGACCCACCAGCGGCAGGGTAAACTGCACCCATCAGGTAAATATAGCCATTGTCTAACGCCGGAAAAGCACGGAGGGGTGGACAAGCCACCTTTATCCCTGGGGTTTACCCCTCAGAACACCTTGAGGCTGAGGTGCCCTCCGATCGCCAGACTAGCATCCTCCCAATTGTCATGCCTTCATCAGTAAGGTCCGTCAGCTCCACCCGGTCGCTTCGTCCTCGGACGTCGATCTCGACAAATGTTGCCACCACTATTACCACCACTACAGCCAACCAATATGCCTCCTTGCAACAGGAAGGCACGGTACCCCCACATAGCGGCTACGACCGGCTCCAGGCGGAACTGGACCTCGCGACGCTTAGCGCGGAGATGAAAATCGTCCGCGAGAAGTATCTCGAGGCCTACGGCCGCATCGAGCAGGAAGACGCCAACAACCCTTTTCTGCAGCGATATGCACGCGACTTTCCGCCTTTAACGCGACCAGCGCAGGCTGGTCCTCAGCGTCAGAGCACTCACCTTAGGCAGGGTGCTATACCAAAAGTTCCCACTCAAACATCCAAGCAAGCAACTCAATCATCTCAACAACAACCCACACCACAACAAGCACCCATCAGCGCCAACAATCCGCAACAATTCAACGACTTCGTCTTCCAAAGAAGACAACTAAAACAAATTTCATATGCCAATGCCGCAGCAAATCCTCGCCCAAAAAATCAGTCAAAAAATCAAAACGTCATCAATGCCATATATGATCCGACTCTGTCCGAGTATCTTATCAAAGATCTTCCAAAAGATCTATACAATAAACGCACCTTCTTTCGGCAAATAAATGCCACCTCTCTTCTAGCCAATAAGATTCACTCATGCAAAGTTCTCTCTCACGGCATCGCACACTTGCGACTCTTTAATTCAATAAATGTAGAGGAAATAGAGAAAGCTATCCGGAAAGCAACTGGCCAAACAATGGTTACGGTTCACAGCCGTAGCAAAAACCCCAACACTTCCTCTAGAGAGCCCACTTACCTTCTCTGCATCACCGGTATCGATGTGGATTATTCTGAGGAGGAGGTCACCGCATTGCTCACCGAACAAGATTTCCCAGTTGAAAAACTGTGGAGAGTCAAGTCCTACAAGCTAGGCAAGGACTCTAAGGTGATCAAGGTTGTGACTAAATCCTTAGAAAAATTCACAACTGCATTGAGCCGAGGCATAACTCTCGACGGAGAAATCTACAATGCCGAACTTCCACATGGCTCCGATCCAACTATCCCTACCCCAAAATATTGCAGCAAATATTGCATCAACGGACACTCTATTGACGAATGCCCTCAAAAAGCATTCGTCTGCCCCCACTGCGGCGGCAATCACAAATCCAGCGCCTGCACAAAACAGCAGGAACCCAAATGCCCGAATTGAAGCGGCGACCACCCTGCATATTCCAATAAGTGTCCACAAAGACACACTATCCCCTCCGCCCCACATGAAATACAGCCACTAACGATCGAAAGATCATTCCCTCCATTTGAACTCCCAACGGAAACGAAAAACATCCTGTCTATTCAGACTGCTCTGTTACTGAACTTGTTGCCCGAACTTCGCGAGCATATCGCTGCTATCACGGCTAATCTAATTAGCCAAGTCTACGACCACTCGACAGTGGTACACGGGTACGGAAGCAATGTCACGGTGACATTCCGCTCCAACCACTAAACACCCTCCCTTTATGGATTTCACCCTAGGCACAGTCAACTGTCAGGGTCTCTCCAAAAAGAGACCCCTCATCAAGAATATCCTGTCGAAGCATAACATCCAGATCCTCGCACTCACAGATACTCTGTCGAAAAGCGATCCACACTTCGCAGGATATTCGATCATCCATCGAAGCCGCTGTCAGGTTTCACGCGGGAATGGTATTCTCGTTAAACACGGAATACCGCACACCACACACACATTCCCACAAAATTTTCGTCCACCTGATGTGGACTTCCTGGCAATTGACGTGCATATCCCCAATAACGAAACCCTCACGATAGTCTCTTACTACAAACACCCGGATCAACCACTCAACAGGCATTTGCTTGAGTATTTTTCAAGGCTCGGTAAAGCTGTGTTGATGGGCGATCTAAATTGTAGACACACACAGTTTGGTGATCACCGTCAAAATCCAGAAGGCATCCGCCTCACGGATTTTCTACTAGACCTTCCTATCTCTCGAATCACCAACACTGAATACACGTTTCTGAACGCTGCTGGGGCCTCTATTGTCGACCACATCCTAGTTACTAGTAACATTCTGGATCGGTTCGAGGATAGATGCCACATCGGTGACTCGGTAACGTCAGACCACGTACCACTTCTTGTCAACACTGACATACTAACTCCAAAACAACCCAATCCTCCAAGAACTATAAGAGACTATCGTCACGCTAACTGGACTGAATTCCAAAATGTCATCACTCAAAATCTCCCTATGTTAGGCGAACTTGATACTAACGACAGTATCGACACCAGTGCAACCGAAATTGAGAACCTCATCACCGAGGCGATCACGCACGCTATTCCACTTAAACAAATAACCTATACATCACCGGCACTTCCACAATACATCATTGCCAAAATCCAACAAAAAAGACGTCTTCTACGTCAATATAAGGCCAACAGAAATCCACTAATCAAAACAGAATACAACCGGATCTGCGCCAGTATAAAGAGAGAGATATCTGACCTAACGGCTCGCCGGTGGGAAGATGCTACCTCAAAACTGGACTACAGAGATGGTAGTAAATTCTGGCACAAATTCAAAGTCCTAACAAAACAAAAAGAATCTCAACCATCTCATCTGTTGGTCAACAATCACATAGTCAATTCCCCAGAAGGGAAAGCCGAAGCATTCAAAAATTCGCTTCAAATCAACTTTCAAACCCCAGACAACCCGAACTTTGATCACTTGTTTAAACTCAACACAGAATACATAGTAAATGTTACTCTCAATCACCACGTTCCAGTCTATGATCCTATCATGGACCCCCTCACAAACAGGGAAACGGAGATCTTTTGCCAAATAGGTAAAAACAGCGCTCCCGGACCTGATGGCATCAACCGGACATGCCTCAAAAAACTTCCAGAGAGTATCATCCCTCTTCTAACTAAAATATTCAATGCATGTCTCAAAAACAGCCACTTCCCTACTCCTTGGAAAGTGGCCAATACCATCATGCTTTTGAAAAAAGGCAAACCCCCAACCAACGTGGAATCCTATAGACCAATTTCTTTAATCAACACTCTGGGCAAGGTTCTTGAGCTAATCCTAAAAGAGAGGCTCAATGACTTTCTCGAAAACCACAATATCATACCAAAATTTCAATATGGATTCCAGTCAGGTAAATCTACCAAACATGCAATAACTGATTTCACTACTAAAGTTACTCAAACCATCAACGATGGTTCATTCGCCATAGCCACATTCCTGGATGTGCAGAAGGCTTTCGATCAGGTCTTGCATGACGGACTTGTTCGGAAACTTCTGGACATCGGGCTACCATTGCAATTTACCAAAATTGTACACTCATACCTCCACAACCGAAATGTCAGAGTGAAAATAAGTGATCAAAAGTCCACCCCCTTCACTCCACAAGCTGGAGTCCCCCAGGGTTCAGTCCTAGCACCGCTGTTGTACATTATCTACAACAGCGATATCACTAACCAAAATATCCCAGGCACTCGGCTATTTCTCTATGCAGACGACACGGCTCTGCTCACAACAACCTCTCGATACAACCCAAGACTCCTCTTCAGAAGAGCCCAGGCTCTGTTGGACGGTGTCGGCGAATGGTGTTGTAAGTGGAGAGTCACGCTGAACGCGAACAAAACAACAACAATTGTGTTTCGCGCCCCTTCTGTGTCACATAGAATCATAATTAATGATGACGACCAATATCCTCTGAGACTGTTGGGAGAAAGGCTTGTTATTAGTCCGACTGCGAACTATTTAGGAGTTCTGTTCACCAGGACTCTTAACTGGAACGCAGATCTAAAGGCAACTTTAGATAGGGTAAGGAACAGGGCCAGACTTCTCAACTCTCTCTCTGGACGAATTGGCAAGACACACAAGAAGACTCTCATTCACACTTACAAGACCTTTATTCGACCCGTCATGGAGTACAAATCTTGCCTCTACTCTCTTTGCACTAGAGCAAAACAAGAGTGGTTGTTGCGCGCTGAACGTAGAATCTTGCGTAGATGTAACTATGAGCACTGGCGATATCCCTCAAACGAAATCCATAATATCTCGAACATCCCCAAAATCACCGAGAGAATAAACTCTCTGAACAGGAACTTCACAATCAAAGTAATCAACGGCCCCCCCTCCGACACACAAGAATCTCTCAAATGTTCCTGTTCATCTTCCGGCCACGTACTCCACCGAAAGCCCAAACGCAAAAAGATTCATTTACCGTCCGCTCTAATGCAAACATGCATTGACGAACTCCCGGTGGAGTACGAAAACATCCTCGAGGCTACCCCGTTAGCCTACCGTACCCACCTTTAACATTCCTCTTCCCTACCCCGAACAGGGAGAAGTTGGTTTTTTGCGGTTTCCCAACTTCATTGCACAATTATACCTGTTCGTCCCAAGAAAATAGCCGCAACTATTTTCTTCACTCGAACGCACACTGTCCACGCCGCGCTCAAAGCCACCTCCTGACCGCCGACGAGGGACGCAGGTCCGCCTGTCGTTGTACAATGGTTTCTAGGGAGACTGGTCGAGAGCAAAGCACGGACAGTACACGTAAATGTCTATGGAACCAACAACAATCCATCAAACTTTCTTCTCTGTTGACTTCTTAGCCTTCTGGACACCACCGTCCGGCATAACCCAGGATCCAAAAACACCAGGACACGGCGCTTGCCCCAGTGTGTTTTTCGGACTGTTTGCTTTTGCTGCCAACACTATACATTCACTACAAACCCTGAAGAGGACTAAATCCTAAACGGGGACAATCATTGATCGTATTTCCACATAGCATTATATCTATACACGCAAATCAAATAATGATAGTAGTAGGAGTAGTTTGAAGTTACAAATGAAAATCGATTTTTTCCAATATATCGAAAACTATTAAAGATTTTTTATTAAAAATGGACATATGGCATTTTTATGACAGTAGCATCTTAAAAAAAAATTATTGTGAAATTTGGACACCCTATAAAAATTTTATGAGGGTTTAGTGCCTTTAAACCCCCCAAACTGTTGTGTACGTTCCAAATAAATTGTTATTGTAGTACCATTACTTACCATAACTACACGTACCAACACAATATTTTTAAAACTTTTTTGACTCTTAGTACTTTTTCGAAAATTCAGTTTTTATCGAGATATTTTAAATATTTGTGAAATCCACCACATATTTACAGGGTGTTAGTAAATAAGTATGAAAAATTTTAAGGGCAAATTTTACATGAAAAATTAATACTAGTTTGTTCTATAAACATATGTCCGCAAATGCTTAGTTTCGGAGATATGGGGTGTTGAAATTTTTACTTCAAACTGCCAATTTATTTATTGCTCTAAGACCAGTTGAGCTGTGAAAATGAAATTTGGTGAGTTTTAGGAGGTAGTTATTACGAATTTTTTGACATGCAATTTAGAATTTTGTATTCATCATTGGAGCGCCTACGGGCAAGGGTCTGAATTTTTTTAAAGAAAAAAATAGTACGCCACTGAGATATTTCGAATTAAAAATTATTTTTAAATTTCACGTCTAATTTATGATAAAAACTTTTCTTGCCTTTTTTTCATATGACGCACCGTTTTTATGCAGAAAAATAAAACATCTTGGCGCGTATTTTTCATTTCTTAATACATCATCAATAACTATCCAATATAATAATACTAAACTAGAACAATAACAGAAAATATTACTAATAAGATTTCAACTAGGTGCAAAGCTGCAAGAAATGTTTAAAATGATCTCCTTTACAGATAACAGAAGAATTTTATATTCATCATTGGCGCGCGTACGGGTAATGGTCTGAATTTTTTGAAGAAAAAATAGTACGCCACTGAGATATGGCAAACTAAAAATCATTTTTGAATTTGTCGTTCAATTTACGACAAAAAATCTTTCTTTCCTTTTTTTCATACGTGGCGCCGTTTTTATACAAAAAAATAAAACATCTTAACGCTTACCAAGTATTTGAGATAGTTTCCAATATGCATAGAAACTTAGTTTAATTTTTTTGCATAAAAACGGTGCATCATATGAAAAAAATGCAAGAAAGGTTTTTTATCATAAATTAGACGTGTAATTTAAAAATAATTTCTAATTCGAAATATCTCAGTGGCGTACTATTTTTTTCTATAAAATAATTTTCACCATTGCCCGTACGCGCGCCAATGACGAATACAAAATTCTTAATTGTATGTCATAAAATTCGTAATAACTACCTCTTAAAACTCACCAAATTTCATTTTCATAGCTCAACTGATTTTAGAGCAATAAATAAATTGGCAGTTTGAAATAAAAATTTCAACACCCCGTATCTCCGAAACTAAGCATTTGCGGACATATGTTTATAGAGCAAACTGGCATTAATTTTTCATGTAGAATTAGCCCTTAAAATTTTTCATACTTATTTACTAACACCCTGTATATGATTAAGTACGATTATGGAGACTTGGTAAAAATATGAAAATTTATGTATGATTTACATTTTTAGGAATATTTTGAACCGTATTAAAAAAGAAGCCATATCTCGGTAAAAGTTGCCTTCTTGAAAAAATACAAAGAGGCAAAAAAGTTTTAAACACATTTTGTTTAACTAATGGTATCGCAGTAATAGTTTAATTGGAGCGTACACAAACATTTGGGGGGTTTAAAGGAACAAAACCCCCATAAAATTTTTATGTAAACATATTAAAAAAGAAGCCGCAACTCGATAAAAACTGCCTTATCGAAAAAATACTAAGAGCCAAAAAAGTTTTAAAAATATTGAGTTTAACTATTGGTACCACAATAATAATTTAATTTGAACGTACAGAAAGGTTTGGGGGGGTTTAAGGGAACAAAACCCCCATAAAATTTTTATGGGGAGCACACATTTCACTATAATTTTTCTTTAAGATGCTTCTGCCATAAGAATGCCACATATCTATTTTCAATAAAAAATCTCTAATAGTTTTCGATATATTCGAAAAAATCGATTTTCATTTTGTAACTTCAAAGGGCTATAACTTTTTTATGTGCATATTTGTACTAAGGTAAGTTAGGTTCACAAGTTAGGTTGAAACCGATCTATCTAGGATTGGGGTACAACAATGGCAAATCGAAGCGCAAGATCGCAGACGATGGAGGGCCATAGTGGATGCGGCGAGGACTCACCCCGAGTTGTAAAGCCAGTCAAGAAGAAGAAGAAGAAGTTAGGTTCATTCGAACTATTTTTGGTCCCAGAATATGTGATTTAATTTATGACCTGTATTTTTGTTACACCCTGTATAAACTTATATTATAAGTTTATATAACAGAAATTTACGCATATCGTTAAAAAACAAATTATCTTTGAGGGCAACAGTACGACAACTAACTTTTTTCCGATTATTTTTCACTTTTTTATGAATTAATATAAATTATTATGTGACGCACGTAAAGTTAGGTACTCAAACAAAATTCCATGTAAATCCATTCAACTATAAAAAAGTTATTAATTACTGAAGTTTCGTAAAATTTTCAATTGCGTTTTTCTCGAAACTACATTATTTTACATATCCTACTGTTGCTATTATATATAATGCGACGATATATCTAATAATCATATAAATGTAAGTCAATCTTGAAAGTTTCTTTTAGGAGCAATATAACAAAACGTCTTTGATGGCGCAAAGAATACATAAGAATGTTCAAATATGGATAATATTTAATATTTTAATACAGGAAATACAGGATAATGCAGGAGTGTAATAGTATAAACGTATTTAACAAATATGAAAGTGATGAGAAAATTCACTTTAGTCAAGGAAAATAAGTATTTCTAAGAACTTATTAATAGCTAGTATTTGACGAGATTTTTCGATAATATAAACGTGTAGGTAAACTAGCAAATTCATTTTCTGCAGAAATTTCAGCATTGTTTTATCAAGTATTCAGTGCGAAAAATGTAATTTTTTCTATTTTTTGGATACTATTAAAAAGGTATCTATATACACTTAAATATAAACATTTTCACTGTTCATCATCATCATTCTGGCTTTACAACCCTGTGTAGAACCTAGCCTCATTAAGAATTGCTCTCCAGTCGTCCCTATCCCAGTGGCGGCTCGTGGCCTTAGAGACAGGGTCGGCAAGGTTTTTTTGTCTCCTCATATAGGTATACCACCAAACTAAAAGGCTTAAATCATCATAGGAGATTTTGTTGTTTTTTGTTTTTTTTATTTGATGTACTTGACATTCTCTCTTGTTTCATGGTGTTTCGACAATACGTGTTGATTCTTTTGAGACAAGATAAATCCCGTTTATTTGAGGCAGAAATTGGTGGTATTAAGAAAATTCATGAACAGTTTGTTGTAATGAATTGCAGTATTTACTACATAAAATTATACATACTTACATATTTTGTAACTTATCCCACTTTCTGAAAATATTTTGATCGGCATAATTTTTAAGTACCTAACTTGTAATAATACATACCTTGGAAATTCTTTGGCGAAGGTAACTTTTAAATTTTGAATCGTCAAAGAGGTCAAAAATTTGCAAATCTTCAAAATTCGAAAAACGAGTATCTATTTTGCATATAATTGTAGGTATCCAAAATTTCAAGATATACCTACTCGTTTTTCGAGATATGTATCATGTCGTTGTCTTTTTTGGGATAGTTCGGAAATATCAAGCGAATCCAAAACGTCACTGCGTATATATTGGAAACTACTACCATTACGAAAATTTTTGAGATTTTGCACCAGCTTTTTTGTTCTATTTTTGGAATAAATAATGTCAGTTGGCTGATTTTGAACAACAATGAATATCTTGGGCAAACTCTGTCTTAAAAATATTTAAAAGAATATTAAAAGAGTAATTATTTAATAAAGTTCTCAAACCGATTGCTTCAAGGATAGAGGTATCGCCACTTTCAAAATCGTCGCATTCGATAATAAAATCAAAAACTTCCAAAAACTTTCACGAAAATCTGCTACAGATACTAAAACTACCAGAGATAATTTGCTTAGATAAAACTAACCGAGATTTAAAATTTTATCGCGTCTGACAAACTGTTTGCTTTTTTTTCGAAACAAATTTGTTCTAAAGCAGTAGTCCGTTTAGGTGAGCTAAACTGACAAGAAAAGACGATATGCTTTATTTTTTTACACGTATCATGCGAAATCCGAACTACCTGGTATAATTATATAAATGAACTGTATAATGATGATAGACCCGAAGAACTGGACACTTTAGATGAAGGTGAAGGACCAGAAATACTAAAATCAGAAATACAACATGCTATAAAATTGGCAAAAAACAATAAAGCCGTTGGTCCCGACAACATACCTACAGAAATGTTAAAGCTCATAAATGAGGAAAACATTGGAATACTAGTCAAACTTTTCAATGATGTTTATTCGACTGGTGATATCCCTGAAGATTGGTTAAAGTCCGAATTCATAACCCTACCAAAAAAACAACGTCCGAAAAACTGTAGCGACTATAGAATGATAAGCCTTATGAGCCACACCTTGAAAATCTTTCTACGTATCATCCACAGTAGAATCAGAGATAAATGTGAAGAAGACCAGGATGAAACACAATTTGGCCTCAGAAATGGACTGGGAACCCGAGACGCATCTTTGCACTAAATGTGTTATTGCAGAAATGCCGAGATCAAAGGAAAGACGTCTTTGCTGTATTTATTGACTATGAGAAGGCCTTTGATCGAGTACAACATCACAAATTAATTAAAATACTAAAGGATAAAGGAGTTGATAGTCAAGATGTACGAATCATAGAAAAATTATACTGGCGTCAAACAGCGACAGCTTGCATAAATGGAAAATCAACAGAAATATGCAAAATACAAAGAGGCGTCAGACAGGGTTGTATACTGTCCCCACTGTTGTTCAATTTGTATTCAGATAGAATATTTAAGGAAGCGCTGCATAATTTGGAATGGGGTGTGAAGGTTAATGGAATTCTGATAAATACAATCAGATATGCAGACGATACAGTTATTTTAAGTGATGATATGAATGGATTACAACACCTTTTAAATGCCATTGACAGAGTGGGAAGAGAGTTTGGCCTAAATATAAACTGTTCAAAAACAAAGTACATGGTATTTAGCCGTTTGGCCCATCAAGATTCACGGTTATATGTTGATGGTCATATGTTTCAAAGAGTACCCAGTTTTAAATATCTTGGTTGCCATATTACTGAACAACTAGATCCAGATAAAGAGATAAAATGTAGAATCGAGATAGCCCGCACGACATTTTTAAAAATGAGGTCATTCTTCTGTAATGATACCTTGCAACTTCAACTTCGAAAGCGCATGATTAAATGCTACATTTGGTCAGTCCTCTTGTATGGTGTCGAAGCATGGACATTAAAAATATCCACCATTAACCGTTTGGAGGCCTTTGAAATGTGGCTGCACAGACGTATTCTAAAAATACCATGGACGGCTATGCTGACAAATGTGGCAGTCCTTAAGAGAGCAAATGCTACCCGTGAGCTGCTTGATAACATCAAATATAGAAAGATGGCCTATTTTGGACACGTAGTAAGGGGAGACCGGTATAATATTCTTCAACTTATTATGATGGGTAAAATCGAAGGACGCAGAGGAATTGGTAGAAAGCAGGCCTCTTGGTTGAAGAATATCCGGGAGTGGACAGGAATAAAGAAAGCAGAACACCTATTTAGAATAGCTCGAGACAGAGACAGTTTCGCCATGTTAATCGCCAACGTCAAGGGGACTTGATAGGGCACGTTAAGAAGAAGATCATGCAAAAATAAATTCATTATATGCGCATAATAATGAGTAAATAAAGCTTGTGATGCAATAGTTTTAACTTTTGCCTGGAGACCATTCAATTCACCACACATCACAGCAACGCCGTCATAAGATTGCCCTAGTTTGCCCTACCAGTTTATTTTTGATATCAAATAGTTTTAATCTGTTCTTTAAAACACCAAAAATATATTCTGCCTTATTGTTTTTACTCACGTCTCTAAAAGATAAAAACCTCTCATAAATATTACCACGTAACGCGTATCGAACAACAATAATTGATAATTGTGAATGACATGATAATCAGAACTTTCATTTACTTCTAGCGAAAAGCAAATGGTTTTCTAAATATCAGATTCAATAACGTTATTCAAAATGTAACTACTTATTTGATTATATGTATTAGTTCATTCTGTATTACGAATACACTTCGAATCAGAAAGTAAATATTTCTAAAACAATTTTATTAATTCTCTATAATTACTTTGATTTTTAACAAATGATTTGATCCATCGTGTTCACCAAATGATAATTCCTGACAACTTAAAAAAATTACAATATCAATTAAACGACGTAAAACGGCGTGATTATTTTTGACAATTTCTGCCGATGCTCCCAAATGAAACACCGACCGGCAGATTTAAATGTGCCGTACCTGCCGCTTAATGCCTACGGAGAGAATGTATGTTCGCTTGCTCATCAACTTGTTATTTCGTTGAGTTTTACGTGTATTTCGTCAAGATACGGATGAGTTGGGGTCGGCTAGCCGAAAAATCAGATGAATGGCTCGGATCATTTATTTTTTGAGAAGTCTGCTATGCGCAGGGATCACTTAACGCTCGGATTGATCAAATCCTTTTAAAAACCATGAATAAAATTTAGTCTGTACTATCTGACAGATTTTTTTAGTTCACAGATACAAATATTACAAAAATCTATATCTATAAATGTGTGGGTCGACACTGCTGACCCTGACCGGCCGCCACTGCCCTATCCATCGCCTTTCTCCACCAAACATGTACATATTCCCATATTTCTCAAGTCTTGATCGTTGTTATCACGAAACCTTTTTTTGGGTCTTCATCTTCTTCTTCGACCAATATCTCTATTAAGGAGTGTTTTCCTAGCTATGTCATTTTGTTTCATTCGCATTACCTACCCTACCCACTTCACCCACCTGTTTTATCACTATGAGGTAGAAAAACATTTAAAATGACGTATTCAAAATTTTAGAAGACTAAATAAAATGTGTCTTATTATATTATTTGACCGATAATGAACGAATAATTAATTTTGTGTTTCTTCTTCTTCTTCTTATGGTGCCTATCCGTTCCGGAAGTTGACGATTAGCATGGCTAATTGTCCTAACTTTGCTTGCTGCTATTCGGAATAGGCCGGTTATCGATTTGCACCACTTTCTCAGATTTTGAAGCCAGCATATTCTTCTTCTCCCTGGTTCACTCTTCCCAAATACCTTGCCCTGAAGAATAAGTTCCAGCCAGCCATATTTCTGTTCATTTCTCATAACGTGGCCAAGATATTCTAGTTTGCGCTCTTTGATGGTGTTAATACTCTCGCATTCCTTGCCCATTCCACCTAGGACTTCAACATTGGTCACACGACCCACCTACGAAATTCTTAAATTGCATCCGTAACACCACATCTTGAATGAATTTTGCATTTATTCATAGAATAAATCTGATTTGACGCTAGTGAAACGTAGATGTGTCAGTCTTGTTGGCGTTGTTGGCTGAATAACTTTATTCATCGAATAGAAATAGACCATTATTCGTCGGCCGCATATTTACAGATGCTCCTATACTACCGCACCAGAGTGCTGAAATCGGTTAGCCTTTGAAATACACTATTACCCTACAAACCCTCATTGATTTACGCACCTATTAAATTATAAGACATCTATTAAATTATGGTGCCTAAGTTTTTATTGCAAATAATATTATTGTAAGTATTGTATATTTCAATTTAATGCTTGAAAAACAGGAATAGATATGTCAAAACTGCAATAAACCTAGCATACGTAAGAATGTGTTTTTTGACCGCAACTCGAGAAACAAAAAAAAAACGAAAATTATAAAAAAACGCCAATGAATAAAAAACAAATAAATATTTTTTATTTTTATTTATTTTATAAGTACAGAGATAATTACTCGTATAATGTATTAATTAAATAAACATTATTAGAAATTACCGAAACATGTCGATTTTGATTTTAATTTATGATTTGTTGGCATATACAGTGATGAGCGCGCTAATAACCGGCAAAATAGCACAAAAGATGGAAAACGTATTAAGTTGTGATATAAAAAGAAATGAAACTAGTCAAGCTGGGACATTTAGCGAAATTAACATATAAATTTACATTGTATTGACTGTTTCCCATCTTTACACGTATCAGAGAAGTATGTCAACTAAAACTGTCACTGTGACAGTGGAAGTTTCCAAACTCGTGCGATACGACTAAAGGTGGGAAACAATCCATATAATGTAAATGTATGGGTTAACATCGCTAAATTTCCCATCTCGACTAGTTTCATTTCTTTTTATCTCACAACTTAATACGTTTTCCATCTTTTGTGCTATTTTGCCGGTTATTAGCGCGCTCATCACTGTATATCATACTAGTGACGTCAGACGTAATCGATGATTTTTTCAGTAAGAATAGGGGTTGTGTGATAGCTCATTTGAAAGGCAATTCATTTCTCTTTTCAGTAATATAAACATTAACATATTTGTTTATACAGGATGTCCAAAAACAATTTTTTAATTAAATTAATTGACACAAATAGAAGACTCTGCTTAGTTTATTTAATTCAAAATACATTTTACTGCCGCCAGAAAAGAGAAATAAAATGTTTATTTCAAATATAAACATTACTTTTTTGCTTAAATTCAATGTTTAATCTGCCACCCACCTGCCTCTTGACAGTTTGAACATTTAATCTAAGCGAAAAGCAATATTTATGTGTCAAATAAAAATTTTATTCCGGTTTTATGACAGCAGTAAAATGTATTTTAAATTAAATAAATTACGCACATTCGTCTTTTTGTGTCAATTAATTTATTATAAAAAAAATTGGACACCCTGTATAAATAATTATGTTAATATAAATAAAATAAATTTTGTCATTCCCCGTTAGAGGACAGTCTAACCACAATATACTGCAGATATTTTAATAGATGCAGTTCTTCTTCGTCTCGAGTTGATTCAATTCAGTCTACTTGCAATAGCCTCTTTGATAAAGGGTAGAGACCCAGAAACACTGTGTCAGAGGATGGCAAGAGACTCGAATTGAATCAAAACGAAAACGATTATTTTCTTTTTCTTCTTAATTATGTTAATGTTTATATTGTTGAATAGAGAATTGAATTGTCTTTAAAATGAGCTAGCACACGACCCCTATTCTCATTAAAAAATCATCGATTACGTTATCACGTCCAGACGGATGACGTCACTAGTATGATATATACAGGGTGTAACAAAAATACAGGTCATAAATTTAAACACATATTCTGGGACCAAAAATAATTCGATTGAACATAATTTACCTTAGCATAAATGTGCACATAAAAAAAGTTACAGCCCTTTGAAGTTACAAAATGAAAATCGATTTTTTCCAATATATCGAAAACTATTAGAGATCTTTTATTGAAAATAGACGTATGGCATTCTTATGATAGTAGTAACTTAAGAAAAAATTATAGTTAAATTTATACACCCTATAAAAATTTTATGGGGGTTTTTTCCTTTAAACTCCCCCAAACTTTTGTGTACGTTCCAATTTAATTATTATTGTAGTAACATTAGTTAAACACAATATTTTAAAAACTTTTTTGCCTCTTAGTACTTTTTCGAAAAGTCAGCTTATATGGAGATATTTTCTCTAAGTACGATTGTGGAGACTTGGTAATATGTAATATGAAAATTTATTTATGATTTACATTTTTAGGTATATTTTGAACCGTATTAAAAAAGAAACCACATCTCGATAAAAGGTGCCTTAACGAAAAAATACAAAGAGACAAAAAAGTTTTAAAAATACTGCGTTTAACTAATGGTACCGCAGTAATAGTTTAATTGGAACATACACAAACATTTGGGGGGTTTAAAGGAACAAAACCCCCATAAAATTTTTATGTAAACATATTAAAAAAGAAGCCGCGAATCGATAAAAACTGCCTTATCGAAAAAATAATAAGAGGCAAAAAAGTTTTAAAAATATTGAGTTTAACTAATGGTACCACAATAATAATTTAATTGGAACGTACAAAAAAGTTTGGGGGGGTTTAAGGGAACAAAACCCCTATAAAATTTTTATAGGGTGCCCAAATTTCACTATAATTCTTTTTTAAGATGTTCCTGCCATAAAAATGCCACATGTCCATTTTAAATAAAAAATCTCTAATAGTTTTCGATATATTCGAAAAAATCGATTTTCATTTTATAACTTCAAAGGGCTGTAACTTTTTTTATGTGCATATTAGTACTAAGGTAAATTAGGTTCATTCGAACTATTTTTGGTCCCAGAATATGTGATTTAATTTATGACCTGTATTTTCGTTACAGCCTGTATATAGGGTGAGGCAGATAAAGGGCCTATTAGAAATATCTCGAGAACTAAAGGTAGCTGAATTATGAAAATTGGAATAATGGGGTTTTGAAGACTGATCTATTTAATGAAAATATTTTCATCTACTTGGTACTTCCGGTTATACCGGAAGTTGCTAATAACTTCGTTTTTTTTAAATGGGACACCCTATATATTTTGAAATTTTTGGATTCTGCTCAATTTCTTCTTTCTTAAAATATAATGTTTTGTAACATTATACAGGGTAGGTTAAAAAATAATTAGGTTTTCTTATTAATTTCGTAGCAATATTCACACCCTGTAGGATTGTAGTACAGTCGAACCCGCTTATTGGAATAGCCTTTGTGCCAAGCAAAAGTATTCCTTTAACCGGGATATTCTAATAACCGATCATTGGTTGCTGCTATAAATGTTCCGGGATCTCAAATTTCTATTCCTTAAACCGAGATATTCCTTAAAGAGGTATTCTAATAAGCGGGCTCGACTGTAGTTTGACATAATAAACTCTATTTATGTTCAAATGATTTTTAATATAGTCTACTATTGTTAACAATTATTAGTATAGCTAAATTTTTAATTTTAGTATACAGGGTGGGTCTAAACTCGGAATGAGTATTTTCTGAGTTTTCTTAAATAGAACACCCTATATTTTAGTATTGTAATGAAATGATATTTCAGGGTACTTTTTTATTTCTTAAGCAATCCCTATACCTAACTGCTTTAATTTGTGCTTAATTGTTAATCGCACCAACAATCTTAACTTCGATCGTATTTTGACAGTTCAACCATTACTGGCAATTTTAAGTATCAGTCTAGATTAATATGTATTTATTTCCAAAAAATTATTTGTGATTGAATATTTTCACGGCCAACTTAATACAATTTCACATATTTTGTGTTGCAATTAATGTTTTGCTTGAATCACCAATAACTCACAAATTAAAGCAGTTAGGTATAGGGAATGCTTAAGTAATTAAAATATACCATAAAACAACATTTCATTACAATACTAAAATACAGGGTGTTCCATTTAAGAAAACTCAGAAAATACTCATTCCGAGTTTCGACCAACCCTGTATACTAAAACGAAAAATTTAACTATACCAATAATTCCTAACAATAGTAGACTATATTAAAAATCATTTGAACATAAATAGAGTTTATTATGTCAAACTACTACAAGCCTACAGGGTGTGAATGTTGCTACGAAATTAATAAGAAAACGTAATTATATTTTAACCTACCCTGTATAATATTACAAAACCTTATATTTGAAGAAAGAAGAAATCAACGAGAATCCAAAAATGTAAAAATATACAGGGTGTTCCATTTAAAAGAACGAAGTTACAATCAACTTCCGGTATAACCGGAGGTAGCAAAGAGACCAAAATATTTTCATTAAATAGTTCACACCTCAAAACCCCTGTTTAGCAATTTTTATGATTTTCTTACCTTTAGTTCTCGAGATATTTCTAATAGGCCCTTTATCTGCCTCACCTTGTATATATATGCCAAAAAATCATAAATTAAAATCAAAAATCGACATGGTTCGGTAATTTTTAATAATGTTGTTTATTTAGCTAATAATTTTTTTTGGATTGCCTCCAATGCACGCCCCTCTATTAACCCTAGAAGGACCAAGGAGAGTTATAAAGTATCCACAACATTTAGGTCTGGATCCCCTGTATGAAAAAAAAGTTGATTAATAGCAAGCTGAAAATTTGTTAATAGCTTAAGGGTGTCTAGTCGGATAAACTTTGATATATGGGAACAATGTAACAGGGGCAGTTTTAATTGTGGAACAGGTTAAAAATTTTGAACGGTCAGACCACGAAAACGGCACATTTATTTTATCCGACAGAACAAACTTAAACTCTCCGAACAGAGATTAAACTCTCATGCAAAAATCAGACTGCTATTTATCACCTGTCATAGTTCCTGTCATTTGACATATTCTACATGTTCCATTCATTAAAACACCCATTTGGTGATAAATAGCAGTCTGATTTTGCATGAGAGTTTAATCTCTGTTCGGAGAGTTTAAGTCTGTTCTGTCGGACAAAATACATGTGCCGTTTTCGTGGTCTGACCGTTCCAAATTTTTAACCTGTTCCACAATTAAAACTTCCCCTGTTCCAGTGTTCCCATATATCAAAGTTTGTCCGACTAGATACCCTTAAGCTATTACCAAATTTTCAGCTTGCTATTAATCAACTTTTTTTTTCATACGCGGGATCCAGACCTAATTGCATTACATTCGATTTTCTAAATATCTTTTTTCCTAAAAATCTCAAATAATTAGTAGTTGTCGGCGTACTACTGCCCTATTAAATTACATAATTATCATTTCTATATTTTAATTTATTTCCTTATACTTTTATAAAAACTTGAAAGTGAACTATAAAAGGCACCCTTGAATACTTTCAACACCATCCCAAAATGGAAAGGGACGGTACCATTCATGTTGCAAATTAGGAAAATCTAAAAGAAAAAAGATCAACAAGTGGGCAAAAACAATCATGGTTTGTTCAACATGCCAGAAGTATGTATGCGGTAAGCACAGCAAGAAGTCAAATGTTTCGGTATTCGACGATGATGCTAATTCTACTGAAGCCGAAGACTCCGAGTAAATATATAAATTCTTATCTTTTAAATGTTCCATTAACATCTAGGAATAATTTTTCTATTTGTAAAAGTGTTATTTTTAAATTTTTACGTTTTTGATTAATTTATGTGTGGACATTTATTGATCCTCCTTGGTCCTCGCTGTTTCTACTAAAAGGTTGGTCCTGCAAGGGTTTAGAGTCCATATATGGTAGCAGTACATTTACAGGGTACAAGATTTCTCTCCATATGATTTTCTGAGGCGTTGGAGTAACGCGTAAAATCCCTTCTTGGGCTCCCCTACCATTAAAAAAAAATAAAATTGTATCTTCTAAAAACTGCAACCTAAATGTAATGTTTTAAATGGACTATTATGTTTTTAACAATTATTAAGCACGACCTCCAACAGCATATTTTATGAATTCGTTATTATGATGTCGATTGTAAGAAAACATAATCGGTATTTTCTTTTTGGCCAGAACAGCTACGCAGCGATACAACAATTTTGGCCACTGTCGACAATAACCCAAATTTAAAACCGGAATCTTGAGTTTCGCAGTGAAGAAGTGGAACATATAATATATTTATCACATTTTACATCTCTGTGCTTAATTTTTTTTAAATCTTGCCTACATTTAGCAATTTAGAGTTTATTAAAGATACTTTATTGAAATTCTAAAGAATTATGTTCAGTTAAGTAAACATTTTTTTGTGTAGATGGTTTGTTCTGTTACAATATTTTTATACTTACGAGGCGTACACTTAAAGTTTTGCACAAATAGTGCAAAGAAAACATACTTTTTGAAAAAATCAGCATTATTTTTTTTTAAGTTATACTTCTTTAGGTGCGATTGGGTACAGGGTGTCCCAAATTGGTATGTTTTGCAGTGTATACCGAAAACTAGAGGAGATGGAAAAAAGTAGTTAAGATGTCATGACTTCTTTTTTCGTTAAAGTAACGATTGCCCAATCAAATCATCAATAGCTCCTCACATTATCGAGATACTGGGCGATTATTGAAAAATGTTGAAAACGACACGGTTACAGATCTTCTTTATTAAGCAAAATTTTAAAAAACTTTATAGGAACTTTTGATAGATATATTATGGACGCATTCAGTGGCGTACAAAAAACTTTTTTAGGGGGTCTCGTTAAGGAAATATAAACCATACTTAAGTATGTTTTTTTAAATGGGACACCCTGTATATTTTGACATTTTTCGTTTACCTTTTTAATTCTCTTTCATCTGATATGACATATCATATTTCTATTTTCAGTTGTTGGAGCTACCGTGCAAATAAATTGTTTATAGTTGACGTCAGGTTAAAGGCACTTAAAAGTAAAACACTTGGTAACGTATTTTAACATTTTAATATTAGGGTACCATTCCTTGACAGTTTTAATAAATTTATTTATTTAAATAAATAAATCAAATTAAATATTAAATTTATTTATTAAATGTATTATTGTTATTTGTTGGTTTATATTGTTATTATTTTTGTAAAATTAATTCTTGTAGTTAAGTAGTTTTTTGTTGTTGGTAAACTCGTTATTCCTATTTTTTAAGTTGATTGATTTTATTTTTGCTAAATAAAAATGTCAAGGATTGGTACCATAATATTAAAATGTTAAAATATGTTACCGAGTGTTTTATTTTTAAGTGCCTGACGTCAACTATAAACAATTTATTTGCACGTTAGCGTCAACAACTGAAAATAGATATATGATATGTCATATCAGATGAAAGAGAATTAAAAAGGTAAACTAAAAATGTCAAAATATATACGGTGTCCCATTTAAAAAAACAAGTATGGTTTATATTTCCTTAACGAGACCCCCCAAAAAAGTTTTTTGTACGCCACTGAATCCGTCCATAATATATCTCTCAAAAGTTCCTATAAATTTTTTTAAAATTTTTCTTAATAAAGAAGATCTGTAACCGTGTAGTTTTCGACATTTTTTAATAATCGCCCAGTATCTCGATAATGTGAGGAGCTATTGATGATTTGATTAGGCAGTCGTTACTTTAACGAAAAAAGAAGTCATGACATCTTAACTACTTTTTTTCTATCTCCTCTAATTTTCGGTATACACTGCAAAACATACCAATTTGGGACACCCTGTACAATGTTGAGAGTGAATTTTTATAAAAACGACAGTATGAAGTACGCACCCAACACCAGTCTGAAGTTAGTTACTAAATATTTACGTATATATCAATGCAAATAAAGTGTGAAAAAAATATATTTCTCTTTTTAGTAAATATATTTATTATAGATTTTGTATCTTTGGATTTGTCTTCGTCGGGAATACGATAATAAGTAGGTATTAAAATATGATGAGAAGAAGATTAAAAAGCAATATAATCAATTTGTACAATCTGTCAAAATAATTTTTTTTTGTTGTCAATTTTATTCTATTGTTAGTGTTAGAATCAACATGTTATGTTATGAAGTACTAGAAAAGACCAGCATAAATGTGGCAAGAGGAATCCCTGCCGTACGCTTCTTTTATTATTCACAACTTAAGATTCCAAAATGACTGCCAAATCTGAAATTTTTTCATTCCAATATAACCAACATGATCAAATGTCTTTTGAAAATGACACAACAGTACGTCTATAGATATATTACATCTTTGAGTAAGTACGTTCATCCCAATCAATGCCTCTCTCCAATAATTTTGTTAATGGTAACATTTTTTATTTTCTACACTGAGGATGGATAGTTGGAGCACACCTAAAAATTTTATTTTTGGTTCACACATAGAACTTGCATAAATGTTTAAAAAAATATAAACTTTTCGGATTATAAACTGTTCTAAATATTAACAAATCATTTCTTCGCTTTTGTTCATCACGGGCCATCGAGAAAGCACCAGTGGTACGCTGTGACAAGCTCGATTCTTTCGTTCAATAGTACCATCAACTATCAACGAGTACTATTACTCAGTCAGCGTGGTTTGATGGTCGATATAGTACGCAAATATCTTTTGGAGTAGAATTGTTATCACATATACTAGTTACTAGTAGGAATAGCCAGCAGGTGAAACGTTCTCATGATATGCTATTGCAGAACTAAGCGATTAGGAAAACAACCCAAGAACAAGTAGAGGAGAATCTATCGGGACAGGAAGTAGCACAGTAGGTGGGAACGACTCAGAGAAACGATTCAAAAAGCAGCCGACTTAGCATTACCAAAACCCTTGCAAAGAAGGCAAAAATATTGGTATGATACTGATTGTAAGATCAGACCATAACCATCTAATAGCGCAAATGAGTATTAAACTAAAAAGATTAGAGCAGAAAAGAAGAGCAAATCAGATAGACGTCAGTCATTTATGTAATATGGAGTAAAGGAGGAACTGCAAAGATGTATTAATAATAATTTGAAAATACTCCATGAAAAAAAAACATCTCAGCCAACGAACAACATAGGTAAAAAATGGCAAAACGTAAAAATGGTGATAACAAGTCCTGCGAAGAAAATTCTGACTAAAGAAAAACCAAAAATAAAGCAAAGATGGATGACTGATAAAATCCTTCTTCTCATGGACAATCGGAGAATAATGAAAAGAAAAAACGAACAAAGGTGTAAACAAATACAGAAAGAAATCAAAAAAGAAATCAGAATAGCAATGGAAGATTTTTATAAAAGAAAATGTGAAGAAATAGAGCAATTGCAGGCAAAACATGATATTTTTAATATTTTAATGTACATTAAAAAGTGAAAGAACTTGCAGGTACACAAAAACGTAAGCAGCCAAATACCCTGTATAATGTCAACGGAAACATAATAACAGAACTAGAAGAACAGTTGAAGACATGGAAAAACTATGTTGAAGAACTCTTTGCAGATGATAGACAACAATCTGAACTAAGTAACATACAAGGAGACGAAGGTCCAGAAATAACGGAAGAGGAAGTAATGCACTCACTAAAAAGAATGAAAAACGGTAAAGCCCCAGGTCCAGATGAAATACCAACGGAAATCCTTAAACTGATAGAAGAAGACTCGATCCACATTTTAGTTGAACTTTTCAATAGCATTTATACATCAGGAAAAATACCACAAGAATGTCTTTTATCCACCTTTGTTATTATACCAAAAAAGATGAATGCCAAACAATGTAGTGATTACCGTACAATCAGTTTGATGAGCCATGTACTGAAAATATTCCAGAAAATTATACACACTAGAGTACACAGAAAACTGGAAATGGACATCAATGATACCCAGTTTGGATTCCGAAATGGACTCGGAACAAGAGAGGCGTTGTTTGCACTGAACGTTATGTCTCAAAGATGTCTTGATATAAATCAAGATGTATTCATGTGTTTCATAGATTATAACAAGGCCTTTGATAAAGTGCGGCATGATCATCTAATCAGACTCCTGACAGAAAATAATTTAGATAAACGAGACATCCGACTAATAGCAAATATGTGCTACAATCAGAAAGCAGTAGTGAGAGTAGAGAATAATACCACTGAAGAAATTGAAATAAAGCGAGGTGTGAGACAAGGGTGTATACTGTCACCAACCCTGTTTAATCTCTATTCCGAAGACGTAATGAATAGAACACTCTCTGAGCAATCCATAGGTATTAAAATAAATGGTGTTAGAATAAACAATATGAGATTTGCCGACGACACCGTTCTGATTGCAGAAACACTTGAAGAGCTACCGACATTGGTGAATAAGATAGCAGACTGCAGCGAAGAATATGGACTATCTTTGAACATAAAGAAAACTTTTATGGTAATATCGAAATCAACACGAAATGTCCAAAATTTATATTTACACAATGAAATTATCGATCGAGTTAGCAAATACAAATATTTCGGCACTTTAATAAATGAAGACAACGATAGCTCAGCAGAAATCAAAATAAGAATAGAAAAAGCCAGATCCATATTCACTAAAATGAAGAGAGTGTTCTGTGCAGTACCGGCGCTAGAGTATAAGGCGCCCGCCTGCAAAAGAAGTATAGGCGCCCTTCGGTGTCTTTTAAATTAGTATTTTGTATAGCACCGACAGAAAAAAGGTCATTTTGGCGCCCCCCAAACAGGGGCGCCCGCCTGCAGTGCATCCCTTGCAGGCCTGTTATCGCCGGCCCTGGTTCTGTGGAAGAGATTTGAGCCTTCAAATGAAATTCGCCTGATGAGATGTTACGTACTTTCTGTGCTGTTCTACGGAATGGAGCCATGGACGCTGAAAAAGATTGATACCAAAAAATTAGAGGCATTTGAATTGTGGATGTATCGCAGAATCTTGAGAATATCATGGACGGAGAGAGTCACAAACGTCGAGGTCTTGAGAAGAATGAATAAAGAAAAGGAAGTCACATTTACGATCAAAAATCGAAAACTGCAATACTTGGGACACATTACAAGAAGCGAAAGATATGAACTGCTTCGAATAATTATGCAGGGGAAGCTAGCAGGAAAAAGGTCCATAGGAAGAAGACGAAACTCCTGGCTAAAGAATCTACGGGAATGGTATAGCCGTAGCAACAACGAATTGTTTCGGTCAGCAGTTTCGAAAATACGTATAGCCCTGATAAACGCCAACCTTCGGAACGAAGATGGCACTTGAAGAAGAAGAAGAATGATTGTAAGAGAGCGATTGAGGAGACGGATATAGCCAGCGTCAATAGCATAAGAATAATGTGAACAATAAAGAACTATATGCTGAAAAGAAAAGAAAGGCAAAGAGAATACACAGAACAAGGGAAAGGTTGTACCTGGAAGAAAAACTAAATAATACTGAAGAAGATTTTGTCAAAGTCAGGAACTTCTATCAAGAAATAAAAAGAGAACGAAGTTAATATATAAACCCACCGAAATAGTGTAAAGATCAGCACGGAAATTTTAGGAGGAATAGATGAAACACTGGGCAGATGGACCAGATATTTTAAAAGTGTATTACACACCAATGAAGAACAATACATTCGAATAGAGCAGCTACTAGAAGAAACAATAAACTGGAATAATAATGACGGGATACCAACAAAAGGAGAAATTTTCTATACTTCCACAAAATTTGTGAGTGGGGAGCTGTTTGTCTCGAGTTGGTCTTTCAGAATTATATCTGTATTTTTTAATTGATTAATTCCCATAGATTCTAATAAAGCTAGCTTAAGGTCTTTATTTTGAATACGCAGAATTTGAAACTCTTCATTAAAAGAATGATTATGATCTAGAAGGTGAAGTGCGTATGTAGAAGTGTCTGTTTTTCTATTCTTGAAAGCCCTTTTGTGTGCTGCTATCCGTTTGTCAAAGGTTCTGCCAGTTTGAAAGATGTAAGTTTTCGGATAGTCACCACAAGTTAGTTTGTAGACACCACTCTGTAGTTGTTTTCTCTTTCGGCTCTTATTATTCTTAATATATTTGCTTAAGCTGTTGTCAATTCTGAAAGCTGGTGTTATTCCTTTCTTTTTTTATATATCTGGCTATTTTTGTTGTTATCTTGCCAGTATATCTGATAGAGCAGAAGGTACTGGGTTCTTTCTGTGGTAGTGGATAGACTAATTTCAGGGCTTTCTTATGGAGTTTTTGGTTTAAAATTTTATTAATTGTTTGTTCATTATAGCCATTGTTTACTCCTATTTGTTTAATGATATTCAGTTCTATTTCGAAGTTATTTTTTGTCATGGGAATTTCTGTCAGTCTATGTATCATGCTATGATAGGCTGCTAATTTGTGTTGTGTAGGATGGGATGATGAATTGTGTATAGATGTGTCAGTATGGGTAGGTTTATGATATACGGAGAACTCATGTTTGTTGTGTAGGTACACTGCCGAAACAGCTGTAGTCACATAGTTATAATAATTTTTGTGGAAGTATAAAAAACAAACGTTTTCAGTGTTTTATTGTTAGACAAAATGAACTTCCATCAAGTAACGGTCGAATCCATCAATTATTAAAAGGAGAAATAATAGACATAATGAAGAGTTTAAAAAATAATAAGCACCCGGTGAAAATGCAACCATAGCAGAGAGAGAAGCTGGTCAAATCCCACAGGAAGAAATCACAGTGTTGATACCTGAAGCATGGACCAAAGAGCACATACCAAAACAGTAGAGAGCAGCCCTGCTATAACCAACACACATAAAGGAAATGTTACAGAATGTAAAAACTACAGGAGTATGGCATTACAAGACACAACGTATAAAGTTCTGGCTATATCGATCAGAAATAAAATGAAGAAACTGAAGTTATCCTGGGTGAATACCAAGCTGGTTTTAGAGGAAACAATCAGTAATAGACCAAATTTTTATAATTAAACATCCTGGCTAACTCATATGAATTCAGTCTGTCACTAGACATATTTATTGTTTATTGATATTCGAAAACCACATGATACAATAAACAGACATACATTGATTGAAACATTAAAATATTTAGACTTTTTGGATAAAATAATACGATTAACTAAATCCCTTCTGAATGAAACTAAAAGTAAAGTTGAGGCGTTGAGAACCAGAGCGGACCATCCCACAAAATCTTAAAAAATGCATCATTACGTGTTTTCAGTAGCAGAAAACATATTTATCAAAGTCAGAATGAACTAAGTGACCTACTACTATTCTATAATAGATGCCGCTACTGAAAAGTTTGGTCCAGTCAGTCAATTTGAATAATTTGTCGATGTCATACTGGATCATGTAGCTCTGTCCACTGTGGCAGATAGTTCAATTATTGTTTACTGTGGGTTCTTCTTCTTCTTTAAGTACCGTGCCCAAATTTTTAGGCGTGGGTAGCTTCCATAACAATTTGCCGATATCGTTCTCGATCTTGTGCGGCATGTAACAATTGATCTGCCGATAAGCCAGTCCATTGACGAAGGTTACGTAGCCATGAATATTTCTTTCGACCAATTCCTCTTTCTCCGTCGATCTTTCCATTGAGTATTAACTGCAGCATCCTGTATCTGCTACCTCTCATTATATGCCCCAGATATTCAAGTTTTCTCTTTTTTATCATCTTCATTAAGTCACCTTCGCCTTGACCTACTCTGTTTAAGACTTCTCTGTTAGAAATGCGTTGAACCCAAGATATTCTGAGCATTCTACGATATGACCACATCTCAAAGGCTTCTAACCCGTTCATCATGTTAACCTTCATGATCCAGGTTTCACATTCATATAGTAATACAGGATACACATAACATTTTAGGAACTTGATTCTTAGTTGCAAGTTCAGCTGAGAGTTGCTCAGAATAGATCTAAGTTTCATAAATGCTCCTCTTGCAATTTCTATACGAGTTTTAATTTCTTCATCCGGATTTAGTGTCTCGTTTATCCAACATCCTAGGTATTTAAAATGGTTAACTATTGTTATTGATTCATCACTGACAATTAGTTGCATAGGGCCGACGTCCTGTTTACCAACCACAAGTAACCTTGTCTTTGTTGCATTTATGTTAAGTCCGTTATTGGAGCATTCTCTAGTGACTCGATCAATAAGGAATTGAAGATTTTCGATGTTTTCAGCCATGATCGCGGTGTCGTCTGCATATCTGATGTTGTTAATAGTTTCACCCCCCGATTCGAACTCCACATTGTCATTCCAAGGCTTCATTAAAAATTAGTTCTGAGTATACGTTAAACAAAGTTGGGAATAACACACAACCCTGTCTGACACCTCTTTAAATGCAAATTTTGTCTGTTTCTTTGCCGTCTACCAGAATAGAAGCTTCTTGATTCCAATATAGATGTTGTAAAAGTCTCAGATCTTTATCATCTATTCCAATCATTTCTAGATATTGAAACAACCTATCATGTTGAACTCTATCAAACGCCTTCTCAAAATCTATAAAGCAGACGTAAATTGGTTTCTGTACTTCCCATGATCTTTGAAGTAATGTTAACATTGAGAACAAAGCTTCCCTTGTTCCCAATCCTTCTCTGAAACCGAATTGTTTGTTTCCCATTGTCTCTTCACATTTCTGCTTGATTCTATTAAGAATTGTCTTAAGAAGTAGCTTGAGAGAGTGGCTCATGAGACTAATTAGTCTAAAGTCTTTACATGATGATGTATTAGGTTTTTTTGGGAGTGGAATAAATGTAGACTCTAACCATATCTGTGGCATCATTCCAGTCTCGTATATATGGTTATAAATGTTTGTTAGTTGTGAGACATTGTCGTCATCCAGAAGTTTGAGCCAGTCTGATGGTACTTGGTCAGGGCCTGGAGATTTCCCATTTTTGCTCTGTTTGATGGCTTTCTCTACTTCCGCTTTTAAAATGCTAGGAACAGTATTCGTATACTTTGTGGTGTTAAGTGGTGGCCTCATATCCAGGAAGAGCTCTTTTATATAGTTAGTTCATTCTTCCTTTTTTTCATCCAAGTCGAGAATTATTTTACCTTTGGAGTTTCTCATAAAGTGAGGAGTTCTTTTTCTCTGAGTGTAGGTAATTTCTTTAAGATTTTTATGTATATTAAACTCGTCATGTTTTCTTTGTAGTTTTTCCATTTCACGACATCTTTGTTCCATCCAGTCCTCTTTTGCTCGCTTAACCTCGTACCTTATTTGTCGATATATCTCTCTATACCGAATCTCGTCTTTGTTTTTCCAATTTCTTCTTTGTTGAATAAGGTCTAGTATTTTATCGGTCATCCAATCCTTTTTCTTTATTGAGTCTTTTTCTGGTTTCAAAACTTCGTTTGCTGTGGTGACCATGGCGGAATTCATGATATCTAGATTTTGACCGATATTTTCTTGTTCAGATCTTTCTAACTGCTCTTTAATCTCACGATTTATCTTATTTCCGAAATCATCTGCTATTACGGCATTTCTTAGGAGTCGAGTATTAGGTTTCTTCTGCGTTGTGGGGGCTTTTAATCTTTTTAGTTTTAGTTTGAATCCAGCACAGAGCAGATTATGGTTAGTTGCTGCGTCTGCACTTGGGTATGTTTTTGCAGATGTAATACTGTTTCTAAACCTTCTATTAATGATAATGTAGTCAATTATATTACTGTGGGTTGATTCGATATAAATTACACGTGTTTTTGTGTAGGTATTAATATTTTGACTATTTAGTAGCATTACATAGTTTAATTTGAAAAGTATGGCATTACCTATTTATACTAGTTGTTCGTATGTATCTGTAGACGCCCATTGTAGACTTCTGCAAAACTTGCGATTATTTAGGAAATAAAATAAAACATGAAGTAGATCAAACAAAACTGAAGGAATTAACTTTGAAACTAGAACTTCACCTATGGATCAGGTTGCAAAAATTCCATGGAAAGAAGATGTTACAGTTATCCCCTTTGATCTTATGAAAACACTACCTACACCCGTCATCTCTACAGGTATAACTTATTATAAGAGGCAATTATGGACATTCTGTCTAGGAGTTCATAATTTGCAGAACAATGAAGACACCATGTTTATATGGGATGCACCGATTGCATCTTTTGAGCGCAAGAGCCCAAGAGATGGAATCATGCCTGATATACTATATTAAAAATAATGTAAAAACCAAAAAACTTATAATGTATTCTGATGGCTGCAGAGGCCAGAACAGGAGTATTAAAATGACTTTAATTTGCAACTACATTGTCCATTCTCAAGAATTTGCGGTAGAAGAAAATCAACATAATTTTTTGGCTAGCAGTCGTTCTTTTCTCTCGTGCGATAGGGACTTCGGTCTTATTGAAAAAAAAAAAAATAAAAAATAAAAAATCTTTCCTAATATTTACATTTCCAATAACTGGCTTAATGCCATTTTAGGAACAAAGAAAAAAAATCCATTAATAATAGTCTTAAGGGAAAAATAAACCTTCTACTCTACGGTCGGTTTAGAAAAACTTATTACAAACAAAAAAATAAGTTCAGAATCCTCAAAAGTAGAATGGCTAAAAATGTATTGTATTATAATAAAAAAAGAAGGCCCATTTGTTGTATATTTTAAATATGGCATCGATGAGGTTCATGCTGTACAAAATTTAGTATTCAGAAAAGAAATGTGTTAATGGAAGATTTGCAAAGACCATTACTTCCATTGTACCCAAATGGAAATTGTATAACCGGCGCCAAAAAGAAACATATTTTACAGTTAATTGAATTTATTCCACCTATCTTATCATAACTTTTTTTCAGTCTTTAAAATGTTCATTAGCAGCGCCCCGCCCGATGGAATTCCCATAGTTGATAAAAATTTTGATTAAAGTTTTCAATATTTAACAAATTATGATTTTTTGGGGATGGGTACGTATTTTCGGCTGCAATGCTATTCAAATGGGGATTCATTTTTTTCGAATCCTGAGAAAACTAATCAGTATTTTTGAAAAATTTAAACTCAGAATGAAAGATAATGTTATTAACGAGGGCCGAAAGTCCCTGAGAACTTCTATAATGTTTTTTTTAATAAGTTGCAGGGGTCAAAAACTAAGAGAAAATTTAGTGTGATTTTTAATTTCAAATATCTCATTCAAAATAAACTTTTTATTTATTCTAAGGGACTTTCGGCCCTCGGTAATAATTTAGTCTTTCATTCTGCGTTTAAATTTTTCAAAAATATTTATTGGTTTTTTCAGCATTCGAAAAAAATGAACATAATGTCCTTGGTAATATTTTCCAAATCTATCTTTGTCTTACAACGCACTCAGTCGAATAGAATATTGTCAGCATATTGTCAGTCAGACAGTGATAATCAGTGACAATTTTAAATATTTGACATGGCATCGGGAATATTTTGAGTTGTTGATTAAATCAATATTGATAATAGTGTATTTGATAAATAATTGATTTAAGACGTGAACTTAATAAAAAGTTATTTATTGTGTACCTATTATTTGTGGAAGATCCAAGCCGAGAATAAATCAGGATAATATATTCTGTGATCCAAGTGTTTTGTTGTTAAAGATGTTCAAAATTTGTAAGCGTTCCATAGCAACAATATATTATTAAAAAATCACTTTAACACTTTTCCTCTTTTCTCGATTGAGTATTAGTTTTTGTTGTACACATTTATTAACTGAATTAATAATTTGCAATTTTACAAAAAACAGTTATCCAAGAACATTCAAAAGCCATCTCTTTAAGTTAATGATGCCATTGTCAAGTAGAATGACATTCTAGTAATGTTTACATATATCCATACCAGTGTGAATTTTACTACACGTAATTTGCGTGTAAAGACAGAAAAAGTAGGGATAGCCGTAAAATATTTGCGAATTATGTACCGATGGCCTTAATCTATGCCGTAAATGTTTATTTTGTAATAAAATGATATTGAAATTAAAATATCTGTCTTATTTGGTTTTGGTCCACTACGGAAAAACAAAAACTCTTAAAGCCAGAGTGGATCAAGCCACAAAAACTTGTTCTTTAGTGCAAATTGTGATATATTTTTAGTGTTGTAGCAAAATTTTACCTTTTCTTATGATCTTACCAAAAATTAAGCGTTCTTAAAATGATTTTACCCGCATTAAAAAAATTGTGAAAAATCGAACATTTCTTAAGCGCATTTATCTTCAATGAAGGTATTATTTGGATGGTCCGCTCTGGTTCTCAACGCCTCAGTTATAATAGACGGTCATGTCTCCGACCGCTTTAATATCACTAGAAGCCTACGACAAAGTAAGTCCCTGTCCACTATAGTCTTCAACTTAATATTGGAGAGATTTAAAGGGAACACAATATTCATACTAAAAGTTTAATCTATCACCACATACATCAATGCGTAGCATACACGGATGACCTTTCCCTAATAACAAGAAGACCAACAGAATTAACAGAATTTTTTAAAAGATTCGAGAGAAAATCTATAGAATAAAAATGTATACCATTTTTGTTGCGAACCAGTTTTGTTGATACCAGTTGCAATGCGAAGGCAAAACAATCTTACTTTTCAATTAGAATACGGAGCGCAGTCCAGTCCTCTGAATCGCGATTTTCGGCTCTTATTGGAGCCTCATCGGAGAGAACGTAGGCACTGTTCTCCATACCCCAATTGACCAGCACCGAGAGCTTTTCCCACCCATTTCAACTGAAGTAAAGGTACTAGGTGACTAGCGTCATCTGGCAGTTGAAAGATGAAGTTTGTTTTCAATCCTAATAGCAAAATTAATAATATTGAAAATATTAAAAATATTACTAAAACATTTTTAAATTGAACACTTATTGGTACACTTTCCTGGTGACAACCTCCAAGGCTTCTACAATTTTCAAGCACATGGATGCTGCAGTGAAGACAAAGGGAAGGAATTCTACACTCTGCAATTCACATCCCCCGTCTGCAGCTTGGTAAAGTTCCAACGGGAAATGCACCTGGTTACTCTACGGAGTAATACGACTATAAAATAAAAATGTATACCATTTTTATTCAGTTGCAATGCGAAGGCAAAACAATCTTACTTTTCAATTAGAATACGGAGCGCAGTCCAGTCCCCTAAATCGCGATTTTCGGCTCTTATTGGAGAATCATCGGAGAGAACGTAGGCACTGTTCTCCATACCCCAATTGACCAGCACCGAGAGCTTTTCGCACCCATTGCAGCTGAAGTGAAGGTACTAGGTGACTAGCGTCATCTGGCAGTTGAAAGATGAAGTTTGTTTTCAATCCTAATAGCAAAATTAATAATATTGAAAATATTAAAAATATTACTAAAACATTTTTAAATTGAAAACTTATTGGTACACTTTCCTGGTGACAACCTCCAAGGCTTCTACAATTTTCAAGCACATGGATACTGCAGTGAAGACAAAGGGAAGGAATTCTACACTCTGCAATTCACATCCCCCGTCTGCAGCTTGGTAAAGTTCCAACGGGAAATGCACCTGGTTACTCTACGGAGTAATACGACTATAAAATAAAAATGTATACCATTTTTATTCAGTTGCAATGCGAAGGCAAAACAATCTTACTTTTCAATTAGAATACGGAGCGCAGTCCAGTCCACTAAATCGCGATTTTCGGCTCTTATTGGATAATCATCGGAGAGAACGTAAGCACTGTTCTCCATACCCCAATTGACCAGCACCAAGAGCTTTTCCCACCCATTGCAACTGAAGTGAAGGTACTAGGTGACTAGCGTCGTCTGGCAGTTGAAAGATGAAGTTTGTTTTCAATCCTAATAGCAAAATTAATAATATTGAAAATATTAAAAATATTACTAAAAGATTTTTAAATTGAAAACTTATTGGTACACTTTCCTGGTGACAACCTCCAAGGCTTCTACAATTTGCAAGCAAAATGGTGTACATTTTTTTTATTTTATAGTCGTATTACTCCGTAGAGTAACCAGGTGCATTTTCCGTTGGAACTTTACCAAGCTGCAGACGGGGGATGTGAATTGCATAGTGTAGAATTCCTTCCCTTTGTCTTCACTGCAGCATCCATGTGCTTGAAAATTGTAGAAGCCTTGGAGGTTGTCACCAGGAAAGTGTACCAATAAGTTTTCAATTTAAAAATGTTTTAGTAATATTTTTAATATTTTCAATATTATTAATTTTGCTATTAGGATTGAAAACCAACTTCATCTTTCAACTACCAGATGACGCTAGTCACCTAGTACCTTCACTTCAGTTGCAATGGGTGGGAAAATCTCTCGGTGCTGGTCAATTGGGGTATGGAGAACAGTGCCTGCGTTCTCTCCGATGAGGCTCCAATAAGAGCCGAAAATCGCGATTCAGGGGACTGTATTGCGCTCCGTATTCTAATTGAAAAGTAATATTGTTTTGCCTTCACATTGCAGCTGAATAAAAATGGTAAGTATACATTTTTATTTTATAGTCGTATTACTCCTTAGAGTAACCAGGTGCATTTTCCGTTGGAACTTTACCAAGCTGCAGACGGGAGATGTGAATTGCATAGTGTAGAATTCCTTCCTTTTGTCTTCACTGCAGCATCCATGTGCTTGCAAATTGTAGAAGCCTTGGAGGTTGTCACCAGGAAAGTGTACCAATAAGTTTCCAATTTAAAAATATTTTAGTAATATTTTTAATATTTTCAATATTATTAATTTTGCTATTAGGATTGAAAACAAAGTTCATCTTTTAAAATCCATAGAGATCGGGCTGGAAGTATATCTAATATTGAACAGTAAACGCAACTTTTGAAAATATCTGTCCCATACAAGGAATATAACTTTGAAATAGTTGGACAGTTCGATTAACATTGTAAATAACATTGTATTATTCAATTGGGCATCTACTTTGTGTATATGTGGGCTGTTAAGCCATGCTGAAGAGCAGTATTCTGCAGTTGAGAAGACTAGGCCTAGGGCAGATGATCGCAAGGTGGAAGCCGATGCTCCGCATGTTGTGCCGCACAGCTTCTGGATGATGTTGTTTCTGGATTTAAGTTTTCCGCTGTTTTTGTCAGATATTCCTTGAATGATAGGGTTCTGTCAAGAGTCACCCCAAGGTACTTTGGTGTTTTATTGTAGGCGAGGGTGGTGTTTTCGAACTGTATATTGAGTATTCTTCCTGCAAGCTTGTTATATAGGTGGAAACTGTAAACCTCTGTTTTCGTAGCGTTTGGTTGGAGCCTCCATTTACGGAAATATTTTCCCACTATGTGTAAGTCCGCCGTGAGGATTTCTTCTGTTTCTTTAAATGACTTACACCTTGTTGCAAGGACCCAGTCATCGGCGTAACCAAACTTTATTGATCTGGTTTCTGGTATATCAGAGATGTATAGGCTAAAGAGAAGAGGAGCCAGGACAGATCCCTGAGGCAGTCCATTCTTCAGTTTGCTTGGGGTGCTGATGTCAGATCCCATGACCACTTGAATCGTTCGGTCGGCTAGCATGCTGTTGATTATTCGAACGGTGGATTTACAGGGGATTGTACAGAGGAGCTTGTATATAATGCCTTCTCTCCAGACTGTATCGTAGGCCGCTGTTTGGTCTATGGATGCGGCTGCAGTTTTAAGTTTTCGCTGGAACCCTGCCTCAATAAATGTGGTAAGTGAAAGAACCTTATCTGCGCAGCTTCTTTTGGGTCGGAAACCTGCCTGATCAACCGGTATTTTTTCAAGCAGCTTTGGGCTAATTCTATTGTAGATAAGGCGCTCTAGAGCTTAAACGTCACCGATAGTAGGGCTATTGGTCTGTAATTCTTAGGGTTGTTATCATTTGGTTTCCCTGGTTTTAATATGGCAATGACCTTCGAGCGTTTGAGTTCCTGTGGTATGATACCGGTCTTCATAATGTCCGTGAAAAAGTGGGATATCCATTCGCTCGCACATTTGCCGCAGTTAATTAAGAATTCGGGATGAATATTGTCAAAACCTGGGGCTTTACATCCTTGAGAGCAATAGTGACTTCTTCGAAGTGAAAGGGCGGGAGTATTTGGTGTCTGTAGATTGTAATTTTAAAGTTTTGAGCTCTCGTTTTACCTTGGTTGTATGTGGCTTATCTTTCGGTACTCTAGATGTTGATACCAGATGTGAGGCAATAGTGTTTGGGTTAATTGTTCTTTTTTTCCTTGTTACAGGAGTTCCGCTTCCTAATTTTCTTAATAGTGTCCATGCTTGCCTGCTTGATGTTTGAAAATTAAGACTTTGGAGCAGTTCACCTTAGAACTGAAACTAGATAGATGGGAGCAAAGATGCCCAGAAGAATACATATATGACGTATAAAAGAAGGGCATAACTGGAGAAGAAGAACAAATAATGAAATAATGTAAATGTATCGGCAACAAAAAAATTCAAACATTGCGAAGTTCGAAGACTATAAGATGGCTCGCACACGTAACTAGAGTGCAGGAAGGAAGAGTCCCCAAAGAATTACTAAATACTGAAGCTGGCATAAAAAAGAAAAGAGGACGATCGCGAAGGAAATGTATGGAATCGGTAAAAATAGACTTGTTAGGAGAAGTTAGGAGTACAAAACTGGAAAAACCTGGCAGACACAAGATAGGAAGGAATGGAAGAAAAGAGCAGATTAAAAAGCGAAAGACATCAGAGATATATATTATGTATATAAGTAAAGGAGGATATTAATTTCTTTAAAATACATACTTAACATATTTCTTGTTTTAATAATAATAATTGTTATTGGGAACCAGAGACGGCTCTAGCCCATGTCGCGCCCGTGTGCAGTCGATGCCCTGGCGCCCTTTGGTTAAAGCGCAGTGAAAATGGAATAGGAATAGGTACCTACCTATTTTTTACTAGTACATAGGGTACCTCTGACTTTACTAATACATAGGGTATTAGAGGGTATTAGGTACGCTTATAATGTAAACAAAAATCCAGATGCAAATAGTGCAATATTAAATGATGTCGGGAGCCAATAGGTATTCACGGCGTCAGAACAACCTACCCAAATCAGTTAAAAATATTTAATCAAAAATGAACTTTTTTATCTATGAGGTAAGGTTGAAAATTGGTTGAGGAAATTTGACAGGTTTGTACACGAGTAAATAGTACTTTTAGGAAGGAATTGATTAGATCCATAAAAAAGAACAACTTTGTAATTATGTAAAAAGTAATAATTTATTAACGAATTATTACAGGATGCACATACTACAACATATAATTATAAAAAAGATACTTTTCGTGTTTTTGAATTAGAAAAATCTTGAATAATATCACTAATTTAAATTTTTATTTTATGTTCAATACTTACTAGTGATAAATTTGTAAATCGACTTTGCGACAATGTTGACCTAAGATAATTTTTAATTTAGAAAATGATCTTTCACTGTGCGCTACTGCCAATGGCAATGTGAGATAAATTCTAAGAGCAGTGAACAAATTTGGGAACACTGAAAGTAATTTATTTGTATACAAGTAATTCAAAATATCCAAAGGTGTAGTAGAATCAGCAATAAACATACATTGGTAATAATTCTCTTTCAGTAAAGAGCTCAAACCTATCTACGTCTGAAGAGCCGAATCTGACACAATTTATTTTCGAAATTAGAACAATATTATGCTCTTTTTTATCTAACTCTAAATCTTTCCAGTGTTTTAATTTTTGAAGGAACGAAAAAGTGTCATTATTTTGCTTTAAAAGTTCGAAGCGTTCGTCAAACTCGTCTTATTTGTATACATAATAAAACAATTTAACTTACCGTTGTTCCACACTGCACTATAATTAACACATACAATGATGAACTACGTGTTTTCAGTATTACCTACTAAAAAAACAAAACAAATTGTTAATATGCATGATTTTTGAGGAGCTCTGACGCCGCTGAAAGTCGCAATAATTGTGGTATGTAGTAATAAAAGAAAATCTTCATTTTAAATGAGAAGTCAGGGGGAAAACAATCATAGTCCACTTTTGGTCGAAATTGAGATGACGAAGCTTTCTAGTGACAAATACACACATATTACTTTCGGATGGTATGGAGTAAAAGGGATAAACATTTACAGTCCTTTTATTACAAATGTTAAATGAAACGGTGTACTGGGGAAGAACCATCATAGTCGAAACATTAAATTTCGATTTCCATGAAAACTGTTTTTGTGGACTCGATTGTTTTTCCCCCTGACTCCTCAAATAATTGTAATCAAAAGAAAAGCCGCTTTACTTTATGTTAACATGTTTACTTAAATATAATACTTAATCCAGCTTATTTCGCAAAATTACCCCACGACACGTGTACAAAAACGCCTTTGAAAATTTCCGGTAAGTCCCAAGCAATAGGTTCCACAACTGATTTCGGAATAATTATCGGTATGTCTTCAAACAAATCAAAAGATTGCCGCCCGTCCGTTGGACGGACAGCCGGGCGGGCGGCAATCTATAAATCGTGCTTAAGTGCCAATGTAATTTTTCATTAATTGTTTTAAAGCATATTTTATGTTAAAGCAAAGTAAAGGACCCGCTCTTTGGCGCTCGGCGCCCCCCAACTTCCAGGCGCCCGTGTGCACCGCACACCCTGCACAATAGGTAAAGCCGCCTCTGTTGGGAACATTTATTTTCTATTTAAAATATATCAGCTTATAAGATGAGTCAAGAAGGTCAACACAAAAGTATAGGTATGGTATGTTAAGAGCATAGAACTTGCATAAACGTTTAAAAAAATATAAACTTTTCCGGTTTTATTTATCATACTCATTTAGTCTCGTCGAATACAGGTTGGTGCTAGGGTATATATTTTCGCCTTGAGGTCGACTGTTTTAAATATTAACAAATCATTTCTTCGCTTTTGTTCATCACGGGCTAGCGAGAAAGCACCAGTGGGTTGGTACGCTGTGACAAGCTCGATTCTTTCGTTCAATAGTACCATCAACGAGTACTATTACCAGTATATTTATCAGTCAACGCTATTACTCAGTCAGCGTGGTTTGAGGGTCGATATAGTACGCGAATATCTTCTTAAGTAGAATTGTGACCGGTCGTGAGTTGGTTGTGCTTGAAGAAAATAGCTCATCAAAATGACTATACCAGGTCAGTGCTATTCATTTACTTTATTATTATTTTTATAAATTTTTTATTTATTATAAATTAAATGAACAATAAATAATATTTCAAGGAATATTGTTCTGAAGATATTTCCTTATGGCATTTTATGTTGTATGCTATTTTAGTTGGGAACAAGCCACAACCTAAAATTTTAAATTAAAATTATTTGTAATTTTGATTCCCACTTCGGAAATCGTTATCAAAATACAAAATATTGATAAATTAAACAAATTATGTTTTTGTTGCTTGGAAAAAATTCTTCTAATAATTAATTTTATCTCACCCATTTATATTGTCAATTCAGACATATATTTGAATCTTATTGACTACATGAGTAGATGCCTTTAAAATGATATTGCTAATATTTATGAGTTGCATTCCTGGGACGACTTTATTGGAAGATAGTACATTCGGTTACATGAAATCAACTTTAACTTAAGAATATCCGTCAGAAAAAAAATCGTAGCATGTAATTTGTCTTTAAAAAGACTTCTTCTTCTTCTTCTTCTTTAGCCCGTTTTTATCCAACTTTGGACATCAGCCTTTCCCAAATCTTTCCATTTCCGTCTGTTCTTGTCTGTGCTTTTCCAGTTAGTTCCTGCAGCTTTTACAATATCGTCCTTCCATCGCATCTGAGGTCTTCCTCTTCCTCTTCTTCTTGTCCACGGTCTTCTGTTTTGTATTTCAACATTCCATCCTTTATCTTCCTGTCTCGCATTGTATTGCAAATCTCCATTTTAACCCTGTTATATGTTCAGTTAAAACTCCAAAAAATTCACACGCATAGCTGAAAGATTAAGTTTACATAAACTAAATAAACATAACTTTTTTTTGAGGTGGCTGCAGGTCTATTTTTTATTTTGCATATTTTTTATCAAACACTATATTTCAAATTTTTTCGTAAGGTTTGTCACCTTCAAAAATCTGAAAATCTTTGGGGTTCTTCACATTTTTGAATGTTCTGAAGGACTCAATGAATTCAATTTTATATAACTTATAAAATACCTAGATGTGATTATATTTTGATGACTACAAAATAGGAACAATCCCAAAAAAAAACCCTAAAAACCGGAAAATCGGAAAAAATTAAAAATATAGTGTTTAATGAAATAAGTACACAAAATAAAAACAAATATACCTGCTGCAACCTTAAAATAATTTATTCGCTGTTTAAAAAAAAAAAAAGTTTTTGAAGTTTTCTACAGGTGTATACAAAATTGCTTTTTAAAAGCCTCAACTATGCGTGTGAATTTTTTGAAATTTTAAAATTGACTGCATCCCAATTGAAAAAATAAAAACGAGTCTTATTTTTAAATCACATAGAGTGTAAACAAATTGAATTCTGGGAGTGAGGTCATTTTGCCTACCTTAACGGGGTACCCTTTAATTTATTTATCCGAGAAAATCGACGGCATAGTGCTTAGACGTTTCCTTTTAGGTTCTACTATTTAAGTCAGTGATACTCAATCTGCGGCCCTCTAGCGTTTTTTATGCGACCCGAAGGCTAACTAAAGGGCCCTGTGATCAAATTAATTATTTGTCAAATTTCACGTGTTTTTCAAATTATTTGATAGTGTGCCGATGTGTTTGAGGCGTGTTTGGTCGTGAGGCAGACAATTTTTAATGACTTTAATTTTAAATTATATTGAAATTTTTAAGAACTCTGCTTAAAAAGCAAGTTATTATCAACTTTTAATAATAAATTATTAAAGTTAATGAACAAGTACTTATTTTAAAAATAATCAATACTTATTTACTACATTGCAACAACCCATTTAGTAATCACAAAAAAAATTCAGGTCCGGATTCACAAAAAAAAAAGAATTTAAAATAATTGTGACCTTGAAACAACACCCTGTATATTGAAATTATTAAAGTTCGTCTGCACATTTGAAAAGAGCACAAAAAACTAAGTATAATTGATCGCTTCAATTTTTTGCGCAGATAATTTAATGACATTAATTTTGAAATTATATCCAAATTTTTGTTTTGAAAGTTCGAGTTCTTAAAAATTTCGACATAATTTCAAAATTAAAGTCATTGAATTGTCTGCGCAAAAAATGGAAGCTCCATACACAATACTTCACATACTTCATCTTGATTGCGGCCCGCAAGCCGTGGCAATAGCTACTATGTGGCCCAGGAAAGAAAATGCTTGAGTATCGCTGATTTAAGTTATACTTAGATTCTTTACAGTGTCTAAAATGATTAGCAAATTTTACCCATCCCGGCTCTTAGTCTATTAGATAAAAACCAAGAATGTTCATTCATGACAAAAGCATAATATTTAATTTTTAATAAATTAATTGACCATGACTTTCAGGTGTCGATTTAATTTCTGACTTTAAATGATCTATCAATTTTACTCATTCGCCCAATGCCAGTTGCTGTTTCAATTTTATATTTTTTAATATTTTCTTTGCTTCTCTAATGACTTCAGAAATATCATCATCAAATTGTGACATTACTAATTCTATTCGATTGCAGTGTTTAAATTAAAAAAAAAAACTGATTCGAGCCATGTTCTTAACCTTGTAATAATTATTGGTTTAGGAGGCAAAGGGACACCAGAAAGTCTTTCTTTATATATCTGCATCTCAATGGAGCTTTTACGAAACCTTTTTTCATAAAATTCATAAAATTATTTACCAACGGAAACAGATTTTGTATTTTGCAATTCTATTTACCCTATGAATGAACTACACAAGTGCAATGAATTAATATATTACCGGATGTCCACTTATATCTTCCCTCTTTTTAAATGCTTATAACGTCTAAACGGCTCAAGATAGAAATATGCGGTTTTCGCTGAAATGTTTCATTTTAGTAAAAGTTTTGTTTGAATGGATTGAGTTTCTTTATATCGCTTTCAATTACTTACGAAAAAAAAAAAAAACAGCGGATTTTTGAAAAAAACTTTGTTGACTTTTTTTTAATGGAACACCCAGCATATTTTTTTGTAAATTGAAAGAACGGTCATTCACTTATCCAGTGATATAAAGTTTTTTAAAATCGGTTGTCAAATAATTGAGTAATTAATTTTTAAAATGGGAGATACAACACATAACTAAATAACATAACTAAACAAATTGATATTATATTATGTGATTTCCACATTGCATCTCTCATTTTAAAAATTAATTAATCAGTCATTTGACAACCGATTTTAAAAACTTTATATCGCTGGATAGGTAAGTCACCGTTCTTTCAATTTACAAAAAAATATACTGGGTTTTTCAATAAAAAAAGTTAACAACGCTTTTATTCAAAAATCCGCCATTTTTTATTTAAAAGCGATATAAACAATTCAATCGATTCAAACAAAACTTTTACTGAAATAAAATATTTCAGCGAAAACCGCATATTTCTATCTTGAGTCGTTTAGAAGTTATAGACAATTAAAATGGAGGAAAATATAAGTGGACACCCGGTATAAAAAATCTTGAAATTAATAACAGCTTTTAACATTATAGCTGCAGACCTAAATGCATTAAAACCATTTTATTCACTGGTAAATGGTTAGGGAAAAAGAGGTCTGTTAAACTATCTTGTATAACAACTTGTCGAAACCAAAAGACTCCATTTTCAAAAACTCTTATACCTATACCCCATCCTTCTAAAATTTGCAAGGAATAAAGGGTGATGAATGCAGAGACGGGGGGTCTATATAGTTGCACTCCACAACACATCTTTTCATCGAGGCAAAGATCAACGAAACTGTCTCCTTGTACTCAATACGTGAGTAAGAACGTAGGTAGATAGAGGCATTATTTTTATTTTCAATTCAGAGATCATTACCCTCTTTCTATGGCCATTTCGAACCCCTTAGTTCTCATCAGGAAAGCTACCGTAATGATGCTCTGAAAAGAAAATAAAAATCTTTGCCATTTCTGTCAATTATAAAATATAATTAACATTCAGACGCTAGAGCGACATCTATTAACAACTTGTCGAAACCAAAAGACTCCATTTTCAAACAAATAAATGTTTAAAAATAATAAAATCTTTGGATTTCTTAGTTCGGAAACAGATTCTCTCTTATACCTATACCCCATCCTTCTAAAATTTGCAAGGAATAAAGGGTGATGAATGCAGAGACGTGGGGGTCTATATAGTTGCACTCCACAACACATCTTTTCATCGAGGCAAAGATCAACGAAACTGTCTCCTTGTACTCAATACGTGAGTAAGAACGTAGGTAGATAAAGGCATTATTTTTATTTTCAATTCAGAGATCATTACCCTCTTTCTATGGCCATTTCGAACCCCTTAGTTCTCATCAGGAAAGCTACCGTAATGATTATCATTACCATCATAATGCTTTTACTAACGCTATTAAAAACTGCTTTTATTAACGTTTCGACGCCCAAATCGGATGTCGTTGTCAAAATACAAAATATTATTTTGTTTGTTTGACAACCTTCAAAAATGTTTTATTTTAGTAATTACAAGATATTGCCAAACTAAGATTTCAGGTGTAAAAAGCTTTCGACGAATTTATGATGTATAGGTTTTTTACAAACGTGAGTCTGCACATTTGGTATTTATGCTAATAATCTATTTCATAATTTTCCAGGTTTATACCAACTAAATTGGTATTGACCTAAATGACTAATTTGTTATATAGGAAATCATAGGTGTATTGATTTAATTCTAAGATCTTTAAATCTTGATTTAGAGGTTAAGAGTGTTATGACATCGAAAACCTTGATTTATTAAATTATTGGATTTATTCTCGGCTGCAGATAACTTTCTCCGTCTCGCAAACTCGAGAAAGAGAAAAATAAAAGGGTGTCTGTGGCTACATTCAAGGTGAAGATTGTTGTCATACCACGAGTATATCAAGAAATTACAGTAAGATATAAATACTGTTTATTTGTGTATATGTTACAGTTCAAGTTGATTATCCAGTTGGAGTTGACTCCAACTAGTTGGAGTCGACTCTAACGGCTGGTTTCAGTAAAAGTTGATTATAAATATAAAATGAAGATTTATATTCAACATTTACTAGTAAAAGTAGACTCCAACTAGGAAAAGTATACTCTTCCCAATGCCATTTAGTAAAAGTTGATTCTGATTCACACAAACAGCCGATTCTAGAAATTAAATTAATGTTACTGAATATGTTCAAATTAGTCTAGGCTGTATCGTCGTCCCCGTTAGTGAAATTACTCCGATTCGAATTTTTTGCACAAACTTACTCAAAAAGAGGTCCTTATAACAAATCTACTGGGTGCCAGGCAGTACCTTGATCGATAAATTGTTTAAACAATTTTTTTTAGACAAATTCACAAAAATAATTTTTTCACTTCGAAAAATTTTTTTTATATCATTTGAGTTATTCTGAGCAAAAAAAGGTATTTTGTGATTTTTCTCTAAAATTGATTGTTGTCGAGTTATACGCGATTTAAAATTTGAAAAATGCAAAAATAGCCATTTTCAAGGCTTAATAACTCGGTTAAAATCCATTATTATGAAAGTCAGAAAGTGACCAAATCAAAGTTTATAGCCCCCTGTACAAGATCCAGCAGAAATTTTTGTCACTATTTTATTACTAAGCTTTATCTTTAATTATTAACAATGAGCGCTAAGTGCGTATTAGGCGGCCGTCAATGGTGAGTGTTAAAAAGATGCACCATTTGGGCCGTCCAATGGTGAATCTCACTCGCACTCACATTGGCGGCCGCCTCAATACGCGCTTAGCGCTCATTGTTGATAATTAGAAATAATATCTTATTAATGAAATAATGACAAAAATTTCTTCAGGATCTTATAGAGGTAGCTTTCATCTTTGATTTTTTTTAGTTTCTGACTTTCATAATATACAGTGAGCACGTAAAGGTTGGAATAAATTCATTTTCTCGAGAATGGACGATTTTAGAAAGAAATCCCGAAACAGGTCAATTTTTATTTTTAAGTTACGACTTTTTGGCATATATACCATAGTAGTGACGTCACCCATCTGGGCGTGATGACGTCATCGATGATTTTTTTAAATGGGAATAGGGGTCTTGTGATAGCTCATTTGAAAGATAATTAAATTCTCTATTCAATAATAAAACTAATAACATAATTTTTTATACAGGGTGCCCAAATTTTTTTATTTTTTTGATTAAATTTACTGACATAAAAAGAAGAATGCAAGTATGTAATTCATTTAATTCAAAATACATTTTACTGCTCTCACAAAATGTTTATTTGAAAAATAATCATTGCTTTTCGCTTAAATTAAATGTTCAAACTGTCAAGAGGAAGGTGGGTGGCTGCTTTAATACTGAATTTAAGCAAAAAACAATATTTTTATTTGTCAAATACACATTATTTCCGGTTTTCTGATAGGAGTAAAATGTATTATGAGTTAAATAAATTACACACATTCTTCTTTTTGTCAAAAAATTTAATTCAAAAAAAATATTTTTTGGACACCCTGTATAAATAATAATGTTAATGTTTATATTACTGAATAGAAAATTGAATTACCTTTCAAATGAGCTATCACATGACCCCTATTCTCATTTAAAAAAACTTAGATGACGTCATCATCCTAGAAATTAAATGTTACTGGAAATAATTATGTTCAAATTGTGATATTTATATTCTAGGCTGTATCGTCGCCTCCGATAGGTAAATTATTCCAGTTCGATTTTTTTGCACAAACTTACTCAAAAAGAGGTCCTTATAATGAATCCACAGGGTGTCAGATGGTACTGTGGTAGAAAAATTGTTTAAACAACTTTTTTAAACAAACTCACAAAAAAAATTCATTTAGGACAATTTTCTTTACATCATTTGGGTCATTCGGAGCAAGGTCAAAAGACCTCATACTTGTTTATTGTTATATTTATTTCAAAATACGAAAATGACCATTTTCAAGGCTTAATAACTCAGTTAAAAATTATATTAGACACCGAAAGTGACGAGAAAGTCACCGAAAGTCACGAAAAAGTCCGAAAGTCGCCAAATAAAATTTTAGCGACCCCCCTACAAGATACTGAAGAACTTTTTGTTATTATTTTATTACTAAGCGGTTATTTTTAATTATTAACAATGAGCGCTAGGAGCGTATTGACGTAGCTATCAATGTGAGTGCGAGTGAGATGCACCATTGCACCATTTTGACATTTAAAAATTCAAACTTCTGTCAAACCACAAAAACACATTTTTTGTAATTTATTGCTCACATGTCATCACCATGACAAGGCGAAAGTTCTTCTCCTTGTGGTGCTTTCTCCTTTAGTGGAGATTAGCGACTACACTGGCAAATCTATCTCTGTCCAATGCGGCTCTAAACAAAGATGTTGAATCAAGGCCGGTCCAGTCTCTGATATTTCTAAGCCATGAAATCTGGCGCCTACCGGCACCCCGTTTTCCTTCAATCTTACCCTGGATGATCAGTTGCGTGAGGCGGTACTTTTCGTTTCTCATTATGTGTCCCAGGTAGCTAACTTTTCTGACTTTAATGATTTTTAGCAGTTCCCTACCTGTATCTATTCTCCTCAGAACATATTCGTTGGTGGTGTGGGTTGTCCAAGGTATTTTCAAGTCACTTCTATAAAGCCAGAGTTCAAAGGCGTCCAACTTGTTCATCAGTATTGTATTGTGTCCAGGCCTCCGTTCCATACAAAAGTATTGACCACACATAGTAATGCAGAAAACGACATCCAAGGCTGATATTAATGCTACTGTTACAAATTAAGCTTTTCATTTTGATAAACCCCTGTCGGACTGCCTGTATTTTCGCTCTTGACTTCTTGTTTATAATCAAGTTGATTGTTGAACCATCAACCAAGATATTTGTACTGGCTTACGTATTCAAGCTGTTAGTGTTTCACATATTTATTGGAAGAGGTAAATTTTTGTTCCTTGATATTTTTATAACTTTGGTTTTCGCAGTATTGATCTTCATCCCCATTTTTTCACAACTCTCAGTATCCCTATCCACCAGTATCTGCAGACTATGGTCCGAATCAGTCATTAATACTGTGTCATCTGCATAGCGGATGTTATTTACTCTCTGGCCGTTTATCCTGATTCCTTCTGAAGAGTGCGATAAAGAGTTCGCAAATATTACCTAAGAGTAGACGTTAAAAGTATGGGTGATAGCACACAACCCTGTCTAACACCTCGTTGTATTTCAATTGGCCTTGACGTATTACCATTGGTCTTTACGATTGCTGCCTGATTCCAATAAATAGCCTCTATAATTTTAGAATCTCTTTTGTCGACTCCGATGTTGTTCAATCTTTCTATCAAGGTCTTCAAAATCGTCACCCTATCGAACGCTTTTTCAAAATCTATGAAACAGATAAAAAGGTCTGCTTGCTTATCTTTGTGCCAGAGTTTGAAGACAGAATATTGCTTTTCGTGTCCCCATACCTTTCCTGAAGCCAAATAGTTCTTGACCGGTGACCTCATCACATTTTTTATAATACAGTAGAATCTCGGTTATCCGCCATAAACAGGCCGACGGAAGGGCGAATAAGCAAAAATGGCGGATAATAGGGAGCGTTAAATGAAACACAAGTTGAGCCCTTGATGATTTCCAGTCTCCGATAGGAGTGGCACAAGAAGAAGAAGAAGAGAATCAGTTTAATTTTGACTGACATTGGACATTGTAGATAGAATGATTTAGGATGAACGAAAAAAACTAGCGATTTTCATCTGCCTTGCTGATGTATCTCGTTTTGTTGCTGCCAATACTCGCCATCTTGTAGCAGCATAATATCGACAGCTCTTTCTTCTTGTTGCTCGGAATGCTTGGCTTATTTATCTCATCTTAAAAAAATTTTACTCATTCTTTAATATTTTCAAAGTTATATAAATTTGAAACAAAAATTATTACTTAAATGGAGCGGCGGATAAAACGGAACGGCGGATAAATGAAGGGCGGATAACCGAGACTCTACTACTCTACTGTATATTCTGTTCTGTATGATACGCAAGAAAAGCTTTAGAATGTTATTTAATAGACTTATAAGGCGGAAGCCCTGGCATAATTTAGCATTCTTCTTTTTAGGTAGTGGTATGAAGACTGATTCAAGCCATATTTTAGGGATAGTCCCTGTATTGTAAACATTATTAAATAGTCCAAGAAGAAGGTCTAAGTTTTCTCGTTGATTAACTTCAACAGCTCAGCTGGTTTTTCATCTTTTTCTACAGATTTGTTGTTTTTTAGTTGACGTAGAGCATATTCCAGTTCGGACTTCAGTATTAAAAGACCTTCGTCGTTAGTCTTCCCACATGTTTATTTGTTCTTCAGGGCTTGAAATCACTTTGCCTTCTGCGTTGATTAGATTATTTAGTCCTTTTGAATATGTCGTGCTTGTGAATTTCTGAGTTTCTTATACAGATGGAAGTCATCATGTTTTTTTATATAAGTTTTCGATTTCTTTTGTTCTGTTATCCATTTTTCTTTTGCAATTTTTATTTTTTGTTTAATGGTTCTATTTAATGCTTTGTACATTGCTTTGTGCTGTTTGAATTTTCTTCTTTTATCCATTAAATCCAATATTTCCTCTGTCATCCATCTTTGCTTCCGTGGTCGCTGTTTTGTGAGCATTTCAGTTGCCGTTGCAAGGGCGAGTCTGATTTCCTCCGGAAGGCGAAAGTTAAGGATGTTTAATTAAAAGTGCTAAAAAACAGTGCGAAAAATTAAAAGCCATTTAAAATACATTGTTACTTCAGACACACTTTAAGCCCTTCATGTACTGCTATCTATATTTACAATTTTCACACAATAAAACCTTTACTTACATAATATGAGATAAAGTAGATAAAAATTATTTTTATGAATTTAACAAAAATTGGTTAAAAAATTTTTCGACCACGGTACCGCGTGACACCCTGTTTATTTGTTATAAGGATGTATTTCTTTGAGTAAGTTTGTGCAAAAAATCGAATCAGAATAATTAACCTAACGGGAACGACGTTACAGACTCTACTAATAAGTAGTTAAAACGGTCAAGACAAAGAAACGCACACTCATCAAAAATGCACTTGAGATTCTCGTATAATCAACATTTACTGAATCGATCCAGGAAGAGTCAACTCCAACTAGTACAAGTTGATTTAAATTTTTAAAATCAACTTTTACTGCTCGTTTCAGTTGGAGTTGACTCCAACTAGTTGGAGTCGACTCTAACTGAGAATCAACTTGAACTGTAACATATATAGTACGTAGATTTTAAGATTAAAAAAAATGTTTTCTTATAATATGAAGTATGAAATTGCAATGTTTGTTTGTATTACATACATTGTAGGTATAGCTTATTCTGTTGTTTTACTTCTTTTGCCATTTTGCTAGACAAGCTGATTTTTAAAATTAACAACAATAAATGAATTAATAGACCCGAAACACATCGAAACGAAATGGATGTATTGATTGACGATCTAAAGAAGTTATATACAAAAAAAAAAACAAATGAAATTGGAACTACAGACACCAGAAATTACCATGAACGAAGAAGAGGCAAGTATGAAGTACAAAAACATTTCAAAAACTAAAGAACAGCAAATCTACAGGCAAACATGGTATACCAAATGAATTGTTGAAATATGGGGAAGCGGGAATCAGGATCGATAAACTGAGAAAATTAATTAATAAGATTATAAGAGGCAATAAAACACCAGAAGAATAGAATACAAGCGAGCTAATGCCATTATTAAAAAAGGGTGGGAAGAAGCAACCAGAAAACAATAGAGACAAAACAATATTTGCTAAATACTTAGTACCCTGAAACTAAATAAATCGTGTCTTAAACTTATGTAAATGAGCGATAGATGAGTAACAAGTTTTTCGTACGGTAAGGTCGTGTATAAAATGCAATATTCTTCATAAGACAGATTACAGAGAAAGCATTAGCATTAGAGTAGGTACAATTGACCCCCATTTCTATATTTGATCAACTTACAGAACGAATTTTTTCTTCTTCTTCTTTCTCGAAACTCCTTATGGCTCTCAGGGGCGTCGGAGGTTTTATTCATCCTTTAACCATATCTTCCATTTCTTGCTGTCCTTTGCTAACTCTTTCATTTGTTGATGTGTTTTTTCTTTTTCCTGTCCAATTTCCAGAACGCATTTGACAGAGTAAAACTTGAAGATGTAATACATTTTTTGTATAATACTGAGATCCCGCTTTCAAAACAATAATATTGAAATCAATAAAATTAAAATTAATAGAAATAAAGTACCCAATGGTTACAATGTCCAGCTATGCAGACGTTGAAAAAGAAGTAAGAGATCAAGTACAAAGAGCAAATAGATTCGTAGGATGCCTTAATAACACGATATTGACACATTAACTGTTTGATAATTTAGGACTTTTCCTAGATCTATTTGATGTAGCCCAGTAAATGAACAGGAAATTCGGCGATACCGTGTAATTTTCAGGGGCAACTCCGAATTGCATGAAAATTTGGATTTAGGTTCTACTTACCCTCCATTTCAAAGTTGAAATTGTGCCGTTGGTTGCTTTTACTTGGGGGGTGACAGTCACCCCTTCTCGGGGGTGAAAAAACATACGTTCAAAATAAGACCGGAAATGGATAAATTGACTGATTTTAAGCAACTTTTATTCTATAGAGTTTTTTACTTAAGTCGATACTTTTCGAGTTATTTGCCATTGGAAATGTTGATTTTTCGACAAAAAAACTACGTTTTCAGACGGTTTTTCGCAAATAACTCAAAAATTAAATATTTTATCGAAAAAAATATCCCTAGCAAAAGTGTAGCTTATAAAAAACCCAAAAAAATGGTGTGTCAGTACAGTCTATGAATCAAATAAAAACAAAGTTGTAGCTCATGAAAAATTCGTTCTTATTCGTCTAATTCCAAATCGAATATTTCAAGGTGAAATCATCGAAAAATTAAGCACTTTTCGGGAAAAACCCATTTAAACTTTTTTAAAGCGTTTATAAAAAGCTTTGTTTTAGTTGTTAACAAAAGTTTTAGCATTAAAAATAAGCGAGTTACGCTCAAAATAAAGTTTGCCCTCTTTTTTTTTTGTAAAAAATCATGAAAATCTCCCCGTGTTTAGCTCCCCAAATGAAATTAATCGCTACCGCTTTACAAACAATTTACTTACCTATCTATTTTTTATATGATCTGTCAGTCTCACCGATTTAAAGTTTTATTTTTGAAAGGGTTATAACTGAGAAAGCTTGAATGGGCCACTAATCACGAGTGTATGCAAATTTTGAACAGCCATATCTTAACCAATTTTTATCTTACGGAGTAAGCATATAAGCAAACTAGCATATTTATAATAGCAAAACCTACATTTTTTACTCTTTAAGATTTTTCTTATCACTAATACTTTTTAAGTTATTTTGAAAAAATTTAATTTTTCAAAAATTATTAGAATTTTTTTTTAATATAAAACCAAATGTTTTTGAAAATAAGCACTTCAAACCAATCAAACTTACAGATCATATAAACAATACACATACAGTTAAAATAGATGGTAAAGCCAAGCGATTAATTTCATTTAGGGTGCTAAATAGAGGGAGGTTTCACGATTTTTTTTTACCAAAAAAAGAGGCCAACTTTTTTTCAGTGTAACTCGTTTATTTTTGATGCCATAAACTTTTGTAAAAAACAAATAATAAGCTTTTTTTTATACTTTAAAAATGTTAATAAGCTTTTCCCAAAAAACGCTTCTTTTTTCGGTGATTTCGCATTGAATTATTCGATTTGGAATTAGACGAATAAGAACGTATTTTTCATGAGCTACAACTTTGCTACTACTCAATTTGTAGACTTTACTGGTACACCATTTTTTTCGTTTTTTTATAGGCTACACTTTTGCTAAAATTTTTTTTTTGATAAAATATTTACTTTTTGAGTTATTTGGGAAAAACGGTCTGAAAACGTAGTTTTTTTGTCGAAAAATCAACATTTTAAATCGCGAATAACTCGAAAAGTATTGACTTACGTAAAAAACTTTATAGAACAAAAGGTGCTTAAAATAAGTGAAATTATCCATTTCCGGCCTTATTTTAAACACGCGTTTTTTACCCCCCGAGAAGGGGTAAATGTCACCCCCCAAGTAAAAGCAACCAACGGCACAAATTCAACTTTGAAGTGGAGGGTAAGTAGAACCTAAATCCAAATTTTCATGCAATTCGGAGTTGCCCCTGGAAATTACACTCCAAAACGGTCATTTATTGGGCTAATGATTATAATTTGTCTTTTACATGTACTTAGTGTAATTACTTTTTGAGATATATTGATCTCTACCTAGAAGCACCGGATGCAGTCATTTTGACCGCTTTCTATTTTTGACCCTCTGTATTACTCATTCATATTTATTTTACAAAATTGATATATTAGGACTTTCCTAGATCTATTTGAAGATTACAATTTTTCTTTTGCATGTACTTAGTGTAATTACTTTTTGAATATGTTAATGTCTACCTAGAATAATTCGGTCATTATGACGACTTATTCTACTTTTCTGAGAAGTTTTTACTCTTTTTCTGCAAAATATATATCGAAAATTACTGTTAGTTTGTTTTTGTCTTTGCAAGTGCGTATTCAATCTGTATTTTGACTTTTTATTGTGATTTTTCTCGTTTCTACTGTTATCATTTCTCATCATGTCTCGTCGGTACTCGTATTTGACGGAGCTGGAACTGTTGGAGTGTTTAAAGAATCTGTCAGGTAATGAATCTGAAATATGAGTCATGTGATGAGGATTTATCCGATAATGAAGATGACGAGTATGAGTCTGATAAAGTTGATCAAGGACATTCATCGGGTAGCGATTCTCTACGCTAGCTTATACACCACGAAATTTTAGCATAAAGATGCTGTGGTCTGGTACATTAGGTCCAAATTTTTTTTCAAGATCTCTAGAAACAAATTTACATAAATAATGAGACCTTTGATATTGGGAGTGCCAGCTTTGAGCGATTATCAACAGATAAATTGGCACGAATGTCGGGAATATGAAACAGCTTTTTCCCACGAAGACAAAATGCAGCTTAACCCAGTACATGGCGAATAAACCCGATATAGACCAGGGCGCATCTGTAAAAATATTAGTACATTTGGACGTTGAGAGGTGACTCAATTTTTTTTGCAGAAATTGCTTAAAAATAACTCAAATAATAATATTTGAGTTATCTTCCCTCTCAAAAAAGTTCCGGAACATTGTTTAAATATTTAAAATGCCAAAAAATGAAGGAAAAATTCGATTTTTCTCTTCGTTTTTTGATTATAACTTTAAAGTGTTCATTTCCGAGAAAATTTGTACTGACATAAAAGTTGCGTAATTAAATTTCCTATAACATAGAATTGGATAAAAATTTAAAAAATAGTCACCCTTGTTGCAAAATAACAATAATTGCGAAAAACCATACAAAAACAAGTATTCGCATTTTACGTTTTTCAACCATTTATGCTACACTTAGGCCCTTCATATTTCAGTCAGAAAAACTTTATGATATAGTAAAATAATACTGTAAATTTCATTAAGATCCGTTTAATAGATTTTGCAAAATAAATTTTGCAATCCAGCTTTCGCAAAAAAATTCAATTTTTCAAAATGTTACAGGACTGAAAATAAAGCAGATAGCAAGTTGAATTTTTTTTTGCGCATAGAAGTGTACCGTACCTTTCATTTGCAATTTGAAAAATTAAAATCAATTAACTACCACGGCGTCAGGATTTTTTTAAATAAACATTAATTATTGGTGCTACGCGCAGGACAGCAGATAGTTTGCTCTGGTTGGGCATTCCAATGACCTTTGATAATGCTTAATACATTTTAATTTTTATTACATTTCGATATAAATAAATAAATTTGTTTATTGCAAAACAAAAACACATATTCTATCCTTTGAAATAACACTTTTTTTAGCAAAAAGTTTCTTTGTTCATATATTTTAACTTAGAGAATAAAAGTTTATTATTTTTAAACATATGCAATTGTTTAAACAATATTTCACAAACAATAATAAAATTAGTTTGATTTTTGTGGAATTAAAATATTAAAATACAACAAAATATAGAGTAAGAAAATAATATATTAGATAAAGATTGAAAGAAATTTTGGTGGAAATCAATTTGTGTGAATCGAACACCGCTGTCCTGCGCGAAGCACTAAAAATTAATGTTTATTTAAAAAATTTCCTGACGCCGTGGTAATTAATCGATTTTAATTTTGCAAATTGAAAATGAAAGGTACAGTACACTTCTATAAGCAAAACAAAATAAAACTTGCTATCTGCTTTATTTTCAGTCCTGCAACATTTAAAAAAAAATGAATTTTTTTTGCGAAAGCTGGATTGCCAAATTTATTTTGTAAAATCTATTAAACTGATCCTAATGAAATTTACAGTGTTGTCTTACTATATCATAAAGTTTTTCTGGGTAAAATATGAAAGTCCTAAGTGTAGAATAAATGGTTGAAAAACGTAAAATGCGAATACTTGTTTTTTTTCGCAATTATTGCTATTTTGCAACAAGCGTGACTATTTTTTAAATTTTTAAATAATACTTTATTGTAGAAAATTTAATTACGCAACTTTTATATTGGTACAGCTTCTCTCAAAAATGAATAGTTCTAAAGTTATAATCAAAAAACCAATAAAAAAATCGAATTTTTCCTTCATTTTTGACATTTTAATTATTTAAACAATGTTCCGGACCTTTTTGAGAGGGAGGATAACTCAAAATATTATTATTTGAGTTATTTTCAAGCAATTTCTGCAAACAAATTTGAGTCACCTCTCAACGTCCATCTCAAAACTGTTGCGGCCTGGACTAATAGGTTTGGAATTAAAACTGGCTTGCCGCTGATATATGCAGGCCAACTATTTGGCAAACGGATTTCCTTACCTGGGAACGGTGAGCAGCGACTAGCCTATTAACTTCTAGGTGAACATCTAGTATCCGTGTAATGGGACCATTTATAAATAAAAGAAGATATGTCACGACGGATAATTTCTTTACGTCTGTAAATTTGGCAAATGAATTACAAAAGAAGACTACCAGCATTGTTGGAACAATAAACCGAGCAAGAAAAGATATTCCGCCACCAATAAAAAATGATAGATGGAACTGTACAAAAACAAAATATTCAAACACGAAGACTTGACGCTATCGGTGTACCAGGGAAAAACGAACAAAAATGTTCTAGTGGTGAGTTGTCTATACTCAAATAATATTAAAATAGGCACAGATAAAAAGAAGAAACAGGAAACTATTACATAGATACTACAACTACAACCACACAAATTGCGGAGTAGACGTCGGAGATCAGATGACCAGAGAGTATTCAACCAAATCGGCTACAAGAAGACTAAGGGCAGAATAACATCAACGGATACAAATCCAAGGGGTACAGCAAAGCTATCAAATAATATACATAGATGATGCTATACAGGGAACTGTAACAAAAAAAAAACATTTGAAATTTGTCATACCTATATGTAAAAAATTTGTATGTAGGTCTTAAACAAGCAAATGACCGGAATTTACGGCAAAGATATAAACAATAGGATCATAATTTTCAAACCATCACCTTTTTACTTTCGTCCTCTTTCTCCACACCAATTTTCATATCTTTAAAATCCTCATAACATATATTATTATAATAAAAACTATCGATAATACGTGTGAAAATTGCCAAAAATATCAAAATTCCAATCAAAAATTAGGTTGGAGAAAATGTAACCCTCAAAGTTCAAAATCGGTATACGTTAACAAAATTCATTTTTTCGGCTTTCCATGGAGCAATTTCCTTAATTCTTTTTTTGTTCCCTAATAACTCGAGTAGAGCCATCGAACTAACGCATTATTAAATGTCAAAATTGCTTTTGTTTTGTTATAATAGATTAATTTATTTATAAGAACAGAAAATTACATATTTTTTCCAGTTGTAGGCTTTTTTTAGATAAACTTACTACAAGTGTACCTTTTAAAGTTAAAAACATAAATATTCTCATTTGAAAGCTGTATAATTATTTAAACAATTTTTATTTAAACAAATTAAAATATTGTGTTTTAATAAATAAATTAATTTATTATAACAAAACAAAAGCAAGTTTGACATTTAATAATGCGTTAGTTCGATGGCTCTACTCGAGTTACTTGGGAACAAAAAAAGAATGAAGGAAATTGCTCCATGGGAAGCCGAGAAAATGCATTTTTTTTTAATGTATACCGATTTTGAACTTTGAGGGTTACATTTTCTCCAACCTAATTTTTGATTGGAATTTTGCTATTTTTGGCAATTTTCACACGTATTATCGATAGTTTTTATTATAATAATATATATTATGAGGATTTTAAAGATATGAAAATTGGTGTGGAGAAAGAGGACAAAAATAAAAAGGTAATGGTTTGAAAATTATGATCCTATTGTTTATATCTTTGCCGTAAATTTCGGTCAAATTTGACCGGCTGTATCTCAGGAACCACTTGTCATAATTAAACGTTTTTTCTTTTAAAAGAAGCGCGCTGACGTTGTCTTTCGAATACCGTTTTCATAATTTAATTTAGTTTAATATTTCCCGAGATATTCTATTTATTTATAAGCCAAAAAATTGTTTATAATTTTAAAATATTCCTGAGGCCGCTTAAATAGTCCAATTTCAATCCAGTAAAGTACATTAGATAGGTATAGTGTCGTTTTATGAAAAAATCATAGTTATTTTTATGCATCATAATTATTGTCGATATTATAGCAACCGTAAATTTTTAATTAACATTTTAATTGTTGCTAAACTGTTCATTCAATTTCCATCGGCTTCTGGAATTATAATACATACGGAAAGGGCTTTTACCTTACCAAGTTATTTAATTATTGATTAACAACTACTTATCTAAAAGTTTAGTTGAAAATTAAAGATTTTGTTGGAAAAACCCGCTTTTTCCGGGGAAAGTTTTCATCCAAGTAAATCGGAAAAAATACGTCTCTATTCAGAATTTAATTGTGGTGAATTTTTATTTGAGTATATTTGGTCTAAAGTTAAAATCTTTGGAGTTATAGAGCAAAAATTGAAAAAAACACGATTTTCGGGCGCCATTTTGTTTATAAAAAAGTAGCACACTATCTGCGGACTTTGCATATCTATATTATTAATGTATACAATCATAGGATTCGATTCCAGCAATAAAATTGCTGGTAAATAACTTTTCCCAAAAATGGCCCGTTCTCCGATAATCAGCCCAGACTATTACTGAAGTTGTCACCTAACTTTATCAGCAAAAATCCGAATGTCACCTCTCACATCCAAAGATAGAGGTGTTTTCACCGATCAGCCCTGGTCTAGCTGGGAGACCGAATAAACAGTGTCGAGATCGGAGTGTTATAAAAATAACAGCTGCTAAAATACGACTATAATTTTTTTTATGGCATAGACTTGGGTGTCAATTAGCCAGTGACAACTTTTTGTTTTCTATTCATACATAAAGAAGACTATAATTGATTAAGAAAAAAATATTCAAAATTATAAATTGCTAGGTACATGTTTTTGAATAGAAAACGATAAATCAAAGGTAATTTTATACCGTTAGCTGCTTAAAAACTTTATTTGATATACATTAATCAATATATCAAGAATGACCAGAACGTTACTTAAGTATAGTCAAATGAAAATGGATACCGTTAGTTTCTAAACCCAATTTTGTGCTTTAGTTCATTCCCATCGTTAAGATATTTATATGATTATAATATAAGAAGAACGACGACGAGTTCATAATTATTTGGTACATCTTCAATAAAAAATTTGGAGATTAAAATAACATTAGATCTAGAATATAATCCCGGATATTTTTTTTAATCTGGTAAAAATATGAGATTGTATTCAACTTCTTTCTTTATTGACACACTTTAATCAATATAATCAGGGCCGCCGAGAGGACTGAGCGGGCCGCGGTAAGAAGGGAAGAGCGGGCCCGCGGGAAGAAATGAACAGCGAAAACAATTGTTTATTTTTATAGAAATAAAATTATTAATAATAATAAGAAACATTTCAAATATAAATTTTATTAAGTTTTGACTACATTTTTTAATAGTGAAAAAATTTATAATACATGTGATTTTCGAGTTTTCTAATTGGCAAAGACGTCTATAATTTTCGAAAAATGGCATGATTTTACCAAATCATTTTCAATGCACAAGTTGCTAGGCCAGTTAACCGATCCTGTTTCATTGTAGATCTCATAGCATTTTTTATGCGAGAAAAACAACAAAAGCATATTTTTGCTTCTGCGGTTATCACGGGTTATGTGAAAAATATTATTTTAAGGGGAACGGAGCAAAATGCAAAATTTTGACGCCTGTCAAAATTTTTAATGTGTTTTAAATGTATTCATTTCTTTCGAATCCTGAGAAAACTAATAAATATTTTTGAAAAATTTAAACGTAGAATTAAAAGGGCCGAAAGTCCCTGAAAACTTCTATGATGTTTATTTTAATAAGTTAGAGGGGTGAAGATAAAAGAAAATTTAGTGTGATTTTTAATTGCAAATATTTCATTCGAAAGAAACTTTATTTATTCTAAGGGACTTTCGGCCCTCGGTAATAAAGTAGTCTTTCATTCTGCGTTTAAATTTTTCAAAAATACTTTTATTAGTTTTCCCTATGTTTCTATTAGTTTCCCTAAAATGAAGAATTTGACAGACATCCTGTAGAGTCAACGGAGACAGTAGCAGCAATGGTCACCAAAATAACCAACGAGGAAGTGGCTCAAGCGCTTCAAAAAATAAAGAAAGGAAAATCGGTAGGACCAGATGATATTCCTGGGGAAGTATGGAGAGCATTGGGAGAGACAGGAACAAGGTGGCTAGCAGGTCTATTTAATAGAATTATGGAAGTCGGACAAATGCCACACGAATGGAGAAGCAGTATACTGGTACCTGTTTACAAAAACAAGGGAGATATACAACAATGTACAAACTACAGGGCTATAAAACTGCTTAGCCACACCATGAAAATATGGGAAAGAGTAATTGATAGACAGATACGTGAAGAGACCGAAATATCCGAGAATCAATTTGGCTTTATGCAGGGTAGATCAACAACAGATGCAATTTTCATTATAAGGCAGTTGATGGAAAAATACAGAAGTAAAGAAACAAACACTCATATGGTATTCATTGATCTTGAGAAAGCATATGATAGAGTTCCTCGAGAGATTCTGTGGTGGGCAGTCAATAAGAAAGGAGTCCCTGGTGAATATGTAAAGATTGTGAGAGATATGTATGAGGGAGTAACGACTATTGTTAGGACAGGTGTGGGAGAAACTGATAAATTTCATGTAAAAGTAGGATTGCACCAAGGCTCTGTGCTTAGTCCGTATTTATTCTTAGTTTTGAACCAGATAACAGCAAAACTACAGGGTAACATTCCATGGTGCTTAATGTATGCTGATGATGTCGTGTTAGTAGGAAATAGTGAAAGAGACTTAGAATAAAAACTGGAACAGTGGAGACAAGCTCTGGAGGAAAAAAGTTTAAAACTTAGTAGGACCAAAAAAGGATATTTGGGATGTTCATTTAAAGATGGAGCTACTACAAATAAAATGGTATCTTTGGATGGTGAAATGATTGTGAAAAGCAATAGTTTTAAGTACCTAGGATCGGTATTACAGAGTAATGGAGAAATAGATGGAGATGCATGCAGTAGAATTAGGGCTGGATGGATGAAGTGGAAAGAAGAGAGTAGTGTGTTGTGTGACAGAAAAATTCCAATGAAGCTGAAGGGAAAATTCTATAAAACAGCCATAAGACCGGCTATGATGTACGGAACTGAATGTTGGGCAGTGAAAAAGAAAGAGGAACAACGAATGCATGTGGCGGAAATGAGAATGCTTAGATGGATGAGTGGAGTGACAAAGAAGGATAAAATTAGAAATGAGTATATTAGGGGAAGTCTAAGTGTGGCACCAATTGATATGCCAAAATGAGAGAGCATAAGTTAAGATGGTTTGGTCATGTTCAACGTCGAGACGTTAATCACCCAATACGAAAAATAGCTGAAGTGCAGATTCCTGGAAGGAGTAGGAGAGGAAGACCAAAGAAGACCTGGGGGAGCCGATAAGGCAGGACATGTTGGTAAAGGGGATTAACATTGATATGACCCAAGATAGAATTGTGTGTAGAAATGCAATTAGGGAAGCCGACCCCGCATAGGGATAAGGCAAAGAGGGAATGAATGAACTTTTATTAGTTTTCCCAGGATTCGAAAAAAATTTTGAAGTTTGCGCCTTTCTCCTCAACAATGGAAGATCATGAATTTCTGATTTTACAGAAAAATTACGTATTGGTCTGTTAAGTAAAATGGAAATACAATAAAAACTCATTCCCTAAACTAAATTACGTTAAAAGAGAATTTACCTTCTTTGTGTAATTGGCGAATGTCGTCAATAATTTCAATATTTCTTAAAATTTTATTGTATATTCCAAAAGATTTATTTAAGTTAATGACAGTAGTAAACTAACAGTTTTGGTTAATCTTGTAAATAAAATTAAAATAATTGTATCGTTGCAAAATCTATTAGGAGACCTTTCAAATAAGGTATCCCGTAACCTCGATTTGCATTTAAACACGTCAACGTTTGCGTTTAAACACGTCAACGCCAACACTGATGAGGTAATGTCCAACAAATATATTTATACTCCGTCCCAAACCCTTTTTTTCGTGCGTCATTAATTTTGACGTCATATACGATTTTAAGAATGTCGCAAAGCATTACTTGACATTTTAATTAAATCTGACACTGACTGTTGTCAGAATATTTATACTTATATAAACATCAATATTTATACAAATATTTGCCAAAATATTAATATTTAAAATAGTTTAATGTAAAATTAAATAAATATAATATCAAATTTTACTATACAATGCCCGAATATACCGAGAATATTATAATATGACATGAAATATTTATATTTACGTAGTTGACAAATTTCTAACTTAGAAATTACAATTGTCATTTTACCATATGATCGATTATTTTTGTGTCAAATTATCTTACTCGCCTCATTAATCGGTTATCTAATTACTGTAATCGCCAACCAATTGTACATCTATAATAAGTATACAGTGATGAGCGCGCTAATAACCGGCAGAATAACGCAAAAGATGGAATACATAATACATTGCGAAGTAAAGAGAGATGAAACTATTAGAGGTGGAAATTATCGGTATAAACGTATAAATTAACATTACATTACAGACTTTCCCACCTTTAGACGTCTGTGACGGGAGTATTTTATAAAATTCTACTGTCACAGTAACAGTTGTCATATTCCTTCAATACGTCTAAAGTTGGGAAACTATGTAATGCAATGTTAATAATTTATACGTTTATCATCATCATCGGTGGCGTTACAGCTCTTTATGAGCCAAAGCCTTCTTCAGAACAATCCTCCATTCGCCCCTGTCTCTGGCAACTCTTCTCCATGCTCTAATTCTCGTCTCTAATCAGTTTCTAGGTTGTCTTGGTACCTAAGTCTCGGTCTTCCTCTTGCTCGTTGTCCTATCGGCCCTCTTCGGTCAAAAACTTTTCTGACTATGGCATCTTGGTCAGTTCTTGGTCATTCTGAGTAAGTGACCAAGTTTATGAGCCGTACGTTAGCACTGGTCTTATTAGTGTTTTGTAGACAGTCAATTTACCAATTTAATTTTTCTAGGTATTTTTCTTTTAATTTCTTCACTGACATTGTTATCTCTATTTAGCAGCGGGCTTAAGTATATGAAGGTGTCGACACCTTCCAGTTCTAGGTCGTCAATTATTATCCTTGTAGGTGTCGAGTTGCTTGACCTAGTGCAACACATATATTTGGTCTTTTGAACATTTATATTTAGCCCCATTCTCTGTGCAGATGCTCTTAACGACCGAAATGTTCCAGTCAGAGGTTCTTTAGATCATCCGACAATTTGTACTGATTTGTTAAAGATAGTACCATTCGTATTAATTTGGTACTCTCGAATTATTTTTTCTAATGCCAGGTTAAATAAGAGACACGATAGTCCATTCTTAGTCTTAGTCCATTTTTGCAATGGAAGGGTCTTGAGAAATCGTTTTGGATCTTTACCATGCTCTCTGCTCCTGTGAGCGTAAGTTCAGTTAATTGGACAAGTTGAAGTGGTATTTGAAATTCTACCATAGCAAGTAGAAATTTACCTTTATTAACTGAGTCGTATGCGGCTTTGAAGTCCACGAATATGTGGTGGGTGTCGACGCCCACGTTTATTTATACGTTTTATTTATACGTTTACACCGATAATTTCCACCTCTACTAGTTTCATCCCTCTTTACTTCGCAATGTATTATTAGCGCGCTCATCACTGTAAATCCATTTTAATATGCAATCACCCGTCAAGGAGTACATAATTTTCTAAGTTCAATGTATAATAATCACAGAGGTACGTTTTTTTATGTCACTTTCAACTGTAATGCGTTAGAGAGAATTCGATAATCTGTGACTTACTGAAAAAAGAATGTGTGTGTACTTTGTACGCACGTGAGAAGTTATACTTCTATTATATGATTTCAACGAAATAAATATACTTAAAAGTTTATTTGTATTTTATTTAATTAATAAACTAATTTTGATATTACCACTGTCAAAATTTTTTTATTAAAACAACACCAAAAATTAAAAAATAACAATCGTCCGTGTCAGGATTTGAACCCGGGACCTTCGCATTATGTAGTCGAATGCTCTACCAATAATCCATCAGGATTGCTTTTACGGTTTCTGGGACGTAATTACAAATGACGGTGACAAATAGATCAAGTGAAGTATTAAAAATAAAAATGTTTAAAATACTTATTATCTTACTCCCAAGGAAGACAAATCCAAAGACATAAAAATTATAATAAATATATTTACTAAAACACTAATATATTATTTTCAAACCTTAGTTGCGCTGATACATACATAAATTGGATGATTTAGCAACTAACAACATACTGCCGGTGTGAGCATGCGCCAGGGAATGTAAAAATTCACCCTCGTGCCTAAAGAAGTATAACTTGAAAAATGTTTGGGACGGAGTATAATAACAATTGATGCCCATTCAAATATTAAAACTGACGTGTTTTACGATTTGGTTTTAAAGCCGTCTGTTTCTGAAGTAATAAAGGTTATAGCGGGATACGATGGTAAAATCTAAACTCGGCTGGATTCTTACTTGGGATTTGGCAATCGAAAGTACATATTTAAAACCCCCTAACCAAATTTTTAGCTCCCTATGTGGACCCAAGTGCCCCCTATCGCAAAAAACTGTTTTTTCGAAAACAATTTTTTTGAGCGATCTGTTACTTTAAAAAATATAAAAAAAATTGTGGATGTATACTGTTATGCCCAAAAATATACTGATTTTTTTTCAGATTTTTTGGATCAAAATTGAAATCAGGAAAATTTTTTGAATTTTTCAAAAAAGTTTTAGGCTATGTAAGTAATTTTTGGCTAGCTGCTAAATAATAATTTTTAGTGCATATTTTTCCATTATTTTGAAAGGCTGGGACAGATTTGCCATTTTCTCGCCGGAAATTCCTCAAAATGCGAAAAAACCCATTTCTTAGGGGAGGTAGAAACATCAAAAAAGTGTTTTTTTTTCGAATTGTAAGGAAGTGCAGGAGAGAAAATGGCAAATCTGTCCCAGCCATTCAAAAGAACGAAAAAAAATACACGAAAATATAATTATTTCGAAGTTTGCCAAAAATGACTTACATAACTAACAACATTTTTTTTTGAAAAATTCCAAACATTTTCGTGTCCTCAATTTTAATTTAAAAATCTGAAAAAATCAGTATACTTTTGGCATAACATTGTATGTTCATAATTTTTTCAGATTTTTTAAAGCAAAGGATCGCTCAGTAAACGCTAAAAATATGAGGGGGAACATAAAAAAAGGGTTTTTCGAATTTTTACGAATATTTTCGAATACCTTCGCCACTTAAAAGAATGGAAAAAAACACACTAAAAATAATTATTTCTCAGCTAGCCAAAAATTACCTACATAACCTAAAAAATTTCTGAAAAATTCAAAAATTTTTCTGAGCTCAATTTTAGTCCAAAAAGTCTGAAAAAATCAGTATGTTTTATGGAATAACAATATACATTCACAAATTTTTTCACATTTTTTAAAGCAACAGATCGTTCAAAAATTAATTTTTTCACAAAAACACCTTTTTACGATAGGGAACACCTGGGGTAGTGTTGCCAGGTCCGATTTGTTTTAAATCGGTACATAAGGTAAAACAAATCGTGATTTAGGGTTGTAGATCGGGACAAACAAACAACAATAGTGCAGTAAATGACCGTATTGGAGTATAATTTTCAGGGTCAACTCCGAATTGCATGAAAATTTGGTTTTATGTTCTACTTACCGTTTGCTTCAAAGTTGAACGTGTACCGTTGGTTGCTTTTACTTAGGGGGTGACAGTTACCCCTTCTCGGGGGTGAAAAAACGCGCGTTGAAATAAGTCCCAAATGGATAAATTGACTTATTCTAAACAGTTTTTGATCTAGAGAATTTTTAACTAAGTCCACATTTTTCGAGTAATTTGCGATTAAAAATATTTATTTTTCCATTTTTTTTTTCGCAAATAACTCAAGAAGTAAGTATGTCATCGAAAAAAATATTCTTAGCAGAAATGTAGCTCGTAAAAAAATTGTGTGATCAGAAAGTCTATAAAACCAGTAAAAGCAAAGTGGTAGCCAATCAAAAATACGTTCTTATTCGTCAAATTCAAAATCGAATATTTCGTGAAGTAATCAAAAAATGAAGCAATTTTCGGGAAGAAATTATTAGAAATTATTTTAAGTGTTCAAAAAAATCTTTATTTTTGTTTCATATAAAAGTCCTTAGCATTCAAAATAAGTGAGTTACGTTCAAAATAAAGTTAGCCCCTTTTTTTGGTAAAAAAAAACGTGAAAATCTCCTCCTATTTAGCAACCTAAATAAAATTAATCGTTACCGGTTTACCATTTACTTTAAATGTGTATTGTTTATACGATCTGGAATGTTTACCGGTTGAAAGTGCTTATTTTGGAGAAAAAATTGGTTTTATAGTAAAAATATGGTCTAAAATATTGGAAGAAATGCCCTCTTTTCAAAATACCTAAAAAAGTATTAGTGATACGAAAAATCTCGAGAAAAAATGTAGGTTTTGCTTTTATAAATAATATGATAGTTTCAATTTGTTTTTCTGTAACACAAAAATTGGTTAAGATATGACTGTTCATATTTTGCATACACTCGTGATTAGTGACTCGTTCAGGCCCCTTCAACTTTAACTATTTCAAAAATAAGCCCTTCAAACGGGTGAAACTTACAGATCATATAAAAAATTCATAATTAAACTAAATTGTTTGTAAAGCGGTAACGATTAATTACATTTAGGGTGCTAAATACTGGGAGATTTTTACGATTTTTTACCAAAAAAAAAGGGGTCAACTTGATTTTGAGCATAACTGGCTTAGTTTTGATACTAGAGACTTTTTTAAAACAAAAATAAAGCTTTATTAAACACTTAAAAAAAAGTCTTAATGGGTTTTTCCCGAAAAGTGCTTCATGTTTTGGTTATTTCACTTTTTGAAATATTTGTTTTTGATTTTGACGAATAAGAACGTATTTTTCATGAGCAAAAACTTTGCTTTTGCTGGGTCTATAGACTTTACGAATTCATAATGTTTTTCCATTTTTTTATATGCTACATTTTTGTTAAGAATATTTTTTTTCGATCAAATACTTTTTGAGTTGTTTGTGAAAAACCGCCTGAAAACGTGATTTTTTCTCGAAAAATAAACATTTTCAATTGCAAATAACTCGAAAAGTATTACCTAAGTTAAAAATTTTTATAGAACTAAAGTTGCTTAGAATTTATCCATTTCCGGACTTATTTTAAACGTGCAGACTTTTACCCCCGACTAGGGATGACTGTCACCCCCCGAGTAAAAACAACCAACGGCACAAGTTCAATTGTGAAGTGGACATTAAGTAGAACCTAAGTCCAAATTTTCACGCAATTTGGAGTTGACCCTGAAAGTTACACGGTATCGCCGTATTTCGCGTTCATTTACTGGACTACATGGTGTTTCTATAATCTGTATTTAATCCTGCATAATCATAATAATCAGACGAAATTACAAAACAAAATCGTAGATTAAGTGAATTATTTATTTTTTATTAAAATTATATTTTTCATTCGATTTTGCCTTTTTGGAGTGCCTTGTTTTTTATAACATAGTTATAAAATTCACTGCAAGTCATGCTGAAATTGGTTTTCATTGGTAAAATTTATCGGGACATTTAGTGTCCCGATCAGGTACAAATCGGTACGCGTCCCCAGACCCTTGAAAATCGGGACGTCCCGCGCAAATCGGGACACCTGGTAACGCTAACCTGGGGTAACATAGGGAGCAAAAGATTTGGTTAGGGCGTTTTTAAATATGTACTTTCGATTGCCCAATACCAAGTAAGAATCCAGCCGAGTGCAGATTTTGCCATCTTATCCCGCTATAGCCTTTATTCTATACTTTCTCAGCATAGTTTACTAAGTACATAATTTTGGTTAACCCCGTAGAAATAAATATTCGAATAATACATCGTTGCAAAGCCGATGAGAAGACCTTTCAAACGAGACATAACTTGCTATACGGTTCCGTTTAAAACTATCAGTCACAGTGGCCATATTACGTCACCTGTTTTGACTAGTTAAGAGGTCTACGTCCGTTCATTTCCGCCCTCCAAATTTCACTAATATAAGTATAACCCTTCAAAAGATACGAGGGGGAGGGAACTTTTGGCTAGCACTGTATATAGGTATAATTTATAAAACTATTTTAATATCTCCACAGCACCAACATTTAAGTTTTAGTGTTAGTTCATTCCTATAAGTGGATATCATAAAGTCAGATGAAATTTAAAATTCGGTTCTAGATAATTAGATTCTTAAGGCATGTATGCATCATTATGCTCGCGCTCCTCTTGCGTACCTGCAACTTCTCCAATAAGTGGGTACGTTCGCGATCCCGAACCGTGCAACAGTGCGAGCTCCGCCTCTGCGCTCCATTCGTTGGCGGCTTAAGGCACGTATCCACTTCTCTTGCTCTCCGCGCTTCCTGCAACTGCTCCAATAGATACGGCATGCTTTCCTCTACATATGAACCGCCACCGATTGGAGCACTGAGGCGAAGCTCGTTCGCGGGAGCGCGAACTTATCCACTATGTGGAGCAGTTGCAAGGAGCGCAGGAGGTTCGCGAACATAGTGGATACGTGCCTTTATATGTAGAGGAGCGCATGCCGTATCCATATGGCTTTTCAACGCTTCTCAGTTGTTTATTTGCTGTCAGATTTGCTGTATAATCTGTGTATAATCTTAATATACGACATATGACAAGTGCCCGAAACAAATGAAAAGCGTTGAAACACCCTATTGAAGCAGTTTCAGGGAGCGCTGAACGCAAGAGCTTCGCGATCATAGTGAATACGTGCCTTTATATACTACGAGTAATACTATTGCTTGAATTTTCTTTTATTGATAATAATAATTCTTTTGACTTAAACTTTTCATCTTAACTTTATCTCTACTATTAATACAATTATGTTGCATGGTTTTATAAAGTAATTATTTGTTCTTCTCCTCCTCTCCTTTTTCTTCTTCTTCTTCTTCTTCTTCTTCTTTTTCTTCTGTTTTAGGAAAATATCTTGCTTTTTCAAAGTTGCAATCTGTGTTATTATACTGATTTCATATCGAGTTGGGGGGGGGGTCTTCCGGGTGGTCTGCTGGTGTTTGGTTTCTCTTCTTTTGCAATCGTTGCAAGAATATTCTCACCTATTCTATTGATAAAAGGAAAGAACTTAACGAAGAAAAGAAGAATTATGCACTATAAACGGGCAGCATTTTTTCGATTTTTCCAGTACTTTTTGTCCAAAAACTAAACTGTGTCAATATCCATACCGTTTTATTTAAATGTAGTCTGCGTGGGGCGAACACCTGACAGTAAATAATGACAACGCATTTTAATCTAAGCACGATATGGACAAGCTAATGAACCTTGGATGATGAATACATTATCGGTAGTGTTACTTAATAGATACATTTTTTATGATCTTGAAGCCAGTGGATTATTGGTTTGTGGTTTTTAATTATATAAATCATTTAAACTAAGATGGGCATGTCAAATACCGGAATTGATTTATAAATAGATTTTAGCAATTTTCATATTTGCGTAGCTAATTCCAGTATTTAAGTTTTCGTCAAATATAAACCACACAATTATAGGTAATAAAGGTCAAATAATAATGTTAAAAATATCGCGATAATAACTAAAAACAAAGAGATAGAAAATATAATAGAAAAAAATACTCACAAGTTAGTCCCATATAATCTTACGTTAATCATCCCACTTAAAAATTTGGTCATTTTTAATGTCTCATATTTCCCAAACCTGTTGGCCGATTTAAGTGATTTTTTTAATATGTTATAGCCTCATTCTATAACAACATCGCTGTAATAATATTGTTGCTAAGCAGGTAAATCTTTATTGTATACCGGGTGTACGAATCAAACTGTGTTTTTTTCTCAAAGTTAGCATCACCCTGTGGAATATTCTAGCATTATAAAATACTGAAATTAAAATTAGACTGCAGGTTTTCTTAATATTTTGTATTTTGATTCATTCGTTTATGTTGAACAATAAAAAAGTTAGGTACTTTAACAACTAGACATGTTCTTCATCAATACACGGTGTTTCTAAATAAGTGCGACAAACTTTAAGGGGTAATTCTGCATGAAAAAACAATGACAGTTTGCTTTATAAACGTATGTTTGCAAATGTTTTGTTTCTGAGATACAGGATGTTGAATTTTTTCTTACAAACTGACCATTTATTTACTGCTCTAAAACCAATTGAGATATGCCAATGAAATTTGGTAGGTTTAAGAGATAGTTATTGCGGATTTTTGACATAAAATTAAGAATTTCATATTCACCATTAGCGTGCATACGGGTAATATGACTGGGTAATATGACCCATGACTGGGTAATATGACCCGTATGCACGCCAATGGTGAATATAAAATTCTTTATTTTATGCCAAAAAATCGGCAATAACTATCTTTTAAAATCCACCAAATTTCATTTGCATATCTCAACTGGTTTTAGAGCAATAAATAAATCGTCAGTTTGTAAGAAAAAAATTCAACATCCCTTATCTCGGAAACGAAACATTTGCAAACATACGTTTAGAAAACAAACTGTCATTATTTTTTCATGCAGAATTACCCCTTAAAGTTTGTCCCACTTATTTAGAAACATCGTGTATTGATGAAGAACATGTCTAGTTGTTAAAGTACCTAACTTTTTTATTATCCAACTTAAACGAATGAATCAAAAAACATAATGTTAAGAAAGCCTAAGGCTATAGTAGGGTTTTATTTTAGTATTTTATAAATCCTAGAATATTCTACAGTTTGATGCGAACTTTGAGAATAAAACACAGTTTGATTCGTACACCTGGTAATACAATAAAAATTTACCTGTTTAGCAACAATCAGGCCATAACATATTAAAAAAATTACTTAAATCGGCCAACAGCCTTACAAAATATGAGACATCAAAAATGACCAAATTTTTAAGTAGGTCGATTTCTATGCACGTAAGTTTAGTACAAAACATAACAGAAATAAGAAACTGTTTAAGTTTGATCCCTTATATTATTAATGCCCTGTCACAATAGCGATCTATTATTAATTATATCCATTTATTTATTATATTTTGTATAATATAACGGCTCAACTAAAAACTGTTCTATACCTATAATACAAAATGTTAAAACACAAACTTACCATAATTTTCGTCATAGATATTATGTTACTGATTGCTACCTTGTAGCAGTAAAAACGAGAAATGGGCGGGGAGAGTGAGACAGAGGCAGGGCCGTAACTACCATTGGGGCAACCGGGGCAGTGCCCCGGGGCCCCCGGCCAAGAGGGCCCCCGCAGGGGCCCCCTTTGGTTGGCCGTGCATGGATTGTAACGAGGTCAAATAAACTTTTTAAAGTACTTTCAGTCAAGTTCTACTTCGAGTTGTCCGATTGTAATAAGTACACGGCATATTAATTCTAACACCCGTGTTGAGCTGGCCCCCCCCACTTGCAAAAATTAAAAAACAAATAGCCCTGATTTATGAGCTATTTATAAATTTTGAGCTCGTTCCACTGAGCAGGAATTTAATACCCCAGTGGGGGGGGGGGGGGGCTGAGTCAGCCCCCCCCACTACTTAAAAATAGGAATATTGAATCGGTTTTTGCGGCAGAATTACGAGCTATTTATAAGCTCTTGAAATTATATAGTTTAGATTTTTGAGCTCATCCCCTTCACCCCCAAACAACCCTTTAATTGATTTAACTTAAGAGAAAGATGCTGAGAAAACTTAAAATATATCGTATTGCGGATATAATTCCTATAGCTTATATACTCTAAGAATAAACTATTAAATCAAGGGCATTTCGATTATTGAGCTACAACCCCTTCGCAAGAAAACCACCCTATCTTCCCGGCTTAAGAGAAAGTTGTACTTAAAATGCGTTAAACTAATTATTTGGCGACTACATATCATTTAATAATTTATAAGCTTCCAAATTACGCGCATTTAGATCAGTAAATTGCAATTTATTTTGTATAGTGCAGTCACTGAAGGTAAAAATTAACGATTACCTTCAATTTCGGTGAACCTTCATCGATTTTCACGAAAATTGGTCAGTGGTTAGAGGATACGTCAAGAAACAAAGGTGACATGGTACCACCTTGCGCCTTTACCCTGAGGGTGGATACCGCCCCTTCTCCGGGGTGAAAGTTATTTTATAAAAAATAACTGCACAAATCAATAAAAGAACAAATTAAAAGCAAAATTTATTATATAAAGTTAATAAAATAAGTCAATACTTTTTAAGTTATTAAAGATCAAAAATTTTAATTATTTGTGAAAAAAAAAATGCATGTTTTGAAGAGGTTTTTTGTAAATCACTGAAAAACTGTAAGTTTTTACAAAAAAGTTAATAGTAGTTTAATTCGTATAGCTTATATTTTAAGAATAATCTCTAAAATCACGCGCCTTTCGATTATTGAACTACAACCCCTTCGCAAGAAAGCCATCCCATATTCCCGGCTTAAGAGAGGGTTGTACTTAAAATAATTTAAATTAATTATTTGTCGACTATATATTGTTTAATAATTTATGAGCTCGCAAAATATACGCATCTCAATTATTGAATTGCCATTTTCTTTCTATAGTGCAGTCACTGAAGGTAAAAATCAACTATGACCTTCGATTTCGGTAAATCTCCATTCATTTTTACGAAAATTGGTGAGCGGATTTTGATACTACAACTTTTTCTGGATCATATTTTTGATGGGTATTTTTAAGTACTTTGACAAGTATTTAGTACCTAAGTGTTATAAATTGCATCTTTTTCCCGTTAATTAAGCTTGAACCCTTAGATTTGAACAGTCGCGGAAAAAAATATACATTTAATTACCAATAACTTACTTTAAATTAACATTAAAGGTTTTTCAAGTAAGCAATTTATTATATTTTTTATTAGCTTTAATTTTAGTGATGAAAACTTTTTTGTAAAAACTTACAGTTTTTGAGTCATTTATGAAAAATCGCTCTAAAGCATGCATTTTCTTTCCGAAAATTAAAATATTTGATCTTTAATAACTCAAAAAGTATTGATTTATTTTAATCACATTATGTAACAAATTTTGCTTACAATTTGTCCCTCTCTCGATTTGTGGGGTTATTTTTAATAAAGTAATTTTCACTCCCGAGAAGGGGTGACATATACCCCAGGCTAAAACCCCAAGTTGTTATTGTCAATTCGTGAAAATAAATGGAGATTTACCGAAATCGAAGGTAATAGTTGATTTTTACCTTCAGTGACTGCACTATAGAAAGAAAATGGCAATTCAATAATTGAGATGCGTATATTTTGCAAGCTAATAAATTATTAAACGATATGTAGTCGCCAAATAATCAATTTAAATTATTTTAAGAACAACTCTCTCTTAAGCCGGGAAAATGGGGTCGTTTTCTTGCGAAGGGTTTGTAGCTATATAATCGAAAGGTGCGTGATTTAAGAGTTTATTCTTAGAATATAAGCTATACGAATTAAACTACTATTAACTTTTTTGTAAAAACTTACAGTTTTTCAGTGATTTACAAAAAACCTCTTCAAAACATGTATTTTTTCACAAATAATTAAAATCTTTTATCTTTCATAACTTAAAAAGTATTGACTTATTTTATTAACTTTATATAATAAATTTTGCTTTTAATTTGTTCTTTTATTGATTTGTGCAGTTATTTTTTATAAAATAATTTTCACCCCGGAGAAGGGGCGGTATCCACCCTCAGGGTAAAGGCGCAAGGTGGTACCATGTCACCTTTGTTTCTTGACGTATCCTCTAACCACTGACCAATTTTCGTGAAAATCGATGAAGGTTCACCGAACTTGAAGGTAATCGTTGATTTTTACCTTCAGTGACTGCACTATACAAAATAAATTGCAATTTACTGATCTAAATGCGCGTAATTTGGAAGCTTATAAATTATTCAATGATATGTAGTCGCCAAATAATTAGTTTAATGCATTTTAAGTACAACTTTCTCTTAAGCCGGGAAGATAGGGTGGTTTTCTTGCGAAGGGGTTGTAGCTCAATAATCGAAATGCACGTGGTTTAATAGTTTATTTTTAGAGTTTATTTTAAGTTTTCTCAGCATTTTTCTCTTAAGTTAAATCAATTAAAGGGTTGTTTGGGGGTGAAGGGGATGAGCTCAAAAATCTAAACTATATAATTTCAAGAGCTCATAAATAGCTCGTAATTCTGCCGCAAAAACCGATTCAATATTCCTATTTTTAAGTAGTGGGGGGGCTGACTCCGCCCCCCCACTAGGGTATTAAATTCCTGCTCAGTGGAACGAGCTAAAAATTTTTAGTTTGCGGAATATGAGAGCTCATAAATAGCTCATAAATCTGGGCTATTTGTTTTTTTTAATTTTTGCAAGTGGGGGGGGGGGCAGCTCAACACGGGTAATTCTAACAACTTCAATGATTGATTTTAACCTGTTTCACCTGCACCATTATAAAAAAAATTTGTCCCAAAATATCTCCATAAAGTCACCTTATTTTCTTTGCTTTCAAACCACAAAGCAGCTCCGACTTTTAGATGGCTTCTTATAATTCCTTTGCCGTCTTCGAAGTTCAGATATCGAATATCGTTTTCTAAACTAAATCCCCGCCAAATTGAATTCTGCTCTCATTATTAGAGCTGTATACAATTACTTTCTGACGGTCTCCTCCCTTTTGACCAGGGCCGGACTGGCTCCTAAAAAAGGCGCCAACCCAAATTCTAAAAAAGGCGCCAACCCAATCTCTAAACAAAGGCGCCAGACCCCCTTCTAAGCTTTTGCATCAAACTTTTTTGAAATCCTAGTGCATTAGGCCTGGATCCCGCGTACCAAAAAAAGTTGTATAATAGCAAGCTGAAAATTTGTTAATAGGTTAACGATGTCTAGTCGGATAAACTTGGATGTATGGGAACACTGGAATATGTGAAGTTTTAATTGTGGTAACAGGTTAAACATTTGAAACGTCAGACTACGAAAACTGTCACATGTATTTTGTCGGACAGAACTTCCAATTTATTTTTTACTCACTCATTAAACTCTCATGGAAAAATCAGACTGGTACCAACTGAGCATTTTAATAAGTCAGACACGTAGAACATGTTAAATGACAGAAATTATGTTGGTGATAAATAGCAGTCTGATTTTTGCATAAGAGTTGAATGAAAGGGAAACAAATTAATTGGAAGTTCTGTCCGAAAAAATACATAGGACGTTTTCGTAGTCTGACGTTCCAAATTTTTAACCTGTTGTACAATTAAAACTTCCCCTGTTCCAGTGTTTCCAAACACAAGTACATCAAAGTTTGTCCGATTAGACACTGTTAACTTATTAACAAATTTTCAGCTTGCTATTATACAACTTTTTTTGGTACGCAAGATCCAGGCCTACATGTAAAGTAAATTAATATTACTTGTGAATTTTTTTTAGTTTAATATTAATTTAAAACAATAAAGTAATTTACCATTTTTCAACTGCTTCTACAGAAGAATCTACTGGTTCAAAAACATTGATCAACAATCATGATCATTGGTGTTCAACAGAAGGTACTTTTAAAATTATTTCGAATTCTTAGAGCGCTCTAAAATAGCAGAGTAAACCTCGATAAAAAAGCCGCAATCACACTGTTTCAGGTGATCCGTAAATGAGCAGTGAATGGCCTAATGTCAGTCGCTCGCAAACGGAGCCCTCGGAGAACTGGCGAAAGTCCTTTGTAATTCAAGCCTTAGCGTGGGCAAGGGCTCACTGCCTCACCGGACAGTATAATTCTCTCCTAATCGCGGGAACTATATGGATAAGTATTTAATCACTTAGGAAAAAATAAAACAAAACGAAGTGGGAATGGAGCGTGTCACCGGTGGTGGTGCAGCTTTAACAAGGTATGAATGAGATGATAAGGTGTTCATTCTAGTAGAGGGAACAAAGGAAAAATTCTAAGCGAAGAGGGAAAGAGGAAGAAAGAGACTATGATCTTCGGAAGAATGGGATCTGTTCGAAGATCTCCGGTCAGTGGTAGGGACCTGACCAAGACGGATCTCCCAGGGGAGACAACCTTGCAAAGGAGCTCCTCACTAATGGTAAGAACAATGGATAAACTTACCAGAGTTTCAAATAATTTAGTGAAACTAATGTCCGACCATACAAACACGAAGGTCGAGATCAAGAATGAGGTAAAAAACTTAAAGATAGTCACCAAATACATGAAGAGCAATCTCAGACAAGTCGCCCTCGGCAGCATTGAGAAACGAAATAGAATAGTAGAGCACACCGGTGAGGAAGAAACGACTAAGGAAACGGCAGGAGTGTCCACACAGGTCGGCTTCGAAGAGTTCTTTCCCGAAAAACTTAGTGAAGAAGAGATAGAAATGATCGCAACGGTTCTGAACTCAGGAGAAAGAGGCTTTAAAAAATAAAGGACATCATAAAGATGGGAAGAAGCTCACTATAGGGTCGCCAAACCGGGAAGATAGGATAAACCTACATGCGACTTAGTAGTGGTCATGGAATCAGTGAGGGGGAAAGGTTTCACGACCTGACAAGGAAAAACAGGAACTGGGAGTATATGCAGGAGGTACATACAGACCAGGAAAGGAGGAGTACTTCCAACTTAGTACTATAAGCACGATGACAAGGACGGGTCAGAAGGAAGAGAACCGGGAAAATCGTCAGAATATTTTCATGGTCCCTGTAGAGAAAAGGGTGACGGAAATCGACGGGGACAAGAGACTACTGGCAGTTATTTCTAAATTGAGGAAAGACATGGAGAAACTGGGGACCAGAGAGGCGTCCCTAAGAGTAGTGGGGGCTACAAAGGTAGGAACTTCAGGAAGCTCCTGGAAGTTACATTTATGGGTATGGACTTTCACCTCGCGCAGGTGGAGTATGAATGCGAGGAAAGTAGGATGTAGACGCAGAAGGTGATCATGAATGAAGGTAGAAAATCCCATGCCGAATTGCTCAAGCAAATAAAGGGTAGCCTAGACACAAAGAAGGAGGCGATTAGCATCACAAGCGCTAAGAATACTACGGACGGGACTTCACCCTCAAAGTGGCAGGGAAAGAACAGGCCAAGCGCCTGAAGAAGAATATCGTGGCCTGCACGGAGGAAGGGAAAATAGAGAAGGGAACACAAACGACATGGTCGGACTGACACACATCACAGCCAAGAAGCCTCTGGAAAGAAAACATATACCAATTGACTGGAACTCGTGCAAGATTCGAGAGAGACTGCATGCCCAGCGCTGCTTTAGATGTCTGCAGTTCGGGCATAGTAAAACCGACTGCAAGGGAGAAAACATGACGGACTCCTACTACAGATGTGGCAAAGGGGGCACCAGGCACGATAGTGTAGTAGTAAGGCGACTTTTTGCGTCACTTGTAAAGAATCCGGTCACAGAGCCGACAGCTTACAGTGCTCGCAGTATAAAAAACTCATTCTCGAAAAGCGGGGGCTTAAGAGACACCTGGCCACAAGGGATGAGGAAAGGGTGGATGAAAGCACCTAGGACCAGAACTCAGACAGCCTATAGGTATGTTAGAGAGATAAGAACCATCTAATTCGAAGTTCCTTTAAATAAATATGGGAAGGGCGAGGGCCGCTCACGACGTTGCAGAGGTACTCACACGAAGGGAATGTTATCACATTTAGTCTCTCAACAAAGAATCATTAAAGATAAGAGATCTAACGTGACCATATACGTGATGAACCGAGGAGTTGGCATCACCAGACACTTTGTTAAGAATCGGTATGTTGAAGTACAAGTTTGATACCTGATGGTGTGCAATTGCTATGTTTCACCAAATGTCCCGCTTTGAGTATATGAAGAGTATATTGACTCGATTATCCAAGAGGCTGGGACGGAGAGTGTACCGGTCTCCGGTTACCGATGGTAAAACCCATCGTCTATTTGTTGACTTCAAAGCCGCGTACGACAATGCTAAGAGAACAGTACTATACCAATCAATACATGAGTTTGTTACACCAGAATAACTCGAATGACCAACTTCGACCAACTAGAATGACAATGTCTGACTTAAAAGAGTGCGTAAGTACAGAGAAATATAATTCTAGAACTTTTGAAATAAAGGATGGACAAGGGGATGCGCCGGTAACCTGAATGTGAACGATCGTCCATGGAACCAAAGAGTTCAAGATGGGAGAGGGAAATACCTATGAAAATGGATCCATGCACCTACGTTCGTAGGTAATAGTAAATACTTTCCGGACATCTCGCTGGTTTCAACGTTACTTCTAAACAGGGTCGTAAGCTGAACTGTTTTAAAAGAAGAATCACTCAGCTTACATAAATATGTGAGTTTTGAACTAGCGAGCAAAAGGAAGAAACCGAAAGATGAAGATATCGATCTAAAGAGATTTTTAAATGAGTAAGTCTTTGTGGGTGCTTTTAGCTTGATTGGTCTGAGATGCGAGGATGTGAGTGAATTGATCGAGGATCTGAGTGGGGCACCGGAGTTGGCTTGTGTTAGGTCAAATGGGTGGTATGAAAGAAAATAACCGTACTGGTAGAATGAGGCGCTTGAATATCAGAGAACGAATTGTATGAGAGTAAGAATGGAGTGGAAGAGGTTATTAAAATTTCAAGCAGGAAAAAGATAATCAATGAATTAAAGCGAATGCAGAACCAGTACAGAAATGAGATTACATGATTGAAGAGAGAAAAGTGGAGTAACCTGCTTCAGGATCTCAAAAGAGGTATCTGGGGACAGTGTTTCAAGATGGTGTGTATCTAACAGAAGGGGAAAAGACACACTATCCCCTGCCCGAGGAGAAGAGACTGTTTAATACGGGAGCGCTTTCCTCAAGTGGAGAACAGACGTTTAAGTGTTACTTGTTTCATAGAGGCGGTACCCTTTACTGAGTTGGAACTCGGCGAGGCCGTTGGATGGATAAAGATCCGAAAGGTACATGGCATAGACGGAGTCATACCGGAGAAGCTAAGGCTCGCCGCACAACTGAACCATAAGAGGTCAGAAAAACCTTTGTGCCATTTTCGAGCTATGTGTGTTGGCCTTTGATTACCTGATACGAGTTGAATTTTGTTGTACCTACTGGCTTCATTATGATGTATGATTCTAGTGTGCAAAAATCCTGTATGTATGATTTAGTTATGGCGCGCAGAAAACTGCACTCATTAGGCCAATTGTGGGATGTAACACTATTGTAATATAATATAAACAGATGACATTGATACCTACGAAAGGCTCCTGAATCGTAAAATAGCCGCGCGACTCATCTAAGCTATTTATTATAACAGAAACCGTGGATACGAAAGGCGCCCGAATCTTAAAAATGGTCTTCGAGGGCGCCGCGCGTCCTCGGAGCAGATATTGATACCAACAAAAGGTCTTCGAGGGCGCCGCGCGTTGCATCTAAGCTTTTTATTATAATAGAAACAGCGGAAATTGATACCCACGAAAGGCGCTCAAATCGTAGAAATAGTCTTCGAGGGCGCCGTGCGTTGCATACAAGCAATTTATTATAATAGAAACAGTGGATGTTGATACCTACGAAAGGCGTTTGAATCGTAAAAATGGTCTTCGAGGGCGCCGTTCGTCGCATCTAAGCAATTTATTATAACAGGAACAGCGGACATTAATACCTACAAAAGGCGCCCGAATCGTAAAAATGGTCTTCGAGGGCGCTTCGCGTTTTCGGAGCGGATATTGATATCCATGAAAGGCGCCCGAATAGCCTACGTTATTTGATTATCTGATATCTGGTATTTTGTTGTACCCACTGGCTTCATTATGTAGGTTTCTGGTGCCAAACGGCGAAATCACAAGCAAGTAGAAACATTTTTTAGGGGAATGGTAGCTGCATCATATTTGTGTAACAGTTCAAAAAAAAATTTTTTTCAGCGTTTCATTTTTTTAATGGATAGATAGTAACCAAGGCAAAAGGCGCACCGGCCCGATGGCCGGTGGGCCGGCGGGCCAGTCCGGGCCTGCTTTTGACATTATCCTATCTCCTTCAATTGTTCTTCCACTTTTTCCATATCGAGTTTTAACGCATTCTAGAATTTTCTTCCACCTTTTGAATTTCCTGTATCGTCTCAGCAATCTGGTTTACCTCTTACTGTATTTTCTCTAAATAAACCTCCATATCTTCATATTTTTCCAACTCCCAACGAACAGTATCGTTCGTTGGGAGGCACTGAAGTCCTCATACCAATCTGAAAGATATTCCTCGAAAGTGACTCTAAAACCTCTCAATTCAACACGCTGGACTGGAAGACTTGATGCAGCCAATACATTGAAATGCAGATTTTGCGATGTTTTGAAGTGCCTTTTAAGTCTAGTTCTCACAAGTAAAAAAAGAAGTGAAAGAGACGAAGCAGCACCACTGAAAAATAGAAAATAGAATCATTCAAATTTGTTTTGTTACTAGTTGTACTAAATAAAATCCTTGACATCCTCAACATAGTCTCGAAAACACTGCAATCAAAATCTTTGTACCTTTTAACAGCTTACAGTTTACTTGAAGAGAGCTTCTTAAAACTAACTGAAATGAGAGGTCAATTTGAAGCCTTTTTTGAAGTGGCTTCAAATATGTGTCAACGTTGGGGAATACCATTAAAGTTCGCTCCAAAAAGAATGCAGAAGACGAAAAAACATTTCGATGAAGTGTGCGAAGATAAAAGACTTCAAGATCTCAAGTCATGCTTTAGAGTAACCGAGTTTTACTCAATGATCGACACATTATGCCATCAGCTAGACACTCGCTTTCAAGGAATGAAAGCAGTGTAAGATACGAACCGAATTGTTCAACCTGATTTTATTTTAAATGCCAACGAACAAGACCTTCAAAACAAAGCAATCAACTTCGTAAAACGTTTTCCAGATGATTCCAGATGAGAGATGGAGGGTTTACCCCCCCCCCCCCTTCCTCTGGGCGGTAAACCCCCGATACCCCAGTAGGGGGCCACCAGATCACCCATCAACATCGTAGTTACGGCCCTGGACAGAGGGGCACAAATATAGTTACCGAACCATTAATGTTCTTTTGCCCTCTCTGTCCGCGTTAACCGGTAGATAATTTCATTTTGTGCCCGTATCATTTAAAATCCCAGTTAACACAAATTTTGAGCTGATCTCTTATTTTACTGAGGGTGCGATATGTCACCCACCAACCTCTTTTAAAAAGCAGTACGGATGAAGATATAACACAGGAACAAGTTAAAAGATGTGATGAGTCTCTAAGTGCAGTCCCAACACTACCAGAATATGCACAAAATATAAACACCAATATCAACAAAGTAAGAACTAGCACTAATGAACCAACAATGCAACAAATAGAACTGGACATGCAAACTAAAAATGCATAAAGCAGCTGGCCCTGACATTATTTAAATAGAGTTGTTAAAAGTTTGTCCAAGCACAACGACAGAGCTAAGCAAACCACTCCTGCAAAGGGCCTCCGTAGAGGAAAAGTTTCCCAAAAAATGAAAAAAGAGACTTAATACATACTAAAGATTCCGAAAAAAGGTGACAAAAGATATTCTGAAAACTGCAGAGGAATCACACTTCTGTATACCATAAATAAATTAACAGTAATAATTATAGTCAACCGAAATAAAAGTTCTAAAAGACATTGGCTTGGACGGCAGAGACATTCACATAATTGCAAATTTGTATTGCAATCAAACAACATCAGTTTAAGAAGACGGTTTGGAATCACAGGCTCTTAAGAGGATCGGTACGTATTTTCGGCTGCAATGCTATTCATATGGGGATTAATTTTTTTCGAATCCTGAGAAAACTAATAAGTATTTTTGAAAAATTTAAACGCAGAATGAAAGATCACGTTATTAGCGAGGGCCGAAAGTCCGTGAGAACTTCTATAATGTTTATTTTAAATAAGTTACAGGAGTGAAAAACTAAGAGAAAATTTAGTGTGATTTTTAATTTCAAATATATCATTCAAAATAAACTTTTTATTTATTCTAAGGGACTTTCGGCCCTCGGTAATAATTTAGTCTTTCATTCTGCGTTTAAATTTTTCAGAAATATTTATTGGCTTTTTCAGGATTCGAAAAAAATATACACAATGCCGTGGTAATATTTTCCAAATCTATCTTTGTCTTACAACGCACTCAGCCGAATATAATATTGTCAGCATATATTGTCAGTCAGACACTGACAATCAGTGACAATTTTAAATTTTTGACATTGCATCGGGAATATGTTGAGTTATTGATTAAATATTATTGAAATATAGCGTATTTGATAAATAATTGATTTAAGACGTGAATTTAATAAAAAGGCATTTATTGTGTATTATTTGTGGAAGATCCAAGCAGAGAATACATCAGGATCATATATTCTGTGATCCAAGTATTTTGTTGTTAAAGATGTTCAAAATTGTAAGCGGTCCATAACAATATATTATTAAAAAATCAGTTTAACACTTTTCCTCTTTTCTCGATTGAGTATTAGTCTTTGTTGCAAAAATAAATTATTACAATCACTGAATACATAATTAATGAAAAAATTATCACATTTATTAACTGAATTAATAATTTCCATTTATAAAAATAACAGTTATCCAAGAACATTCAAAACCCATCTCTTTAAATTAATGATGACATTTTCAAGTAGAATGACATTCTAGTAATGTTTACATATCCATATCAGTGTGAATTTTACTACACGTAATTTGCCGTGTAAAGACAGAAAAAGTAGGGATACACGTAAAATATTTGCGAATTATGTACCCATAGCCTTAATATTAAAAGAAGTACGGAAGGATGCTTCTTGTCATCCCCGCTTTTCAACGTTTACTCCTAAAGAATTTTCAGAAATGCACGTTTTTAAAAACAAGAATGAATATTCGAAAATTCGAATTCGACGTATGAAACTCCACAATACTAGAACGTCTCAGCAACACTCCTGAGTTTATAAAAAGGATTAAGAAGAGAAAGCTGGAGCATTTCGGACATGTAATGAGATGTCCCAAATATAGGTTGCTGCAAAATATTATGCAAGGAAAAATAGAAGGCAAACGCAGTCCAGCACGAAGAAGAACCTCATGGTTGAAGAACTTGCGAGGTTGGTATTGGGTTGATACAAGCATGCTATTTATCGTGGCAGTGAACAAAACTAAGATATCCATGATAATAACTAACGTTCTGCACGGACATGATACATGAAGAAGAAGACTGATAAACAACTTGGAACCAATATTAAGGAAGGAACAAGCCGGCTTCAGATCAAATCTATCATGCAATTAGCACATTTAAAGTAATCGTAGAATAGTCTCAGGAATTCAGCTCTCCACTATTCATATGCTTTGAGGACTTGGGCACATACGGCCACATGGAAAGCACTAAAGGAAATAAGTAAATAAATAATAATCATCATCTAGCCTTCTGCGTCCAAAGATGAACATAAGCCTTCCCTAATTTCTTTTAGTCCTGTCGGTATTAAGTTTCCCGCAGCCAATTTCTAGTGATCCTTTTGATGTCGTCAGTCGATCATATAGGTGATCTACATCTGCTTCTTCTGACTGCTCGTGGCCTCCATACTATAATTTTTGTAGTCTCCGGATTTCGCTTCGTTTTTTTTGTTCTATGACTCCAAACTCAAATTTTTCAAAAACTGCTTTTATTGACCTCGTTTTATAGTCAAGTTTATGTACAGTATACGAGTATAAGACAGAAAACAAAAGTGAGAGATGTTAGACAAGAAGTTGCAAAATTGAAATGCAGATTTACTGGACACAATATAAGACAAAAAGAAGACCGATGGAACAAAATTCTCATAAATTGGAGACCATCGGAATTTAGACGCGGCAGAGGAAGGCTCCAAATGAGATGGGCAGATGATATCAAGAAGCATGTGGGCTCTAGGTGGATGACTGAAGCGACAGACCGAGAAGAATGGAAAGTGATTGGGGAGGCCTATGTTCAAGTATGGACCGAAGAAGGCTAATTAGATAGATAGATACGAGTGTTCCATGAATATACGACTGTTTTGGATTATCGCAATACCGAATATTTTACTGTTCATCATAAGAAGTACGTGCAACATAAGAAGATTATAGATCTTTTTATTGGAACAATTAGAGCAACTTACTTTCGTACTTCTTATGTTGCACAGTAAAATCGACATCCCCATCGAATAAGGTTGTAACTCATTTTTAGCGATTTTACAGAAGGGGTAAAAAACGAAAACAGAAATTTTTAAAAATTTGTAGCGAAATGATTTTTACACCAATGCGATATGATATTTATAACATAATAAGGGATTACTGTGAGATGTATGTTTTGTAATTTTATTAACTATTGAAAATCTTAAGTTTGAGATATAACCTTGAGATTAAAAATGAATATTTGTAAAAAAAGGTTGTAACTCGCCTAACAACCATTTTACACTATCCATGTTAATTATTTTTCCCGTTTTACTATTAAAAGGTTGTATGTTTTGAGTTATTAGCAGTATAGATAGGAGAAAATTAGTTTTTATGGTATATTTAAAGAAAATATCAACTCACAGCTTTCACAATTTTAATTGGAAATTAAAAACTTTACAATTAGTCCAGGGCCCATCTGTTTTGAGATGGACGTTGAGAGGTGACTCAAATTTTTTTGCAGAAATTGCTTGAAAATAACTCAAATAATAATATTTGAGTTATCCTCCCTCTCAAAAAGGTTCGGAACATTGTTTAAATAATTAAAATATCAAAAAATGAAGGAAAAATTCGATTTTTTTCTTCGTTTTTTGATTATAACTTAAGATGTACTAACTAAGATGTACTAACATAAAAGTTGCGTAATTAAATTTCCTACAATATAGAATTAGTTAAAAGTTAAAAAAATAGTCACCATTGTTGCAAAATAGCAATAATTGAAAAAAAAAACCATAAAAAAACAAGTATTCGCATTTTACGTTTTTCAACCATTTATGCTAAACTTATGACCTTCATATTTCACCCAGAAAAACTTTATGATACAGTAAAACAGTACTGTAAATTTCATTAAGATCGGTTCAACAGATTTTGCAAAATAAATTTTGCAATCCAGCTTTCGCAAAAACAATTCATTTTTTCAAAATGTTACAGGACTGAAAATAAAGCAGATAGCAAGTTGAATTTTTTTTGCGCATAGAAGTGTACTGTACCTTTCATTTGCAATTTGCAAAATTAAAATCGATTAGCTACCACGGCGTCAGGAATTTTTTTAAATAAACATTTATTATTGGTGCTACGCGCAGGACAGCGGTGTTCGATTCACATGAAGTTGATTTCCACCAAAATTTCTTCCAATCTTCATCTAATATATTATTTTCTTACTCCATATTTTGTTGTATTTTAATATTTTAATTCCACAAAAATCAAACTAACTTTATTATTGTTTGTGAAATATTGTTTAAACAATTGTATGTGTTTAAAAATAATAAACTTTTATTCTCAAGTTAAAATATATGAACAAACAAAGTTTTTGCTAAAAAAAGTGTTATTTCAAAGGATAGAGTATGTGTTTTTATTTTGCAATAAACAAATTTATTTATTTATTTATATCGAAATGTAATAAAAATTAAAATGTATCAATAATTATCAAAGGTCAGTGGAATGCCCAATCAGAGCAAACTATCCGGTGTCCTGCGCGCAACACCAATAATTAATGTTTATTTAAAAAAATTCCTGACACCGTGGTGGTTCATCGATTTTAGTTTTGCAAATTGCAAATGAAAGGTACAGTACATTTCTATAAGCAAAAGAAAAATTCAACTTGCTATCTGCTTTATTTTCAGTCCTGTAACAGTTTGAAAAAATGAATTTTTTTTGCGAAAGCTGGATTGCAAAATTTATTTTGCAAAATCTATTGAACCGATCTTAATGAAATTTACAGTGTTGTTTAACTGTAACATATAGTTTTTCTGGGTGAAATATGAAGGGCCTAAGTTTAGCATAAATGGTTGAAAAACGTAAAATGCGAATACTTGTTTTTGTATAGTTTTTTCCCAATTATTGCTATTTTGCAACAAGGGTGACCATTTTTTAAATTTTCAACTAACTCTATATTGTCGGAAATTTAATTACACAACTTTTATGTCAATACAACTTTTCTCGGAAATGAATACTCTTCAAGTTATAATCAAAAAACGAAGAAAAAAATCGAATTTTTCCTTAATTTTTTGACATTTTGATTATTTAAACAATGTTCCGGACCTTTTTGAGAGGGAGGATAACTCAAATATTATTATTTGAATTATTTTCAAGCAATTTGTGCAAAAAAATTTGAGTCACCTCTCAACGTCCAAATGTACGAATATTTTTACAGATGCACCCTGGTCTAAATAAGAATAATATTCTATCACTATGAAGAAAACATGGTATAACATATCTAAAAATTTTCGCATTTTTATTGCATATCTGTAAATATTTCATTTTAGACCATTTTACTTTATTTCTTTACTCTTTTACTATTAATATCTACTTCAAAATTAGCATGTGTGTCTTTAAATAGGTTAAAATTTACAATTTTTAAAATTGCATATTGTATCGTGGTTATCCATTGGTCTGGAGCAATATGAACTAATGTTTTTTTCATTTTTCTATAAGGGCATTTTTCTGAATCACCCTCGTTTTGTGAATGTGCTATTTCAAAAAAAAAATTAATGTGTAATGTTGATATTAAACTTTTTCACTACAGAGTTCGTAGCAAAAAGTATTCTATATATTTATTTTGTCCGCCGCAACTATAAAGAAGAAAAAAGTCCATAAATCCTTTTTATTTTCATTTCGATAAATTGACTTATGAGATGCAAATTAAACATACGTGCAACAAAGTTGTAACTCATTTAAAAACCTTGTTAATCGCCAAAGAAAGTAAATATTTAACATAGGGAGTATCCAGTGTTACTGCCTTTTTCACGCTAAAATGGTACAGTAAGTTAAAATAAAACTTTTTTCAATTTAGTATTATCCAAACTATTGAGAATTAAACTAAGTCGTTTATATTGATGTGTGCGCAATTTTTTGCTGAATTCGCCTGTGTTGAAATCTGAAAATAGATCTAACTTGAGTTACAACCTTGTTCGATGGGAGTGTCGAAATATTCGTTGTCGCGATAATCTAAGATAGTCGTATTCATGGAATAGACTGTAAATTTGGAAATGTACCAAAATGTGGAAAACATGATACATTGTGAAGTAAAAAGAGATGAAACTAGTAGAGTTGGAAATTATCGATATAAACGTATAAATTAAACGTATCAATTAACATTTCATTACATGCATAGTTTCCCACCTTTAGACGTATCGGAGGATTATGACAACTGTCATTGTGATAGGAGAATTTTATAAAATACTCAAACGTCTAAAGGTAGGAAAGTATGTAATGTTATGTTAATTGATACTTTTATATCGATTTTTATTTTCACAATGTATTTTTTATATTCTTTGATATTTTTTGCCGGTTATTAGCGCCCTTATCACTGTATAGAGAGCAATGTTTACATTAATAATCTAGCGAGTGAGTTTTCAGCTGAACGTAATGTGACCATGTCAAATACTTGGACCGTATTTTCTGGAGAAAAAGTTAAATCAGAAATTATATTTGGATTTGCTGGATAACATTTTAATACCTGAATTAGATGACCTTACCTTGGAGCAAAGGTGTAAAAGGTATTTTCAGCATTAAGGCAGTTCGTCACATTTATACTTTGCTTATAAAAGGATGGCTAAATGAATATTTTCCTGAACCACGCAGAGGACTGTATGAACCAATTATTTTTTAGCTCCAATTATCTGACTTACCGATGTTACCATTTTATGGTAGGGGAGCCCAAGCGGGGATTTTTGCATTTACTCGAGCTCGTCAGAATATCACATGGAGAGAAACCTTGTACCCTGTAAATGTACCTCTACCATGTATGGACTCCTAATACAGGGGTGTTCGTTAAGGGGGGTCCAAAAATTCTATCATTAGAAAAACTCGAAATCGTCAGATTAAGATAAGGTTAGTACATGCAGAACAGCGTATATTTAAAAAATCTGACGATTTGAGCGGGGCGTAAGAATATGGGCAAATGACAAACTCTACAAAAAAGCTAATATTTTGCGACATGAACGTCAGATCGAAAAACTGAAACAAAGGTGTTGAATATTTTTCAAAAATCTGTCGAGTGATACTAAACACGACCCACCAGGGAGAGTGGTGAAAGGGAACTTTAAAATTTTAAATAGGAACCCGGCGTTATTTCGCGAAATGAACATCAGATAAAATAACTGAAAAATACGTGTTCAATATTTTTTAAAATTCTATCGAATGACATCAAACACGACCAGCCACTTCTGGAGTGGGGGGTTACTTTAAAATTTTTTTCGATCTATGGACAGTTGGCGCTATAATCTTAAAAAAGGATGGTTGGAAATGGAAAATTAAATTAAAAAAATGGAAAGTCTCCACTAAAATGGTAAACCTAAGTTAATTTTTTTTTGGTTTTAGGACTTAATCTTCACAACCCAATTGGTCCAAATAACGCTCGAGTAACTGCAAAAGCATACTTGCCTCTCCCCTCTCCTACTATTATTAGTGGAGTACTTTTTTTAGTACTTACTGATTTTTATATTTTTATAGGTTAACCATTTATCTTATCTATCTCCATGCTTACGTTTTTCTTCACATGTTTTTCTTCGCATTCACTTTATATTTATTCATGTCATTACGTTTTGGTTTAATAATAGTCTGTTCGGTTGCAATTCTAAAATAATAATATATTATGCAATACTGCTAACCAGTGTGACGAACTTGAACTTCTAATATTCTTCGGATTTTGATTTATGGCGACTTTTATTAGAACTATTTTATTTACGTTTGTGGTTGATGAACTCCAGTTGAAAGCATTTTTTAAGACGAAAGGAATTAAAATTGATATTTAAATAATATCCTTCATCTAATTTCAAATGCAAAGTTATATATATATATATATATATATATATATATATATATATATATATATATATATATATATATATATATTTCTTTTCGATTTGTTACACAATATTTCTTGATTTTTTAGATACAAAATAGTTATTTTCCTAACAAGTGCAGAAAGTCTTTCTTTTCCGCACGCGACTGCAGTTTGCCGAACGACGCGAAGCGGGAGTTCGGCAAGCAGTCTAGTGCGGAAAAGAGACTTTCTGCAAGAGTTAGGAACAATATTTTTTCTAAGAGTCTTTAAAAAATTACCAAATCTTAATCAATTAATTTAATTAATATGGAAATACATACACAAATTAATTCTTTGACAAGGTTGTCAAAACCAAACTTTCAATATAATTAGTTAGCATGACGACGATCTTGGTTTCCATGACGATGATTCAAAACGACTGTTATTGTCTACCGATTTGACTTTCGAATATTATGTCAAAATAATTTTATTTCATGGAATTGTCGCGTTAATTTCATTAAAACAGGAACACAATAAGATATATTTGAAATAAATTAGTAAATAATATCTAAATATTAGTTTATTGCATGTATTATAATTACTTTAAGGCCATATTAACATATCTAAATTAACACGCGTGCGGAAAAGTAAAAACCGCGTGCGGAAAAGTAACACGCGTGCGGAAAAATAACACGCGTGCGGAAAAGTGAAACTTTTTAAACTAAAATGCGTGCGCGAAAGTAGACATTTTTGCACGCTCGTAGAAAAAGATATTTGCTTAATGGTAATAAGATTCTCCCATTAAAAACCAATATCTTTTTTGTTTTACTAAACATACAAATCCTTTTAAGTTTATTTGGCTTCTTTGTAGAAGAGAAAAAGTCAATATTCGCCAGTCCAGAAGAAGAATGACGTAACGGCAAAAAGCCGTTAGCTCGTTGCTCAGGAGAGCAAAAAACCGATTTTTAAATATTTAAAATAGGAATTAAATGAGGAGTAATCGTCCAGGAGCATCGGTATGGCGTTTATTCTTACAATGATGGCTTTGTTTTTATCCCTATTGGTTGGAATTTCATTATCTTAATCTAACCCCCCCATTTTGAACCCTATCTATAGTTGCGTCATTATTTATCTAAATTTTTTTAAATATTTAAAATAGCGATTAAATAAATAGTAATACTATATATAAATATAAATTATAATTATAATTATAAATATAATTATATAAATTATAAATAATAAAGAGTAATAGCTTTTAATTTAATTCCTATTAGTTCGAATTTCATTATCTTAATTTAATCCCCCCATTTTCAATCCTATCTACAGTTGCGTCATTCTTTATCTTAAAATTTTTCTGTATAAAAAACAATTTTTAAATATTTAGTATGCCGTTTATTATTACAGCGATGACTTTAATTTTCATCTCCATTGGTCCGAATTTCACTATTTTAATTTAGTCTCCCCATTTTCAACCATATTTACAGTTGCGTCATTATTAATCTGAAACAAGGTCTAAAATGGTGCGTAATTAAATAACGACGCAACTAACCTGTAGTGGCTCAGCACTAGTTACAGTTCTGACGCTTTTGTATTATCTGTAGACAGTATTTTAGAAGGTAATTATTAAATAAACAGGAATTGATAAAATTTGCAGTTACGTCGTTCTTCTTCCGGGCCGGCCAATGGTCTTGTTTAGTATGTCACCCGACTTGTGAAGCTGACAATTGATGTTTTATTGTTATAAAAGATACTAACATAGAAGAGCAAGTAGAAAATCAAGAACAATCAATTAAATATAAGTATTAAATGACAGTTAATTAAATATAATTATAATGGCCCAAAAAAGACAAATTAGACTCAAATCATGGAAAATTTCACAAAAAATTTAAACTCTGCTGTAAGTGTGAAAATATACCATAGAATCGCTAAAACACTTAGTTAATATTATCCACTCCAATTTAAAGATATATATTATCAAACTAGAAAGCTATTAAAAATGTCTTTTCCTAATTATTTAGACTACTCCAATAATCAAAAATATCTATTAAAACCACGTTAAAACAAACAAATCATCATTAGACATTTTATTAAAATAATAGGTACTAAAAATATTAATGGTAGAATGGAAAATTTAGTACGTTGATTTGTCTAAGGACTAAATCAATATTAAATACTCATTAGCCAAAATTCTTTTAAATTTTTCAAAATTTTTTAGAATCTTGTAATATTCAAAAAGATTTAGATGTTTTCCACGAAATGTTAATAACGAAATATTTAAATTTTACGTATTTTGGTCAAATAATGTCCAATTCTACTTCTTCGTGATGTACCCATCCGTGATAAATAGTTGGCGATCATCATGGCGACCTTAATCTTATTTGCAGCAGCGCCAAGTCTAGTTCATGCCAATAACCATGTTCAATGTCCTTTCCGCCAAACATACATCAATTGCTTTGCTTTGATATACCAGCCTATTCTATTAAGCTGCAACTCCATTGTTCTTGTTATCAAATTCGCCTGTAGGATGATACAGAAACCAAATAGATTATATTCTTGTTACTAAAAGATGCAACAGCTCAGTAATCAACGTGAAGACAAAACCAGCTGCAGATCATAATTTTCTGCAAAACACCCAGAAAATTTTAGAGAAGCATTAGCAAACGTTGGCCTTAGTCAGTACCGAAAACTTCGTCCAAACGTGGAAAAACGTCCAAAGAAGTGGATCATTGAAGCCATCAAAAATACAAAATTTCACAGAAAAGATAGATAGGAAAGAACGTTGAATGACTGAAGAGACTCTCAAAATCTACAAGGAAATTAAATTTCTGTAGACTCTCAAAAATTGTAGAAGAATGACGAAAACTTAGAAACGGGACATCAAATTCAATACAAAAAAAATAGAGAGAGGGACGATAAATGCAACTATACAACACTTGTGCAGAGAGGACAAACATACAAGAATGATTATATTGAAAATATTTGTGCACAACTAGACGAACATGCTAGCCGCCAAAAAATAGAGAACTTTTCTCTTCTCAAAAATAAAATATCTACCGAGATAATTCAAACCGCAGACATTGATAATCCAAGTGGAAATTCCATAATAAACCCAGAAAATATCGCGGGGCGGGTACACGACAATTAGACAGAAATCATTAGACCGAAAGCAGTAGACCGAACTCATTAGACCGAAAAGCTCTCTACCGAAACCTCACTAGACCGAACAATATGAGAGCGAAGTGTACATAAGTTAAAAAATATTGCATTCAATTATCCTAAAATTTTGTATATCTGTCTTTTTGTTTATTGTATTTTTTTGTACTTACTTACTTAAGCCGTCCTCTTGTACCTTACGGTGTCGAGGTAAGTGGAGAAATCAGACGTCTACATGCCTTTCGGTCAGTAGCTAGTCTTTCTGCTTCTCTCCACCCAATATTTCTTTTTACGCAAGCCTTTCCAATATTTTCGTTCCACGTTCTTGCTGGCCTGCCTCTTCGTCGTTTGTTTTCAGATGCCGCTTTCCATACGCTCTTTACAGTTCTACCTTCACTCATTCCCACCATATGTCTGAACCACGATAACTGTTTCGTTTCAAGTCTGTCTAAGGTCCTTCCAGCACCACAACTTTCACGTATGTCTTCATTTCTCATACGATCACGTCTGGTCACCCCGGATACCGCACGTAAATATCGCATTTCGCATGCTTGAATTTTACTACGGATGTTGTCGTTCACTGTCTACGTTTATAACGATCAGATGGACACGAGGTCATGAAGGCTGAACCAGAAGGATCAGGACGATATTATCCTTGGATGGAATAAGGAATGACCGAAGATGGAAAGGTCCAATCGTTTACATTGACGAAACAAAGGCCACGTTGCTCAGTCGGAAGAGATGTGGGCGCGGTTCTTTGGGTTGGGCTTCTGTTACAATGAAAGATGTTAAATGAATAAAGAATGGTATGCGAATAGGGCTAATGGAACGACGATAGACAAAAGATAAATAGATAACATTAACTGATGGTTTGACTCATGGACTCTAAGGAAACGAAATACTTAATACTCAAACGAAAATATAGGGCGCCAGGTATTTTGACCAAAAAATACTCAAAGGAACAATAATTAACGAAACATAACACAACAATAACAAATTAGCAAGAATGCTACGATAAGACATCAATGTACTAATCTTGAGCTGTAAAAAAAATTAAATAAAATACGACATCGTAAGTTTCAATGTAACATTTATTAAAATACTCTACGAAATCTCAATATTTACACAATACGTACAGTGTATACGCAGTATAAGATCGCCAACAACAAAATTAAGAAACCAAAAAATACCTAAACCGTTAATCTATAAGACAAAAGTTGGCGACATAATAACAATCACTGCATATAAATTGGTGTATTCACCAACACAGTAATACTAAAAAAATGGAATGTAAGTGAACGAATATAACTATTAATTATTAACTCAAAAAAAAATGAACTGTAGTTACTCGAAACAATAAAAAATCCATACTCTAAATAAAAACTAGAAATTTTACCGTTCACTTACAACAAAAAAAGAAAGAGCTCTTTGTTTATATTTATACCTATCTAACAATACTTAATAACACTCTAATAATACTCAGAAAAATATCTACATAATGTAAATGTTTATAGTTTAAATGATCACCTATTTAAAAATAAAAAGATAATCATCAACTTCATACTAAAAGTATGACCTACTTTTCAGAATGTCACTATCACAAACTGGGCGAAAACTTTAGGTCATTGAACTTATTTCACGAAAGAACACACAATTGTCCTTGCCCTGGACATAACAAAGGCGTCTCTACTAATTTCTTCAATAAGTAAAAGATGAGTGACTTACTTAAAACATCTGTTAGAGGGTAGGATGGCCCTTTGTAAGCCGGCAGGCTCTCAAGGTGTGGAAGATGGCCATGAAGAAATTCAACTTTACGACACAGTCGAAAGAATAATAGTATTTAACAGTGTTCATAAAATAGCAGCTGGACAACATAATGCATAGGTGGAAGGTGGAAGGTGAAAGGTGGACCCTTTAAAAAAATAGAAAACGAAATTGTACAATTATTGTACATACCAATAAACAATAATTAATACTCTTACCTGCCTAATCGGCGGGGCCCACAATACACGAACAAACTTGATCTCACATAATGACTATATTAACTCAACTCACAAATGATGCAGAATTTTGAGAATTTGTGGTTTTTATGAACCTTTGGCGTCCTTTGTTTGTGGTGGGGTTTTAACCAATGAAAATTATGGGAAACTGTGAGAGATATTCAAGAACAGATTTCCTTACCACTCGTAAAAGGGCTTAGCGAACCTAATACTTAAGATGACTTATGGGATGCAAGGCCCATATCATTCACCAGAAAGCTATTAAAGTCTAACGGTCGACTCTATCGATAGCACATATGTGTTTCTAAGAAAAACACGCCGATAGGGACTCTAAGATCTAATCAGTTAAGATAAAAGCGTGAAATGAGGGGGACTAGACCAAAATCTACACTGGGAAAACGTAAACGTTACACAGCTTCCCCCCACGATTTAAACTGTGGTGCAATACCACTGTTTACAATCGGAGTCTGCAGTAAGCACCATATTCTGACCATCAAGCAGTAGCCTGACATAGTCGGTAGTCACCTAGACATACTAAAATAGGTTTTGGTACTGGAGGTGCTTGAACACAAGTGACCAAATCGGAAAAAGCTAATAATCAACAAAACTCAAACACCAAAATACAAAGGGTTATCTCTAAGATAAACTAAACTCAAATAAAACACAAAAACTAGGAACTATATATACAAGGATTACTCTAATTCTAAACGACTAAGTCAACAAACACCTACAGTGTTGCTTAAATCCTTAACATAAAACTAAACATTCAACTCGAAAGTCGACTCAAAGTATGGTTCGTTGACTCGCAAGTACAACAACCAATGACAGATATCTACACCGATGGCTCTAGCCAAACTAAAAAGGTGGAACATACCAATGTTGAAGTTTTGGACGCGAAAATCAAAGTTGCTCCAGCTCAACAAAGGCGATTGGCCAACAAGGTGACGTAGGCAAACTTCGTTATGGTTGTCCCCTCAACCGGTAACTAGGTAAGCGTCAAGCTATGCTAAGATTTTGACTGCAAGATCAAAGCAAAAAAGTCTCGAAATTTTATGACAGGGAAAGAAAACAAGTTGGCCAAAAGTTCCGTAAAAATTTTGTGGGGTTAACCACGGCGGAAAATTTTCAATCAAGAAACTCCCAGAAAAACAAGGAATGTAATCAGGACAAGATATGTCTGAATACATTATAAGATATTATTATAAATAACTTTATTAATATCTACTCAACTAAAATAAAATCAACTCCATTGGAATTAACTCAAAACCAAACGCAAAATTAGCACAAGCAAACTCAATACAAAAATATTTGTCATAGTGCTTCCACTAACAACAAACAAACTCGAGCTCTAACAAACTCGACTAAACGCATAGGTGCCTTGGAGTCTCTCATCCGGGACTTTATGAGCTACACTCAAAAATTGCCACGAAATCTTTCATTCGGGACTTTAATAATAACAGACGCACTAGTTATTGCTAGTGGTTTGCTTATTTGATTTCACTTTGCCGGTCTAGGACAAAGCATTTCGCAATCAAACGTTCTTAAAATAAGTATAATGTTCACAGAACACTAACTCAAAAAAATATTTACTGCTATCCCGATAACATGAACCGGAAGAGCCTAAACAAATTCAAACAGCAAACATAATACAAAAGCAAATAAACACGAGTAACATATAAAATTACCAAAGCACAATTACTATCTCACGTAACGAATAAATTCGAACTCAAACAAAAGGAATAGAGAAGTTAGTAAAACATGCCAAGGAGTTCTCAACAAAGAAATATAGAAAGAAATGAACAAAGGAAAGTTCAGATAATTGTCGAAATCTACCTTTAATTAGGACCGGAAGTAATTACGCATACTAGACGCCTTATTATTATAATATATATGATAATATATTATTATAAAGGTACTTAAATCGTTAGGTTAAATCACAGGTAGCTCACAGGTAGGGAAGTGTCACAATTTAGTAGGGACTGATGTCCTAAATAGATACGACAATTAATCGGAATACTTTATGAGCCACAAGAATAAAATTTATTCTGCAAATACATCTGGGCCTAGTACGTGCCTGTATTTAACAAAAAAATTTCACCCCTTAATAGCCGACACAAAATTGTAAAAACATTATCCTAATTCACCCAAACTATCGACAGAACTAACAATAATTACTCGAATTCTTTTACTCGAAACAAAAAATATTTGCATTATCTGCTAACTAAACATCGAAAATTTATATTCACGAGTCAAACTACTTGTGAAATATAAACAAGCAATAAGATGCTACTTTTTACATCTCATTAATACCTAAAATAGGGTCATAGCCCTTTAAAAATATCTACTATCAAAATAAGTGTATCTACAAGCTTTTGCGGTTGCAACATATGCTAAATAAAAGCTAATAAAAACATTACGCCTCTTTATCTGAAATTAGGGTCAAAAGACACACTTAAATACCTCTAGCCCTGACAGATGTTGTTATTGGGGTGGGACAAGAATTTTGAAATGTCAACCACCTTATCGTAGGCTAGTCGAAAAATATTAAGATTACGTAACGGTAAACGAAGACTCTACACTGAAAAAAGGAATATTTTCTGGACTGGAAGTAGTTTTGTACCGAATAGATTTTGGAATGCTAATAAGTGGTTTTTAAACTCAACGCAAAACATAGTTTCTCAAACATGTTTCACAACAGCATGCGCCGAGGTCTTTCACTCGCGACTAATAGCTAATTGTATAAAACAATTTCTGGAATGGAAAGCTTAACTTCTTTCATTTAAGACTTAAATCACAAACCTAAAACAATATCATGACGGAAAGCTGCAGGACTCTTTCATTCTCCGGACTAACACCACGCCATGACTAAAAACTCTCTAAAACCACTCAAAACATTCTGGTACTGAAAAACATACGATATCAACCAAATAGGATATCATCAAAAATACATAACCACATAAAAATCCAAAAATATACTGCACAGAAATCATTACAACAATACTATTCTACGAGGTCAGAAAAGATTGGTCATAAAAGCGGACAGAACAATATCGTTGAACGACGAAGAAGCATGTACCCGAAAATTTAGAAGACAACGCAATAATAATAGCGATCGTTGCTACCTCTAAAAACAGTTACAAAGCATTTCATAACTCAAAAACGGTACCTAAATGCAATAAAATAAACGCAATACAGTACAAAAAATATACCGCAACACAATACATATACAAAAAATATAAAAAGTAAAATGCACAATAAAACGATATAAAGCAAACTACAATAAATCACAAAAGTTGCAAAGTACGGCACAAAATAAACGTAAAAATCAAAAAGTTAAACAATTACAACTTCTTTGTGATTTGCTACAAAAAATACACAGCTCAAGATCTAGATACCTTTACCTTAATTAGATACATAGCAAAAGACGTATCCCTTTGACATAAGGAAAAGTAATAAAAATGCTCAAATTTACTCAAGTAAAATATATCTAAAGAAAAAAGATCGATACTATACTATATACTTCAAAAAATGATACTCTAGAATTCGAAAAGGCAGAAATGAAAGTGTAAGGTACTACACTGACATTTAAATACAATAAGCGGAAACAAACAAACTAAAATGTGTCAAACTATTATTATCTATTAGCAAATAATAACACGAAAATATATTGTCAATAAAAATAGCTGCAAATTAGCCAAACTTGAACAAAAAAAGAAAATCAGGTCTAATAGGAACATGATAAAAAAGAAAATCATGCTTCACGCATAGACAAGAAAATATATATAGCCCGTGAAAAGGCAATTGACAAAGCTCTACGAAATTATGTATAAGGCAACCATAGGTAACAGAAGAAGTCCCACGTAATTTGTATAAGGCTCCACGAGAGGGGCGCCAATTTGTATAACGATCAGATGGACACGAGGTCATGAAGGCTGAACCAGAAGGATCAGGACGATATTATCCTTGGATGGAATAAGGAATGACCGAAGATGGAAAGGTCCAATCGTTTACATTGACGAAACAAAGGCCACGTTGCTCAGTCGGAAGAGATGTGGGCGCGGTTCTTTGGGTTGGGCTTCTGTTACAATGAAAGATGTTAAATGAATAAAGAATGGTATGCGAATAGGGCTAATGGAACGACGATAGACAAAAGATAAATAGATAACATTAACTGATGGTTTGACTCATGGACTCTAAGGAAACGAAATACTTAATACTCAAACGAAAATATAGGGCGCCAGGTATTTTGACCAAAAAATACTCAAAGGAACAATAATTAACGAAACATAACACAACAATAACAAATTAGCAAGAATGCTACGATAAGACATCAATGTACTAATCTTGAGCTGTAAAAAAAATTAAATAAAATACGACATCGTAAGTTTCAATGTAACATTTATTAAAATACTCTACGAAATCTCAATATTTACACAATACGTACAGTGTATACGCAGTATAAGATCGCCAACAACAAAATTAAGAAACCAAAAAATACCTAAACCGTTAATCTATAAGACAAAAGTTGGCGACATAATAACAATCACTGCATATAAATTGGTGTATTCACCAACACAGTAATACTAAAAAAATGGAATGTAAGTGAACGAATATAACTATTAATTATTAACTCAAAAAAAAATGAACTGTAGTTACTCGAAACAATAAAAAATCCATACTCTAAATAAAAACTAGAAATTTTACCGTTCACTTACAACAAAAAAAGAAAGAGCTCTTTGTTTATATTTATACCTATCTAACAATACTTAATAACACTCTAATAATACTCAGAAAAATATCTACATAATGTAAATGTTTATAGTTTAAATGATCACCTATTTAAAAATAAAAAGATAATCATCAACTTCATACTAAAAGTATGACCTACTTTTCAGAATGTCACTATCACAAACTGGGCGAAAACTTTAGGTCATTGAACTTATTTCACGAAAGAACACACAATTGTCCTTGCCCTGGACATAACAAAGGCGTCTCTACTAATTTCTTCAATAAGTAAAAGATGAGTGACTTACTTAAAACATCTGTTAGAGGGTAGGATGGCCCTTTGTAAGCCGGCAGGCTCTCAAGGTGTGGAAGATGGCCATGAAGAAATTCAACTTTACGACACAGTCGAAAGAATAATAGTATTTAACAGTGTTCATAAAATAGCAGCTGGACAACATAATGCATAGGTGGAAGGTGGAAGGTGAAAGGTGGACCCTTTAAAAAAATAGAAAACGAAATTGTACAATTATTGTACATACCAATAAACAATAATTAATACTCTTACCTGCCTAATCGGCGGGGCCCACAATACACGAACAAACTTGATCTCACATAATGACTATATTAACTCAACTCACAAATGATGCAGAATTTTGAGAATTTGTGGTTTTTATGAACCTTTGGCGTCCTTTGTTTGTGGTGGGGTTTTAACCAATGAAAATTATGGGAAACTGTGAGAGATATTCAAGAACAGATTTCCTTACCACTCGTAAAAGGGCTTAGCGAACCTAATACTTAAGATGACTTATGGGATGCAAGGCCCATATCATTCACCAGAAAGCTATTAAAGTCTAACGGTCGACTCTATCGATAGCACATATGTGTTTCTAAGAAAAACACGCCGATAGGGACTCTAAGATCTAATCAGTTAAGATAAAAGCGTGAAATGAGGGGGACTAGACCAAAATCTACACTGGGAAAACGTAAACGTTACACGTTTCACTACCATAGAGTAGCACCGGCTAGTATACAGTTTGAAATACTTTCATTTTTGTTTTCAGGCTTACTTCTTTCTTCCTAATAAAAGTTTTATTTAGTGCATAGTATAATTTTGTTGCACTCATTACCCTGCTGTTTATTTCTGGTTCTATATTTTCTTGCCCATTTATTGTTGATCCTAGATACTTGAAGTCCTCTACTTGTGTAATGGTTTCATTATTCAGCTTTACATTTATATTTTCTTGAGTTTTCGATATTACTAAAGCTTCTGTTTTTTCAATATTTATTTTCATCCCAAATTTATTAAAGGCTTCATTCCAAACATTCACATTCATTTGCAAGTCTTTTTCTGATTTTGCTACAATTACCAGGTCATCGGCATATATCAACTCTGACACGCAAACTTGTTGAAGTTTATACACCCCAACCCTAGTTCTTTTTAACTTACCCCTGCATTCTTTTGCAATTTCGTCCATTAGAGTGATGAATAACAAAGGACTCAGAACACCACCTTGTCGTACACCTGTCTTTGTGTAGAATTCTAGAGATGAGCGATTTTTCGTTCTTACATTATTACGTGTACATTTATATATACTCTTTATTGCTTGGATTAACTTCTGTTTCACATTTCTACGGTTTAATATTTCATAGATCTTGTTACGTGGCGCCCGATCAATGCTTTTTCCATCAAAACAGAGAAACAACTTACTGTTATGCTTTAGGGCTTTTTCTGATAACTGTCTCACCGTGAATATGAGATCGGTTGTACCTCGCCCTGGCCTAAAGCCGCATTGGCTGTCATCCAGTGTGGCCTCGATATTTTCTCGCAGCTTTTTCTCTAGTATTATTTCGTAGATTTTACTAGCAACTAACAAAAATGATATTCCCCTGTAGTTAGAGCACTTATGTTTATCATCTTTTTGTGTAATGGTAGAATCGTTGCAAGAGTCCAATCTCTAGGTATGCATCCGATACGCCGACAGCTTCTTATGATCTTCCATAGTAATTGTAATCCTTCTCCTTCCATATATTTAATTAGCTCAGCCTTAATATTATCGTGTCCTGCAGCCTTGCCATTTTTTAATTTTAAAATTTCTTCCCTGTATTCTTCGTATGCTATGTCATCATCACCTTGTTGTTCATTTAAATTGTACTCCTCCCTGTCATTCTCTATTTCATTGTTGTCTCCCATTAATAATTCCATAAAATGTTCTCGCCATCTTTTGGTAATCTCTTCATTTTTTAATAATATATTACCATCTTTGTCCTCTAAACCTGTTACTCAGTTTGATTTCTTTTGTCTTAGATTTTTTAGGGTCCTATAGAGCAACTTCGCATTACCCTTACTATCACTTTCCATTTTATTTCCAAATTCATCCCATTGACGATTCTTAGCTTCTTTAATTTTATTTTTAACCATTATTCTCCGTTCCTTATATTCTTGATAATTACTTTCACTTTTATTGCTTATATACTTTTTCCACAATTTTTTCTTCTTCGAAACTTCCAATTTTATGTCATTATTCCACCAAGTCAGATATCTTCCTTTCGTTACACCACATACTTTACTCCCAGTTGCACACACCAGCTTCTTAAAAATATTCCATAATATTTCTATATCCTCCTCATTTTTCCAATTTGTTTTTCTAATTTCTTCATTTAATTTACGACAGTATTTTTTCCTAATATTTTCAGACTGAAGTTTGTATACTTTAATACTTGGTTGTTCGTAGCGATTTTCTTCATGTTTAATATTAAATGTCTGTTCTCTCCTTGTCTATATTTAGGTTATCCTCATTTTTCATTGTTGAAGATCCTAATAAAATGTTATCATATAATTCTTATAATTAAATTATCATACTGTACCTCGTATCACCTTCCATTCTATGTATTTACTTTGTCTTCTATTTTTTGTACTAAATGAGAAAGAAAAACATTAAAAACTAATATTTCAGAAATGTAACTAAACAGCACGTTGATATTTTATTATTTATTGATACTATTTTTACAAACATTTTTTTCATGCATCTGCATCGAGATATACATTGAATCTTAGCTTTTTTACATTGAGTTACCATCGATAAAGCGTCGACAAATACTTACCTGACAGTGAGCCGATCTTGCGTCTCTTAGCGCGCCATTAAAATATCGATATCTTGGCCAAAAATAAACTTACGAACATTTTCATAAGCTCAAATTGTTCCTTTCTATGTATTCTATCATTATTATTAATTAAAGTATAAAAGTTTATAGCACAAATTTGCTTGAAACTCTTATAAACAAATTAATGTACAATTTTTTAAAGAAAATTATAACTTCATACGGGTATAACTTTAAAACAAATGAAGATAAAGTAATTTGTTGGGAAGCTTATTAATTTAGGTTTAAAATGGGACCTTGTAGAGCTGATTTCCATGCGTAGAAGCCGAGTTACGATCGATAAAGCTTCGAAAAATGCTTATTTTGCAATGTGCAATTTGCATTGTGCACTAATTTTACAATATCTTGAGTTCTAATTGTTGGATTTAAGTTTAGTAAACATTTTTTCTTTGTTTTTTATTAAGGAACAAATTTTATTTGAAACATTTTTTTAGCGCTTTTGGTTTATGAGCCAGAGCCTTATAAACAATTAAATTGTTTATAACAATTTTTTGACCACTCGGATCGAAATACACCCTCGAAATTCGCAATCAGCAGCCAAAAATCCATAAGAAACCCTTGAGTTTGTCTATCAGAATTGAAAAGGACACGGTGACCCCTCTGGCGCCTTGACTATTATAGTGAGTCATTTTCCAATATTATTGACAAGACAGAAAATGTTTAAAATAAGTGAATTGACCCAGAAATACTCTCTGAAACTGCGCCCAGATATTAGGATGTATACAGTAACCGTATGTATATATATGTACGTACCTTAAATTGGCTTCCATCCGAAACCACTTTCAAACCAGTTGAAATTTATGAGAAACTACATAACGAGCATACAGATGCATTTTTTGCCATTATTGCGCTAATGCACCACGGCATTTAGTTTATTGCTTTTATAATTCGTTTATGGAGACGTCATTAATTATTAAGAAAAATGTCATGTTCTAAAATCTCTCAGTAAGCTATCTCACTTTTTTCATTTTGATGGCTTTGTTAAGGACCAATTAGCCAGAATTTTTTTTAATTTAACTATATTTTTTTTTATTTAAAACTCATCCTTCACCATTACAATTCTTACAAGTATTAGTAGGGTAATAGTTAATGTGTGTGCTTTTTTATTTGGTAATTTATAATTTCATTTTTTGCATCCCTTGGCACGAGCGCCGATATAAAAAAATTTTTAGGGGGGCAGACGTGAAGATGTTGAACATTATATTTTCTATAATTTGGATAACCATATTAAAGTTTAAAGCACCCGAAAAGCTAGGGGGGCACGACCACCCTGCCCATGGGTATGGGCTCCCATGCCTCTTGGTGTGATTATATAAGCAGTAGGTACAGTATATGTATTAATATTTTTATTAAAAATTATACAGATCCATACTAGTGACTACCATATTCCAGAATTGATCTTATCATGGTTCAATAAAAAATAAGGCGATATTTGGGTCGGCTCTCCATTGAGTATAACAGAAAGCTCTCAGCATGTAATATAATAGCATTCTAAGATTTTTTTTCAAGCTTACTTGAGAATGATAATGAAATTTATTATCATATCATGATAGTTTTAAAACTCTTGTAATTGATTAATTTAAATAAATTAATTAAAACAGTTAATTTAATCCAATAATTAATTTAAAAGATGAGGAAGAAATAAATTTGAATGACACGATTATTTGTAAATCGTGTTTTGTTACCTTAGAAAAAAATTGTTGTATTTATGTTCTAGAAATTAGTGAATTAGTGAAAGCCGGTACAGACAAACTCCAAGAACAGCTAAGAAAACTCTCTTCCAAGATTGCGTAAATGGTGCCGAATTAAAAAAATAATGGAAATTATCTATGTCAACCATCCACAAAAAGGGCAGCAAGGATCAATGTGAAAATTACAGAGAAATTGCGGTAAACACCACAATAAGTAGGATGTATGGGAAACTTATAAAGAACAAAATAAAAAATGACTAAAGAGATTACGCAGCAGAGGATCAAGCTGGCTTTAGAGCTGGGAGGTCCACAGTAGACCACCTGTACTCTATTACGCAAGTTATTGAAAAAAAAACAGCCGTCAATAAAGAAATTCACCTGGTTTACGTAGACTTACAAAAAGCATATGACAGTGTGCTCCTCAGTAAACTATGGTCAACTCTACATCAAATCAACATTAAATATGGTCTTATCAAAGCAGTCCAAAGTCTGTATAATGGAACGACTGCAAAAATTAAAACTGGATCAAGGATGTCTGAGGGATTAAAGCAGGGTTGTTGTATTTCGCCTACCCTTTTTAAAATTTATCTAGAACAAGCACTTAAGCTGTGGAAAAGAAAATGTAATGGCATGGGAATCTCTCTCAATGACGAGACAACACTATACACTTTTTGTTTCGCTGATGACCAAATTCTGATTGCTCAGGATCATTGAGTTACATGACGCGGAAGCTAATAGAAGAATATAACAAATGGGGTCTCGAAGTCAACATTAAGAAAACTAAAGCCATGTGTATTGGAGGAACAGAGCAGTCCATTACACTAGACGATGGGCTAGAAATTAAACACTGCGATGAATACAAGTACATGGGCATGAAGATAATCAAGATGGAACACTCGATGCTGCTACAAAAGACAGCAACATACAAGGTAGAAAAGCCGTATCCATGATGAACGGCATTCTGTGGGACCAGATAATATCTAAAGCGAACAAACAGCTCATATGAAATAGCATACTTAAAAGTATATTCACATACGTCAGTGAAGTTTGGCCACTGAAACAAAGAACGGAGAAAATGTTACTATAGTAACAGAAATGGACTTCTGGAGAAGAGCAGCAGGCAAATCAAGAAGAGATCGGATACCAAATGAGAGAATACGAGAAATGATGAGAGTCATACATACAGTAATTGATGACATAAAAACAAAACAACTAGTAGGTATGGTACGGCCATGTACAGAGAATGCCAGATGACAGGATCCATAAGCAGATTTTGGCATGGACACCACAAGGGAGAAGAAAAAGAGGAAGACCGAGAAGAAGCTGGAGGAAAGGAATTGAAAAAGGATTAGAGGAAAGAGGAATCCCTCCAGGTATATGGTTAAACAAAGAAGAATGGCGGTTAGGAGTCGGAAGGCGTCGGAGAACGCTGTAAACCGATAGTAGTAGTAGTAGTAGTAGTATGTTCTAGAAATCATCTTTTAAATCTTATTTGATATCACACTTTCATAAAAATCTTAAATAATAAATTAACATAAAACTTTAAGGGACGACGTCCATTCTGGTCATTAGATACCTTAGTTAGAGACTATCGACGTCGTAATGTTCAGCAACCCCAAAAGCCCACGTGTAATTACTTTTGACTGATTTATTAGAATAAAATAACATGAAGCTCTAGAGTTAAGGTCCACCCTGGTCACCAAATAGCTCAAGACCATCGTCGTTATAATATTCGTGTACAGCGACCACGAAAACCATCGAGTATTGACTTTTTACTGCTTTTAACCCTCGTAAGGCGGTGCTTAGCTTCTTACGTAAACAACTTTGCGGGGTGCATTTGCACCCCATCTGTATATCCATTTTTTTTATATGTAAACGTCAGGAAAATAGATTTAAAACATAATTAGGAATTGTTTATTATCCTATGAAACATAATTTTCCAAAAAATACTCATTTCTTCTTAAAAAAAAATTATTATCGTTGCAAGACAAACACATGAAATTTTTTACAGAGTGAGCAACACAAAGTTTGCAAACACAATTTACGAGACTTTCGGTCTTTTTTCTCTGACATAAGTAACACCGACCTTGTCCCTTAGCTCTGTTAGCTGTAGGTTGAACATCAGAAACGTCCAATTCAGGATATGAAATTTTCATCATTTGTACCCTACAGTCATTTTCCAAAAAACACTTAAACGCTAAGAGTTTTAAACGGTGTAATGCGTTTAGAATTGAATTTAATGCGAATAAAAAAATGGACAAGAATAAAAAAAAATATTAAAAAAGATAGGTGAGAAAACGAGGTCTGGGGTGCATTTGCTCCCCACACCGCCGTACGAGGGTTAAATGAAAATAACATAAAACTCTGGAGACGAGGTCCACCATGGGTACCAAGTAGCTCGAGAACGGAATGGGACGTTTCATCGCCGCCGGTTCATCGCTGCCGTTTCGACGCCGCCGATTCATCGCCAGTCCATTTCATCGCAGTCCGTTTTATCGCCGTCCGTTTCATCGCCAGTTAGTCAGCTGATTTTGTATTATATTATTATATATTTTGTAAAAATATTATATTTACTGTCCTATTTCTACTTTCCCTAAATTTTATACTAAATAGTACTAAATTTGTAGTGTTAAATGGCCTTTCTAGAAGTAATACAATATGTTCAAATTTATGTAGTTTTAGGTTAGGTTAGGCCATTTCCTAGAATTCCTAATTAATATTAAAAATAAATAATAAATGTAACTGTCGAAAATTGGTCGGAAATTCGGAAATAAATCAGTTAGCGATTAACTGACAGCTAGCGATGAATCGGCCGGCGATGAATCGACCGGCGATGAATCGGCCGGCGATGAACTGGCGGCGATGAACTGGCGGCGATGAACTGGCGGCGATGAACTGGCAGCGATGAAACGTCCTAGACCCTTCGTCGTTACGATAATCGTGTTGAGTGACCTCGAAAACCTCCCGAATAACGAGTTTCGGCTGGCTTTGCATGGAAATGACACAACAATTCGAGGTGAGGTCTATCCTGGGCACCAGGTAGCTCGAGAAACATCGTCGTTATCATATTCGTGTTCAGCTACCTCGCAAACCTCCCGAGTAACAAATTTAAACTCATTTCTGTCGATATTTTCCGAGTTGCAAATTTTTCATTTTCTACGCACTTTGGAGATGACTTTTTCTGCAATATTTAAAGAAATTTTTTATTTTACCATCATGAATTTTGTTCACAAACTTTCCTGACACTTTCCCCAATCGAATGCAAAAAGTTGCATAGCGATTCATCTTACTGAGGAAAATTGGTAGGTTTGGTACTTTTTAGTGCTTCATTTCCTCTACGTTTATGACAATTTTTTTCTGTCTTGTCTATAACTGAAATGATTTCCATACTTCGATATTTCTGATTTTTAATGCATAGATACTTCTGTTATTTTTATTCTATTATTTATATTTCCTACTAATAAATATTGTAAAATATGCATACAAAAACTATTTCGTGTTTCATTGTTTAACATATTATTGGAGCTGAAATATTAGGGGTCATGTTCAAGGACAATAGTTTACAAATGTTGCTGATTTATTAATCATAAATGGTCAAGTATTAGTTATTTAAATATTTTATTTTCAAATATTTATACATTGGTAATAATATAAAATTTTTAATCGATACCTGAAAATAATAAAGTTATGAAACATAAAAATAATTATAATTAATTTTTTCTACGAGCGTGTAAATATGTCTACTTTCGTGCACGCATTTTAGTTTAGAAAGTTTCACTTTTCCGCACGCGTGTTACTTTTCCGCACGCGTGTTACTTTTCCGCACGCGATTTTTACTTTTCCGCACGCGTGTTAATTTAGATATGTTAATATGGCCTTAAAGTAATTATAATACATGCAATAAACTAATATTTAGATATTATTTACTAATTTATCTGTGTATATATTTTCATATTAATTAAATTAATTGATTAAGATTTGGTAATTTTTTAAAGACTCTTAGAAAAAATATTGTTCCTAACTCTTGTAGAAAGTCTCTTTTCCGCACTCGACTCCTTGCCGAACTCCCGCTTCGCGTCGTTCGGCAAACTGCAGTCGCGTGCGGAAAAGAATGACTTTGTGCACTTGTTAGGAAAATAACTATTTTCGTCCTAGGAGCGTCCAAAACGTCTACTTTTCCTCACGCGTTTTAGTTTGGAAAGTTTTACTTTTCCGCACTGAATTTACATAGAGGAACTGGTCCGAATATGGGCTATATATTTAATATGGACCCACACATACTATCTATGAAACAAGTAGTGCTATCTGTTAGAAAATGCCCAAATATACTAGAAAGCCCCACTCTTGTCATATATTTACAGATTCATTGACCAGTAAATATGTTGTTACACAGTGTCGACCGTTTGATTTTGACTCTTGAAAAAATTTTATTGGGTAAATTTATATTACGTGATATTTGTGTTTATTGACATTATTTCGGAATTGATATATTATGCTTGTGTGACAGAAAAAGGGAGGAAAAGAGTTTTAATGTAGATTATGAACAAAAAATAGTTACAAAATCATAACTTAATATTTTTCTTGAACGTACATATTTTGAAACATGTACATAAACCTTGTGTGACCTAATATCTAGCAGATCTATTGAAAAAAGCATTTCTGAAATGTCACACGGCAGAGATAGCTAACAATGGGTTTAAAGTAATAGGAATAGGGTCAATAAATATAACCGTATTTATTTTCTGATGCTAATTTCAGTGCTAAGAAACTTGAATCTGAGAAAACTTGTAACTCGACTGAAACTTATTTGGAAGGATTGCCAAGTGACCTTGTAGAAACTATTTCTTCAGAAAATATAACAGTTCGTTCAGAAGATCAAGGAACAAGTCATTCTAAAGACCCAGATCGCCCATTAAGGAACACAAGGAACACAACGAATGCAACAACTGTGCCAGAATACTGTTCAAAAATATTCATGAATCCATTCGTTCTGTCACCTGTCCCATCAGTTACGAAGCGTGCGTCTTTAAGAGGACGAAATCTTCTCGCTCTCAAGTTAGAACTTTATCTCCGTATAAATCAGATCTTGTATCAATTGAGAATATAAGAAAATCAAAAGAAGGAAAAGGGGGAGAGAACAGTATTTTCAGTTGAATCTAAAGAAAATGTAAAGACCAAGGAAGGAAAGCGGAAGTGAATAGTTTCTGCGCTAAAGCCGAAAGAAAATGTAAAGAAACCTAAGAAAAAAAAAACAAAACCAAATTCAGTTCGGATGACAAAGAGGAAGAGGAATTATTGCCCGCTGACGAAGACCTTGGCGTAGAATAGATAGGACAGTATTCTCCTGAAAGCAATGACGCCACATGTCTATTTTGTGAACAAAAGTTTTCTGATGATACTAGAGGAGAAACGTGGGTTTAATGTTTAATGTGAAATCTCTGGACACATGAACAGTGTTCCGGAGCTGAAAAAGACCTTTACGTTTCCGATTTTTGCAAATAATCTTATATATAAAAATCAATTGCTGTTCATGTGTCTCACTAAAACTCGAGAATGGCTGGACCGATTTGGCTAATTTTGATATTGAATTATTTGTAGAAGTTCATTGAAGGTTTATACGGTTTTATATAGTCATTTTAGTAGCCACCAAAATTTTTACATCTATATGTATAAAATGCTCTTTTTACAGTGTTTGTTGCCATACTCCTCCGAAACGACTTTACCGATTTTTATGAAATTTGGCAGGTATATTCGACCTGACTGGGAGTAGGTTGTTATATATATTTCATACCCGTACCTCATAAGGGGATTACCCATGAAGCCATACCTCTCACAATAATAACGTGAAAAATACGAAATTAAGTAGGTAGACTCCTTGCTATTCCGAACAGAACCGTACTAAAATTTTTTCTCTAGCGCAATCGGTGTTTGAAATACAATACCTTAAGCCGTAGAAATATTCTGAGGACAGAAGAAGAACGGGCAACAAATTTCATCGAGGAAAAGTGCAACTGTTTAACTTTGCGACTTAAATTCAGCAAAATATGAATTTTTTAATTTTTCGAAACTTTCAAAAAATATCTCTAAATCGAACTTTTCTAACGAACAGCAAGCAGGAGAAAATTTCTGAGCACACGAAAAGAACAAGCAGAAAATTATAAAATTTTATTTAATTTTAATTAATTTTGTTTAATTTTATTTAATTTAAGTATTTTATTTATTTTCGTTTATTTTATTTTATTTCATTTTTTAATTCCATTTATTTTTTTTAATTTCATTTCATTTTATTAAATTTTAATTATTTTTATTAGATTTCCTGTTATTTAATTTTATTATTTTTTAAAATGTATTTATCATTTTTATTTAAATTTATTCAGTTTTATTTATTTTTATTTACTTTTATTAAATTTATTTCATTTTATTTAATGATATTTAATTTTAATTTAATTTTATTTTGATTAATCAACACCTATATAGTTGGACAACCCCGAACCCAATTATAAATACAGGGTTGTTTTGAATGTAAATAAAATAAAGCTGTTATATTCATTATAAGATAAACGAATTTAATATTGTAACTGTTGCACTTCAAACTTTATTTTGTTACTTCTAACTAAACTTTATTACTTCAAACATCATGTGTAATTGATTAAAAATAATAATAAAAATTCATTCACATCGAGCATTTTTTGTTTATTAAATACGAATTCCTTTTGTTTATTTTAAGTTTATTGTATACAAAAGTTTGTTCTTATCTATTGAGGCAGTACGAAGTCTGCCGGGTCAGCTAGTATTATTTAATTTTTTTCACAGATATGTTTATCGTTTTTAAGCATAAAGTTCTTATACTTACGAATTTTAAAATAATTTAGTGATTTAGATGATATCAAGTGACGAAGAACTACCCCCATCTATTCTCGACGTTGTCAATAATCTTGATCTTTTACCGAAAAAATCAGCAAATAGGTACAAGAAAGAATACAACATTTTTATGAGTTGGTGTAAAGAAAAAATTGTAAACAGTTTAAAAGAAGTGTTTTTAGCTTATTTTATTAGTATATCCAAAATCTGCAAATCAAATACTTTGTGGTCACGATATTCCATGCTCAAGGCAGTATTAAAAATTATTATTAATTTAAAAGTATTAATATTTAATTACGTATAACTAACGGTTTATGTTTTTTGTTTCAGGTAATTATTTACATCAATAATACTGATCTGATTGTGGTGAGTTAACTATGTAGCTTGATTATTGGCAAGAAATAAGTATACTAGATAATATTATAATAGACAAGGCAAAAACGGCGGGTTCGTTGGGAAAAATATTGCCATGAGATTTTTTTGCATAATCACATTCGCGAGACATCCCAGAATAAGGTTCAAGAAGTCGCCCACTTGAAAAGTGGTCCAATTTTTTTTAAAAATTTTCTTTAATCAAATTGCAAAAACCAATATTTTTGGCCCAGACAATTCTTTTTTAGATTTTTTGGACCATTTTGGTTGGCATTGGTTGCATTGGCGTTAGTTACGCCACTGACCAAAAATAGTTCGACTGAACATAACTTACCTTGGTACAAATGTGCACATAAAAAAGTTACAGCCCTTTGGAGTTACAACATAGAAATCGTTTTTTTAGTATATCGAAAACTATTACAGATTTTTTTATTGAGAATGAACCTGTGGCATTCTTATGGCAGGGAACTTAAAAAAAATTATAGCGACATTTGTGCACCTTATAAAAATTTTGTAGGGGTTTGGTTCCCTTAAACCCCTCAAACTTTTATGTACGTTCCAATTTAATTATTATTGTGGTAGCGTTAGTTAAACACAATGTTTTTAAAACATTTTACTCCTTAGTACTTTTTCGATAAGCCAGTGTTTATCGAGATGCTTTGTCGAATCCACCACATATTTGTATAATGGTTAAGTACGATTATAGCGACCTGTTAGTAACCTAAAAATTTATTTATAATTTATATTTTTAGGTATATTTTGAAACATATTAAAAAAGAAACCACATTTCGATAAAAGGACTTATCGAAAAAATACTAAAGTTTTAATAACACTGTGTTAAACTAATGGTATCACAATAATAGTTTAATTGGAACGTATACAAACATTTGGTAGTTTTAAAGGAACAAAACCCCCATAAAATTTTTATGTAAAAATATTGAAAAAGAAGTCACATCTCGATAAAACATGGCTTGTCGAAAAAATACTAAGAGGCAAAAAATATTTAAAAACATTGTGTTTAGCTAAAGGTACGGCAATAATAATTTAATTGGAAAGTACACAAAAGTTTTGGGAGGGGGGGGGGTTAAGGGAACAAAACCCAATAAACATTTAATGGGGTGTAAACATTTCCCTATCAATTTTTTAAAGATTTTCCCTGCCCTAAGAATGCCACATTTCTTTTCAATAAAATCTGTAATAGTTTTCGATATATTGAAAAAAATATCTATTTTCTATGGATGTTATACAACATGCAACTTCTCTCACTACTTACACACATTCAAAACGAACAATTTCTCATGCAGTGAGAAAAGTCGGCCATTGTAGTGAGAAATATTTTTTCTCACGGGTTCTCCTAACGCCTTTCATACTATGATCGCTGTTTCCATGGTAACATGCACAATACAAACACAATTAATGTTGTCAAATAAACGTGTTAAAGCAAAACCTACCAGGAATTACCGTTCAAAACTGTTCAAAAATAACTGTTAATAAGAATTTTAAAAAACAAGGTATGTAAATTTTAAGAATATTAAATACCTACATGTATATGTATTTTAGTCCAGTTCATGCATATAATATACCTAAAAGCACCTAAATTATTTAATTTTTAAGTTTGAACTCTTGACAAAACCGCATCCATGGAAAAAGTACAGTGTACAACACATGAGAAAATGGCATATTTCTCCCTCGCTTGATTTGCGGCCCTCGCCTCGTGCCTCGGCTCGTGCCAACAAACTTCTGCGCTCGTGAGGAATATGTCTTCTGCGCTCGTGAGGGTGTCAAAGTTAAATTTTTATTTTATTTATTCTTGAATATTTCCTAACAGGCATGGGATTATAACACGAAATTTGGCAAGCGGGTGTTTTTTGGGACGAAAAATTATTTAAATTCGCTAAAAAAAATGATGTAGTACCAAGAGGGCGCCAGACACGCCTTTCAGCGCTCATTTAATAGATTCGATTTTTTTTATTACCTGCTCTACGTACTTTTTAAATCAAAACTTTTATTCTCTTACTATTTTAAATAAAAAAGGTGTACTACATTAAATTCGCTAAACTAAACCGTTTTTGAGATAAACGCATTTTAATTCTGGGAAGCACAATAATTTTTTGCATAATATCATTGTATGTTAAGTTATCAAATCACTTAAAACCATAAAAATTCACAAGAATTTATCGCACATTTCTTCAAATGAAATTTGCGATGCAATGTGAGTTTAGCGAGATGAATGCAGTATACCTTTTTTAAGTAAAAATATCAAGAGGATAAAAATTTTGATTCAAAAACTATGTAGAGTGGGGGATAAAAAAATTAACGTACTAAATGACCGCGGAAAGACGTATGTGGCACCCTCTGGGAAACACATCATTTTTGGTGGCGAATTTAGATTTCTTATCCCAAAAAACCCCCGCTTACCAAATTTCGTGTTGTTACTCCATGCCTGTAAGGAAATATTCGAGAATAAATAAAATAAAAATTTAACTTTGACACCCTGTATTTCGATTATTATCAACTTTCGTACTAAGGTATGTTGGCTTAAATCGATCTATTTTAAGCTCAGGAATCTAAGGTTAAGCTATGACCCATTCTTTACCAAACACCCTGTATAAAAGTCGTTTAATTACATAATTTATTTGCATTTTATTCTGTCAGTAAAATCTAGTCAACATTATGTAGGTACCTAATATTTTCTCAACGATTGGCAAGGCCACTTGTTATTCTGTCAGTAAAATCTAGTCAACGTTATGTAGTGGGTAATATTTTTCCAACCATATTTTAGTCTGTTTTCATCGTTTACAAGGCCACTTGAAAACAAAATATATAAAAACGCACATTATGAGACTAAAATACCGACATTGACATAAAGTTTTAGACAAGCTCATAAAACATTTTTTGCATTTAAAATTGCTTTTAAAATTGCAACCCTAATTTAGACAAAATGCATTTGCCAGCAGTTGTTAGTGCAATTTCGACAAGAAATACTGTTGTTAAAAGTACTACTTCCTTATTATGTGTCGACAGGTTTTTTGTATTATTTTCAGTTGTACAAAAACTTGTATTCGCACATGATATTATTTATGTTTTATTTTTTTTAAGGAATAATTTTTGAAAATTACATCAGGATAATATTCATATTGGATTTTTAGGAGACTAAACCACAATTATTGATTGTAATGGAACTACATTTTAGATGTAAAATTGTGTTTCTCTTTTCCATTTCCATTTCTACCTGTTCCTTTTTAAACTTTTAATTTATTTAGTCTTTATTTTTCTAAAAATCAAAAATTATACTTTTCCATATAATATGTTTGCAACCACATATTGGTTCTCTTTGTGTTTCTCGGATTAATTGCCACGGGAATCAGTATAATATAGTCTTTTTACTACAAAAGCAAGATACGTAGGTCAAAATTTCTGACGTAAGAGCACTGTCAAAACATTAGAATGTGAATTTTCATCATGGCCACGTTGATATGTTGATATACTTGTCAGGGATATTTTTCTTTGTTTTTGTTTACTATAAAAATAATATCTATAATAATTATTTATAATAATTAATGATGTCAATTGGTTTTTATTACTTGCCGAAATATATTAATTAACAACAATATTATCATATCGTAGGTATAATAATTAAAATAGATTATTTAATATTTTTAAAACTAAGTACTGCAAACGCTAAAATTCATAAGAAAACTTTCTGATCTTTAATCCTAATAATAATCTTATTTCTAATAAACCTAATCTAAGAAATCTAAATTCTTTAACTTACTTCTCTGCAGTTGATGGTAAAAGGGAATCCCATGATTTCGTTCCTGTTCAAAATAATCTATTAAAGAAGCAATTTGATTTGGCATGTTTCTTAATACAAACACAAACACAATAGTATAGGTACACAACAATTACAATAGTTTTTAAATTAAGCTATATTAATTAATTTATAGGTATTAGAAAAACAATACAGTGTTTTAAAGCTATATTTTGAATCAAATTGTATAATGAAGTAAAAATGTAGCACCACAGAACTGTCATACCAGTAGCCAGCGTACGATTGTCTAATATATTTAAATAACATTATTATTTTCTGGAGTATTTAACTTAGAGGATTGTTTCATAAAATTTATATTTTTAAAATTAAAAAATGTTTTTGGTTATATATAATACTAAAATTCTCAATGTAATCGCGATTACGTTTTTCTTATCATAATACCATTTTGACACTTTGGCAAAATTAGACAGTTCCGTGTGGGTGTCGTATAGCTGTCCTAGAGAAATGTCAATTTTAAAGTTGATGTTTATTTACGTTAATTAACATTACAAATATTTCGGCGGTATTATTAATATATTTCGACTAGACATGAAATCCAATGGACATCATTAATTAGAATTATTTGTATAGTAAACAAAACTAAAGCAAATATCTGACAAGTAATGACATTAACGTAACCAGGATGAAAAGTCACACTCTAATGTTTTGACAGTGCTCTTAAGTCAGAAATTTTGACCTACGTAATCTTGCTTTTATAGTAAAAAGACTATACATTAATATTCTTGATTCTATAATTCGTTACGAGAGTTCTTCAATCTAACTTATTCCAACTGTCTATGCATATTGCTTCACCCTCTCAATGATCTCGCCTTATCATCTCATTTTGAGTCTTTAAATTTGCCTATTTATCACTGGTATGCATTTGGTGATTCTATAAATAATTATTTACCTCAGAAATATATAAATATTATATATATAAATATATAAATATATAAAATATATAAAAATAATATTATATACTTACCACATATCTTTATGTCTAGATTAATCTAAAGGTGTTTTCTCCTTTAATGTTTTAAATTATTAAATTAATGATCAATTTTTTTAAATCCACCATTACCTAGGTTTGGTCAGCCGTCTATTCTACAAATTATTCTTTCATCTAGAATGCTTAATCTTTTCTAGTTATTTTTTTCCAATCCTGTCAGACTGCATTCGCTTCTGTCATTCATTACATTGCATCCTATTTTATGCCTTTTGCGTACTAACTCTAGTTGTTCTGTAGCATATAAGGTACTTTGTTTTATTTTAGTTTGTTAATATGCCTCTTGAATGTTTCTTTACGTAACTTTATAAATGTCTTTTTTGAGCCATTTCAATTTGTGAAAATACTGCTCTACAATAGTGCAATCGACAGAAATACCACAAGTTAAGACATCGATGTCATGGTGTCTACCTGTTGTTTCGATATATTTTATTTTTCATGGATTTATTATTTAATATAATTAAAAATTAATGAATGAAAATAGTTTCTATTTTTGTGCGATCGGTACTCATTTGAGGGACCGCAGACGTTCGGATACAATTAGCATCTTTTTTAAATACAATGAAGTCCACTTTACTAAGTAATAAGACACTTACTCAACACACACTACACATTACACTATCTGATTGTGAAAGCAACAGTACGATGCCAATGGCCATTAGTTGTTAAGGCATTAAACTAAATAAAAAAAAATAATTTATTAAACTAAAGTTATAGAAAATGGTTAAATACGGATACTTAATTTTGTATAATATTACGAGTATATTTTTAACAATATTCCTCCTGCCGTGTAATAATAGTTTATTCACATATACAGGGTGTTTGGCAAAGAATGGGCCATAGCTTAACCTCAGGTTCCTGAGGTTAAAATAGGCCGATTTAAGCTAACTTACATTAGTACAAAGTTTATAATAACCGAGATACAGGGTGTCAAAGTTAAACCTTTTTTTTATTTATTATTGAATATTTTCTGACAGGTATGAGATAACAATATGAAATTTGGTATGTGGGGGTTTTTTGGGTCGAGAAAACTAAATTCCCTACCAAAAATGATGTATTGCCCAGAGGGCGCCACATACGCCTTTCAGCACTCATTTATTACGTTCAATTTTTTTATCAATCACTCTGTATAATTATGACATTAAAATTTTTATTCTCCTATTAGTTTTACTTAAAAAAGGTATACTTTTTCATCTCCCTAAACTTAACCGTTTTCGAGATAAACTCATTTTAAATCATCTGCGATACACCATCATTTTTAGCATAATATCATTGTATTTCCACCCGAAAAATAACTTTAAACCATAATAATTGTGCCAGTTCTCAAATTTATGTTATTGCATAGCAAATTCCATGTGAAGAAATTTGCGATACATTTTTGGATAATTTTGTGGTTTTAAGTAATTTTTCGGGTGTAACTACAATGATATTATGCTAAAAATGATGGTGTATCGCAGATTTATAATGCGTTTATCTCGAAAACGGTTGAGTTTAGGGAGATGAAAGAAGTATACCTTTTTTAAGTAAAACTAATAGGAGAATAAAAATTTTAATGTTAAAATTATACAGAGTGAGTAATAAAAAAAATTGAACGTAATAAATGAGTACTGAAAGGCGTATGTGGCGTCCTCTGGGCAATACATAATTTTTGGTAGGGAATTTAGTTTTCTCGACCCAAAAAACCCAAACGTACCAAATTTCATGTTGTTATCTCATACCTGTCAGGCAATATTCAATGATAAATAAAAAAAAAAGTTTAACTTTGACACCCTGTATCTCGGTTATTATAAACTTTGTACTAGGTAAGTTAGCTTAAATCGGCCGATTTTAACCCCAGGAACCTGAGGTTAAGCTATGGCCCATTCTTTACCAAACACCCTGTACAAATTTAAGCTTTGATCTTCTTCTTCAGGTGCCATCTCCTCTACGGAGGTTGTAAATCATCAAAGCTATTTTAATTTTTGAGGCAGTAGCTCTAAATAGTTGTTTTGAGCTGCATCCAAACCATTATCTCAGGTTCTTCAGCCATGAAATTCGTCTTCTTCCGATGCTTCTTCTGCCATCTATCTTTCCTTGCATTATGAGTCGCAGGATACCATACTTCTCGCCCCGCATCACATATTCGAGATACTGTAGCTTTCTTTCTTTAATTGTAAGTTCAACTTCCTTCTCTTTACCTATTATTACCTTCTCAGTACTTCATTGTTCGTAACTATATCTACCCAAGAAACCCTCATAATTCTTTTATAGGTCCACATTTCAAAGGCGTTAAGTCGTCTCATTGTCTCTAAATTTAACGTCCATGATTCCACTCCATAGTACACTGAATACGTAACATTTTGTTAATCGTACTTTAAGAGCTAATGATAAATCTTTGCTACATAGGACCTTTTTCATTTTCATAAAATTAGAACGTGCTTTTTTCGATTCTGACTTTAATTTCTGCAGTGTAGTCATTATTTTCTGTTATAAGTGTTCCTAGGTAAGTGTACTTTTTTACTCTTTCGATCTGCTGGCCCCCTACCATCAATATTTTGTTAGTATTTTGGTTGTTCTTACTAATTTTCATAAATTTCGTCTTTTTGATGTTGAGAGAGAGTCCGTACTCCTTACTACACCTTTCTATATTACTCATGAGTCTTTGCAGGTCTTGCAAACTATCGGCTATTATTACTGTATCATCTGCATATCTGATGTTGTTAACTAAGACTCCATTTACTTTTATGCCGACTGTTTTATCTTCCAGATTTACTCGCATTACCTCTTCAGAATAAGCGTTAAATAATAAAGGTGATAGTATGCAGCCTTGCCCGACTCCTCTCTTTTTTTCCATTTCTTCAGATGTTTCTTTTACAATTCTTACTATTGCTCGCTGATTGTAAAAGAGGTGTGTTAATAGTCTTAAATCTCTTTCATCGAGGTTTTTAGTTTTTAGAATATCCATGAGTCGATCATGTTTTATTTTATCAAACGCTTTATTGTACTCTATAAAGCAGACGTAAAGAGGACGGTTAACATCCAAGCATCTCTGTGTCAGCACGTTCAAGGAGAATAATGTCTCTCTGGTACCCATACTCCATACGATTGCGGAACCCGTATTGAGTGTTACTAATATCCAGCTCCAGTTTAGAGTGTATTCTGGCGTGGATAATTTTTAATCACTGCATTCTTTGGCATTTACTTTCTTTGGCAAACACACAAATGCTGATGTCAACATTTCTCTAGGGATGATTCCGAATGATTCCCGTAGCATAGATAGCGTTGAACAGTTCTACTATTATGTCCAGGTTTTTCTCGTTGACCAACTTTATCAGCTCATAATATATAAAACCAAACACTTTTGTTAACCACAATAAAAAAAATTAAAAAGAAATTATAAAGTGCAGCAATTCATGAGCTCAAAATATAAAAATAGGTTAGGCGAATGGATCCAGTAATCCGCAGTCATTTTTTTCAACCACACACACACACACACACAACTTTATCAGCTCGCTAGGTAATTCATGTGGACCAGAAGATTCATTGGTTTTCATAGAGTTTATTGCCTGACTAACCCCTGATTTGGTTATCTCTGGGCCTACATCTCCGCTTTGGCTATCTACGGATGTATTAGCTTCTCTCTGGCCATGAAACAGTTTCTCGATGTACTCTTTTCATCGTCGTAGTTTTCGTTCTGTCTCCATTATAATATTTCGATTTTTGTCGAGTAATATATTTGAGGTTCTTCTATTTCCTATTCCGACTAGTTCTTTGACTTTTTTATGTAGGTTGAAGTTGTCATATCTGTTTTGCAGTTCTTTGATTTCTTTACATTTTTCAGAGAAGTAGGTTTCTTCTAATTTTTCTTCTTATTTCAATTTGTTTCAAATGTATTCATTTTTTCGAATTCTGAGAAAATTATTAAATATTTTTGAAAAATTTAAACGCAGAATGAAATATTACTGAGAGCCTAAAGTCCCTAAAAACTTCTATAATGTTTATTTTAATAAGCTACAGGTGTAAAAATAAAAGAGGAAATTTAGTGTGATTTTTAATTACAAATATTTCATTCAAAAGAAACTTTTTATTTATTCTAAGAAACTTTCGGGCCTCGGTAATAATCTTTCATTCTGAGTTTAAATTTTTCAAAAAGTTTTTAGTTTTCAAATATAGTTTCAAATACTTATTAATTTTCTCAGGATCCGAAAAAAATGAATACATTTAAAACACATTGAGAATTTTGACAGGCGACATTTTGCGCCTTTCTCCTTAAACTAATGTTTGAAATATCATAACTAATTAGTTAGATTAAGGTGATACAGTAGCGATCAACAGGTAGCAAAAACGCGTTCCAAGATTGCGGCTGTAATTTTGAATATTTTCTCGAGATATTTGTCACACGTATTCGTAATATAATAAAGAATGGCGGTACAGAGCCCAATTTGAAAAATATATTAGTATGTGGAAATTACTCTGTAATTAAATACAATATTAAAAAAACGAACCTGTACCGCCATTAAGCAGAACAAAAAAATACACTTTCTTCAAATAAACTTTTTTATTCGATGCCTAGATTTTGTGTCATTTTAGAACTAATAAAATTTTATTAGTTCCAAAATGACACAAAATCTAGGCATCGAATAAAAAAGTTTATTTAAAGAAAGTTTTTTTTTTGTTCTGCTTAATGGCGGTACAGGTTCGTCTTTTTAATATTGTATTTAATTACAGAGTAATTTCCACATATTAATATATTTTTCAAATTGGGCTCTGTACCGCCATTCTTTATTATATTACGAATACGTGTGCCAAATATCTCGAAAAAATATTCAAAATTACAGCCGCAATCTTGGAACGTGTTTTCGCTACCTGTTGATCGCTACTGTTTCCTCTTAAGTAATTACTCTTATCAAATAAATAAATTTAAAAATGCAAAGCACCATCATAAAAAGGATTTATTTTTTAGTAATAAACTGTATTAAGGATATTAATAGCTATCGATTATTATTCTTAACAGTTCCGCGGGAATTCTAATACTCGATACTGAATCACTGAAAATCCTGTATTGACATCAACATTAATATTAATAGATCCAGCAGCTACGTGCTATTTGAATATTAATAAGTCAGATAAGTTCACATTTATAGAGTTCTTAAAATAAACATTTAAGCAAGAAATGTTCTTTTGTCCAAAACAATGTGATGTTCTTATGTATTTCCCATTTCCGGGAATCTTTTTGTGGTTAAATATAATGTTTATATGTTACAAAGGCCAACAAATGTTATTGTTATGTGGACCACCAAAAATATGGATAGACGACTGGAGAAAAACCGTAGGAAATTGGATACAGGAGGGACAAGATAGAGATTAATGCAGGAATATGAAGGGGATCTGTATCCAACAGTGGATGCAAGAGGTTGAGGAATGATGATGATGATGGTATTAAGCTATAATTAAAGGGTAAATCAAGAACCACTGCTAGCTATAATTGTTGGAGAAATAAATTCCCAACATTAATATTTAGTAAAACTATATTTTGTTTCAATATTTTATTTAGTGGTTTGCGCCTTGTGTACACTTCACAAAGATGTTTCTATGTTTTTATGTTCTATAATTCAAAGTGTACACAAAGGCGCAATATTCAAAAAAAAAAGTTCGTTGCCAAGGTGTTGTTATATAGAATAATAAGATAATAAAAATCGGGAAAGTAGGGCGTGTGTCCGATCCCACACAAAAATTACTTTAATACCAAAAGTTTGTGTTATTGTAATAAAATATTAGTTGTGAAAAGTGTCTTTAGTTATTCCTAGCTTCAGAAGTGTAAAACCAGTGTAAAATTATTTCCTTGGTGTTGCAAAAATCCAACATCAAGTTTGATCCAGTCGAGCCGGAAATAAAAAGAAGCTAGGAATTACTCAATTTCCAGAAGGTAAGAAACACACCTAATAAAAAAAAAAAGAAGAAATTATTTAACAAAAAAGAAATTATTAGAAAAGAAATTACAAAAAAGAAAAATCATTAAAAAATTAATTTTGTAAAACGTCAAGCTCATACAATAGCGCCATCTATGTAAAAGAGGGCGAACGACCGACGTCGAATGGTTATCAAGCGATCGAGAGAAATAATCGATGTTTTATGAAATCGATCATATATGAAGTGACAGAAAACTGACATTGACAGTGAATACAAAATTAAATAAATTGACTGTTTGTGTTTTGGTTTGTAAATAATCGTCAACATTTTTGTTATTTTGATATTTAAAATAGTTTTTTTTACCTTTTAAGTTTTAGGTAGATTCATATAAAAAAAAAAAAAAAATGCCCGCTAAAAAGGATATTGAAATGCTAAAAACTAAAAAATCTCAAGAAATTCAGTCTATTAAAACTATTACAAGGTTTGTTGAAAAACATTTGGACAAAGAAATTTCTGAATTAATAATTAATCAATTACAAACTAGGAAAGACTTACTAATAGAAAATTTTAATAAACTTCAAGATCTTCATTGTGAAATTTTATGTTGTGAACAGGGGTATGCAGATTCCATTGATAATATTAGAGAGGAATACTTTGACACATTAGCTAAAATTAATAGTCAACTCTCAAAAACAGTAATACAGAGCGTAAGTACTAATCCACAAGATGTAAATAATTCTTTTTATTCTTCAAATATTCCACGAATAGAAATTCCTTGTTATGACGGCAAAGATTTAACAAGTTATAGACCTTTTATAGATTTATTTCTAGCTGTTTTTGATAGAAATAAGTCACTGCAAAATGTTGAAAAACTTTTTCATTTAAAGAATCATTTGGAAGGAGAGGCAAGAAGCCTAATAAATGATCTACCTCTAACAAATGACTCTTATAATGATGCATTGAGAATGTTAGATAACCGTTATAACAATGAAACAATATTAATAAATTCTCACATTTATTCACTACTTGACATTCCCTCCATTCAAAAAGGAACTTCCACCGCCTTACGTGAGTTCATTAGTAAAGTGAGACAGCAGTTAGGTGCACTAAAAAACTTAAAGCAACCCGTAGAAAGTTGGGATATGATCCTTATTTGCATTTTAACTAAAAAACTAGATCACTATACTAATAGATCATTTCAAATTGATAGGGACAACTCAAAATTGCCAAATTTAAAAGATTTCTTATCTTATATTGAAAATAGGGCTACAGCTTTAGAAACTGTAACCACTCCAGATAAAAAATGTAGCACTAACAAAGAAAGGTATCAAAAAACTCACTTGGCTACAAGTAAAGTCAAATTAGAAACCAGGTGTAGCTTTTGTTCATCCTCAGGCCATAAAATTTATAATTGTTCCAGTTTCAAATCTGTTTCAGTAAATGATAGAGTGTCTTTTATAGACAGTCATAAGGCTTGTCGAATTTGTTTGAATAATCATCCTGGTAGGTGTAAAATGAGTTTCAGGTGTTCAGTTTGTCGAAAAGAACATAATTCTCTTCTGCATGTGGACAGACAAACTCCATTAGACAGCACTGGACAGGGTAACAGTGGTAATGCAGACGATAGGGTGACTACATTTGGTTCAATAAATGAAAACATTAATAATGTTCTGTTACCAACAGTGAAGGTAAAAATTAGAACAAAAAGGGGTGATTATATCACTGCCAGAGGTCTCCTGGATACAGGATCTCAAATATCATTAGTAACAAGTAGATTGGTAAGTAAATTAAACTTAAAAACATTTAATAATAATGTCAATATCTTAGGTATTTCTGAGAATATTACCAATGTGCAAAAGGCTGTAAATTTAAAAATTGAGTCATGTGTGTTTGATTATAGCACAAATATAAAATGTTCTGTGGTTGATAAAATTACTAGTGATATACCACAAACAAATTTCAATGTTTCAAATTTAAATATTCCTAAAAATATTAAATTGTCTGATGATGACTTCAATAAATCTGGCACAATTGATATATTGTTTGGGGCAAATATTTCATTTCATATTTTGCTCTCCGATAAAATACAAGTAGACCAGATTATATTACAAAATACTCTATTTGGGTTCATAGTTAGTGGTTCTGCTCCATCACTACAAATTTGTAATTTTTCTGCTTTTCATTTAAGCATGAAAAATAATTTAGAAAATATTGTTTCTCAATTTTGGGAAACCGAGAAGGTTCCAGAAATTTTTCCGGAATATTCGACAGAGCAGGAAGCTTGTGAGATTAATTTTGAAAATTCTTTGCAAGTAATAAATAATAAATACCAAGTTAAATTACCATTAAAACAAAATCTACCTGATTTGGATTTAGGAGATTCATTTTCTGTAGCATTAAAACGCTTTGAAAATCTAGAAAAAAGATTTAAAGTCAATCCTGAGCTGTACTCTCAATACAAAAGTTTTATTGATGAATATTTAGCTCTAAAGCATGCAAAAATAGTAAGTCTTAGTACATATGACTTAAATAGTGGTTCTTTATACTTCATGGCTCACCATCCAGTGATCCGTGAAGACAAAAAAACAACAAAATTAAGAGTAGTCTTTGATGGCAGCATGAAATCAAAAAAGAAAAAATGCATCAATGATTATCTCTATAATGGTGCTGTAGTTCAAAATGAGCTCTTCGATATTCTTGTTCTTTTTAGAAAATATAATTACGTCCTTTTGACAGATATTAAACAAATGTATAGAATGGTTTTGGTACATCCAGACCATTGCCAGTTACAAAATATTTTGTGGCGAGAGAAAAATGGCAGTTTACAATGTATTCAACTTCAAACTGTAACATATGGTTTAAGAAGTTCTTCCTTTTTAGCTACCAGATGTTTGGTAGAATTAGCCCGAACTGAAGGTAAACGCTATCCTTTGGCTTCTAAAGCTCTTCTTAATAACACCTACGTTGATGATATTTTGTGTGGGTGTGACACAATCGAAGAAACGATAAAACTAAAAAATGAACTTATCTCGCTGCTCAAATTAAGGTCCTTCGAGTTGCACAAATGGTGCTCAAATAATTTACAAATTTTAAATGATATTCCTAAAAATAAACAAAATTTTGATGAAATTAACATCAGCAAAAACGATTTAACGGTAAAGACTCTGGGATTGACTTATGATACAAAAACAGATAATTTTAAATTTAGTTGTCCAAAAGTTGATATAAATGAATGTGTAACTAAAAGACAGATTCTCAGTTTTGTTTCCAAATTTTATGATCCTTTGGGATTAGTGGGCCCAGTTTTAGTAGCTGCTAAGGTAATTATGCAAAAACTTTGGTTAAGTAAGGTCAAATGGGATGCTATAATTTCCAGTGAGTTATTTGACACTTGGAAAAATTTTGTTGAAAGCTTAATGAGCATGCCCACAGTGACTGTCCAAAGAAATTTAAACTTTACTGGTGCTCTTCATATTGAAATAGTTGGCTTTTGTGACTCCTCCTTGATTGCATATGGAGCTGTTATTTATGCGAGGACTATTTTTGAAAATAAAGTACATGTAAATTTGATTTGTTCCAAATCTAGGATTGTTCCTATAAACAAAAAACTAACTATGCCAAGACTTGAACTGAACAGTGCTTTGTTGCTTTCAAAACTATCTCACAAGGTTTTTGAACTGTTAAAAGATAAAGTCAGTAAGGTATTTTTATATTCAGATTCAAACATTGTCTTAGCTTGGATAAAATCCGAACCTTTGAAATTGAATCCCTATGTTGCCAATAGAATTATTAAAATTCAAGAAATGACATCCGAATTTAAATGGTTGTATATAAACACTAAGGAAAATCCAGCAGATTGTCTTTCTCGTGGACTTGAACCTCATGAAATTAATTCAAACAATCTTTGGTTTAATGGTCCTGAAATTCTTTCAAATATTGAATTCTTGCACTTTGAAATTCCATTTTCTACTCCAGACCATTTGCCTGAATATAAAGTTGTCACTTTAGCTAAGGTCAAACCAGAATCTTTCTTCATAAAATTCTCTAGCTTAACAAAACTTCAAAAAATAGTGGCTTATTGCCTACGATTTGTAAATAATATAAAAAATAAAAATAAAAAGATTACTGGAAGTTTAACAGTTGTAGAACTAGAAAATAGCCTTAAAACCATTATTAAGTATGAACAAAGTTTTCATTTTTCTGAGGAAATAAAATGTCTAACCAACAACACAGCAATTAAGTCTAATTTAAATTCTTTATATCCTTTCTTGGACTCTCAGGGACTGTTAAGAGTTGGTGGTAGACTGGAGAACTCAGATATTTCTTTTAATAAAAAACATCCTTTGATCGTTCCCAAAAACAATCATATCACTGATCTTTTGATTCACAGAGAGCACTTAAGACTTTTACATGCAGGTCCGAAACAAGTTTTAAGTTCATTAAATCAAAATTTTTGGATTATTAGTGCCACTAAAGAAATTAAAAGGATTTTGCACAAATGCGTAACCTGTTTTAAATGTAAGGCCAAGTGCAGTGAACAGTTAATGGGATCTCTTCCTGAACAAAGAGTACGTTCATCGAGGGTCTTTCAGAATGTTGGTATAGACTTCTGTGGTCCCTTCCAAATTAAACAGTCACGGATTAGAAAGTCTATAACGACAAAGGCATATATAGCATTGTTTGTTTGCTTTTCTGTGAAGGCAATTCATATGGAGTTACTCTCTGATCTAACAACAGATACTTTTTTAGCTTCATTAAAAAGATTCATTTCTAGAAGGGGTAAACCATCCAAGATCTTTTGTGACAATGGTGCCACATTCAAGGGAGCAAATAATCAACTTCAAAAACTTCTAAACGACAACATTAAGTTAAACAACTTTTGCCTTGATGATAAAATTGAATTTTGCTTCATCCCAAGTTATTCTCCAGTATTTGGGGGTCTATGGGAGGCCGGGGTGAAGAGTGCTAAATATCATATAAAAAGGGTGATGGGAAATAATATTTTTACATATGAGGAGTTTAATACTTTGATTACTCAAGTTGAAGGAATATTAAATTCAAGGCCTCTTATGGCAATTAATAATGATTCCTCTGACTTAGAATATTTGACCCCAGGTCATTTTCTAATAGGTGCTCCTTTGACAACTTTCCCTGAAACTAATTTAACTGAGATTCCTGAAAATAGATTAAAATTTTGGAGGTTGTGTGTTCAAATGCAGCAGCATTTTTGGCAAAGGTGGTACCAAGATTATCTAACACAACTTCAAAACAGACCTAAATGGAGAAAATCGTTGCCAAATTTACAAGAAGGCATGCTTGTGCTTGTAAAGGAGGACAATGTTTCTTCTTTTGGGTGGCCTATAGCAAGGATTAATAAAGTTATTCCTGGTAAAGACGGAAAGGTAAGAGTGGTGGAAGTAAAAACTAAAAAGGGAACATACTTACGTTCTGTCACAAAAATTGCTGTTCTTCCAATTAACGATGAACAAATTTAAATTATTTTTTTTTTTTTTTCAATTTATAATAATAAATAAAATTTAACTTTATAACTATTTCTATTTAAATTTAAAACTTTGTAAAAGTTTTATACTTATATAAGCAATAAATTCTTTAAAAAATGTGTAAAAAAAAGGGGTGGAATATATTGTTTTGGTATCAAAACCAAGGCCCCCCAGCATGTTGGAGAAATAAATTCCCAACATTAATATTTAGTAAAACTATATTTTGTTTCAATATTTTATTTAGTGGTTTGCGCCTTTTGTACACTTCACAAAGATGTTTCTATGTTTTTATGTTCTATAATTCAAAGTGTACACAAAGGCGCAATATTCAAAAAAAAGTTCGTTGCCAAGGTGTTGTTATATAGAATAATAAGATAATAAAAAACGGGAAAGTAGGGCGTGTGTCCGATCCCACACAAAAATTACTTTAATACCAAAAGTTTGTGTTATTGTAATAAAATATTAGTTGTGAAAAGTGTCTTTAGTTATTCCTAGCTTCAGAAGTGTAAAACCAGTGTAAAATTATTTCCTTGGTGTTGCAAAAATCCAACAATAATTACTAACAGGAAAGGTCAGAATGCAAACATCCAATGGAAGAACTAAAAAGACACTTTATTACAAATAAGTAAATATGAACTTAATAAAAAGTGTCAGAGAAAAATAATGGATGACCGATGAACAGAAGGATTAATAAAACTGTAGAGGAAACGAAATATGCCAAGATACACAGAGAGATACAACAGAAAATAAGGGAAGCAAAGGAAAATTAGGTGAATGAGAAATGTTGTAAAACAGAAGATCTACAAGAATTAAAGCCAACATAGACGGCGCCGTATAAGTGGAGAAAGAAAATAAGTTTCATGGTTAAAAAACATTCGCGAATGGACTCAGATATGAAAGAACAATTAAATACATATACTTAATATTGCAGATATGGGATGTGAACGAGAAGACAAGAACTACACGACCTGTTTAACATACATAAAAATGGAAAGGCTCCTGGTCCTGACGAGGTGCTTGTTGGACTATTGCTATATATGTTGCTAACTTTAAACTCTAACTGGAACTTTAGTCTGGAGAAGTCGTGTGTGGTGTCATTCAAAAAGGTTTTTGAAAAATATTAAAAACGTGTTTTTTGGTTTCTCATTTGAAAGTGTATTTATTGAGAGATTAGACCGATTATATAATAGGTCTGGATCCCTCGTACGAAAAAAAAGTTTCAAGCTGAAATTTTTTTAATAGTTTAAGGATGTCTAGTCGGACAAACTTTGACGTATGGGAACACTGGAATAGGGGAAGTTTTAATTGTGGATTAGGTTAAAAATTTGGAACGTCAGACTACGAAAACGTCCCATGTATTTTGTCGGACAGAACTTCCAATTTATTTGTTGCCCTTTCATTAAACAATTAAAACTGTTCCACAATTAAAACTTCCCCTGTTCCAGTGTTTACATACATCAATGTTTGTCCAACTAGACACCCTTAAGCTATTAACTAATTTTCAGCTTGCTATTAATCAACTTTTTGTTCATATGCGGGATCCAGACCTATAACTTACCCTATAGTATCACGATAAATTGTTTTTCCCTATTATAGCGTCATATATCCACAACTCGAGAAAATATTTAGAATAAAAGTTGCTTACTTTTACGCAAGGTATCCAAATATGAAATAAAAACTGGGGGTTTATATTTAAGATTTTAAAGTTACTCACTCCCCACCTCCAGGGGGTAGGGGGTAGGGGATCGTGTTTGGTGTCATTTGATAGATATTTGAAAATTATTGAACACGTATTTTTCAGTTTTTCGAACCGATGTTCATTTCGAGCAATATTCGACTATTCCGCTACTTTTGGGACACCCTATTAATTAAAGCGGCATTAAATTATATGACTGTAATATTTTAATACAAAACATCTTGTTATGTGTGGATACTTCGTACACTCTCTTCATTACCCTAACAAAACAAGCAATTATATTTAAATATAATCACTAAAATTATGTTAAAATTATTTATTTGAATAAATTCTACGTTTATTATCCTCTTTGAATTGGTGCTGAACGTGTAATTGAATATTAACATTAATGATATTAACATCCAGTTATTCGACATAATGAAATTTATAGACTTCTCCAATTAACAAAATTCTGAAAGTACGAAGAATATGTTAATAATGTTATGACTCTATACAGGGTGGCTCAAAAGTAGAGGGATAGTCGAATATTTCGCTAAATGAACATGGGATCGAAAATTTGAAAAATATATTTTCAATGTTGTTCTGAAGCTATTTTCTTGTGGCATTTTTACAATTTTAACTATTTAGAATGGGAAATAAGCCACAATATTATTAAAAATTGATTTTTATTAACGTTTCGACGCCCAAATCGGGTGCCGTTGTCAAAATACAAAATACTATTGTCGAAACGTTAATAAAAATCATTTTTTAATAATATTGTGGCTTATTTCCCATTCTAAATAGTTAAAATTATATTTTCAATATTTTCAAAAATCTATCGAATGACACCAAACATGACCCTTCACTCTAACCCCTTAAGAGGCTACAGTAGCGAGCAACAGGTAGCAGCAAACGCGTTCCAATATTGCGGCTCTAATTTTGAGTATTTTGTCGAGATATTTGGCACACATATTCGTAATATAATAAAGAATGGCGGTACAGAGCCCAATTTTAGAAATATGTTAGTACGTGGAAATTACTCTATAACTAAATAAAATATTGAAAAAAGGAGCCTGTACCGCCATTAAGAAGAAAAAAATAATAAACTTTCTTCAAATAAACTTTTTTATCGCATGCCTAGATTTTGTGTAATCTTGGAACTACTAAAATTTTTTATTTCTAACAAGAAATCGAACATATTATAACTAAATAACTAATTAGGCAACATAGAGAAATTATCAGTGTCATTTTGACAAACCTGCGTCAGATTTTCTCTAATTTGCTCTGTCATCTTTATTGATATCAGTCCAGTGCAGTAGTGTGTTAATTTAAGAATTCGTTATAGTTGTTTCATAGGAAAATAGTGTTTATTGATAGTTATTTATTATATTTTTGTTGTTGTTGTATAAGTTGTTGCCTGTTTGAAATAATAGATTGTTGTTAATTGTGTTTTAGTTCAGTTCTATGTAGGTAGGTAAGTATATTTTACGTAAAAACATTTCGAATTCTAATGCGAGTATAAAGATTTAGGAGGATATTTTATTTTTAACATATTATCAATAGTTTAACGAAATGGGAAAAGTTAATCAAACGACAAATAAAGCGAATAATTCCAAGAAAAAGTCCATTAAAAGCCGTGCCAAAATTATGAGAACATCGAAATTGGAGCCACCACAAATTTTAACAATGTAAGTACCTATGAGAAGTAATCTACTGTTGTCATACATAAAAAAAGTGTGAAAAGTTGTTTCCCATGGAAATGAAATTCGTAATAAATCTATGTTTAGGTACAGAAATCCTGACTACAGTACAAATGCCAATTTTTTTTAGGTAGATATTCATAGTCCTGTCGCCAAGGGGGTACAACGGCCTCCTTTATTCAGATGGTCTTACCCAAGATTTTTTATGTATCTTGACCCGTAGAACACGAATTTGTTGGGTAACAGTTGATCCGGATGTCGATAAGATTGTTATAAACAAAGAACTTGAGGAATTACATAAGAGCGATTTCTCGCAAAACAAAACATTTTTTTTTTGTATTTTTTGGGTCATTCTAAGCAAAAACTGTTCTGACAAGTTTTTTCGTAGGATGCATAGTTTTCGAGATAAACGCGGTTGAACTTAAAATCGAAAAATTGCAATTTTTGAACCCGAAAAAATTTATTTTTGCTAAAGGTGATACAGTAGCGATCAACAGGTAGCAAAAACGCGTTCCAAGATTGCGGCTGTAATTTTGAATATTTTTTCGAGATATTTGGCACACGTATTCGTAATAAAATAAAGAATGGCGGTACAGGGCCCAATTTGAAAAATATATTAATATGTGGAAATTACTCTGTAATTAAATACAATATTAAAAAAAACGAGCCTCTACCGCCATTAAGAAGAACAAAAAAATACAATTTCTTCAAATAAACTTTTTTATCCGATGCCTAGATTTTGTGTAATTTTGCAACTACTAAAATTTTTTATTTCATTAGTAGTTTAAAGAAAGTGTATTTTTATAAAAAGTGCAGGAGCTAACAATGCCGAGGAAGATCTATCAGGCTGCATCTTACTTCCCGCCTGTCCAGCACGGTAAAATTCCAACAAAGCTTAGTTCCGAATACTCAGATTACGAGTAGAACTAATCAAAATAATAAATAATCATTCCATGAAGTACGACTTAACCTGGTAGATTTCCCTCGGCCTTCTTAGCTCCGGCAATTCGTTGGCTTGCAAATTTTAGAAGCCACAAGCCACGATTGGTTTAACCAGAAGACTAGTTCTAAGTTTTATTTTATTTTTGATATTGTTAATATTAGAAGTAAAACTTTCGTTCGTCTTTAGCAGATACCGCCACGGCATTCATGCCATCATTTCGTTGTGAACCGATAACGGTAGCCCGAATTTTAGTAGTTCAAAGAGAATGAAATATGCACCTCTGATGGGACCCTAAGAAGGGTTAAAGGGTGTTCTAGAGTGCCTTTGGCGCTCTATGAACTAAATAAAATAAGACTGCTCTCGTTTTGCTTCACAAGGAAATTATTATTTATTATTATTTTTTCGTACAAATACCTATGTTAACATAAAATTTTCACCCATTTGGGTTTATTTTTATAAATATTTATTTACTAATAACAAAATTGTTTTCGGTTACTTCCATTTAGCGCGCCTATGAGTTAAATTGTCAATAATATTAATCTTACATAATGTCAAAGATTACCAATGTTGCCAAAGTTTATGATACTATCTCCCGAAGTTATATTTTATTGCTACCTGTTGATCGCTACTGTTTACTCTTAAGGTTTTTTTATTGTGGATTTGGATTCCTTACGTAAAAATAAAATCAACTATTGGAGAGATTTTCTCGAATTTTGGATAGATTGCGCTATAATCGAAAAAAACCATTTAGTGTGATACACTAGGTAAATTACAGAAACGGTCTAATATCCTGAGAAAAGCAATTCCAAATAAAAAACCAAAAAACACACGTTTAATTTTTTTAAAAAAACTATCGTTTTCAAAAAACCAAAGGCTACCCTCCACGTCCACTCTTTTTTTATTGCAGATTTTTATTCCTCATAAAGAAATAAGTGACACCATGACATTTTTTTAGAGTTGTTGACAGGTGGCGCTTTAATCGGAAAAATACGATTTATTAGCCCTGTTTATCAACAATTCTAAAAAATGTCTCAAATAAGTGTTGCTTATTTTTCACGAGGAATGCAAATCTGCAATATAAAATGGGGGTTCCCATTTAAGGTTTTAAAGTTACCCACAACCCCACCTTCAGGGGGTAAGATAAGGGGCCTTGTTTGGTGTCATTTGATAGGTTTTAAATAAGGAATATTAAACTCATATTTTTTGGGTTTTCATTTGGAAGTGTATTTCTCGAGATATTAGACCGTTTATATAATAATTTATCTAGATCTAGGGTATTACAATAAATCGTTTTTTCCGATTATAGCGCCATTTATCCATAATTCGAAATAATATCTCAACCAAGAATTGCTTATTTTTTCATGAGGAATCCAAATCTGCATTAAAAAAATAAGGTGTGTATGTATTTAAGATTTTAAAATTACCCCCACCCCACCACCAGGGGGTAGAGTGGGGGTTGTGTTTAGTGCCGTTCGATAAATTTTTGAAAAATATTAAAATATTCGACCGTCTCGCTACTTTTCTAATGGACTTTTCTAATGGAGTCTAATGGACTCGAAAGTTATTTTATTGAAATTCATGTTCAATAACATAACAAAACACAAAATCACAACACTGTCACAATACACGGTGTTCAAGAGAAAATCTAAATAAAAGTTGATCGAACCCCCTATTTTTTTGCTTTCGTGCTTGAACTATCCCTTGTTGATCAAAAATACGTCAAAATTAAAATCGGCTACGGGGCACTTTTTTGCGCATGCCTAAAAGAAGATTTTTTCTATTTATTTTCCTGTTTTTTTTTCTTTATCTGTATAATCGGATTTTGATATATTTTAATATGTGTGAGTATGTATACACACTCACACATAATATACACACAGACATACACATACACACCTAAATATACCGGTTGTTGAATAGTCAAACGGCCATAGGAAACAATCGGGATTTTTAAACTGTTGAATTTCTGCTTCCCTAATAATTTTAAATCAAAAGTCATGAGAAACTGTTTGTAGAGGACTTGAAATCTGTATTAAAAACAAATGTTAAAATTGTTCTATGAATTATACACATTTAAAAATTATGCAAAAATATAAAGCAATTGCCAGATAATTATTATCCAATCGACCTCTATAAGTCAGAGTTGACCTCTAAAAACCATACTAACTAGCTGAATTTTGTTAAAAATATCAACTTTGGTACCCCAAAAAAGATGCAAAAAAGATTGCCAGTCCTACCCCCGGGCTTCCCCCTAAAACCACCCGTCGTAGAGGGGGAAATCGAAAACTTCATATTACCAAGAATATGTTTACGCCGTATAAAAAAATGATTTAAACAAAATGTAGTTCAGATATTGAACAAAAATGCTTGTTAGCATTTTTTGTGCAGAATGAACCGTTTTTGTGCAGAATGAAGCGACCGGCGATTTTAAATGTCAGTTACGCTCGCGAACTCAATTTTTTAAATAAAATTTGTATCAACTCGATGGTCAAAATTCAATATATTTTGATCAGAGCGTCCTTTTGACAAAAATCCAAATGCATTTAAAGCATGTTCAGCTTTGGTGTCTAATTTTTGCATTTTGTAGCAAATGAAGTCAGTTTGTTCATAAGATTTTTAGAGGTCAAATCTGACTTTTAGAGGTCTATTGGACTAATAATACTCTGGAAATTGTACATTTTTGCAAAATTTTGGAATGTGTCTCATTCGTATAACAATTTTAACATATGTTTTAATACAGATTTCAGTCCTTTACAAATAGTTTCTCATGACTTTCGATTTAATAGAATTAGGGAAGCAGGAATTCAATAGATTAAAATTCCCCATTGTTTCCTATGGCCCGTTTGACTATTCAACACCCGGTATATTTCTGTGTGTATGTGTATGTGTGTGTGTATATGTGTGAGTGTGTAAACATATCATATACATACTCACACATTAAAATATATGAAAATCCGATTATACAGATAAAGAAAAATAAAAAAACAGAAAAATAAATACAGAAAATATTCTTTTACGCATGCGCAAAAAAGTGCCCCGTAGCCGATTTTAATTTTGACGTATTTTTGATGTACAAGGGATAATGCAAGAATAAAAGCAAAAAATGGGGGGTTCGATCAACTTTTATTTAGATTTTCTCTTGAACACCGTAAATATCGTCAACTTGACATGCTTAACTATTAGTCTTGGATCCCGCGTACCAAAAAAAGTTGATTAATAGCAAGCTGAAAATTTGTTAATAGCTTAACGGTGCCTAGTCCGACAAACTTTAATATATGGGAACACTGGAACAGAGGAAGTTTTAATTGTGGAACAGGTTAGAGGTTTCGAACGTCAGACTACGAAAACGTCCCATGTACTATGTCGGACAGAACTACCAATTAATTTGTTACCCTTTCACTAAATTCTCGTGTAAAAATCAGACTGGTATTTTATCATCAACTGGGCATTTTAATAAGTCCGACACGTAGAATATGTCAAATGACAGAAACTATGTTGTTGTTCTGAAGCTATTTTCTTGTGGCATTTTTATAATCAAATACTTTTAATGGGAAATAAGCCACAATTTTACTAAAAAAATTATTTTATTAACGTTTTGAAGCTCAAATTGGGTTTCGTTGTCAAAATACTACTAAAATAAACAAAAATGTTGTTGCTAAGTAAACAAGTTCTTCTAATGATTTATTTATTCTGACTTATTTATATTGGAAATTCAGACGTATATTATACATTTTAAAGTAGAAGACTTTAAAATGATATCGCCAATATTTATGAGTTGCGTTCCTGGGACGACTTTACTAAAAGATATTTCATTCGATTACATGAAATCAATCCCAACTCAAGAATATCCGTCAAAAAAAATCATAGCATGTGATCCTTCTTTAAAAAGACAACCAAATGCAACGATGACAGTAAAATTCACGTGTTAGAGATTCCATAGTAAATCACGAAGGCAATTCAGGAAAAACCTCGTGCTACTATCCCGACATCGTAAGTATTTGGTCTTACATTTAATTTACTTTCAAAAAACTAATACCAAATTCTGACTTTAATATGTTTAAATTATAAATAATATTAATAATACATAGATATACAATAAGTAATAATAAAATATAAAATTTGTACTAACTCGATATGTTATTGACCTACTAATCGTGGTATTTTCTTTCTATTGACTTCCTCTTTCAGTATGGGTAACCACATCTTACTGCATTATACCGAGGAATTTGCGACACAGTTGGTTTCATTTAGCATAATTAGCTTTGGCTTCGAAACGTTAATAAAATCATTTTTTTGGTAATATTCTGGCTTATTTCCCATTAAAAGTAATTGATTAGGAACTATGTTGGTGATAAATAGCTGTCTGGCGTTTTCGTAGTCCAAATTTTTAACCTGATTCACAATTAAAACTTCCCCTGTTCCAGTGTTCCCATACATCAAAGTTTGTCCGACTAGACACCGTTAAGCTATTAACGAATTTTCAGCTTGCTATTAGTCAACTTTTTTTTGGTACGCGGGATCTAGGTCTATATGATCGTGTGCACAACAAAAATTTTAATGCTCTTTAAACGAATATCATTGCTGTTTTTTCATCATAATCAGTGGCTCTAGAACCCATAGTGGATCTTTGCCTGTTCTAGTCTCAGCTTCCATTCCTTCCTTTCCTTCACTACACATCAAAATATTTTTGATGTATAGTTAATTTTTTTGCTAAACCTAGACAAAGTTGAAATGAATAAATTAGTAAAGAGTAGAAATGATAATTTGATTAAGATAGATAAAGATAAAGGCAGTTTTTGTTTTCATTTGATTCAGAGTTGGACCACCATCTCCATATAGCTATTTCAGCACCTATGCATCCTCAGTGGAGCTATGCAGTCACAACTCTAAAACAAACCAACAAATCCTGCCTATTTAAGGTAAAACATCGCGATGCAATAAATTCACCTTTTGATAATTTGATTATTTTAATACCCGTATTTTTGGTAGAGCCTTGATCTACATCTATAATTATATGTTCACACTTTTGGCCGCTGCCGCTGTACTCGTAATATAACTCTTTGTGGTAATGATAATATTTAATAAATTTGGTCATCTTAAAAATTTCATGGTACTTAATCACTATTTTTAAATTCAAATAACCCGTATTATCATTAGAATTTGTTTAATAATGGTAGTTCGCTAATATACAGTAACACACTTGAAACAAATATACTCACATCCCAACCTTGGTTTCTATTATGAATTTAAAATAATGATGATTCCAAATAGCACTGCACCATGATATAAAAGTAATATGTATTCCATGCACATGTTTTTCAGTGTTAAAATGTTTATTTTTTGTTAACCAGCATGGTTTTTACTAATTCAGTCAATTATAAGAAATATGTGGTCACTATAAACTGATTTTTAGAATGACTACATTCTGTTAGTTATATGTATTTCTTTTTTTTGTTGCCTAGTCAAACCTTGAAGCTCCAGTACTCCTAGTTTTGACTCGTAAATCCTCAGGCCTGACTTAAGATCTTAGTCAAAGTCAAAATAAATGACTAAAGAATTCGGCCTTTGACTAAGGAATTTTCATCAAACCTAGGACAGATTAATTTGGTTAGACAAACGTCGAAACTCAATTTCATGAAATCAGGGATTGACCAGTCAAACTCCAATAAGGGATTTTTTTTAATTTGACTTACATGCCTCGATAACTAAGATATTTTTCTATTGTAGACTTTTTTCCTGATGCGTGTGGGTGTGGGTGTGCGTGTGGGTGTGCGTGTGCGTGTGCGTGTGCGTGTGCGGGTGTGGGTGCGGGTGCGGGTGCGGGTGCGGGTCGGGTGCGGGTGCGGGTGCGGGTGCGGGTGCGTGTGCGTGTGCGTGTGCGTGTGTGTGTGTGCGTGTGCGTGTGCGTGTGCGTGTGGGTGGGTGTGCGTGTGCGTGTGCGGGTGCGGGTGCGGGTGCGTGTGCGTGTGTGTGTGTGTGTGTGTGTGTGTGTGTGTGTGTGTGTGTGTGTGTGTGCGCGTGAGTGTGTGTGTGTGTGTGCGCGTGAGTGTGTGCGTGTGTGCGTGTGCGTGTGTGCGTGCGTGTGTGTGTGATTTTAACTGATATACATTATATTTAAATAATTACAAACATATATTACATACATTACATTAAAAATACATACTAATATTAAACACTATTACTAAATACTTATACTAAACCACTAATTAATATTAAAATATTTTTTTTCAGCGCTAAGACCTAAACCCGATTCAACCTCGCGTAGGTTTAGGCCTTCTTTGTGATTTTTTTTTTGCTTTTTTTTTGTTTTGTTTTTATTTTGTTTTTTTATTGTTTTTTTAATATTCATTTCTTTTTTTTTATTATTTTTTTTCTTCTTTTTTTGTTTTTTTTATGTATTTTTTTTTGAATTTTTTTTATACATATATATTTTTTTTAAATATCAATTTTCATATTTTTTAAGTGGTTATAAACAATTTTATACAAATTTATATTTCGTGTACATAAAATGGAATTTAAATTGGTGGGGAGAGTAATAACTCCTGATGTCATCCTGAACACAATGCAAAAAGTTGCAAATATCTAGGTGCTGTATTTAAAAATTTATTTATTCCGGGGTTTTTAGTGATAAATACCCTGGTCTGTGTCCATATTGTTGTACTAAATATAAACTGCATCCATAAAATATCTTTGTTGATATTCTCAAAATATAGTAACTATTTACACCAATTAATTACCTACACACAACCAAACTTGCATGGAAGCACCATGTATGTATTTAAAAGCAATATTTATTTATTTTGAAAAAACTTGTTATTGTTGCGAAGAATATAATATAATAATAATAATTTATTCAACAATAATAGGTACAAACTTTTTAGATATTTACATATAAACTGAATAAATCCCGAAGGTCTCCGAGAGGTGTGGATACACCTGTTTCGGTAAATAGGATATAAAATAATAAATAATAACATACTAACGTAAATAACATAAATAACATAAATAGCAACATAATACAATATAATATAATACAATAAATTGATAGGTACGTTTTTTTGTAAATACACAGTTATGTTTTAGTAAATATGATACGTAGAATAAATAATATAATGAAAACAATAAAATAAATACTTAGTTTAACAATAAAGCACGAATAATTAATTTTTTTTTAAACAATTATGTATGGCTCAATTAGTTAGTAATATTTTTGAAGAATGGTGTATATACGCATGTTTTATTAAATATGATAAAAATAATAAGCAAAATAAATCAGTTTAAAACAATATAAAATTTGAAATATAGGTATAAAAATTGGTCTAACAATAAAAAACTGAAAACGTTTGTTTTCTATACTTCCACAAAATTTATTATATCTAAGTGACTACAGCTGTTTCGGCGGAGTGCCTTTCTCAAGTAATATAGTTTACAACCTCTTCAGTTGAAGATTAAAAAGGCAAACACATTGTAAACTATATTACTTGAGAAAGGCACTCCGCCGAAACAGCTGTAGTCACTTAGATATAATAAATTTTGTGGAAGTATAGAAAACAAACGTTTTCAGTTTTTTATTGTTAGATAAAATGAACTTCCATCAAGTAACGGTCGAATCCATCAATTATAAAAATTGGTAGTGACTCTAGAGTTTCATTTATTTTTTTTTGTTTTTTAATGTATGTAAATTTAAGCTACTATAATGATGTCACAAAAATTTCTTGTTTGTTCGATTTTAATTTCTTTTTAAATAGAGGAACATTCTTAGTATTTTTGACATCACTGGAGATATGATCATAGGCGTAGCGTGACCTAATAATTTGGGGGGGCACGGGGTCTACGGGGGGGGGGGGGTGGTGGTCCCGTGGAAACTTTTTTGAAAACTACCACTTAAGAACTAAAGTAAAGTATATGTGTATTTTTGTTAAACATTGGTTTTAATCAATTTTTACTATATTGATGGATTGTAAAAAGACTCAATTTCAAAATATACAAGTTTATTCTATTCTAGACATAACTGCATGGACATTTATAACACAAAAACAAATTTGTGTACAAGACAAAGTTTTAAGGTGAACAGAACTACAGTAATGGTTTTCAACGAACCAATTTTCGTTAGTTCTAATGAAGCATTAGCCTCCTATCGGCTAGATTTGAAAATCTGTCAACTAACAGATCTAGTTTTTTATCTTTCATGTATTCAGACGTCAACTCTTGCTCAATAGACATCAGGGCAAGCCCACTTAAGCGGTCTTCTGTCATGGTGCTTCGAAGAAATGTCTTTAGCCTTCGTAGTGTAGAAAACGATCTTTCTGCGCTTGCTGTTGTGATAGGCCACGAAAGTGATATTTCTAGTAGCTGCCAAACATCTGGTGCACTGGCTTGAAGATCATTCTCAATAAAAAAATCAGCCAACTCTTGGAACGTTACTCTTGTGGTTGCTTTGTCTGTTTTGACAAAATTGTTCTTTGCATAACAGTGAAAAAACTTAAGATGTGCAGAGAAACTTAAAGACAAGTTATAAAGCTTTTGGATTGCCATAACAGCGTTGTTGTCAATTTCGGTCCAATTAAATAGTAACTGGGCAATGCAGTTGATTTTATCATAATCGTTCTTGGAAAAACGAGATTGCAAGTTTACAATTACTGTGTCTAAAGCAGCAAAGTAAATGTCAGTCTTGAACATCTGTTCAGGTGATTGATGAAATGCAGCATCTGAAGAGCTACTACTAGCTTCAAGTTTTTTCGGAATCTTCCGTTTGCGTGGTAGTGAAGGCCTTTCAACTGACAAACCTTTCATACCATATTTGTTACACTGTTCTTCTGACTCATTCCACATCTGAATAAAGCCATCATCATTTCTGTCCAGTTTTAAACAGTCAATGACTGATTCAACTTTTGCAAAAACCTTAGAAATGTCAAGAGATTCACTCTGCAGTTCTTTGGAGAGTATATCAGTCTGACTCAAAACGCTGTGCAATAGTTTTAAACTGAATACAAATTCAAATGTGCTGATTTGTTTGGCTGCACCATCAGCTTCGGCTGCAATTTTACGATTTGATACATCGTTTGCAATAACTTCCAAAGTTTCGTACACTTCAGGGAGCTGCTCTAGAATTACATGGATTGCTTTGTGTCGAACTGTCCATCTAGTTCGAGACAAGCTAACCAGTCTTTTCATTTTTGTTTCTCCGGTTTGCTTACATATTGATTCAAATATTGAAAACCTGTTAGCTGATGCATTAATTAAGTTATACAGGTTATTTACTATGGATAAGCAATTCCGAAGCTGTCTTATTTCTTCACAAAATCTCTGAACAGCCAGATCAAGCAAGTGGGCATGGCAGTGTGTGTACAAAGCTTTAGGCTCTTCTTCTTGGAACCTTGAGGCAACACCTTTGAATTTGCCGCTCATGTTACTAGCTCCATCATATGCCTGGCCGTGCATTTTATTCAAGCTTATACCCAACTGCTGCAGATACTGTTTAATAGTGTGATGTAAATTTTCACCAGTAGTGTCTGACACATCAACGAAGCCCAAAAACCTTTCATTGATTTTAATGTGTCCATCTATTTTAGTAATGTATCGAATGCAAATGCTAAGCTGTTCACGGGTTGAAATATCCGTAGTTTCATCACAAATAATTGAGTAGGCCAAAGCCTCACTCACCTCTTGGACAATTTGTTGAAGCATTTCACTTTTTATGCAATCTATTATCTCATTTTGTACCTGGGCACTTTTGTATGAATGGACTGGGGATTTCATTAATGTTTGGATTCCTTCCTCCATTTCAGTAGATCTCAGTTCTAGCAGTTCTATAAAGTTCCCCCTGTTAAATGAAGCAGTACTCTCATCATGTCCTCTTAAGGCAAGATTCTGTTTTCCAAGGAATAGGATGTTTTCAATTATGAATTTTAAATACCTCCTATTCATCTCAACCATTTTAGTATGTGCCGAGGACAACGAATCTGCTACCGTGTTTCCTGCTTTTCTATACTCATTGAGAAACTGTTTAGATTTTTGATGCATTTCACTCTTCTCATGTTTCCTGAATTTTTCCAAAGCTTTCTTCCAATTGTTCATGCCCAGTTTAGTGAATGACTCCTCCCCGCGACCAGACTTATGTTGACAAAATAGTCGGCATGGGTAACAAAATGCAGCGTCTGTAATGGGGCTATATTCGACCCAATTAAATTCACTGTACCAGGATTCTTTGAACTGCCTCGATTTGGATTGAATCTTGCTTACCTTAAAACAATCAACAGGCTGAAATGCTCCTTTTGCAATATCTGCACTTTGTACTCCCAATGAAGGATCTCTACTTTCGCCCTGGAATGTAGCATCACGATCTGGGCGTAAACAAGATGGCGATTCATCACCAACGCTACCTCCAGTGCTACTTCCCGCTAAATGTCTATCTTCATTTACACTTTCACTTGAATTTCCAAGTTTTTTAAAGAATGTTAGTACAGAGGACTGTTTCTTAGACATGATAACAAACGAACATCCGCAAAAATTACACAAACAATAGCAGCTCAGCTAGTAACAATAAGCTTATTGAACGAATAAAACGTGGCGACCACCTACACAACACAACACACGCGCACTGAGCTGGTATGATATCCCTCCGCCAGGCGTCGGCTGGGCTCGGGTGCATTCGATCGGCTGCTCCAGCTCGGGCGCAACCGGCCAGAGTCGGCTCACCGGCACTTGTAAATTTAGTTGTAACACGCGCATACTTTACACACACAGAATCAAATTAGATGCATACAGAAAAATAGACTAACGGGGGATCTATATTAGTTATTCATTCGTAACTTTTAGTGTATACATATACGTAATTTAAAGATAATTTATATTATTTTTTTCTTTTTTTGCATAATGTTGGGGGGGCACGTGCCCCCCCGTGCCCCCCGGCCCGACGCCACTGGATATGATTATATATTTTTGGGGCTAGAAATAGAAAACTTCTTTGACAGAAGGACTTTGTCATTTTCGGCATCATATAGAGGTGTTTGCCTCTTGTATCATGCTCATGTGATGGTAAATTGTTGTCTCTTTTCATGGTGTGATATTTTAAAGACACACAAAGAAAGTATAATTGTTTCAAGTCAAATATATTACTATCCTTATATAATCTATCTGTAGAGTAGGTGTATGGTTTAGACATAATAATTTTCAGAAATCTTCTTTGTATGATTTCCAGTGGGAGAATGTTTGTTTTCAGGGCGCTTCCCCAAGCCAGTATACCATAACGGAGATGACTTTCTACTAGTCCGTAATATAGTGTGCGAAGGTATATATTAGGTATGTGTTTTTTAAGATGTTTAAACTTATACAGGATAAACTGTAGCTTTTTAATGATATATTTAATGTGAAAGTCCCATTTTAGATGTGTACCTATCTATAAGAACTCCTAGATATTTAACATTTGTTACGGGTTTAATATAAAAATTTTGTTTATTATGTGATATTTGAAGGGGTTTGAAAAGATCAGTAGTCAAGTTAGAGTTAAATAATGGTAGATAAACAGTTTTCTTAAAATTGATTGTTAGTATTTTGCAGTCAAACCATTCTTTTATTAGTTGTAGATCATATTCTGCTTTTGTTTTTAATTCATACCAATTCTCAGCATCATAAATAAGAGCAGTATCATCAGCAAACCCAATTATATGCGCTGTACTCTGTAATGAAAATAATTCATTTATATATAGATTAAACAGGACAGGACCTAATACTGTTTTTAATATAGGTTTTTATTGAAAATAAACACATCGATAAGACAATCAGATAGTACAGCTCGGTACGGTATAGGTTATTTGCTTAAATTGCAAATTGAACGAAAATAAATAAACAAATTTTTGGGTACAGAAACTAAAATATGCCTCATGTGGTGTTATAGAACTTACAACGGGGAAAGATTATATTGGTCTTGTGGAGCTGTGGAGAGAGACATAGCTGCAGAGCGAGGCGTAAAACAGGGCGTTCTGTTTTTGGGTACTAGTCTAGGGCGCATCTGTTTTGAGATGGACGGTGAGAGGTGACTCAAATTTTTTTGCAGAAATTGCTTGATAATAACTCAAATAATAATATTTGAGTTATCCTCCCACTCAAAATGGTCCGGAACATTGTTTAAATAATCAAAATGTCAAAATATGAAGGAAAAATTCGATTTTTTTATTGGTTTTTTGATTATAACTTTAAAACTGTTCATTTCTGAGAAAAGTTGTACTGACATAAAAGTTGTGCAATTAAATTTCCTATAATATAGAATTGGCTAAAAATTTTAAAAATAGTCACCCTTGTTGCAAAATAGCAATAATTGCGAAAAAAAAAACATACAAAAACAAGTATTTGCATTTTACGTTTTTCAACCATTTATGCTACACTTGGGACCTTCATATTTTACCAAGAAAAACTTTATGATATATTTAAACAACACTGTAAATTTCATTAAGATCGTTTTAATAGATTTTGCAAAATAAATTTTGCAATACAGCTTTCGCAAAAAAAATTCATTTTTTTAAAATGTTGCAGGACTGACAATAAAGCAGATAGCAAGTTGAAATTTTTTGCGTATAGAAGTGTACTGTACCTTTCATTAGCAATTTGTAAAATTAAAATCGATTAACTACCACGGTGTGAGGAATTTTTTTAAATAAACATTAATTATTGGTGCTACGCGCAGGACAGCGGTGTTCGAATCACACAAGTTGATTTCCACCAAAATTTCTTCCAATCTTTATCTAATATATTATTTTCTTACTCTATATTTTGTTGTATTTTAATATTTTAATTCCACAAATATCAAACTAATTTTATTATTGTTTTTGAAATATTATTTAACCAATTGCATATGTTTAAAAATAATAAACTTTTATTCTCTAAGTTAAAATATATGAACAAAGAAAGTTTTTGCTAACAAAAAGTGTTATTTCAAAGGATAGAGTATGTGTTTTTATTTTGCAATAAACAAATTTATTTATTTATATCGAAATGTAATAAAAATTAGAATGTATCAATCATTATCAAAGGTCATTGGAATGCCCAATCAGAGCAAACTATCCTCTGTCCTGCGCGTAGCACCAATAATTAATGTTTATTTAAAAAAATTACTGACGCCGTGGTAGTTAATTGATTTTAATTTTGCAAATTGCACATGAAAGGTACAGTACACTTCTATGCGAAAAAAAAATTTAAACTTGCTATCTGCTTTATTTTCAGTCCTGTAACATTTTGAAAAAATGAGTTTTTTTTGCGAAAGCTGGATTGCAAAATTTATTTTGCAAAATCTATTAAACCGATCTTAATGAAATTTACAGTATTGTTTTACTGTATCATAAAGTTTTTCTGGTTAAATATTAAGGTCCTAAGTGTAGCATAAATGGTTGAGAAACGTAAAATGCGAATACTTGTTTTTGTATGATTTTTTCGCAATTATTGCTATTTTGCAACAAGGGTGAACATTTTTTTAATTTTTAACCAATTCTGTATTATAGGAACCTTAATTGTGCAACTTTTATGTCAGTACAACTTTTCTCGGAAATGAATACTTTTAAAGTTATAATCAAGAAACCAAGAAAAAAATCGAATTTTTCCTTAATTTTTTGACATTTTGATTATTTAAATAATGTTCCGGACCTTTGTGAGAGGGAGGATAACTCAAATATTAATAATTGAATTATTTTCAAGCAATTTCTGCAAAAAAATTTGAGTCACCTCTCAACGTCCAAATGTACTAATATTTTTACAGATGCGCCCTGGTCTACACAGAAACTAAAATATTCCTCATGTGGTGTTATAGAACTTACAACGGGGAAAGATTATATTGGTCTTGTGGAGCTGTGGAGAAGGACATAGCTGCAGAGCGAGGCGTAAAACAGGGCGTTCTGTCCAAAACCTGTGCTAGGTAACAGGAACTAGGAAAGCTTAAAAATAAAGCAAGGGAAAGTCGTCAGAAAGTAATAACGGCTCACCACGATCATTTAATTGTCCAGTCAGCTCGAAGACACCCAACCATTTCTCACCTGCAGCTCCAAAGGCAGTCTTTGGAGGCTACAGGTGTAACTGTTTCAGGTGAAACGATAAGAAGAAGAGTTCATACCAAGAAATATACAGCAAGAGACTGTTATGGGTTCCCGAGTTATCCAGGTGGCACAAGATTGATCGCCTAAATTGATGCCTTCACCACCAAAACTGGAACATTGGGAATTGACACAATGTGCTATTTTCAGAAAAAGTCAGGATTTGTGTAAAATCTGATGACACACAAAATCGCGTACTTAGAGGTCGAGGAAAACAAGAACGAAAACTTTCAGATCTGTTCACAAATATAAAAGGCGGAGTGCAATGTTCTGGAGAGGAATTGTGACACGTAAAAAAACTCCTTTAATTTTCGTTAAATCAACTTAAACTGCTCACAGGTATGTTGATAATCTGTAGTTAGGCTCTGGAGACGTGTAACAGGAAAAAATTTAATTTTTGTGCATGATACTGGACCTCCACATACAATTAGAGTGACTAGAGACACCATTGAAGCAGAAGTTATCACTTGTTTGGAGTGTCCTGCTTGCTCACCCGAGCTTAACCCTATAGAGTATTTGTGGAATATGCTTAAAAGAAAAATTAGAGCTCGCCGGAATAATAAACAAAACACCGCAAGGCTAGTAGAAGATGCTCTTGAAGAATGGTCCAACCTACCACAACAAAATGTTGATAATTTGATTAGGAGCGTGCCAACGTAAACTGAAGCTTGCATAAGAACTAGAGGTGATTACACTGACTACACAAAAAAAGAAAAAATATAAATCAAAACAATTTAAACATGATTCGTTTTACATTGAAATATTTTATGCTATTGAATTTAAAACAACTACTAGTTTCATTCCGTTTTTTAAATATTTTATAGTGTAGGAAACAGAGGTTGAACCTTGCAAAATGGACACAAGTCCGGTTTATTTTTTTTTCTGGCACATCAAGGGGTGCTTATTATAAGACTAACTTTTTCTGAAAAAATTTCGCCCCGGAACCCCCCTTTTCCCCCCTTTAAAGGGGGTAATTTATGGTTTTTGTAGAACGTAGCCCTTTCTGTACCTTTTACAAAAAATTTCTTTTATAGAAATATGAAGAGGACTATATTTTCTACGATTTATTTCCGACAGCATCTCTCTATCATCCACCGTTTAACAAGGGTGGCGTCCCAAAGTTGACAAGTTTTTAAAAAAGATGTTTTAAAAAAAAATATATTTTTCCCTAACTGTAACGGAAATTAAAAAGAAATGCTGCGGAAATTATTCACAAATAGATGATTGATTTTTTGGTATAGGTTTCACTTAAGGGTAATTGCCCTTTTTTTATTTACAGGGTGTTACATTTTAAAAAACCCCTTTTTATACCATCTGAACCGTTTATGCCAGAGTAAAAAGACTTTCAGCGATTACCCATGTACTGGTGTTATTTACAAACTTGTATAATGCACCCCTATTTTTTCCCCGGAACCACCCAAAAAAAAGAAGAATTAATAAATAAAGTGATTTTCTTGGAATCCTTCACACACAATGCCCTTCACTAATATGCTTCATATATCATTTTGTGCAACTTATTATTACCCATGCATGGACACTAAAAGCGATTTCCTAGTGCAACCCCTGTAGCCAAAAACAATAAATAAAATGGTGGGTTGAAATTTTTTTTTCGTTTTTTGCTTTCTGATCCATATGGGCATATGCTTCATCAATAGTGCTTTTCAAAAATATATATGGTTATTGCAACATCCCTGCGCAAACCACCCCTATCCTTGAAAATATACTGCAGAAACTACCCCTATACCTTATCCAGCATGTTTTTACGATTTTCTCATTACCTATTCATTTTTTTTAAACAAAACTTATACAAGGTTAAAGACCACTATTTACTCTAAAAATTAGGTCCTATTCATTTTTTTCGTTTAAGCAACCGTTACGGCACAGTGGCGCCGTAAACCTCATATATGCTTTGACGGGCTCCAGTTTTTGTTTATTTTTTCGTCATCCGTTTGTTTTATTGATAAAGTACTTATGTAAAATAAAACAACACAGTGTAACCTACAAATCATGACCTATGCACATTTTACATTCTTTGCTCCCCAAAGCTACAGTGGTGGCCCAAAATAAATTTTTTCATATTTTCGCCACCTACACGCATTTTATTGCGTTAATGCTACCTTAATAGCACAATATTCACCCCTAAGTGGTCGCTAAGCAGTGGCGGATCCAGGGAGTGGTGATGGGGGCGATCACCCCCACCCCTCTCAAACCAAGTGATATTATATTTAAAGATTATAAAAATATTCATTAATTTTTTATAGAAATACTTATATTATATTAATATTATTTTTATAAGAATGACTTTTATGCTTTAGCGACAGTGGCGGATCCAGCATCGTTAAGAGGGGGTTGCCAATTGGTTAAATTTCTATAAAAATAAATGAATATTTTTATAATCTTTGAATATAATATCACTTGGTTTGAGAGGGGGGAGGTGATCACCCCCATCACCCCTCCCTGGATCCGCCACTGCGTAGCGACCACGTAAGGGTAAATATTGTGCTGTTAAGGTAGCATTAATGCAATAAAATGCATGTAGGTGACGAAAATTTGCAAAAATTTATTTTGGGCCACCACTGTGGCTTTGGGGAGCAAAGAATGTAAAATGTGCATAAGTCATAATTTGTAGGTTACACTGTGTTGTTTTATTATGCATAAGTACTTTATCAATAAAACGAACAGATGACGAAAAAAAAAAAAACAAAAACTGGAGCCCGCCAAAGCATATATGAGGTTTACGGCGCCACTGTGCCGTAACGGTTGCTTATGCGAAAAAATGAATACGACGTAATTTTTAGAGTAAATAGTGCTCTTTAACGTTGTATAAGTTTTGTTTAAAAATAATACATAGGTAATGAGAAAATCGTAAAAACATGCTCGCCAAGGGATAGGGGTAGTTTCTGCAGTATATTTTCAAGGATAGGGGTGGTTTTCGCAGAGATGTTGCAATAACCATATATATTTTTGGAAAGCACTATTGATGAAGCATATGCCCACATGGATCAAAAAGCAAAAAAACAAAAAAAAATTTTCAACCCCCCATTTTATTTATTTTTTTTGCTACAGGGTTTGCACTAGGAAATTGCTTTTAATGTCCATGTATGGGTAATAATAACGTGCACAAAATGATATATGAAGCATATTAATAAAGGGCATTGTGTGTGAAGGATTCCAAGAAAATCAATTTATTTATTAATTCTTCTTTTTTTTGGGTGGTTCCGGGAAAAAAATGGGGGTGCATTATACAAATTTGTAAATAGCACCAGTACATGGGTAATCGCTGAAAGTCTTTTTACTCTAGCATAAACGGTTCAGATGGTATAAAAAGAGGTTTTTTAAAATGTAACAACCTGTAATTAAAAAAAGGGCAATTACCCTTAAGTGAAAACTATACCAAAAAATCAGTCAATTATTTGTGAATAATTGCCGCAGGATTTCTTCTTAATTTCCGTTACAGTTAGGGAAAAATATATTTTTTTTAAAAACATCTTTTTTAAAAACTTGTCAAATTTAGGGCGCCACCCCCGCTAAACGGTGGATGATAGATAGATGGTGTCGGAAATAAATCGTAGAAAATATATTCATATTTCTATAAAAGAAATTTTTTGTAGAAGTTACAGGAAGGGCTACGTTCCGCAAAAACCACAAATTACCCCCTTTAAAGGGGTGAAAAGGGAGGTTCCGGGGCGAAATTTTTTCAGAAAAAGTTAGTCTTATAATAAGCACCCCTTGATATACCAGAAAAAAAATAAAACCGGACTTGTGTCCATTTTGCAAGGTTCAACCTTTGTTTCCTACACTATTATTAAATTTATGCTTTAAAATAAACATTGTTTGACTTCGTGTGATCGTTTTTTTTTTTAAATTCGCACGAAGTAATAAGAAATATCAGATGATTCCGTATAAGTTTGGTTGTGTGTACTGTGTACGTGTACTTGTTTTATGTATACGACCAAATTATGAACAATGTTATCATAATTTGCCTAAGTAAACGAATAGTGTTTACCTTACTGTTTTTCTTGGAGGCCGCATTTTTGTGTGTTCGTCCAAATATTTATAATTACACACTATTTCCTTACAAGTTCAAGCATTAGCACTTGTAAGGAAGCCAATAAATCAGTAATTTCCAAATACCATCTTCTTGGTATGCAAACCAAAAAACTGTCGACCCGTAGCTATTCAGCGATTAAACTTGAGTCATTGATAAACTTGACCTCTTTACATCCAGTTGGTAGAGTCGAGATTATCGGCTAAAGAAAGAAAATCGAAGAAAAGTTATCGAAGAACCGTCAGGTCCAACCGACGTAATTATTTGATACCTAAATCTTGAGACCTAAAATTTAAGGTCAGATAAATTTTTTAAAAGGAAAGTGGTACCTGTTTCTGTCACGAATCTTCTGCTGCACGTTTGCCCTATAAGGAATTTGAGATAAATAGTGGTATTTATGTAATAGTGTTTTATAGCCCAGTAAAAATGACTGGAGTGTAAGTTTCTTAGAATTAATTCCAGGAGCGTCATTTGAAATTTTGCTAGGGGGGGGGGCAAACATATATAAAATACATTATATATGAAAACATAATACAAAATTGATCTATTTTTTGTAAATTTCAGTCATTTTCAGGGTCAGGGGGGGCAAATGCCCCCCTGACCCTATCAAATGACGCCCCTGATAAATTCCTAACTAATACTACAGATGGGATGTGAATTGCAAATTATATAATTCCCTCATCTTCCTAGCTCCAGCATCCGCTTGGCTTACATTTTTAGAAGCCACGAAGGTGTAACTAGGAAATGGTCCTACTAAAGTTTTTAATTTAATATTATTTTATATTTTAATTTTGACTTGTATCTTGAAGATGTAGCTGTGACACCCAGGCAATTTCGTTAGTTGCAATACGAGCCTAGTCATCTGAATTATTTCAGTTTGTTTTAGAGATAGTTACATATACATTCTCTGATGAAAAACTAACAAGTTTTGAAACCGTTCGATAAGGGTGCTTGTTGCGCTCTCTAAACGAACTGAAATATAAGACGGCTTTAGCGTCGTGTTGCAACGAGATGAAAATGGTTATTAATTTTTATTGATATTAGTATTACTCCTATCTGAATATGTTGGGTTCCATTTTCGTTGGAATTTTTCCGCTCTGGACAGATAGGATGTGAATTGCAAATTATAGAATTTCCTCATATTCTCAGTTCCACGTAGGTGTAACCATAAAATAAACAAAACGAAGTAAACTAAACAAAACTAAACAAAAATACAAAATACGAAACTATACTAATACGAACTATACGAACTATACAAACTATACGAACTATACGAAACTATAATACTAATACGAAACTAAACAAAAATATCGGAGAGGACCACAAAAAATCAAGTGGTGGCTGGCTAAAAGATGAGAAAGAAGGTCTATTCAGAAAAAGAATAGTAGAAAAAATATGTTGCAACATGAAAGGAAGCCCTAACACAATTTGGAGAAAAATGGCCAACATTATTAGAGGGACGGCTATTGAAATACTTGGAAAAACGTCTGGAAAGAAGTTTGAGGATAAAGAGACTTGGTAGTGGTCAAATGAAGTACAAGGAAATATAAAAAATAAGGGAAAATTATATAAAAAGTGACAAGAAACCAGATCGGACATAGATCTTCAAAACTATATGGTCGCCAAAAAGGAAGCAAAAGTAGCAGTAGCAAAAGCTAAAGCAGAAGCGTATTCAAACCTATACGATCAACTTGATACGAGGGAAGGCGAAGCAAAGATATATAGAATAGCCAAACAGAGAGCAAAGAAAGCAAGTGATTTGAATCAGATTAGATGTATCCAAGATGAAAATAATAAAATACACAGACACAGACCAACTAGAGTTGGTCCATTGAACTGGCAAGAACCACGAGTTCTTAACGAGCAGGGAACCATGTTGCCCTTTGAGCACTCCTAGCACATTTCATCTTGTAACATCGACTTGGAGTCGCTACAAATATCACTTAATTGTTATGTAAACCATTTATATCGATGTAACCTTTCTAAATAAGTTGCTAGTTTCTTTTGTGAAGCAGAACGCACTGAGGATGATCTGATTCAGATTGAAAACATTTTGCAAATCCTTTTGGAGGACTTTTATGTTTTTTAATAAAACTTTTTATACCAATATACAAAAGAAGTTTTTACTTCAGTATGGTTTTTTAACTATGGTATACAGCCAGCTACGGGGACTTTCCCATTGATTTTAATAAAATACTTATTCACGAAAAGGATTTCAAAAAGAGATGGAGAAAGTATTTTGACAGTTTATTAAATGAAGAATTTGACAGATAGCCTGTGGAGTTAACGGAGACAGTAACAGCAATGGTTACCAGAATAACAAACGAGGAAGTGGCTCAAGCGCTTCAAAAAATAAAGAAAGGAAAAGCAGTCGGACCAGATGATATTCCTGGGGAAGTATGGAGAGCATTGGGAGAGACAGGAATAAGTTACCTAGCAGGTCTATTTAATAGAATTATGGAAGTTGGACAAATGCCAGACACATACAACAATGTACAAACTACAGGGCTATAAAACTACTTAGCTACACCATGAAAATATGGGAGAGAGTAATCGATAGACGGATACATGAAGAAACCGAAATATCCGATAATCATTTTGGCTTTATGCAGGGCAGATCAACAACAGATGGAATTTTCATTGTAAGGCAACTGATGGAAAAATGCAGGAATAAAGAGAGCAACGCTCATATGGTATTCATTGATCTTGCGAAAGCATATGATAGAGTTCCTCGAGAGATTCTGTGGTGGACACTCAATAAGAAAGGAGTCCCTGGCAAATATGTAAAGATTGTTAGAGATATGTATGAGGGAGTAACAACTAGTGTGAGGACAGGTGTGGGAGAGACTGATAAATTTCATGTGAAAGTAGGATTGCACCAAGGCTCCTTGCTTAGTCCGTGTTTATTCTCATCTGTTTTGGACCAGATAACAGCCAAACTACATTGTAACATTCCATGGTGCTTAATGTATGCTGATAATGTCGTGTTAGTAGGAAATAGTGAAATAGACTTAGAACAAAAACTGGAACAGTGGAGACAAGCTCTGGAGGAAAAAGGTTTAAAACTTAGTAGGACAAAAGTAGAGTATTTGGAATGCTCATTTAAAGATGGAGTTACTACAAATAAAATGGTATCTTTGGATAATAAAATGATTGTGAAAAGCAATAGTTTTAAGTACCTAGGATCGGTATTACAGAGTAATGGAGAAATAGATGGAGATGCATGCAGTAGAATTAGGGCTGGATGGATGAAGTGGAAAGAAGCGAGTGGTGTGTTATGTAACAGAAAAATTCCAATGAAGCTGAAGGGAAAATTCTATAAAACAACCATAAGACCGGCTATGATGTACGGAACTGAATGTTGGGCAGTAAAAAAGAAAGAGGAACAACAAATGCATGTGGCGGAAATGAGAATGCTTAGATGGATGAGTTGAGTGACAAAGAAGGATAAAATTAGAAATTAGTATATTAGTGGAAGTCTAGGTGTTGCACCAATTGATGCCAAAATGAGAGAGCATAGGTTAAGATAGTTTGGTCATGTTCAACGTCGAGACGTTAATCACCCAATACGAAGAATAGCTGAAGTGCAGATTCCTGGAAGGAGTAGGAGAGGAAGACCAAATAAGATTTGGGGGGAGACGATAAGGCAGGACATGTTGGTAAAGGGGATTAACACTGATATGACCCAAGATAGAATCGTCTGGAGAAATGCAATTAGGGAAGCCGACCCCGCATAGGGATAAGGCAAAGATAATGATGATGGAAGTGTAACCAGAAAATGGTCCCAATAAAGTTTTTAATTTAAAGTTGAAATCTTTGACTTGTAAAACTATAATAATTTTATTTCCCATCAAAATGAAAATACATTTTTGCGCTACGTAATATTCATATCAGCTCTTCTGTAGCTGGAATATGCGTTCGCCACTCATTTTTGCCGCGTTTAACTGTTTTGGTATTCTTGTATCAGGAGTTTTTCAAAATTTTTATAAATGTATGGACTGGAATGTATATTTCTTGAGTACATGTATAGTAGCATTATAAATGTTCGCTTTTGTCGCATAATCGCCCAAATGGCCTATAGTGAAGCCGATGTGTGAAACAATTGTGCATTGAAGTATATAATTTGCACCACATATACTACACATATAGAGGTTCAAATTTAGATATGAGTCCATCTCAGATTTTGCCTTTTACAAAAATGGCGGGCATTCAAAATGGCGACTATAAATATGTTGCTAATAGCACGATAATTTTTGAACGAGACGTCACATTTCAACTAAATTTAGTATGTCGGTTCTTTTTTTGATGTATAAGATCGAGGTCTTGAACCGGAAGAATCGGTTTACCAGAAGTTGTGTTTTTCCTGGTTTTTATGTAAAAATATGTTGTTTTTTTTTTCAATTCTTTCACCCTGTATGTACTAATTTTTCAAAAAGCTAATACCGTCATTGAAAAGAGCGTTAAAATATTTTTTAGGAAATATTTAGAACTTTTTAATTATGTTAATTACCATTTAATAAATGCATAACGTATCTTCACATGTACGTATGTGCGGCAGAGTCGTGCAAATATTATAAGAATTATTGTGCATTTAATGGTAGAAGCATATAATTTGTACCACATATACTACACATATAAAGGTTCAAATTTAGATATGAGTCCATCTTACTTTTTGTCCTTTTACAAAAACGGCGGGCATTCAAAATGGGATTATACATGTGACTAATAGCACGATAACTTTTGAATGAGACGTCAGATTTCAACCAAATTTGGTATGCGGGTCTTTTTTTGATGAGCAATGTCGATGGCTTGATCCAGAAGAATCGGTTTACCAGAAGTTTTGTTTTTACTGTCTTTTTATGTAAAAATATGTTGTTTCTTTTTCAACTCTTTCACCCTGTATAAACAAATTTTTCAAAAAGGTAATACCGCCGTTGAAAAGAGTGTAAAAATATTTTTTAAGAAATGTCTTGAACTTTTTATTTATGTTAATTACCATTTAACAAATGCATAATAGAGCGGCAGATTCGTTCAAATATTATAAAAATTGTGCATTTAATCATAGAAGCATATAATTTGGACCACATATACCACACATATAAAGGTTCAAATATAGATAGGAGGCCATCTCAGATTTTGCCTTTTACAAAAATGGCGGGGATTCAAAATGGCGACTATACATATGTGACTAATAGCACGATAACTTTTGAACGAGACTTCAGATTTTAACCAAATTTGGTTTATAGGTTCTTTTTTTGATGAATCAGATGGATGTCTTGAACCGGAAGAATAGGTTTACCAGAAGTTGTGTTTTTCCTGGTTTTTATGTAAAAATATGTTGTTTTTTTTTTTCAATTATTTCACCCTGTCTGTATTAATTATTCAAATAGTTAATACGGCCATTAAAAAAAGTGTAAAAATATTTCTTAGGAAATATTTTTAACTTTTTAGTTATGTTAATTACCATTTAATAAATGCAAAACGTATCTTCACATGTACCCATATGCGGCAGATTCGTGCAAATACTATAAGAATTATTGTGCATTTAATGGTAGAAGCATATAATTTGGACCACATATACTACTTTTTTATGTAAACATATGTTATGTTGTTTCTTTTTCAATTCTTTCACCCTGTATATATTAATTTTTCAAAAAGGTAATACCGACGTTGAAAAGAGCGTAAAAATATTTTTTAGGAAATATTTTGAACTCTTTAGTTATATTAATTACCATTTAATAAATGCATAACGTATCTTCACATGTAGGTACTATGTGCAGCAGATTCGTGCAAATAATAATATAAGAATTATTGTGCATTTAATGATAGAAGCATATAATTTGGACCACACATACTACACATACAAAGATTCAAATTTAGATATGTGGCCATCTCAGATTTAGTCTTTTACAAAAATGGCGGACATTCAAAACAAATCTGCCGCCCATAGGTACATGTGAACATACGTTTCGCATTTATTAAATGGTAATTAACACAACTGAAAAGTTCAAAATATTTCCTAAAAAATATATTTACACTGTTTTCAATGGCGTTATTACCTTTTTGAAAAATTTATATATACAGGGTGAAAGAATTGAAAAATTAACAACATATTTTTACATAAAAAACAGTAAAAGCACAAATTCTGGTAAACCGATTCTTTCGGTTCAAGACCTCGATATTATTCATCAAATAAGAAGCTATATACCAAATTTGGTTGAAATCTGACGTCTCGTTCAAAAGTTATCGTGCTATTAGTCACATATGTATAGTCGCCATTTTGGATACCAGCCATTTTTGTAAAATGAACAAAAACTGAGATATCCTCGTATCTAAATTTGAACCTTTATATGTTTAGTATATGTGGTCCAAACTATATGCTTCTACCATTAAATGCACAATAATTCTTATAATATTTGCACGAATCTGCCGCATATAGGTACATGTGAAGATACGTTTTGCATTTATTAAATGGTAATTAACATAACTAAAAAAGTAAAAATATTTCCTAAAAAATATTTTTACGCTCTTTTCAATGGCGGTTTTAACTTTTTGAAAAATTAATACATACAAAGTGAAATAATTGAAAAAAAAAACAGCATATTTTTACCCAAAAACCAGAAAAAACACAGCTCCTGGTAAACCGATTCTTCCGGTTCAAGACGTCGATCTTATACATCAAAAAAGGAACCTATATACCAAATTTGGTTGAAATCTGAAGTCTTGTTCAAAAGTTATCGTGCTATTAGTCACATATGTATAGTCGCCATTTTGAATCCACGCCATTTTTGTAAAAGGCAAAATCTGAGATGGCGTCATATCTAAATTTGAACCTTTTTATGTGCAGTATATGTCGTCCAAATTATATACTTCTATCATTAAATGCACAATTGTTTCACATATCGGCTGCACTATATAACGTATTTTCACATGTACCTATGGGCGGCAGATTCATTTTGAATGCCCGCCATTTTTGTAAAAGACAAGATCTGAGATGGTCTCATATCTAAATTTGAATTTTTGTATGTGTAGTATGTGTGGTTCAAATTATATACTTCTACCATTAAATGCACAACAATTCTTATATTATTATTTGCATGAATCTGCCGCACAAAGGTATCTACATGTGAAGATACGTTATGCATTTATCAAATGGTAATTAATATAACTAAACAGTCTAAATTATTTCCTAAAAAATATTTTTAGGCTCTTTTCAACGCCGCTATTACCTTTTTGAAAAATTAGTATATACAGGGTCAAAGAATTGAAAAATTAAACAACATATTTTTACAAAAAAAATCAGGAAAAACACAACTTCTGGTAAACCGATTCTTCCGGTTCAAGGGCTCGATCTTATACATCAAAAAATAACCTATATACCAAATTTGGTTGACATCGGACTTTTTTTTCAAAAGTTATCGTGCTATTAGTCACATATATGTATAGTCGCCATTTTGAATGTCAGCCTTTTTTGTAAAAGGCAAAATCTGAGATGGCCTCATATCTAAATTTAAACCTTTGTGTGTAGTATATATGTGGTCCAAATTATATTATTCTACCATTAAATGCACAATAATTCTTATAATATTTGCACGAATCTGCCGCACATAGGTACATGTGAAGATAAGTTATGCATTTATTACATGGTAATTGAAATAACTAAAAAGTTTAAAATATTTCCTAAAAAATATTTTTACGCTCTTTTCAATGCCAGTACTACCTTGTGGAAAAATTAGTATATACAGGGTGAAAGAATTGAAAAAAAAAAAAAATATAAAAACATATTTTACATAAAAATCAGGAAAACACATCTTATGGTAAACCGATTCTTTCGGTTTAGGAGCTCGATTTTATACATAAAAAAAATAACTCATATACCAAATTTGGTTAGAGTTGAACTTTTCGTTTAAAAGGTATCGTGCTATTAGTCACATGTTTCGTCGCCATTTTAAATGCCCGCCATTTTTTTAAAAGGTAAAATCAGAGATGGCCTCATATCTTATTTCGAACCTTTATATTTGCAGTATATGTGGTCCAAATTATATGCTTCTCTAATTAAATGCACAATTCTTATAATATTTGCACGAATCTGCCGCACTACTAGGAGTTACGATACTAAACTTGTGATAGTACAATTCGAGTTCATATCCCAGCCTTCTAAATATGTATTTTTTAAATATAATTCGTTGTGTCCATTAAATGTACACTAGATTTTTTTTCTATTCGGAATAGATTAAACAAATATTGGGGTGGCTGGCAAATGAACACGGATTGCCTGATCAAGTTTAGAGTCGTTACCACTAGACCATTTCCGCGAACATTTAACCGATTTTGATCACTAAAAATAAGTTGGAAAGGTGTTGACAAGTATTGTCTCATGCACCCATGGTCCAATATGATATCTGAAGGTATAGTCTGTTCGCTAAACTCAGACGCAACTTTCTAGATGTTTTAGTCGGTAATTTTGCCAATTTTAATAAAATTGGCAAACAATAATTACTAAATAGTTAATAATCACTAAATAGTTAGTAATTTTGCCAATTTTTGTAAAATTGGCAAAAAACAAAAAAATTATCGACTAAAATATCTAGCCAGTTGCGTCTGAGTTTAGCGAACCGACTATATTATAGGTTTTAACGAGATTTTTCTCATAAGAAATTGATTTGGTCATACTTGTGAGGTCTATAACTTAAAAATTCGAATTTTTCCAGATGAGTTATATACCGTTAAACGCGTTTTGGGGACGAGAAAGACAACGCATTAAACAACCCCATTTACCACTCCCCAAAAGGGGAGTTGTCAAACCCATACTCTTGAACCAAAATTAATAGTTTTGACATATGGATTGGCTGGTCTTTTCTTTAACTTTAAGATGGGATTTGGCCCATTTTTCAATTCAGTTAGACAGAATCAAAAACTTCGCGTAGGTATTGTACAGTGTAGCATGTATGGGAATGTGCGATGGGACTCAAATAAGATATCGTTTTGGAGCCCTTGCAATTCTCTGTACATTAGTCGTTAAATTTTTAAATTCGGTCTAAATTGTTTTTTATTTACAAATGTAGTATACAATTAAAATATTTTGTATGTATTGAAAACTTAAGAAAGTGTGTCGCTAAATCTCATAAAAAAGGTAGAAAACAGTAGTACAATATTTTATTAATATGAGCAATCTTTTTGGTGATTGTGAAATTTCACAGTACTCTGGTGGTCCACTTCCAAAATGAATAATTTATTTAAAGTAATGCATAACTCTTCCGCAAGTTTATCGAATTTATCGAAAATAAAATCAACTGCGTTGTTTTTATAATTTTTTTTTGTTTATTTGTCTACCATGGCAAAATTACATTCGATTAGTATTCGTATCAAGTGTAAAAATGTTTTTGGTTGCTTCATTTTTTAATTAATACCAAAACTGATATCAATGTCACCAGTAAAAAATGTAAATCACACTTAATACACCTCTTTGGAAATTAAATCTATGAATTATATTGTAGGGAAGGGATTAAAACAAGAAGTAGAAATGGAACTGGGAGAAGAACAAGCGGTATTTAGACAAGGAAGGCAGACAAGTGACAACGTATATATCATTAGGAACCCAATGAAAGGCATCATCAATTAAATTAAAGCATTCATAGACCCAGTGCTGTTTTTGTGACGGTACGCGCCGGTACGCCGTACCGGTACCTTTTGGGACAAAAAATAAAAAAAATCAACAAAATTATAGACAAATTCCTGAATTTTTCCCTTGCTCCCAAATAGCTTTAAAACGTCATTATTTAGGATAAATTTAAAAAGTTTTCCCGGGGGTGGACCCCCCTTGTGAACAATCCCCAGACCCCCAGGAACATTGCGTACCGGAACCTATGCGCACCGGAACCATTGCGTACCGGAACCTTATATTGTTACAAAAACAGCACTGCATAGACCTAATACCAGCATTTGACACGATTGAAAGACAGATTATAAGGAAATGCTTGACGAAAATAAATGTACGAAATACATTGATAAAATAAAATATTTACAAACAGGTACAAAGAGGTAGGAGGAGTAAAAATATCAGGTAAAAAATCGCAAGAATTTAATTGGAAGAGTGTTATTATACAAAGAGATAGTCTCGGCCCTTTCTTATTCATAATAGTAATGAACTGATTGATAAGACATACTAGAGTAGGAACCAACCAATTATAGTCATACCAGCCATACATTACAACCGGTGCCAATAGAGGCCTTAATGTATGCGGACGACATAGCGCTAATAGCAGATTTCGAGAATAAAATAAAGAAATTATTGGAAATATGGGTAGAATAAATAGAAGAACTAAAGGAAAAGTAAGATAATGATAATCAACGGGAAAGAAGATAACGAATATAATGAAATAAAGATATAATGTAAAAACTCAGGAAATAGTTACAACTTACGAATACCTGGGAAGTATAATTACTAACGACGGGAAATAGGCTGGGAAATAGCCAATAGAGCAATACAAAGAAATCAAACAAGTTATACTAGCCCCAATACTAGGGAAAGAGAACTTACAAGAGAGACAACGATAACAATATATGTCACAATTGAGATCGATTGTGCTCTATGCAAGTGGAAACTGGACAATTCTGTATAAATATAAAAGCAGAATAAATGCAATAGAGACGACACACCTAGAAAAATAGTTGCAAAGACGAAATGAGATAGATTAAGCAACGAGACTATTAGAAGAATGTCAACCAAGAATAATGAATAGAATAGGAAGCGAATAGAGCAACTAATAGAAGCGAAAAATGTTAAACAAAAATCACTCGCGGAATTGAAAATATTGTCAGGAAATAGAAAAGAATGGAAGAGGTGGGTGAATGAAAATAAAATAGCTAGCTCATATTAGACACCCTGATGAGGTAAAAGAAAGAGAAGAAAGAAAGAGTAAACGAAAGAGTAAACATTGGAATGATGGATAGTGAAAATACAAAATAAATAATATCGGGAACAAATTAATATTGTATATCAAAAAAGGAACTATAAAAACAGAAAGCCTACTTCTTAGTATGAAACTCAATTAAAAAAAAAAATACGTAAAAATATTTTACACAAAATTACTTCTTGAGGTCTTGATGATATATATTGTTTTTACTATATCAGCTCAAATGTCAAGTTTTATCATTTTTTATCATCTTTATGATACTTTAAGTAGTTTTTTTTCTTCGTAGTTTTTCATCTATTGTAATCGTAATAATATGTATAGTCCAGAAAGCCACTGCGCATCCGCTAGGGAAAATATTCTAATTAGGATTTTTTGCACAATTTTACTCAAAAAGGACTCCTTTTAACAAATTTGCATGTTGCCAGGACCAAAAGGTGGTCAAAAATTTTTTAAACGTTTTTTTTGTTTTTTTCCTAAAATTATTTTTTTTGCATGGAAAAAAGTTTTTTTTTAGATTTTTTGGATCATTCCAAACAGAAAAGGCCTTTAGTGACTTTTCTCTAAAAATGATAGTTTTTGACATATAAGCGATTAAAAATTGAAAAATTGCGAAATCGCCCATTTTTAACCCTCAAGAACTATGTGAAAAACTGAAAATTTGAGTGTTGCCAAGGTAGGTAGATATTCTTTAAACATCAATTGAGGAAATCCCGAAGAGTTTTTTTTCAATACAATATTCAAAACTAGTTTGTTTTTTAATTGGTAATCAAGCGTGCGGGACACTATTTTCCACCGACAGTATGGTGCAAATGAAAGGAATAAATTCGTTATTTCGTAAACCTACGACTTTAAGGAAAAATCCCGAAACCGGTCGATTTTTATTTTTAAGTTATGATATTGTGACGTATATCGTATACTAGTGACGTCATCCATCTGGGCGTGATGACGTAATCGATGATTTTTTTAAATGAGAATAGGGGTCGTGTGGTAGCTCATTTGAAAGGTTCTTCAATTTTCTATTCAGTAATGTAAACATTTACATAATTATTTATACAGGGTGTCCTTCGACTTATTTTTTTGTCAAATAATTTAAATTAATAAAAATTTTTTGGACACCCTGTATAAATAATTATGTAAATGTTTATATTACTGAATAGAGAATTGAAGAACCTTTCAAATGAGCTAGCATATGACCCCTATTCTCATTTAAAAAAATCATCGATTACGTCATCACGTCCAGATGGATGACGTCACTAGTATACCATATATGCCACAATATCATAGCTTAAAAATAAAAATCGACCTGTTTCGGGATTTTTCCTTAAAGTCGCCGGTTTACGAAATAACGAATTTATTCCTTTCATTTGCACCATACTGTCGGTGGAAAATAGTGTCGCGCACGCTTGATTGGCAATTAAAAAACAAAGGAGTTTTGAATATTGTATTGCAAAAAACTCTTCGTGATTTCTTTAATCGATGTTTAAAGAATATCTACCTACCTTGGCTACATTCAAATTTTCAGTTTTTCATATAGTTTTTAAGGGTTAAGGATGGCCGATTTCGCAATTTTTCAATTTTTAATCGCTTATATGTCAAAAACTATCATTTTTAGAGAAAAGTCACTTAAGACCTTTTCTGCTTGGAATGATCCAAAAAACCTAAAAAAACTTTTTTCCATGCAAAAAAAAATAATTTTAGGAAAAAAACAAAAAAAAACGTTTAAAAAACGTTTGACCACCTTTTGGTCCTGGCAACATGCGTTAAAAGTAGTCCTTTTTGAGTAAGATTGTGCAAAAAATCCGAATTAGAATATTTTCCCTAGCGGATGCGCAGTGGCTTTCTGGACTAGTAGTGTAGTAGTAAAGATGTGGTGTAATATTATACATATTATGCTCTTATTGTTTTCTGCTTTATAGGACAATATTAACTAACATCATAGTCACACTATACATAATTGTTTTGATATCAATAATACGATGTACAATCTATAATAAAGTTATGTGGTCAAATTTTAAGTTCAATAATTAAGTTCTATGGCCAAATTATGATCAGTGCAGCTTAGGAGTCATAACATGCATGATCACTATTATTGTCGGGTCTAACAGTAACAGATAGAGCTTCACGATACCATACAATATCGATACTTTTTAAGTACTGAGTATTGTATTTGTTCTGCCAATGAAGTATCGTATCGTGTATTTGATATCGGCAATGGGTTCTTATAAAAACATCTTATTAATATTGATTTCGATACGATATTGATGCAGTAGTCGATAAAATATCGCCAAAAAAGGATTAAATTAATAAAAAAAAACATTTTTTTATTCATTTCTTACTATTTTCATTTAAAAAATCTCTACATACTCTCAAAAAATATTATCCCTTAAAGAGCTTCAACATCCATCTGTTCACACAAATGAGTTCTTTGATACTTCTATCTTTTAAAAAGCATATTTTAATCGTTAGTATCAGCGCTGCTTCAGATAAAAGCCGATCGACTGGTACGGACGTCGCTTGAACGCACAAAACATCCCTAGCTAACCGAGATAAAACGGGCAAAACACTACTATATGATTTCCACCATAATAAAATATTTGTCTGGTCCAGGTCTTGGAGATTGCAAGTAGTTTAATTTTCAAAAATATCGATATTATCTGACGATTTTAAAAAGAAAATATCGAAATTGATTGACTTATTGGGTTTATCATCATTCTCTCTCGCACTAATGGAGAGCATACGCGCTTGGGTGTTATAACTTTTATAATATTTTTACTGTATAATAGGCTTTATGCAAAACTCACGTGGCGTTTTATTTTTTTCTAGATATTGATATTTTCAATAATATCGAGGAAATCTTATTTACTCCAGGGAAATAAGGCAAAAATATACCATGTTCGGGACACTTGACCAGCCACTTTTTTGGGTACTATATACCTAATACATTATACATACAAAAATTCCCGTCACAGTTCGGACGAGAAATTTAGTTATTAACAAATAAGTGCCAAAAATGGCAGTTTTTTCGTTTAAATCGCTACGGGTAAAAATAAGGTAATTAAATATCTTATTTATACCATTATTCTCGTAGTAGATGAGCCAAGGTTTAAAATGGCACTTTTTAAATTTCGGTTCGATCATTTGTTGCTTCAGAAATGGCAAAATAAGACTAAAATTTCGAAAATAAAAAATTGCTATAACTTTTGTAAAAATAACCTTAAGACTTTCATATTGCTCGAAAAGTTGAGACAAACAGTCTGTATAATGCACAAAAAATTTTAAGACGATTCGTCAATTAGTTTAAATTTTATTCAATTTGTTTATCCCAATGGGCTTTTTTTTCGCAATAATATTGTTCAGAAAATAGTAATGTAATAGCAATTCTGTGAAAACCACATGAAAGAAGAAAAGTCATGATTTCAAAATATTTAAAAAAAAATCATTAAAAAGTCATTTTTATCATTCCGAAAACATTTTACTAAAGTAGGGTCATTTTTAGTTCATAAACAATTTGAATAGCTTTGTTAATATTGACTATAGATTAAAACTACTTTAGGATTTGAAAAGCTGGTATTTTTATACGAATTTTCAAAAATAGTACATTGTTTACCGGGTAGGAAAAGCTTAACATTCCTGGACGACTGTGAAGATTGCTAAGTCGAGGCGCAAGCCGAGACTTAGCAACACAGAGTCCAGGAATGTGGCTTTTCCTACGAGGTAAACATACTATTTTTCCGCAAATCGTTTAAAATTCGACAGATATTGATTGATTTAAAAAAAACGCGATAATTTTATTCCCAAATAAATGGTGCTTTGAAATTCCTAATAAAATTACTTGGGTTACTATGGAAACGTATTGAGGTTGAATTATCATTTATGTAGAACACTAACAACTGTACGGAAATATCATTTCCTTACAGTAAGGAAATGACATTTCCTTACAGTAAGGAAGTCCTGACTTTTTCTTCAAGAAATTTTGACAGGAATGTCAAAATTTCCTGGCGATTTGCGGAAAAACACTTTTTGCCTAAGTTAATTACAGTCAAAGTTAGCAACTTTTTATATTAAATTCACAGCTACTTTGTTTATAACAATTAAGCAACCCAACTAGCGCCATTTCGAAGTTAAAGGTATATAGTTTATGTGTAATAGTTTGAGTAAACTTTTAACTTCAACAGAGTTGTTAATAAAGCTTTAAAAATAACGTTCTAACGAAATCGATTTGTGGTCGGTGGAAATGAAATATTAAAATCCGCACACCCAAAAAATGAAATTGATTCTTCAAATATATACTGCGATTAATATCTCCAGATCTTGTTATAGGATTTTGATCATAATTTTTTTAAATTGTATGTACTCGTAGCCTTGTAGAGTAAGTTATGTACGTAAAACCCACCTAACATTTTAAAATGTTAGGGGAAGTTCCCCTTACCACTCAGGGATATGAAAAATAGATTACGACCGATTCTAAGACCTACCGAATATACATATATAATTTCATAAAAATCGGTCCAGCGGTCTCGGAGGAGTATGACAACTAACACTGTGACAGGAGAATTTTATAGATGTAAATATATAGATGGGTATTAACAAATAGGGGTTGGTGATGTAAAAGTGTAAATTAAGGGTTGTATGTATTTTTTAGTCCTACATCATATACAATTAAGATAGACAATTTTGTCCAAAAAAATTAAAGCAGTCAGGGGGGCAACCCCCCTTATAACTTATGGATATGAAAAATAGATTAAAACCTATTCTCAATCCCATAGGATACACTTGTAAAATTTCATAAAAATTTGGCCAAGCCGTTTCGGAGTAGTATGGTAACTAACACTGTTACAGGAGAATTTTATGTATATTGAAGTAACTGTGAATTAAATAATAAAAGTGGCTAACTTTGACCATAATTAACATAGGCGAAAAGTTTTTTTTGAAAATTTCTGTAAAAATACCAGCTTTTGAAATTCCAAGGTAAATTTACTCTACAGTCAATATTAACAAAGCTATTCAAATTGTTTTCAAGCCAAAAATGACTTTACTTTAGTAAAATATTTTCGTAGTGACAAAAATTGCTTTTTAACGATTTTCTTCAATAATTTGAAAACAAGACTATTGTTCTTTCATGTGGTTTTCACAGAATTTCTATATAGTTATTATTTTCTGAACAATAACATTACAAAAAAAAGCTCTTTGGGATAAATAAATTGAATAAAATTTAAACTAATTGACGAATCGTCTTATAATTTTTTTGTGCAGTATACGGACTCTTTGACTCAACTTTTTGTGAAATATAAAAGGCGTAAGGTCACTTTCACGAAAGTTATAGCAAATTTTTTATTTTCGAAATTTTAGTTTTATTTTGCAATTTTCGAAGCAACAAATGATCGGTCCAAAATTAAAAAACTGCCGTTTTAAACATTGGCTCATCTACTAAAAGAAGAATACTATAAATAAGATATTTAATTATCCTATTTTTACCTGTAGCGATTTAAACGAAAAAACTGCCATTTTTGACCCTTATTTGTTAATAACTAAAATTATCGTCCGAACTGTGACGGGCATTTTTGTATGTATAATGTATTAGGTATATAGTACCCAAAAAACCCATTTGCAACCTGGCTGCACAAGTGTCCCGACAAAAACCTTATTTCCCTGGAGTAATTGACAATACAAGAGTATTGTACTGATTTCATATAATGAGTATCGTATCGACATTAATATTGCTTAGGTATGTGTTGTATCGGTACAATTCAATACAATTCAATACAATATCGATATTTTTAATGAATATCGTGAAGCTCTAGTAACAGAGGACTGCTACGCTTGAACCGCTTATTACTCCTATTGATTGAAGAAATACAGCAACTTAATCATTTTAATTTTAAATATCATTCAAAAACATTGAAGACATGTCGCATGTTTTACTGATATATTGTTTTAGTTTACAAAGCTTCTGTAAAATATTACAAAATAGTATTAGCGACATAATAACATAGGTACTATTTTATCTGTTCCTGGAACTCATTTAGATTAGTAAATTTCAAATTAATGGTTAATTATTCGGTAACACACAGAGTATTTACCACTTTATCATTTTTCATATTTACCACTTTCTTATCATATAAGCGTTAATAATAAGCGTTAATAAGCTTAATTGAAGAAATGGAAATTTTCCGGCCATTCCACATGCCTATATAGCCCGTCCCAAGCCCTTTTTCAGTGCGTCACAGATTATCGAAAGATAATTTGACACAAAAATAATCGATCATGTGGTAAAATGACAATTGTAATTTCTAGGATGGAAATGTGTCAACGACGTAAATTTAAATATTTTATATCATTCGTATATTCGGGCATGGTATAGTGAAATTTGATATTATATTTATTTAATTTTACATTAAATTATTTTATATATTAATATTCTGGCAAATATTTGTATAAATATTGATGTTTATATAAATATAAATATATTATTCTATATACTATTCTGGCAACTGTCAGATTTAACTAAAATGTCATGTAATGATTTGAGCCATTCTTAAAATCGTATATGACGTCAAAATTAATGACGCAGGAAAAAAAGGGTTTGGGATCTACTATCAAAGACATATTAACAATAGACCAAGCTAGGGATATGCCACTTAATGCATCGGAGTGTAACGCCAGTATCAAGTACGGTGGTCTAGCTATCTTTGTCTGTCTAACGAGTGTAGGCGTATCTAGCACGAGGTGGGAGTAATGGAACGACACAGACACAGAGGCAGCGGCCATCATATGCTAGAGAGACAAAGTTAAGCGCCGGTAGAGAGAGATAGATAGACCACCGACCCGAACTGCTCCGCGTTACGCTATTTTTCGGACCTTGCTTAATCCATGTGATATTATATCTATGTCTACTATACCTACACAGACACGTTTTAACTCGACCTTGACTACTAATTTTTATTGCAGATTTGGATTTTTTACGTAAAAATAAGCAACTTTTATTCGAGACATTTTTTCGAATTATCAATAGATGGCGCTATAATCGGAAAAAACGATTGTTGGAAATAGAAACTTATATTAAAAAATGGAACGTCCCCCATTTTATGGAAAACTTACTTTTTTTGGTTTTAGGACCTACTCTTCACAACACAGTAGATCCCCATAACGCTTGAGTAACTGCAAATTTTGCATACTTTCCTCCCCTACTACAATGCATTATACATTTAATCAGATGGCGCTAGCCAAGGTAACTGTAATAATATACATGTCCATTATGACATCCAATTTAAGTAAATATAGCACATTAATGATTCAAATATTAATTGCTGAGTAACAGTATAGAATCTAAATTAACAACAAGTTAACAACGACAACAAACTAAAATGGTAGGAGACATATTTTACTTCAGGGTTAGGTTCCTAGATAATAAACTGATGAACAGAGGTATATTACTTTGGATAAATAAAGGTTGATTAGAAGTAACTTACAATAAATTGGACAAAATATGGACCTATTAATCTTGTTGTTACTATGTTGTTTTCTGTTCAGAAAGTGTATGTTATAAAAAAGATAAGTAGCGAGAATCCTTAATAAAAGTTATATTTGATTTAAAAATTCTCATCATAGAAGGTTTTTGAACTAAAGAGTTCATCATCAATACTGTTAACAGGTTTTTACATTCTTGAGCTTCTATTTACAGTAAGTAATGTGAGGTTCTGCCCTCTGGATGAGCAACCTAGGTGTTGTGGGAAGTCCTGTGTTGCCTGATATAAAATCTAGGATTACTTTAATCATCACACTTAATTTATTATAGACATGTAAATTTTCTAAAACAGTACTACATTTAAACAGTTTTGTCCCTATATTTTCTTGGCTCAAGCATGTAAAAAATCTGTTAACAGCACTGATGAGTAACGCTTGAATTCGAAAACATTCTGTGATGTAGTTCTTCAAGGGAATTTTCATAATTAAATATACCTTTCGGATTCGGATATTCGGATGCTCTATATACCCTTACGTCCTTAATTATCAGCGATGATCTTTTGCATTTGTATCATATAGTCAATAATACTATTATGGTTTATACATCGTCGCCTCAAAGTAACAGTAGGATATGTAAAATAAAGTAGTTCCGAGAAAAACGCAATTGAAAATTTTACGAAACTTCAGTAATTAATAACTTTTTTTTATATTTGAATGGATTTACATGGAATTTTGTTTGAGTACCTAACTTTACATGCGTCACATAACAATTTATATTAATTCATAAAAAAGTGAAAAATAATTGGAAAAAAGTTAGTTGTCCTACTGTTGCCCTCAAAGATAATCTGTTTTTTAACGATATCCGTAAATTTCGGTTATATAAACTTATATTGCACTAATAGGCTATTGATTATATTCAAAATAAGATAGCAAAAAGAACTACAACGTTAACAGGTTTTTATTATTTCATATGATCAATGGACATCTATATATGAAAAAACCGCGGAGTGCTACCATTTAAAGGGGTGCGTTTTTGAGAAATGGGTGAATTAGTCCCTGGGCACAGGTTAAATTAGAGTGAGTTCTATGCACTTTTGGTACAAACATATCTACATAAAAATTGTTCCTGGTTAAATTTCCTCTCTAAATATCACTTTTTAAAGTCAATGATACTTTTTTTTACAAAAATATATTCAAAAGAAAAAGCACAAGGAAACCCAAAAGAAAGAAATTTTGTTTTTTGTCCCGTAAATTTTGTCCACGAGGATATAGGTATAGGCGTTGCTTTACAGAAAAAAAACTTACATATTTCTTCTTTAAAAGGTTGTTTAGTAGAGGTAATTAGGATTTATAGTTTTCGAAATATGATTTTTCAAAGTTCGCCACTCACAGCAATTTTGGGCAATTTTCCTTGTTATTTCGCAAATATTGTTCTGTAACTTTTTCTACGTAATAGTCGGAGAGATAGAAGCGGATTTTGTGCGTGATAAGTAATATGAAAAAACTATATGGGAATATGTTGAACTAGTTGTGTACATTACTTTCCTTAACGGCCGGAAACCAGAGTGGGGGCTAAGGGGGATAAGGGGTCAAAATCGCGGTTTTTATTATTTTTTTGTGACGCTCTTGATATGGTGTTTGAATTTTGGTGCACTATTTCGATCACGAGCGTCTGGTTTCCGGCTCTGGGAATTTTATTAGTTATGTCATGGTCTACTTATTCCCAAATTTTGGTGCACTATCTCGATCAGGAACGTCACAAAAAACCCAATTATAATTTTATATTCCCCCTTCCCCCACCCCTTTATCGGCCAAGCAGGGTTCCGCCCCTAGAGATTTTAATTGGTTACGTCATGACCTACTTATTCCCAAATTTTGGTGCACTATCTCGATCATGAGCATCACAAAAAAAAATAATAAAAACCGCTACTTTAACCCCTTATATCTACCCTTGGCCCTCACTCTGGTTTCCGGCCGTTGGGGAAAGTAATGTACACAAGTAGTTCAACATATTCCCATATAGTTTTCCATAATACTTATCACGCACAAAATCCGCTCCCAGCTCTTAAACTATAACTTTAGGTATATGCAATGGTACACGTAATAGGAATAGAAATCAATTACCTTTAAAATGGTCTACTGTATAACGTTGTACGACTTTTTTTTAAAGAAATTATGGTTTTTCAAGGTTTTATACTTTTAAGATTTTTTATAATATAATATAAAAATAAAATAATATTATTATATAATATTATATAATATTATATTACATATAGTATATATAATATAATATTATATTATATATCATATAATACCTAATATAAAAAAATATTATTTTTTACATTTTCTACGATTATTTTTGAAATTTCTCATTATAACTTTTTTTTTTCTTGTACATGAATACTAATACAATATTATATTGCTCAATAAAGAGGGTTTACTTTCTGTTTTTTAAAATGGTGTATCATCTATATTTAAATACATAATGGAAACCGAGTGATTCTTTGATATTTTGTTACGTGTATTATTTAAAATTATTTCTTTTGCAAAAATTACATAAACATTAGTCTTAGAAAACATCACTTTAGTTAAAATTATTTAAACGTTGACATTTAAAAAATTTTCAAAATCATAGTCCATCTCTTCGTAAGCATTAGCTTCAATATCTTCCTCTGACACCTCAGTTATCTTAGAGTTCCCACAATTAGTACCCATGCACATGCACCCTTTGCAGAATATTGAACAACTAATTCCTATGTTCCTACAACCGCAGTTTTTTGTACATCCTTTGGTACATTTACATGCTATTTTTTCAATTGTGGTGCAGGAGCTTTGACAGTAAATATTGGAATTAATCCATATTTTGAAGTTTGCCCGGCCGAGTCAAGTGGATCCAAAGTATTACCTATAAAAAATAAGATTCAATCATAACACACAATCACATAAAAAGTTATAATGAGGAATTTAAAAAATAATCCTAAAATCAAAAATCGTTGCAAGTCTTATTTCCCAATCACCATTTTAAAGTAAACAGAATAAGCTTTCTTTTTTATTATATAATATATACCTAAATTAGAAAAAAAAGTTATAATGGGAAATTTAAAAAATAATCGTAAAAAATATAAAAACTCGTCTTGAAAAAGATAATCTCTTTAAAAGAAGTCGTACAACATTATACAGTAGAAGATTTTAAAGGTAATTGATTTCTATTCCTCTTACATGTACAATTGCATATGCCTAAAGTTACGTAGAAAAAAGTTACAGAACAATATTTGCGAAATAACAAGGAAAATTGCCCAAAATTGCTGTGAGTGGCGAACTTTGAAAAATCATATTTCTAAAACTGTAAATCCTAATTACCTCTCCTAAACATCATTTTAAAGAGAAAATATGTAAGTTTTTTTTTTGTGAATCAATGTCTATACGTATATCCTCGTGGACAAAAGTTATGGGACAAAAAACACAATTTCTTTCTTTTGGGTTTCTTTGTGCTTTTTCTTTTGAATATATTTTTGTAAAAAAAGTATCTTTGACTTTAAAAAGTTATACTTAGATAGGAAATTTAACCAGGAACAATTTTTATGTAGACGTGTTTGTACCAAAAGTGCATAGAACTCACCCTAATGTAACCTGTGCCCAGGGACTAATTCACCCATTTCTCAAAAACGCACCCCTTTAAATGGTAGCACTCCGCGGTTTTTTCATATATAGATATTCATTGACCATATGAAATATTAAAACCCCGTTAACGTTGTAGTTCCTTTCTATAGTACATAATCAATAACCTATAAAGTTTTGTTTAAAATTTTGCACATTTCAATACAAAAAAAAAACAAAACAATTTTGTTGTTCAAACATGTTATTACATAAATTATAACATGAACATACTTGTTTTCCAAAAATTTAAAAATTTGACAAGATAATAAACAAAATAATATGAAAAAATCATCAGAATCAGTTTTGGTAATAGCGGATGCTGAAAGTTGTGAAAGTAAAAACTTATCGCATTCTTTTAAATCAGCCAGAAATTTCTAAAGGAGAATTTATCATAAATGTAACTTACCTTTTTCCTGTGCTTGATAAATTCCGGATAGCAACTTAGAATCAGTATTATTTTTGTTCGCTAAATACACTAAATACTGACTTCTTCTAGATACCCATAATTTTTACAATTTAAATTGGCTGAATTATTCATTTTTACTCTTAACATACACCTTTTAACATCAATGTAATAGAACTATTGTTTAAGATTACTGAAGATAAAATTTTGACTGAAAGCTGGATAATATAAACAAAGACATAATCGCAACTCAGCAATAACTACATGCTACATGGCAACAGTAAGATATGTGCGTAAGATAACTTAGTTGCATTAATATTGATGACCAAAATGGGTAAACGACAAAATAAAATGGTATGATATGTATGTTGTCTTAGTTTTGCATTATAGAATTTGGGCTAAAAGGAATTAAGCTACACAAGGATATGTAATATTATGAAAAAAGTATTTCACTTTTTATTTATCTTAGTGTTACACTCAACAGAAGGGTTTATTTCGAATCATTTGACATGGATATCACAAAAGTCATTTTTTACATATCCTACTGTTGCTTTGAGGCGACGACATGGTTGACACCAAGTATATTTATGAATAAATTTGTATGGGATGAATTCGTTCATATATGTTAAGCATATACTTGCACATAAATCTATCAATCTTTGACCAATATCATTTTTAGTATCTTCCTTATCGTTTCCAATGACTTCATGAGATTTTTTGGCATAATCACATTTGTAATACACCCCAGAATAAGGTCCAAGAAGTCGGCCAGGAAAAAAGTGGCCCAAATTAAAAAAAAAATTTTTAATCAAATTTCAAAAATAAATATTTTTCTACGAGCGTGCAAAAATGTCTACTTTCGCGCACGCATTTTAGTTTAGAAAGTTTCACTTTTCCGCACGCGTGTGACTTTTCCGCACGCGTGTTACTTTTCCGCACGCGGTTTTTACTTTTCCGCACGCGTGTTAATTTAGATATGTTAACATGGCCTTAAAGTAATTATAATACATGCAATAAACTAATATTTAGATATTAGTTACTAATTTATTTCAAATATATCTTATTGTGTTCCTGTTTTAATGAAATTAACGCAACAATTCGATGAAATAAAATTATTTTGACATAATATTCGAAAGTCAAATCGGTAGACAATAACAGTCGTTTTGAATCATCGTCATGGAAACCAAGATCGTCGTCATGCTAACTAATTATATTGAAAGTTTGGTTTTGACAACCTTGTCAAAGAATTAATTTTGTATGTATTTTCATATTAATTAAATTAATTGATTAAGATTTGGTAATTTTTTAAAGACTCTTAGAAAAAATATTGTTCCTAACTCTTGCAGAAAGTCTCTTTTCCGCACTCGACTGCTTGCCGAACTCCCGCTTCGCGTCGTTCGGCAAACTGCAGTCGCGTGCGGAAAAGAATGACTTTCTGCACTTGTTAGGAAAATAACTATTTTGGCCTGGGAAAAGAGATTTTTTTAGATTTTTTAGACCATTCTGGACAAAAAAGGTCTCTTGTAATTTTTCTATAAAGTTGATGATTTTCGAGTTATAAGCAGTTTAAAATTTAAAAAACGCAAAAATGGCCATTTTTTAGACTTAATAACTCGGTTAAAATTATTATTATGAAAGTCAGAAAGTGACTAAATAAAAGTTTAAATGATCCCCTACATGATCCTGAAGAAATTTGTGTCATTAATTTATTACTAAGCTGTTAGTTTTAATTATCAACAATAAGCCATAAGAGCGTATTGACGCGGCTGTAAATGTGAGTGCGAGTAAGATTCCCCATTGGACTGCCGGAATGGCATCTCCCTCGCACTCATCATAGACCGCCGCCTAATACGTGCTGGCGCTGATTATTATTACTTAAAAATAACAGCTCAGTAATAAAATTAGGACAAAAATTTCTTCAGGATCTTATAAACGGGCTTTAAACTTTGATTTAGTCACTTTCTGACTTTCATAATAATAACTTTTAACCAATTTATTAAGCCTTGAAAATCGCTATTTTTCGTTTTTTTCAATTTTAAATTGTTTATAACTCGAAAACGATCAACTTTAGAGAAAAATTACAAGAGAGCTTTTTTGTCCAGAATGGTCCAAAAAACCAAACAAAAATTTGTACGGGCCAAAAATATTGATTTTTGGAATTTGATTTAAAAAAATTTAAAAAAAAAATTGGACCACTTTTCACGTAGGAGACTTCTTGAACCTTATTCTGGGATGTCTCACGAATGTGATTATGCAAGAAAATCTCATGGGAATATTTTTTCTAACGAAACCGCCGTTCTCGACTTGTCTATTGTTGGTCTTCCTCGTTCGTGCATTAAAGGTCTTCCAAAGTGAGTCTCTCTTTTCCGTTAATTATGTTTCTCAGAACTTGACGGTTTTTGATAAATTCATATTTCCTTGTTACATTTGCACTATCATTAGGTGGGTCAACTTCTCTACCGTTTTTCTTAAGTTCTAACGTTATTATCTGTTTATTTATCTCGTTCCAACTCTTAACGTTATTTCTGTATCGTTTTCTTATAGCAAGAACACTCAACTTTTTTGCTCTTAGAATCTTATTTACTCCACTATAACAGTGTATGTATTTTAAACAAATTATTTCATTTGCTCTAGTTTTCATCTTTGTGTCAGTAAGCACTGCGACATCACCTTTCATTCTTTATAACTCTTTAAATACTTCCTTGTTTTGTTTGCCATTTTCTTATCTTTGATCTGTCTTTACACCGAGGATCTTGACTGAAATATGATTGATTGATTGATTAGTCAGGGATTACATTGTATTAATTTATTTGTACTGATTATTTACAGGAGCAATGAAACTTTCATCGACGATATTATACAGCACGGACATTAGACGTCCTATCTGCGAATTTATTTAAAATTTTGATATAATATTCTGTATTGATCGCAAAAAGATTATAAATATTTCTTTTGAATATAGATAAAATAAGAGAAGTGAAAGTATACATCCTTGTCTAACGACTTGCAGAATCTGGATCGCTTCCGTCTCTTCACCTCCAAGATTTGTTTTTAGTGTAGTTGATTGGTTTCAGTATAAATTTTTTATTATACGCCGTTCTTTATCATTTATTGGTGTTAAACTGTGTCGAATGATATTGGATCCTCCTCCTCGTCAGTCGTTTCCTCATTGCTGAGTATCGTGATTTCCTATAATACGAGCAACTATCTCTTTCCATCGGCTTCTGTCCTGGGCCTAGATTCCGTGCACTGTAGATATCTACACGTCGCTTTCTATCGATGTCAATTTTCTTAAAAATATTTGAATTTTTAGCTTTAATTGAATTATTTTCTAGTTTTGCTAGGTTATACTCTAATTGATGCTGAAGTGACACTTAGTAAAACAAGAAAATATTTGAATTAAAACTAAAAATTAAAATATATTGACATCGCGCCGATCGCTTTCTATCAATGTCAATATATTTGAAGTTTTAGTTTTAATTCAAATATTTTCTTGTTTTACAATGTCACTTCAGCATCAATTAGAGTATAACCTATCAAATCTAGAAAATAATTCAATTAAAGCTAAAAATTCAAATATTTTTACGAAAATTGACATCGATAGAAAAAGACGTGTAGATATCTACAGTGCACGGAATCCAGGCCCTGAGCTTCCCTCATGGATTCAGAGAATGTTTTTCCACTGGCTTTCTGTACTTGATCCGTCCATCGAGTAGATGAGCGACCTCTACTTCTGCGCCCATCAACGTTTCCCGAAATTATAAGTCTCTCAAGATTATCATCACTTCTTCTTGCAATATGGCCGAAAAATTTTAAGACGGTGGAGAGGCAAATAGAGAAAAGTCGAGTATGAATATTAAGCTCTTGGAGGATTGAGTGATTTGTTCTGTGTTCCGTCCATGAGATCCGAAGTATTCTTCTCCAGCACCACATTTCAAAGGCGTCAATCCTTTTTCTGTCGTCCGATTTCATAGTCCATGTTTCGGATCCGTAATTAAATATGGAAAAAATTAAGGCACGTACTAATCTTATTTTGGTGTTCTTCGACAAGGAGCGATCTTTCCAGATTTTCGATAATCGACTCATAGCGTTTTTGACCATGCCTATTCTCCTACGTATTTCTCTTTCACAAGATCCTGTATTACTGATGTAGGATCCTAGATAATTGAACTCGTTAACCACTTCAAACTGGTCTAAGGCTCCTGTTGTCTGGAGTGAATTTGAATAATCTACTAATATAATTTTTGTTTTTTGTTTATTGGTCTTGAGACCACATCTATTGCTTTCGGCTTTCACTAGCTGCAGCAGGCTGGACATTTCTTTTTCGGATGCAGTTATTAATGTTGTCATCTGCATATCTGAGATTTAAGTTCTTCTTTCCTGCGATAGAAATACCGCCATTCCATTTGTCGAGTGCTTTTCTCAATATATATTCCCCATAGAAACTAAAAAGACTTGGAGATATAATACACCCTTGTCGGACTCCTCTACCTATTTTAAAAGGACCGGACTTATGGTTTTCAATTCTTATTCTGGTTTCACTGTTCTCATATAGGCTTTTCACCAGAGCTGACAGATGATCAGGAAGCCCCATCTCATGTAGAACTTTCCACAAAACTGTCCAGTTTACACAGTCAAATGCCTTCTGATAATCCAGAAAGCAGATGATCATCGGAATTTTGAATTCTCGTGCTTTCTCAATGAGTTGTCGCATATTAAGAATTTGCTCCCTTGTGCCTTTACCCTTCACGAAGCCTGCCTGTTCTTGTGGTGTTTGTCTATCCAGGTATGTCTGCGTGCGACACTTGATGATTCTCAACAGAATTTTACTTGGGTGTGAAATTAGTGAAATGGTTCGGTAGTTATTGTGGTTACATTTTGTGGTTACGCCTTTCTAATGAATGGGAGTAAATAGTGCGGTACACCAATCACTGGGCCATTTGCCGATTCTCCATACATGATTGCACAGTCTCCACATTAATTGGAGACCATCTTTACCCATGTTCTGTAAAAGTTCTGCCGTGATGTCATCGCAACCAGGTAATTTATTTCTTTTATGGTGTTTTATAACTTCATCGACTTCAGACCTTAGAATATCTGGTTCTAGGGTTGTTGTTGAGACTTTCAGTGCTGTTATATGATTAATGTTAGAGGTTTCAGCTTTATAGAGTTCTGTGAAGTATTAGTTCAAAGTCTCCAAAACCGCATCCATATCGCTTACCATATTACCTGTCTTATCCTCTATAGCGTAATTTCTGGGTTTGAATTCCCGAGCCAGTAACTTTACTTTCTGAAAGAGGTCTCTTGTTTCATTTCGATGTAAGTGGATTTCTACTTCCTGGCAAATGTTAGACACATATTTGTCTTTATCTTTCCGGCAATTTCTTTGGATTTCTCTTGATATGTTTCGATAGTCGTTTAAATCAAAACTGCCATCTTTAAGTTGCCTTCTTTGTTCTATAATTTTCCATGTTTGGTCACTGATCCATGGTTTACGACTGTTATTTTTTATGGGTTGGCGACTTTGCTTAGCTGTATCTAATATATCTCTTTTAAAACCTCCCCAGAAAGTCTCGATATCATCTATGGGGGTAGTACTTGTCTCAGTTAACACTGGGTTTATTCTTTCTTTGAAAGTTAAATCGGATCGCCTGACTGCACACATCTATTCCGTCTATCACTCATATACACAGGGAATTCTCTTAGGAAGGAATAGTGCAGTGGTTTCCTCTTGCCTTCTGCACCGCAGTATCAACAACCGGTTAAATAAATATTTTATTGCCGCCTGTGAATATCTGATGTCAAACCTGAGAGAAGGTTATTTTCCTTCAGCCTTGAATCACTAATGACATAGCTGCTGCCCTATGCCATATCCTCAGTTGATCCGCGGGTGCTTATTTGGTAAGACCTTATTCACACCTTCCTATATATCTATAGGAACGTTTCCTATCAGCCATTGGGACGCGTCGTGTCGAGGTTGAGGACACCCCCGCCCATTTGTCTTCCGTGAAGTACAGAAGAGCCCCTACTCAATTCAGAACTCCCCCTTCACGCAAGCTAAAACAGACACGATATTGATATTGGATAGTCTACAAACAAAGTGAATATCTCTGATCATATTTCTGAATTGTTGAAATAATACCTGTAAACTGAACTCTCGTAGCTACCCATACCTTTAATGAATCCAAACTGTGTGTCTTGTTATTATATATTCCGATAGCTTTTATACCTATTATGCGATGTATATTTTAAGAAAAAGTTTTAGTTCTTCTTTAATATACTTCTAGCACTTAATTTAAGATATTCATTTTTGTAGATTCACATCATTATATTGCAAGCAATAAATATTAAGAATAGTTTTTCCTTATAATATTATTAGGTAGTTATGGTTTATTGTTTTGATTGAGAAATATTTTACAAGCCAAGGAATTTATGACCACAAAATCTCTTTATGATTACAAACAAAACTACTTTATGCAAATATGAGTAAATTAAAAGCCTTTAGCAATACAACAAGTATTCGCATTTATTCACTTGTTAATGTTAAATTTATTGTCAATAATTATATTATTAAATACCATATAATTATGTATGAATTACCTTAAATCCGAATGTAGTGTTATATTAAGTAGTCATAAATGTGTTGACTGATGTAATAATGTAAATAATTAATATACCATGTTTAACAGAGGTACCGCCAGATAACAGCCGAAACATTTCAAATAATTGAGAATAAAACGAATATAATACGTTCTCCGTCCTTCCTTGCCCGAGGAGACCAGGTCCTCATGTCTTTTCCCATCTGCTCCATTAAAAACTCTCACATTCATCCTACCCTCTACCAACTTGCACTGGCCAGTGCGGTAGAGTATAGCTAAAATTCGTGATATGTCCACCATTGGCGGCTTGTCCTATGAGGATGGTGACGCAGTGTCTCACCAGTATATCAATCGACTATTTACGTTATAACGTTATTTCATAATCAATTTTTTAAATGTAATTTAGTTTTTTGAAATATCCTAAATAACTTTATTTTTATGAAAAAAATTAAAATCGGTATGGCCCTGACTCTTTATCTTTGTATCCGTCTTCCACGTGCCAGTATTATATGCATCATGCATCTCATTTAAACTTTCTCAAATCATTACAGATGAGGCTTGCTTCAAACCTTCTTGTCTAGCATACTACAATTTCTTAAAATGGGACAGTAAAAGCGGCAAAATTTGAAAAATGTGCCACCAATTCTGGGAACGAAATTCATCCATCCTTGAGGCACGCCTCAACATGTGTTTTTTTAGTTATGAAGTTAAGTACTTGACCTTGCTTCCCTTATTTGCTATGGACGCTTGTATTGTAATTTTGTAAAGTAGTTTTAGATATAGTTTTATATTAGTTTAGATTATGTTTAGAAGATTTTATCAATGTCATACTGGCTGTGTGGCATTTATCTATGCCAAATAAATAAATAAATAAAAAATTTAGAAATCATGATTTCTTTTATAATGATTTATTTTCTTATAAGCACGCTTTTTATAAAAAAACATAAAATAAAATACCAAAAAAAAAACGAAGTTTAACCCTTAGTTTACTTAACATAAAAATCAATCTTCTAATATAGGTAACAGTAATTTGGTTACTTGCTTGTTTGTATTTCCCTATATTCAATACATTTACAATATAAGATTGGTTCTAAAATGAAGTTATCACGTGTTTATGGGTATATTGTTTGCGTACAATAATTTCATTTTGGCAACTGATTAATATTAACACAATCAGTTGTCCGTTGTTGTCATGTAGTAGGTATGTAATGTAAAGTTTGCTTAATATGGCTGTACAACGCTGATGAGACCAAGGAAGGACGAAACATCTGATTCATATTGGTTTGATATGTGGTATTATAGTAATTATTTTTAGCTAAAAAACAGCTCCTATGAGTGTGAACCTGTTGGAGGCTTAGAGCTTTCGTTGCTATTTGCAAATAAAATTGTTATTTAGATATTTTCGTTTACAAGCATTAAAATAAATACGGCGCCGTTCTGTAGACGCCCTAGCGAGGGTTCGGCAAATAATGCCAGGACAAATAATAATCCTGGACAAAAAATCCCTGGACAAATAATCCCAGGACAAAAAATCCCCACAAAAAATGCCGGGTAAATAATCCCCACAAATTTTTTGGACAATGGCAATGTCTTGAACATAGTTATTCAAATCAGAGTGAGCTAAAGATTTAAGCAAATAATATTGGAACATGATTCTCACAGCCTTACCTCATTCCCCATATCTTCCACGATTTTTTAAAAAGCTCACACTTTTTTGTTACGTAAAATTTGAAGTTTTCGATATGGAATTGGAATTCAAAATAACTCTATACACTGAGGCTGAAAGCATTTGAGTCGATCGCATTCACGGGAAAACTTTTAGAGAACTAATCGGCAGCAAATATTTCTTAAGGATTTTCTCTCCGTAATTTTTTGTGGGGATATTTTGTCTAAATAACTGGTGGAGATTATTTGCCCGGGATTTTTTGTGGGGACTTTTTGTCCGGAGATTATTTGTCCGGGGATTTTTTGTGGGGATTTTTTGTCCGGAGATTATTTGTCTGGCGATTATTTGTCTGGGGATTTTTTGTCCAGGGATAATTTGTGGGGATTTTTTGTCCGGGATTATTTCTCCTAGATTCGTCCTAGCGTTATGACGTCACAAAATCGACCTTCTGGCCATTAAAGAGAAGCTAACAATCATAATAAAACTCCTCAGGTGTAGTGCGCCTCACCACCTTCTACTATCACGAGCCGCCCCTGATGTCCACCAATACCAGGACGTCTATAGCGTCTAGTATCTACCGGAACAATTATGAAATATAAGAAGAACCTGATATACTCAAAAGCGAAGTACGAAGTACGATGAACAATCAATAAACTTAAAATTAACAAGACACCCAATTATCAGATGCAATGATCAAGGGTGCAGAAGAACCCGGAATAAAATTGCTTCACCTCCTCTGCAATTAAGTATGTCATTCCCTACAATCTACCAGGGCATTTAGCACTAAAAATATCAGAATACATCGATTTTTTAAATACAGCACCTAGAGACATACAAATTTTTGCATTGTGTTGTCAGGATGATGTCAGGGAAAAAGTCTACTATAGAAAAATCGGTGAAAATGGAGCATCTGGAGCACCTGGTGCCCAGGGTATCTTCTAAGTCATATGATCTGGAGGTTCGAGGATTATCGGCATTAAATGGATGCAGATAGATTACTCGGGCAGTTTTTGGGGTTGTTGAAAACGAATACGTCATCAGAACCGACACCCGGAGCACCTGGTGTTTAAAGTTACGTCATTTTCTAAAGTATCGAGGGATTTCGACACTAAATTAATGCAAATATATTACAGGGGGTTTTTGGGGTTACTGAACATGAATACACCATCAGAACTGACCCCCGGAGACCCTGGTGCTTACGGTCACTGCTAAGGCAAGTCACCTTCTGGAGTTTCGAAGGTGACATGAATGAATGCAAATATATTACTAGGTGGTTTGGGGGTTGTTGAATACGAATATGCCATCATAACTGACCCTCGGACCATCTAGTGCCTAAGGTCACTACTCAGGCCTGTTATTACCAGGGTCGTTTCTAATAGAATATTCTTGTTTAGCGACCCCAAAATCCCCGAGTAATCTGTATCAATTTAGTGCCGAAAACCCTCGACACTGCAGATGAGGTGCCTTAGCAGTGAACCTTGGCACCAGGTGCTCCGGTGTTCTGTTCTGACGGGGTATTCGTCTTCAGCGACCACAAAAATCCCCGAGTAACAAAATCTGGCCCTTAATACACTTATTTTGACATGCTTATGCACTTTTGTACGCATTTTATGCACTTTATGCATTTACACCCTTTTTCTATAGTAGACTTGTTTCCTGACATCATCCTGAATACAATGTAAAAAGTTGCAAGTCTCTAGGTGCAGCATTTAAAAATCGACTTATTTTATGCTAAATGCCCTGTTCAACAATGGTCCACTAACTGGACACAATCTAAAATAATGAACGTACATAACAAGCTAGCTTAAATAAATGACATATCTATAGATATATTTTCCTTATGCTACACAAATAATGTTACAAATTATTAATTCGAGACTACAAACTATTTTACAAAAAGAAATACCAGAAGACCAGACCATATTTTTCGAAGGTAGAGGTACACGGAAACTCTCTTTTTAAATTAGAAAAATAGTCAAAAAATAGTCTTAGTAAGAAAACTTAATATCCCGTCTATATCTGCTTTATTGATTATCGCAAAATTTTTGAAATATCAATACTTTACTGTCACCAAAATAATAGAGGTGAAAGTATTATATCCTTAAAAAACTCTAAAATGAAGTAAAAATCACTTCTATGTAATTGGTATATTTATTAAAAATTTCAAAAATCCCAATGGATTGAAAAAATGTGTCCAATTCAGAACGTTTTCGGACCTATCAGTCTATCATCAGTGCATTCAAATACTTGCTAAATAGGCCCAGAACCAAACAATGGTTGAAATTATAATTCAATCTACATTATGTTGTAGTAAAATTGAACAGGCTAAACGACGATGTTAAAAGATATAACCTTATATTTTTTCACACATTTTTTCAATCCATTGGGATTTTTAAAATATTTAATAAATATACCAATTACATAGAAGTGGTTTTTACTTCATGTTAGAGTTTTTTAACTATATGGTATACAGCCAACCTAGGGAACTACCCTTTTTAGTTTATTATATCCTTCTTTAACGAGTCACAGAATCTGGATCCCTTCGGTCATTGGGCCAAATTGATATTCTCCTATGTCATCATATCTATTTCTTGTGTTATCTTGTCTTTTATATGTACTGCAAGAATTTAAAAACTTTATCTACAACGTTTAGTAGCGCTATTCCCCTGTAATTATGGTGTAAACTTTTGTAGCCTTTTTTATGAATTGGTTATAGTGTAGGCTTCAGTCGTTTAAAGAATTTAAACTGTGTATGTTGTATTCTATCTTCGTGTAGCTTGTATATTATGCATAAAATTTTTAATGCCTTTTTAAAATACCCTCATCACTTAATTTATGATACCCACTTTTGTAAAAACACAGAATCGTTACATTGCAAGCAATAGGTACTAAGGATAGTTTTTCATTATATTATTAAATAATATTGCAGTTTTGATTCAGACATATTTTAAAAGCCATCAAATTTATGACCAGCGTCTCTTTATAATTGCAGATAAAACTACCATATTATTATGCAATGAAAGTACTCTATTTTAAACATATCCATTAAACTCATACATAGGTTAATTAATTTTAATAGCTAGTGATAAATGTCCAAATCGATAGATGGAAACTTATGAAAATTGGGAGGGCCAATTTATGTATGGCACTTAAAAAGCTCTTTAATTTGCGAGTTTCTAAATTAACATACATAAACAATTGACCAAGAGAATTGCAAAACACCCTTATTTTCGCAGTAGTTTATAAAAAATGTTAATTACTTTGTGTTTTGCATAATGTTATGTAATTTAAGTACTTGATGGAAATTAATGAGTTATTTAAGTGCGCCCAATCTCAGCAAGATCGACCAAACAAATTGTAAGTTTATATTTATTTATCCCAGAGAGCGATTATTTTATGTATGTATTACACCGTTCTTAGGCGTCAACGCTCTTCGGTAGGGATCTATGGGGGAGTATCACCGAGCCGCAAGCCCTTATCCCTTGCCGTACTGCTCCCTCATAGGTCGATCAGATGCCCTCATATTCCAGTCTAAGCGCCAGATTTATATTTAGAATTTTATACTGGCGCGTTAGCCTTTTTGTTTTTTCGATGGCCTGGGCTGGGCTTGAACTCACATACCTCAAGGCGAAGTGAAGTGTGGGTCGGCCGCTAGTTGCAGTGAGCTATCCGATCGACTAACTTATATGATTATTTTAAACAACTGTAAAAATTGCCATTAAAAAACTCTTTGAAAAAGAGTGGAAAAAAAGGGAAAAGTAATTTACCAGCAATTTTATTGCTGGAAGCGAATCTTATGATTGTATATAATATAATAATATAGGTATAGGAATACAGAGTCAGCAGATAGTGTGCTATTTTTTATAAACAAATTAGCGCTCCGAAATCGTGTTTTCTTTTTCAATTTCGGACTCCGTAACTCCAAAGATTTTAACTTTACACCAAAAAGACCCAAATGAAAATTCACCGAAATTTTCTGTGAATTCTGCATAGAGATATTTTTTCCCTTATTTGCTTAGACGAAAATTTTCCTAGGAAAATCCGAGTTTTCCAAAAAAAAAAAATCTTTTATTTTCAAATAAATTTTATGTAAGTAAATAGTTATCAATGACTTGTTGACTTGTTGACTTGTTGACATTTAAAAAAAAATCAAAATCAAAGTCCGTCTCTTCGTTACTTCAATATCTTCCTCTGACACCTCAGTTATCTTAGAGTTCCCACAATTAGTACCCATGCACATGCACCCTTTGCAGAATATTGAACAACTAATTCCTACCTTCCTACAACCGCAGTTTTTTGTACATCTTTTGGTACATTTACATGCTATTTCTTCAAGCACAGCTTGTGGTGCAGGAGCTTTGACAGAAAATATTGGAATTAATCCATATTTTGAAGATTGCCTGGCCGAGTCAAGTGGATCCAATATATTACCTATAAAAAACAAGATTCAATCATAACACACAATCACATAAAAAAGTTATATTGAGAAATTTAAAAAATAATCCTAAAATCAAAAATCGTTGCAAGTACTTATTACATTTTTAAAAAGCATATCATATTCAAAAATAACCGTACAATTTTTTATAATACACCATTTTAAAGTAAACAGAATAAACTTTCTTTTTTATTATATAATATATACATAAATGTAGAAAAAAAAGTTATAATGAGAAATTTAAAAAATAACCGCAAAAAATATAAAAATTCGTTAAAAGTATAAAATCTTAAAAAAGATAACCTCTTTAAAAGAAGTGGTACAACATTATACAGTACAACATTTTAAAGGTAATTGATTTCTATTCCTCTTACATGTACGATTGCATATGCCGAAAGTTACGTAGAAAAAAGTTACAGAACAATATTTGCGAAATAACAAGGAAAATTGCCCAAAATTGCTGTGAGTGGCGAATTTTGAAAAACCATATTTCCAAAAATGTAAATCCTAATGACCTCTGCCAAACATCATTTTAAAAAGAAAATATATAAGTTCTTTTTCTGTGAAGCAATGTCTATACCTATATCCCCGTGAACAAAAGTTATGGGACAAAAAACAAAATTTCTTTCTTTTGGGTTTCTTTGTGCTCTTTCTTTTGAATATATTTTTGTAAAAAAAGTATCTTTGACTTTAAAAAGTTATATTTAGGTAGGAAATTTAACCAGGAACAATTTTTATGTAGACGTGTTTGTACCAAAAGTGCATAGAACTCACCCTAATGTAACCTGTGCCCAGGGACTAATTCACCCATTTCTCAAAACGCACCCCTTTAAATGGTAGCACTCAGCGGTTTTTCATATATAGAGATTCATTGACCATATGAAAGAATAAAACCCTGTTAACGTTGTAGTTCCTTTCTATAGTACATAATCAATAACCTATATCTAAATGCTATAATTTCAGAGCTATTGCTACATTTATTAAAAAAAATGTCTTCAACAAATTATAAAAATCAATTTTTTCGCCACAGCTAGACAGTATTTTAGGTTCTTTGGACTATTGGGGACAAAAAAGGTATTTTGTAATTTTTCTCAAAAGTTAATCGTTTCCGCGAGTTATAAACAATTTAAAACCGAAAAAATCGAAAAATGACGATTTTTTAGGTTCAAAAACACAAGTAAAAAATATTATTTTTGAAACTATGAAGCGCCTAAATTCAAGTTCAAACTTTATTGTATGAGATACCGATGAGTGATTTGGTCTCTTATTTTATTTTAAAATATCATTTTTTTAGTTGTTAACACAGCCCGATCGCCTGTTCTCTCATATGAGCTTCATTAACAATTAAAAAAATAATGTTTTATAGTCTAAGAGCTGGGAGCGGATTTTGTGCGTGATAAGTAATATAGAAAAATATACGGGGATATGGTAAATTAGTTGTGTACATGACTTTCCCCAACGGCCGGAAACTAGAGTGGGGGACGAGGGTAGTTATAAGGGGTCAAAGTCGCGGTTTTATTATTTTTTTTGTGACGCTCATGATCGAGATAGTGCACCAAAATTTGGGAATAAGTAGGTCATGACGTAACTAAGTAAAATATCCAGGTGCGGAACGCTGCGTGACCGACAAAGGGGTGGGAGCAGGGGTGAATATAAAAATTATAAGGAGTTTTTTTTGACGTTCGTGATTGAGATAGTGCACCAAAATTTGGGAATAAGTAGACCATGACATAACTAAGTAAAATCCCCAGAGCCGTAAACCAGAGTGGTGGGCGAGGGTAGTATAAGGGGTAAAATTCGCGGTTTTTATTATTTCTTTTGTGACGCTCATGATGGAAATAGTGCACCATGAGCGTCCCAAAAAAATAATAAAAACCGCGACTTTTACCCCTTATAACTACCCTCGTCCACTACTTTGGTCTCCGCCTCTGGGTATTTTACTTGGTGATGTCATGGTCTACTTATTCCCAAATTTTGGTGCACTATTTCAATCACGAACGTCGCAAAAAACCCTTTATATTTTTTATATTCACCCCTACTCCCACCCCTTTGTCGGCCACGCAGAGTTCCGTCCCTAAATATTTTACTTATTTACGTCATGACCTACTTATTCCCAAATTTTGGTGCACTATCTCGATCATGAGCGTCACAAAAAAATAATAAAACCGCGACTTTGACCCCTTATAACTACCCTCGTCCCCCCACTCTAGTTTCCAGCCGTTGGGGAAAGTCATGTACACAACTAATTTAACATATCCCCGTATATTTTTCCATATTACTTATCACGCACAAAATCCGCTCCCAGCTCTTAGACTATAAAACATTATTTTTTTAATTGTTAATGAAGCTCATATGTGAGATCGGGCTGCGTTAACAACTAAAAAATGATATTTTAAAATAAAATAAGTGACAAAATCACTCATCGGTATCTCATACAATAAAGTTTGAACTTGAATTTAGGCACTTCATAGTTTCAAAAATAATATTTTTACGTGTGTTTTTGAACCTAAAAATTGTCATTTTTCGATTTTTTTCGGTTTTAAATTGTTTATAACTCGGAAACGATTAACCTTTGAGGACATGACCAAGTAAAATACCCAGAGGGGGAGACCAAAGTAGTGGACGAGGGTAGTTATAAGGGGTAAAAGTCGCGGTTTTTATTATTTTTTTGGGACGCTCATGGTGCACTATTTCCATCATGAGCGTTACAAAAGAAATAATAAAAACCGCGAATTTTACCCCTTATACTACCCTCGTCCACCACTCTGGTTTCCGGCTCTGGGGATTTTACTTAGTTATGTCATGGTCTACTTATTCCCAAATTTTGGTGCACTATCTCAATCACGAACGTCACAAAAAACTCCTTATAATTTTTATATTCACCCCTGCTCCCACCCCTTTGTCGGTCACGCAGCGTTCCGCACCTGGATATTTTACTCAGTTACGTCATGACCTACTTATTCCCCAAATTTTGGTGCACTATCTCGATCATGAGCGTCACAAAAAAAATAAAAACCGCCAGTTTGACCCCTTATAACTACCCCTGTCCCGCACTCTGGTTTCCGGCTCTGGGATTTTACTTAGTTATGTCATGGTCTACTTATTCCCAAATTTTGGTGCACTATCTCGATCATGAGCGTCACAAAAAAATAATAAAAACCGCGACTTTGACCCCTTATAACTACCCTCGTCCCCCACTCTGGTTTCCGGCCGTTGGGGAAAGTCATGTACATAACTAATTCAACATATCCCCGTATAGTTTTTCCACATTACTTATCACGCACAAAATCCGCTTCTATCTCTCCGACTATTAGAATAAAACATGCCAAAAATTCTTATAGGAATTAATAGAAGGTTTGATCTTGAATTTAGATGCCTCTTAATTTTAAAAATTACTTTTTTACTTGTGTTTTGAACCTTAAAAATCGACATTTTTCGATTTTTTTTTCAGATTTAAATTGTTTATAACTCGGAAATGATTAACTTCAGTGGAAAATCACAGAAGACCTTTTTTGTTCCCAATGATACAAATAACCTAAAATAATAGGTTTGTTCTAGCAAACAGTCAAACTAGTCAGAAACCGTCAGCAAACAGTTGGTCAGTGAGAAAACATAATACAGTCACCAGTGCTATCCCCTCTACTCGCGCTGGTCCACTATTCGCTGATGGTTTCAAACCGTTTGAAACTGATGCTAGAACAAACCTATTGTCTACTTGGGCGGAAAAAATTGATTTTGATAAAATTTGTTTAAAATTTTGTTTTAATAAATGTAGCAATAACTCCGAAATTATGGCATTTAGGTATAGGGAATATAACATGAAAAATAATCAGTATTTTATATGGACTTCAAATCGCAAAAAATATACAGGGAATTCTATTTAAAATAAGAAAGTAATTAGATTTCCAGAAAAACGGAAGATTGGGCAACAATGTAATTGCCACACTTTACCCACCAAAATTTATAAAAATCGTTTTAGCGGTTTTCGATAAATTACCGTGTTTCCATACTTTCTCGCTACCCTGTATGTTTCATGCTCGTTAACCCTGACGCTTAGTGGTCTTGCAGTCTCTTCCACGTGGAAGTTGCCACATTCACGGGCAGAGCCTATTTTACTTCAAATCAGGCCCGAGGCACTACATAATTTTCGGGCCCCTAACAAAAATTTAATAGTAATAATAATAATAATAACTTTTTTAAATGTATTAATTATTTAATAGAAATATAGTTGCACCAGAGATTTAAACTTTTACTAACAGTAAATAAAAATTATATTTAAATATTTAAACATTGTTTAATTGTTTAAAGTGCAAAAACTACCGTGGAATTTCTCTACTATGTACAGCATATAAAGTCCTCACGTAAAAGTAATATTATAAATCAGCGGCTCCAACCACTAGCAGAATATATTATTGGAGACTTCAGACGGAGAAGATCGACAATGGATAAAATATTTACAGTCAAGCAAGTCTTGAGCAAATCATGGGAACACGACATAGATGTTCAAAACGTGTTTGTAGAATTCAAACAGGCATACAACTCAGTCAAAAGGAAGAGACTATGACTATACTATAATATTGGCTGAATTGGCAATACCACCCAAGCTAATTAGACTCATTAAAGGCACAATGGATGAAGATGAAACTCAGGCATGTGTACGAGTACAAAACCACCGGAGAGACTTTTTCAAAATCGCAGGGATTGAAGCAGGGAGATGGGCTGGCCCCAACATTGTTTAACCTGGCACTGGAGTATGCGGTTAGGTGAATGCAAACGAGGAAACCTACTAACCAACAGAACCGTTCAACTGGCCGCTTATGCCGATGATATTAATATTATGAGTAAAACATCAACAGGAGCACAGGAAACATACGCTGAGTTAAAAACGAAAACGAAAAGGCTAGGTCTGGACACAAAAAAAAACTAAAATATTGACACAGACGGAAATAAAGTCCCACAAAACATTATACATGAAGATGGCATTAAAACGGTTGGAAAGTTTACATACCTGGGAGTAGAAATACATGAATAGGGATCAGAAGATGAAGAAATACGGAACTTATTTTGCCCTCTTCCATAACATGTTATAATATAAATATGATATTTCGGTCTAAAAGTGTCCACCGAAATACAAAGATGAGAATCTCTAAAACCTTAATTTGACCAATAGCATGCTATGGCAGTGAAGCATGGGTCCTGAAAGAACCATCCAAAAACAAACTCGACACATTCGAAAGGAAAGTACTGAGGAGAATACTAGGACCTGTGAACTTTTTTTGGGGTTCTAGTACAGCTGCTCAATTTGATGTTATTTTTAAATTGCAAAAAAGAGCAATAAGTTATCTGTTTGGCCTCAGAAGATCTACACATTGCAGAAGTTACTTCAGGAATCACGGAATTTTAACACTTCCATCTTCATATATTCTAGAAACGGTTTGTTTAATTCGTAAACACCTTCATGCCTTTCCAGCAAGGCCCAATCATCTTTACTCCACCAGAAATTCAATCTTTGATATTTATTTACCGATCCCATGCACTGAGTTAGTAAAGAAATCTATATTATATTCCGCAAAAAAACTTTACAACCATCAGCCTTTACAACTTAAATCTGCAACATCTTTCCCAAAATTCCGTAAACTGACAAAAGCCTATCTATCTAAAAGACCATATTATTCAATAGAAGAATTTCTTAATGAATAACTAAGAAAATTGGGTTTCATACGCAGTAGCTTAAACTGTCATTTCCTAATGTTGTATTAGTTGTATTTTATTTGTTGTAAGTACATATGTTTAATTTTCAATTTGCAATGTATATAAATTTTGCAATTAATTGTTTTTGTCTTTGGTTTTATATCTTATTTACTGTATATTGACTATTTATCTAAATTTATTAAATCGTAGTTGTTATTTGTTATTTGTTGTTGATATTATTTTTCTTTTGACTGTATGTAAGCTTTGTCCATAAAATTGTAAAAATTTTCAGTGACAATAAAGCATATTTCTATTCTATTCTATTCTAACTGTGAGGGAAAACGGAATCTTCAGAATCCAATACAACAACGAGCTTTATCAACTTTATAAGGAAACACCCCTGTCAGATTTCATTATAATAAAAAGATTGCAATGGGCCAGACACGTGATAAGAATGGGAGAAGATAGGCTACCAAAAAGAGAAATGAACACTAAGATGTAGGGAAAGAGACCGCTTGGAAAACCAAGAAAGAGCTGGAAAGACACGTAGTAAGCAGCGGTGCACAAGCATTTTTAGGAGTCCGTATATGAAGAAGAGCAGCGACAGATAAACAAGGGTGAGGCAAAAAATAAAGGAGGTCAAGGCTCAATTTGGGCTGTAGTGCCGTAGAAGAAGAACAGGATGGGAGGACGAACTTCCTTTTTGCGCACTGCTGTGGGGTGTAAAATATGATAATATTGCATCTTTTTGTGCCTGCCGTTCCTGTTCTCTTTTTGCTTTTTTTGTTTTTCACTGCCACTTAAATATTTGTAATAGGGATGGTCACAAGCTCGAGCTTAGCTCGGGTTGAGCTCAAGCCGGTTCATTTCTTACGACCCGAGCTTCAAGCCGAGCCAAATTTTTTGTGGGCCGAGCCGAGCTGAATTCGAAACGATTTGAGCTTTCCTTAACGAGCCTGTCAATATTTTAGCTAATACTCTAGACTCTAACACTTTTTCTAATTCATTTATTTCTGCTACGACTGATACTTTTGTTTGAGAATAAGTAATTCAGACTACAAATAAGTATTTTCAATGTACTGTGCAAATTCCATACTGTAAAGTATGGAATAAATTGGATATCTTCTAAACTAAAAGCCTTCTGAAGAAAGTCTAAAACAAGTCGATTTTTCATTTGAATGGCATGTTTTTATTTTATGTTTTTTTTTTCATTTTAATATTTAAATAACAATATCTCATAATAAACACAAAATTTTTCAAACACCACAGTAATAATTATAAAAAGTAGTTCAATACAACTGAAGATATTGAAATACGACCGATTCACACCCCAGCCATTTTCGGGTGGGTGTCTAAATTTAGATATAACGGGTTTCACTGTTGGTAAGGTTATTTGCTTATTGCCAGATGTTGGGGTTGCAATGCAGTGCACTATAAAGTAATCTTAAAAATAACAATAAAACCATTTAAAGCTATGGGTACTGGTGTACCTTTTAGGTAATCGACATACCTATATAAAAATTGTCAGTAACATATAGGTTAAAAAGAATCGTACTCTGCAAGTAGGTTTAAAATGAAGTACACTGAAATATTGTAGATAATATCAATGACCACCATTTATTGATTTTTTTACATTATTTATGATTTATGATTTCCTGTTCGTAAAATGAAGTAATTTTGAAAATGCATTTTGTTTTTTCAATAAAAATATTGTTTTAGTGATCTTTTCGGGCCCCATTAAAATGCGGGCCCGAGGCAGGGGCCTCATGGGCCTAGTGATAAAATAGGCCCTGTTCACGGGGTATTTTGTAGATGCAGTTTTTTAATCTTTTGTGTTGTTGGGTTTGGTTTTGGACAGAATATACTTCAGGGTGTTAATTGTTTTGAATGTTGTTGTGATATTGTACTTGTTTCATATCCTTCTTAATTATTCTGATAAGCCCTTTACATATGGTATTGTTATAAAGCAAATCCACCATAAGCGATAGAACAAGAACAGAGGAAATATGGAATATAATGGACGTAGAATACTTAATTACAAAAATTTGGAAAAGAGAGACCTGCAATCAGAGCACAAGTGGTCAAAAACAATATTGGAATGGGACCCAGCAGGAAGAAGATGGAGAGGAAGACCTGCTATAAGATGAAAAACGTACATAGAAAATGCTATGATAGATAGAGACCTCAGAGAACAGTGGCGTAACAAACTCCGTCGGCCCCCCCCCGCAGAATTGGAAATGGGGCCCTCTTTAAAAAGTTACTAAATACGACTTGTGTAACAAAAACGTATATGTAATAGCCTAGTAAATGACTGTGAGATACAGAGATTCCGTGTAATTTTCAGTGTCACCACCGAAGTGATCAAGTCAATACTTTTTAAATTATTTGCGAGTGAAAATGTTTATTGTTCAACAAGAAAACCATGTTTTCAAGCGGTTTTTCGCAAATAACTCAAAAAGAATTTGATCTAAAAAATATTCTTAGCAAAAATGTAGCTTATAAAAAAATGATGTCTATCGACCCAGTAAAAACAAAGTTGTGACTTATGAAACTTCTTATTCTTCAAATTCCAAATCGAATATTTCAATGTGAAATAACCAGAAAATGAAACACTTTTGGGGAAAACTCATTGAAAGTTTTTAAAAAGAGCTTTATCTTTATTTTTTATAAAAGTTTCTAGCATCAAAACTAAGCGAGTTACACTCAAAATAAAGTTAACCCCTTGTTTTCGTAAAAAATCCTGAAAGTCTCCCCCTATTTAGCACCCCAAATTAAACTAATCATTACCGCTTTACAAATTACTTAACTTTTTTTTATATGACCTGTAAGTTTCACTGGTCCAAAGACCTTATTTTTGAACGAGTCACTAATCACGAGTGTATGCAAATTATGAGCAGCCATATCTTGACCAATTTTTGTGTTAATAACAAAATAAAACCATAATATTTATAAAAGGAAAACCTACATTTCTTTACTATTTGAGATTTCTTGTATCACTAATAATTTTTAAGTTATTTTGAAAAAGGGCATTTTTTTAAAATAAAAAAACCCTTTCCTACTAAAAAAACCAATTTTTTTTTCAAAAATAAAAACTTTGAACCGGTCAAACTTACAGATAATATAAATAAACAATACATATATAAAGTAAAAATGGTAGGTAAAGCGCTAACTATTAATTTTTTTTGAGGTGCTAAACAGGGGTAAATTTACACGATTTTTTTTTATCAAAAAAAAAATGGGCCAACTTTATTTTGAGCTTAACTCGATTAGCTTTGATCTTAGATACTTTTATAAAAAACCAATTTTTTTTTCAAAAATAAAAACTTTGAACCGGTCAAACTTACAGATAATATAAATAAACAATACATATATAAAGTAAAAATGGTAGGTAAAGCGCTAACTATTAATTTTATTTGAGGTGCTAAACAGGGGTAAATTTACACGATTTTTTTTTATCAAAAAAAATGGGCCAACTTTATTTTGAGCTTAACTCGATTAGCTTTGATCATGATACTTTTATAAAAAATAAAGCTTTTTTTACACACTTAAAAATTTGTATTAACTTTTCCCCGAAAAGTGCTTTATTTTGGTTATTTTACGTTGAAATATTCGATTTGGAATTGGACGAATAAGAACAATTTTTTATGAGCTTTAACTTTGCTTCTACTGCGTCGATTGACTTCATGAATAGGCCATTTTTTTGTTTTTTTATAAGCTACATTTTTGCTAAAAATATTTTTTTGATAACTTACTTACTTTCTAACAACTTTCTTCGTGTACCTACTACTATCAGCGAATATATCTACAATTTTATTAATACATATCTATCTGCTGGACAACTTTATTTTCAATACTACACTGCTTAAAAAACGTTGCGTATGTACTTATGCCTATAATAATATAAAAATGACACATTTTTTGACGACAAGATGGAGCCCCTGACATACTGGGCCCCCCGCAAGCTTCAAGACTCAAACATGTAATCCATCTTCTGTATAATAGAGAAGTTCCTGTAGAATAGCTGGACAACTTACAGAATCTATAGACATAGGCAACGGAATAAGGCAAGGGACTCATTGAGCCCAATTCTCTTCAATTTAATGATGAATGAAATCGCAAACAGCATCGACAAAGGAAGAGGATACAGAGTGGGAAACAAAGAAGTAAAAATACTCGGCTATGAAGACGACGCAATATTGATATCCCATGCTACGGGGGCCTCTGTTACGCCTCTGGAAACTACTGCCGATAATTTTATCGAAATACTAAATGTAAGGAGAAAACCCATTTCTAGATTTAGAAATAATGTTGTGAAATTTGACACATTGCAATTCTCAAACCTTTCAATGGTCACGTACAAAGCAATATAGTTTATTGCCGTTACCATAAAAATTCGTGAGACCGGAAAGATTAAGTTTATAGATATGAGATGATTCACTTGCCGAACTTGCTCATTTAGAAATTTACGTTCTTAAATTTAAACACACAACGTAAAATAATATAACAATAACAGATTTTTACATAATATCAGACGACAAGATGGGGCCCCAGATCGTTTGGGGCCCCCCGCAAGCTTCATGCTGCGGGGGCCTCTGTTACGCCCCTGTCAGAGAAGGTAACTGTTAGAATAGTGCTGTGGAGGACCAAAACGGCGAACTCATAATGGGAAAAAGCAGCAGAAGAAGAAGAAATGTCCGGAAAAAATATTAAATATTATTTAATATTAAATTATTTTTAACAGATTTATTATTATTATGGGTGAATCAACGGCTGGCAGTTTGACATCCCATAATAATAAAAGATTGATGGACACGGAAGTAAAGACGTATACTAATGTAGGTAAACAAAAATAAACGATTCAGGGATTTACTTTGTTTTTTGGGGAATCTGCGGACAAAAACTAGTTTCGATTATCACCAGTACGTGCGTCATCAAGAGAACGTCACTATTAATTTATGTAATAGCCAATATTTTAATATAGGTATAATACGTAAAATCTGTTGATAGAAAAAAAGAAAAAATAATATTTAAAACTGAATCTTGTGTAAATTCGCCTTAGTACGGCAAGTAAACTTCTTGCTTACCAGAAAAAGTAGCTTACCTTCCATTCCTTTTTATTCAAAAGAAGGGAATTATTAGAGAAGTTAAACATTCAGATACATTTTGTAGAAATAAAAAGAACGAACAGAAAAATAGTCTTCCTAACATCTCTCAGACTGTCAATTTAGATTTCATCATTATCAGTGGCGTTACAGTTCTTTATGAGCCAAAGCCTTCTTCAGAATAATCCTCCATTCGCCCCTGTCTCTGGCAACTCTTCCCCATGTTCTAATTCCAATAGATTTTAGATTTGGTTAGGTTTAAGGTGGAACCGTATATAAACCCTGTTGCTATGTATTTATTGAATCGGTCAGTTTAAAAACGACATAGAATATATCCACATTTTATCAAACATAAGTTTTTCAAGAAAGAAGTTTGAACCAGCCTCTATTATTTTGAGAAAAAATACTAATCCAACCCTGAAGAATTTGCATATACCTATCATATAAATTATTAGTCTTCTTCTTCTTCTTCTTCTTCTTCTTCTTCTTCTTCTTCTTCTTCTTCTTCTTCTTCTTCTTCTTCTTCTTCTTCTTCTTCTTCCTCTTCTTCTGCTTATTCTTCTTCTTCTTCTTCTTCTTCAGCCTGTGTTCGTCCACTACTGAACATATGCCTCTTCCATTTGCTTCCATCGATTTCTACTCTTGGCAACTCTCATCCACTGCTTACCCGCAAGTTGTTTGATATCATCTGCCCACCTCTTCTGCGGCCTGCCTACTCCTCGCCTCTTCTCTCTTGGTTCCAGTTTGTTAGTCTCTGTGTCCATTTTTCGGGATTATCTCGGGCAACATGTCCGACCTATTGACACTTGAGCCTTGCTATACGTTCTACGACATCAGTAATCTTTGTTCTTTCACGAATGTCGATATTACGAATTCTGTCTCTCAAACTAATCCCTAGCATAGCCCTCTCCATCGCTCTTTGGGTTGTATAAATTAGTACCATGCTAGAATCATTGCACTCTTAACAATACTTATATATTGCATTTAAAATGGGTTTTCTCAAAAATATGTACCTACTTCAGTGGATATATTTATATCGTTTTTAAAATGACCGATTCAATTGTATTGTGTTCGGTTTGGACGTACTACTCGCTCATACAAATCAAAAAGAGAAATACTGTTTTCACTCTAATGGCATATAAAACAACATAATGTTACTCTACATCCCGCCAGACTAAAAACAATGGGAACCTTCTCTGGTTACACCTCCGAGGCTTCTATAATTTGCAAGCCATACGGATGCTGAGACTAAGGAAGAGGAGGAAATTTTACAATTTATAATTCACGTCCAATCTGCTCAGCGCGGTAAAGTTGTAACGAGAATAGAAAGACAAAAAGAAATACTTGTAAAAAAATGTTATCAGACTCATGATAATAATGAAACATGCGGTAGGGCATTATTGTGTTTACATTGCAACTCCACTGAACACCACCTACCCTCAAATCAGTGTCCTGTATATAAATACTAATACAAAATCAACTCAATCATCTTTAAGAATCACGAATAGCTCACAAATTAAAGTAATTAGGTATAGAGAATTCTTAACAAATATAAAAGTACCATAAAGTAGAATTTCATTTCAATATTAAAATACGGGGTGTGCCATTTAAGAAAACTCACAAAATACTCATTCCGAGTTACGACCAACGCCGTATATTAAAATTAAACATTTTGCTATATTAATAATTTTTAACAATAGTAGACTATAATTTTTGTATGTTACATCACCACAATTATTCTACAGGTGTGAATGTTGCTACGAAAATAAAAAATGTTATCTTTTAAAACGCCTTGTACAATATTGCAAAATCATATATTTCAAGAAAGGAAATATAGAGGAAAATATACAGGGTGTTTCAGTAAAACAGAAAAGTACGTTTCACTCTGTCAATACGGGTAGCCCTGTATATTTGAAAATATTTTTAAATGATGGTCCTATCCATGTCCCCATTTTTACCAAAATACATTTTTCCCGTATATCTTATGATAAGCGAGTAATTGGATTTCCGCACACTAATATTATACTGTATGTATATTATTATGCAGGGTGTCCCGAAAAGATTGGTCATAAATTATACCACAGATTATGGGGTCAACAATAGGTTGATTAAACCTCACTTACCTATATACAATAGTGCACACAAAAAAAGTTACAGCCCTTTGAAATTGCAAAATGAAAATCGATTTTTTTTCATATATCAAAAACTCTTAGAGATTTTTTATTGACAATGGACATGTGGAATTTTTAGGGCAGCAACATCTTAAAAAAAATTAAGTGAAATTTGTGCATTACATAAAAAATTTATGGGGGTTTTGGTCCCTTAAACCCCCCCAAACTTTTGTGTACGTTCCAATTAAATTATTGTTGTGGCACCATTAGTTAAACACAATGTTTTTAAAACTTTTTTGGCTGTTAGTACTTTTTTGATAAGCCAGTGTTGATCGAGATATTTTGAATATTTGTTGACTCCACCACATATTTGTATATGGTTAAGTATGATTAATATAGACACTTAATAATCTGAAAATTTAATTATAACTTATATTTTTAGGTATATTTTGAGAACGAAGCCACATCTAAATAGAAGGTGACATCAAAAAACGACTAGGAGGCAAAAAAGTTTTAGAAACACTGTGTTTAACTAATGGTACCACAATAATAGTTTAATTGGAACGTACACAAACATTTGGGGGGGTTTAAAGGAACAAAACCCCCACAAAATTTTTATGTAAATATATTTAAAAAAAGCCGCATCTCGATAAAAAACTTGCTTATCGAAAAAATACTAAGAGGCAAAAAAGTTTTAAAAACGTTGTGGTTAACTAATGGTAAATAATGAATTAATTGGAAGGTACACAAAAGTTTGGGGGGGGGGGGGGCTTAAAGGAACAAAACCCCCATAAAATTTTATGGGGTGGACAAATGTTACTATAATTTTGTTTTAAGATGTTCCTGCCATAAGAATGATACATGTTTATTTTCAATAAAAAATCTCTAATAGTTTTCGATATATTGAAAAAAATCGATTTTCATTTTGTAACTTCTAAGGGCTGTACCTTGTTTTATGAGCACATTTGTACTAAGGTAAGCTGGGTTCAACCGTACTATTTTTGACCCCAGAATGTGTGGTATAATATATGACCAATCCTTTCGAGACACCCTGTATACGAATAAATACATTATTACAAATTGTAAAATAAATTATTTATGTTTCGGTTTCTACTTCAGAAGCAGCTTGTTTCTTACATTGCAAACTATCCAAAATAATTTTATCTCATAATTTATTTAATCTTTTAATTCCATCACAAAAGCTACTACATATAATATAAGACAAGTACTGAAAGTATGTGACTAGCTTTTATAAAAACCAGGTGATAGATGTTTTTATTGTATATTTACAGGACTCTGGATACTGCGAGAATTTGAAAAATTAATGAAGGGAGAGAAGTTACTAATACTATGTATTAAGGATGCTTTACATAAACGAGTGAAGAAAAAGTGAACACAATACAGCATATTACATAAACAAAAAAAAATACTGTAAAGTTCATGGTACTTTGTATATAAACAAAGAGAAATTTGACGCATTCAATTTCTTATCATAAAAAGCAAAGTGTACAAAAATTTCAATTGTCATGATGTAATTTTTAATATGTTGTTTTAACAAAGACTGCATAATAATCATGTTGTATTCGTATAATGAACGTATTTTTTCTTCGATTATGTTGGATCAGTGTTTTATTAAGTAGTTTCGTAAACACATAGTAACAATTTTTAGTTTAAAACTTATAGGTCAAAAAACTTATGGAATAAAATGTTTTGTTGAAAATGTTTAAAATATAATAAAAGACGCTAGAGCCCGTCAGCTAAGTTTAAATGCGAGCTTTATCAATAAAAAACCGCTAAATGCGGTAAAATGAGCGGCGCACACAATATTCTAGCTGCAGAAGAGCTGATATGAATATTATGTGGCGCAAAAATAAAATTATAGTTTTATTTTGAAAGATTCTTCCATAGTGTTTACAAAATATGAACTAGAACGCATCACAAAAGATAAGTTGAAAACTTTATCAAAAGTACTCTTTTGTGGCGCAATTTACTTAAAATTTAGCAAATACTATGGAAAAATCTTTCAAAATAAAACTATAATTTTATTTTTCATCAAAATGAAAATACATTTTCGCGCCACGTAATATCCATATTACATCTTTTGTAGCTAGAATATTGTGTGCGCCACTCATTTTTACAGCGTTTAGCGAATTTTTAATCTTGTATCAGGAGTTTTTCAAAGTTTTTTTTATAATCTATATGTATCAAGTTGAAAGTAGGTAATGTTTCTCGATTACACTTTAAGCGTTATAAATGGTGCCTTTGTCGCATTAGCGCCCAAATAGTCTAGTGATTACGACACTAACTTGTGATAGGGCAATCTGAGTTCATATCCCAGCCATCCCAATATAATTTTTTTCAATATTATTCTTTGTGTCCGTCGAATGTACACTAGATTTTTTTTTCTATTTGGGATAGATTGAAAAAAATATTAAGATGGCTGGCACATGAACTGGGATTGCTCGATCAAGTTTTGCGTCGTAGCCCTAGAGAATTTCGGCGATAATGGTTAAATAGATTATACTTTTGGATCTCGATAACTTCTAAACGGGTTAACCGATTTTGATCACTAAACATGAGTTTGGAAGTTACTGACAAGTAGTATCTGATGCATCCAAATCAAATAGGATATATGAAGGACATAAAGGTATTATATAGGATTTATATGAGCTTGAGAAGCCGTTTTCCCATAGGAACTGGTTTTGATAATATTTATGAGGCTTATAACTTAAAAATTAGAATTTCCCCACACTGTAGGTGTACACCGTTTGGTGCTCCAGGAGTCCTCCTACAAAAAATTAGTTATTGGCGCAATTAATAGCTGTAAATTTTGAGTAAGTAATTGTCGAAAAACCAAAATTCTCAAAGTTCATTTTTTCAGTTTTTCGGGTATACTGAGCAATGTGTACGTCCGATCGGGACCATTTAGGCACCATTTGAAAGCTGAACTAAAGCACTATTGATCTGGATTTATCCTGTCTCTCTTTGAACCTGAGATACATTTACCGAAAAAATATGTCCTGTTGTACCAGTCTTAGAGCTGGCTTATGGCTGGCCATAAGTTACAAACTACACTGGTTCTGAATCGGCTCCGATTCCCTCTTGAAACGTAGAAAAAAATTCAAATCGGTGTAATTTTTACATACGCATACATAAATACATACAAACAATCCTTTTTAAATAGAAATTAAGACAAATTTCTGAGCTCTTCTTCTTCTTCTTGTGCCACTCCTATCGGAGATTGGAAATCATCAAGGCTACCCTGACTTTGTTTACAGCTGACCTAAAATTTCATTAGTGGTGCAGCCAAACCACTCTCTCAAATTCCGCAACCATGACATTCTTCTACGGCCTGGATTCCGTTTTCCTTCTATTTTTCCTTGCAGAGCTCTCTGAGCTCGGTAACTTTTAAATGATATAACCGATTTTCAAAATTAGACAATTATTGGAAAGGTAAAGATTAATACTAACTTAGAAACCGCAGAGATCGGACTTAATTTTTTTAAATTTTTGAGAGCTTTGGGGACGAGAACGAGAATAGACTCTAAATGGGGATGGCCGTATAACACACACCCTTGGACTAAAATGGATGGTTGACATATGGATCGGCGGGTCTTTTCCTAAATTTTTAGATGAGCTTCCGCCTATTTTTCAATTCAATTGTCTGCAATAAATTTAAATGTAGAGGGTGATTCACGCAAATATAGTATAGTCCATCATCTTTATTTTTAATGAAACACCTTGTATAATTTTGTTTTTAAATACCCCTTAAAACCTGATCACAACGAACTATAATATATAGGCTCTATTATGAATAATGCAGAGTGAAATTTTTAAATTATGTGTAATTTTCTTCAAAACATTAACTATGATATTATTTTTCAGTTACCTAAATGCGTACACCAATTTTTTAAATTGAGTATCAATTGTTTGAGTTTTGTGTATAATTTCCTGACGAAAAATACATATTTATGTTCATAATTTCACCTTGTTTTATTTATAATAGACCATATAGCCCAATAAATGACCGTTTTGGAGTGTAATTTCCAGGGGCAACTCCAAATTGCATGAAAATTTGGATTTAGGTTCTACTTACCCTCCACTTCAAAGTTGAATTTGTGCCGTTGGTTGCTTTTACTTGGGGGGTGACATTTACCCCTTCTCAGGAGGCGAAAAACGCGTGTTTAAAATAAGGCCGGAAATGGATAAATTGACTTATTTTAAGCACCTTTTGTTCTATAAAGTTTTTTACGTAAGTCAATAGTTTTCGAGTTATTCGCGATTTAAAATGTTGATTTTTCGACAAAAAACTACGTTTTCAGTAGTTCAAAAAGTAAATATTTTATCGAAAAAAATATTTTTAGCACAAGTGTAGGCTATAAAAAAACGAAAAAAAAAATGGTCTACCAGTAAAGTCTACAAATTGAGTAGAAGCAAAGTTGTAGCTCATGAAAAATACGTTCTTATTCGTCTAATTCCAAATCGAATAATTCAACGCGAAATCACCGAAGAAAGAAGCGTTTTTCGAGAAAACCTTATTAACATGTTTCAAGTATGGAAAAAAAGCTTATTATTTGTTATTTTACAAAAGTTTCTAGCATCAAAAATAAACGAGTTACACTGAAAAAAAAAGTTGGCCCTTTTTTTGGTAAAAAAAAATCGTGAAAACCTCCATCTCCTTAGCATCCTAAATGAAATTAATCGTTTGGCTTTACCATCTATTTTAACTGTATATGTATTGTTTATATGATGTAAGTTTGATTGGTTTGAAGTGCTTATTTTTGAAGACATTTGGTTTTATAGTAAAAAAATTTTCTAAAAATTTTTGAAAAATTTCATTTTTTCAAAATAACTTAAAAAGTATTAGTGATAAGAAAAATCTTGAAGAGTAAAAAAATATAGGTTTTGCTATTATAAATATGCTAGCTTCATTTTGTTTATCCGTAAGACGAAAATTGGTTAAGATATGGCTGTTCAAAATTTGCATACACTCGTGATTAGTGACCCATTCAAGCTTTCTCAATTATAACGCTTTCAAAAATAAACACTTTAAACAGGTGAGACTGAAAGATCATATAAAAAATAGATAGTTAAGTAAATTGTTTGTAAAGCGGTAGCGATTAATTTCATTTGGGGAGCTAAACACGGCGAGATTTTCATGATTTTTTACAAAAAAAAAAAGAGGACCAACTTTATTTTGAGCGTAACTCGCTTATTTTTAATGCTAAGACTTTTGGTAACAATTAAAACAAAGCTTTTTGTAAACACTTTAAAAAAGTTTAAATGGGTTTTTCCCGAAAAGTGCTTAATTTTTCGGTGATTTCACCTTGAAATATTCGATTTGGAATTAGACGAATAAGAACGTAATTTTCATGAGCTACAACTGTGTTTTTATTTGACTGATAGACTTTACTGATCAACCATTTTTTTGGGTTTTTTATAAGCTACACTTTTGCTAAGGATATTTTTTTCGATAAAATATTTACTGTTGTTCTGAAGCTATTTCCTTGTGGCATTTTTATAATTACGTATTTTTTATGGGAAATAAGCCACAATTTTACTAAAAAATGAATTTATTAACGTTTCGAAGATTAATTTATTACAATAGTATTTTGTATTTTGACAACGAAACCCGATTTGGGCTTCGAAACGTTAATAAATTCATTTTTTAGTAAAATTGTGGCTTATTTCCCATAAAAAATACGTAATTATAAAAATATTTACTTTTTGAGTTATTTGCGAAAAACCGTTTGAAAACATTTTTTTTTTTCGAAAAATCAACATTTTCAATGGCAAATAACTCGAAAAGTATTGACTTACGTAAAAAACTCTATAGAGCAAAAGTTACTTATAATCAGTAAATTTATCCATTTCCGGTCTTATCTTGAACGTATGTTTTTTCACCCCCGAGAAGGGTGACTGTCACCCCCAAGTAAAAGCAACCAACGGCACAATTTCAACTTTGAAGTGGAGGGTAAGTAGAACCTAAATCCAAATTTTCATGCAATTCGGAGTTGCCCCTGAAAATTACACAGTTTCGCCGAATTTCCCGTTCATTTACTGGGCTAATATATATTATTAAAATTATAAACTTACATATTATTTTACACATAAATTTTTATTATTTCATGAATTAAAAAAACAATTTCTTTGTATTTCTAATTTTGATTTCTATTTGTTACAGATCCCTTAAAGTTTAATAACTTTGACAATGAAACAATACAAAACCAAGGAACAGAAAATAAATCACTCACCCAAATTCAAGAGTTCTACAAGAACACAAACGTTTTTGTTACTGGAGGAACAGGTTTTCTAGGTAAACTTCTTTTAGAAAAACTACTACGGTCCTGCAATGACCTCAACAGCATCTACGTCCTCATCAGAAACAAGAAAGGCAAAAACGTAACAACTAGAGTAGAGGAAATTTTTGAAGACGTCGTTTTTGACAAGATGAAAGTTGAATGTCCAAAGTTTATGCACAAAATTGTTGCTGTTGCTGGAGATTGTTCCTTGCCTGATCTTGGACTGTCGATACAAGATAGAAAAACTTTAATGGAAGAGGTAGGTTTCTACAATTTTCTATCTATCAATTTCTTCTTGTTCTTCTTTTATCAATAGTATTTTGTATTTTGACAACGAAACCCGATTTGGGCTTCGAAACGTTAATAAATTCATTTTTTAGTAAAATTGTGGCTAATTTCCCATAGAAAATACATAATTATAAAAGCCACAAGGAAATAGCTTCAGAACAACTTCTTCTTCTTCTTTTTGTATAGACATGACTCTGTTTTTTCAATGTGCCTCTAGTAAGTTGTCGTTCCATCGTTTTCGTGGTCTTCCCGCTGATCGTCTTCCTATTGGGGAACTGTCTTTCGCTGTCCTGACTACCCTATTTGTTGTCATTCGGCTTATGTGGGCATTCCATTCCATTCTTCCGTTTCTTAGGGGAGATATGCCTGAGTTTTCTGAAAAAATAAGCTGTAAACTATTACATGTGCCATTTCACCCACATACATGTGAATAAGATGGCATACCCTTGAAATAAAGGCACTAATCTAGACATAAGTCACAAATAATTTTTTTGTAGTCTTGGGTACACCGGCACATTCGAAATATGACCACTTGTCACAAATTTGGTATCTCAGTCAGATTTTTCGAGAACGAGATAATGAAAAGAGGCCATTACAAAAAATGCAAGCAGCGTCTTCCTCGTCACTTGTCTCAACATCGACGGAATCGATTTCGTCGGTTCGAATTCCTCCTAAAACGACCCATAACTGTAACGATAAACTTCAATAATATAACAAAATTAATGCAGTGTAAAAACGCATAAGGGTGAGATGGAATACCTATGCGTGCCTATGCCATCTAATCCACCTGCTTACTATGCCATCTCAGGCAACATTGCAATCATACCGTTTTTTTAACCTAATTTTTCTTAAGCACATTTTTAAAATATAAATCAATACAGGCGTGATGGGCATAAGGTAAAAGAACATGACAAAATTTAAAAACTTAACTCAGGTGTAAAGACTCGCGAATTATAATGTGATAAAAAAGTCAATAAATTTTTTGTCCTACTTAATTAACATTCCAAAGGCTACTGCTGTCAAAATAAAACTAACATGCATAATAAGTTCAACAATGTTGACAAATTTTAACTTGAGGAACTGAAAACTGTCACACTAGGCATCAAATTTGGAATAGTTTACGAAAAACGCGTGATATGCCATCTCAGCCAGTATGCCGTCTCAGGCATATTTCCCCTACCGAGTTATCAATGTTATCCACCTTGCATCTCCGTCATATATCTGTACTCCTAGCTCTGTCCCATAGAGTCTTACCATCGATTTTTCTAAGGGTTTTCATCTTCGCTGTTTCGAGCAATCTTTTTGTCTTCTCTGTGTCGGGTGGTGTTTCTGCCGCGTATGTCATTATTGGTCTGATGACTGTTTTGTAAATTCTTCCTTTCATTTCTTTTCCGATATTTTTATTTCTCCATATTGTGCCATTCAAGCAACCTGCGGCTCTGTTTGCTCTATTCACTTGATGTTCCACTTCTGTTTTGAGCCTTCCGTAGCTAGATAGTGTGATGCCTAGATATTTAAACTCCTTCACTTGTTCTATTATCTAACCTTTCAGCTCCAATTTACATCTTATTGGATCTGCTGTTATAACCATGCATTTTGTTTTTTTTTTGAGGAAAGTAACGTGTTAAATTTTCTGGCCATTATGTTGAATTGGTGCAGCATACGTTGTAAATCATCTTCACTTTGAGAGATTAGTATTGCATCGTCCGCATAGCAGATTATTTTCTCCCAAGTTGTTTTTCTCCCATTTGATATCCTTTTTTAGTTCTTACTTTTTTTATTATTTCGTCCATGATCAGGTTGAACAATAAAGGACTCAAGGAATCCCCCTGTCTTATCCCATTGCCGTCTTCAATTGGGTGAGTTAGTTCATCTTCCACTTTTACTTTTATTGTGTTGTTCTGGTAGATGTTTTCTATCGTTTTAATTATTCCCAGAGGTATTCCTCTCTCGAGTATAACAAGTGGATAACGTCCTTTAATGTGACCCTGTCAAATGCTTTCTTAAGGTCCACGAAACATAAATATGCCGGTTTGTTGTATTCCAACGATTTCTCTTGAACTTGCCTCATTATAAATAGAGCGTCAGTGCTTGACCTTCCCGACCTAAAACCTTGTTGTTCTTCTGCTAATGTTATAATTTCATTCAATTTGTTTGTTATCACTTTTGTTGTTAATTTTAATGTTGTGTTTAATAAGTTAATCCCTCTGTAATTCTCCATGCTTGATCTCCATTCTTGTGGTATTCTGTTTTGTTCGGTTATTTTTGTATTAGTTTTAATAGTTGTTTAGTTAGATCTTATCTGTTCGTTCGATATTCTGTCTTCTCCTGGAGATTTTCTATTTTTTAATTTTCCTAATGCTTCCTTTACCTCTCCCTCCTCGAGGTTTATTTCTTCGTTTGTCGTAACTTCAGGTGTTGGTGGTTTATTATCGTCGCCTTTAGCAAATAGAGATCGGAAGTAGTCTGCCCATGTTTTCTTCTGAATGTGTTTCGCTTTTATTAATTCGTTCATCTCGTTTCTTTGCCCTCTGATCATTCTCCATACTTCTTTTTATGTTCCGTAGAAGTCGTGTTCCATCTGTTTTAAGAAACTCTGCCAGTACTCCCTTTTTATTTGTCTCACTAAAGTATTCGTTTCGTTTCTGATTCATTTGTAGTGGTTGTATGCCTGTTATGTTTGTTTTGTTATTATTTATGTATTATAAAAAGGCTTTCTTCTTTTCTTCGCATTTTATCTTAACTTCCTCTCTAAACCATGGGGTTTCTATCAATTTATGGTATGATATTACTTTAAAAGGACCTATGGTTTATAAGTTTTTTGTTAGGTTTTTCACTTGTTATTTTCAGTCTGCTGTTCTTACTTTTTCGATGTTTTTCTGGACCATGTATGGCCTTCTTTAGATGATTTTCTCTTCTTTCCTGTTTTTTTTTCATATATTATATTCTCAGGTTATTTTATCATCCGTAGTACGTATCCCAATCATCTAATTCTCTCTTGTGTTGTACCTATGTTATAATGGTTTGCAGTTTTTACGTACTGTAGCATTTAATAGAGTGAATTTTATGTATGGAAACCCTCAATTATCTCGGAAACAGCTTGCACGATTTTTATAGTTTTTGGTGGGTAAGAATTTTCTGATGCGGCCGATATTATAGTGGTAAATACATTGTTGTCAGATCTTCCGTTTTTATGGAAATCTAATAAACTTTCTTATTTCAAATGGAATACCCTGTATATTTTTTGCCTTTTGAAGTTCTTAAGAAATACTGATTATTTTTTACGTTATACTCCCTATACATAAATGCCTTAATTTCGGAATTATTGCAACATTTATTTTAAACAAAAATTTAAACTATTACAAAAATCAAGTTTAAAAGCTAGGGTAGACATTATTTTAGGGTTTTTGGAACATTAGGAACAAAAAAGGATCAAAAAAACGTTTTTTCCAAATTTAATTGTTTTCGAGTTTTAAACAATTTAAATCTAAAAAAAAAAACGAAAAATGATGATGTTCTAGGTTCAGAAATAGGTATAAGTAAAAAATACAATTTTGGAAATTGTGAAGTACATATATTCGAGCTCAAACTTTCTTCTATCAGCTTCCCATTTTATTCTAAAGCATTGTTTTTTAATTGTTAATGATGCGCATATGAGAGGAAGGGCGATAATCTAAAAAACAATGTTTTATAATGAAACAAGCCCAAATTACTTATCGGTAGCTGATAAAATAAAGTTTTAACTTAAATTTAGATACTTCGTAGTTTCAAAAATAATATTTTTTATTTGTGTTTTTGAATCTTGAAAACCGTAATTTTTTGTTTTTTTTTTCAGTTTGAAGTTGTTTATATCTCGAAAACGATTAACTTTAGAGAAAACTTATGAAATATCTTTTTTATTCCCAATGATCCAAAGAATCTAAAATAATATCTACCCGGTCCGAAAAAATTGATTTTTATAATTTATTTAAAATTTTTTTGTAAAATAAAGGCTGCCATAACTCCGACATTATGACCTTTACTCTTTAGGTACCTATAGGGAATATAACATGCGTTATTTAAATATAAATTATGTGTAGGTACGTTAAATAGTATGCTAAATATAGGAATTTGATTGTTTCTGATATTGAAATGTATTTTATAGTTTATACCTATTTTTAAACCCTTAAAAACTACCCTCTAAATAAGAATTTGTATAAAAAATATTTTGTAACTTTAAATTAGGTAATGATGTATTTTGTAATGATCTGAACTTTATTTTATGTTTTCAATTTAGTTTATTAAGTATTTAATATTTTCAACCCTTATAAATTACCCCTACCAATAGATTTATTAAATCATTCACTCACGGTAAAATATTGCAAAACCTGTGAATTTTAAACAAGCGCTTGGGTTGACATGAAATTTGGCATTCACATAGCTAATAAGTTAAGGAAAAAAGTAATATAGTACCGATGTGTACTTTTGCCCTGGGGGTTAGTTTCACCTCTTCTCGGGGGTGAAAATATATAGTTCCAAAATAAGTCCGAAAATGGATAAACTGACTAATTCTAAGCAACTTTTGTTCTATAAAGTTTTTTTACTAAGTCAATACTTTTCGAGTTATTTGCGAGTGAATATGTTCATTTTTCAACAAAAGAACCACGTTGTTAGACGGTTTTTCGCAAATAACTCAAAAAGTAAGTATTTTATCGAAAAAATATTCCCAGCAGAAATATAGATTATGAAAAACTGAAAAAATCTGTGTATGTATGAAGTTTGGAGACCTAGTAGAACCAGAGTCGTAGCTAATGAAGTTCCAAGATACGAGGTGTTGAGATTTCTCTTACAAAGTGAAGATTTATTGATTGCTCCAAAACCGGTTGAGATATGCAAATGAAATATGGTTGGTTTTAAGAGGTAGTTATTACGTATTTATTGACAGACTTACTATTAAGAATTTTTTATTCACCATTGGCGCGCATACGAGTATTGGTCCAAATTAAAAAAAAATAGTACGCCACTGAGGTATTTCAAATTACAAAGCATTTTTGAGTTACTTATTTAATTTATGACAGAAAATATATCTTCCCTTTTTTTCATACGATGCGCCTTTTTCATAAAAAAAAATAAAATACTTATATCAACGCTTAAAAAGTATTCGACATAAGTTTCAATATGGGTTTTTAACGATAACTTCTGTAATTTTCAAGATATTTCATTGTTCCAAAGCTTTCTTTGGGGGAAATTGTAAGTGCTAAAAGTATTCAAAAGCTGGACTTTCTAAGGTTTTTTGATTTTTAAAGCATGCGATTCAAAAGCTTAGAAAACTACTTCTCACACTTACGTGCAAACTTAAAATATAAATATCTCACTCAGTGTTTACCATAGAGACATTTAAAAAACTGAATAAGTTTTAGTATAAAAAATAATACATTTTTGTGTTGATATATATTTTTCAGATTTCTTTTAGTTTTCAAGTAATTTTGGAAAAATTGGAAAACATTTATAAAATATCAAAAAATAATTTAATACTAAATTGAAATTTTTTTCAAACCTAAGCACTTTAAACTGGTTAAAATCTCAGAACGCGTAGTTAGGCTATAAATAAACCTACTTGTGTATGGAATAATGTTAATTTTTATTTTTGTGGAAAATTCACCAATTTAAGTAATTATTCTTTTGATTTTTCAACGACATAATCATTTTGTTTTTGTAATAACTCAGCCATTGTTTATCCAAATCACTTTTATCATAGCACCTTTTAAAGGTATCAGTAAAATATTTAAAAGATGTCTCCATAATTTTTTTCTAAAAATCTCTATTTCTTGCGTTATTTAATGATAAAATGTTTGATTCAATGTTAATTCGAAAAAACCCCGATTTTAAGTAGGCTGTAACTTACCTAGGTTGTGTTATTGCTATTATAATTTAAAGAACACCACTGCATTCACTAATTTAATAGGTTTCTTTTTGATTATAATGACTTTTTCGTGAAAATGCATAATTTTAGAGACATTTTTGAAAATCCACTCAAAAATATGCATTTTTCATGTAGGAAATCATCAATTTAGATCGTGAATAACTTGCTAAATTACAATTTACCGAAAAAGTCGTATATAAGATTTTTTACTCAGAATTGAAATATGTATCAATTTCCGAGGTTATTTTGAGGGTAAATATTTCCACCCTCGAGAAGGGGTGGTACCCACCTACAGAGGAAAAGCACACATCGGCACAATATCACTTTTTTTCTTTGACATATTATCTATACGTATGCCAAATTTCAAGTCAATCAAAGCGGTTCTTTAAAATTTACCGCAAAAACCGTCAAAGAATGGACTAATAGTCTTGACTAGTTTCCAATTTTTCCGGTTCTTCTCACTGATTCATTGTACTAGTTTCACATGCATACAACACCGTTGGCTTATTATTCTTTCATAAGTTCGAATTTTAGCTGCCCTGGACACGCTTTTGCCTTTAACATCTCGTTTAATTAATGATCCTATTCTTTTGCTATATCTCAACAACCTTTAATCTATTTCTCTCTATCCTATATTAGCAACTGTTATTGCAGGGTACTCAACTTCTTTTACCTTCTCAAATTTATCCTCTATCTCTATATCATTCGTCCTTCATCATCCATCCCTTTGCGTCCACTGCTGGACATATACCTCCTCGTTTTGTCCATTGTGCTCTATTTTGAGCACTTTGCATCCAATTTCTTGACATTTTCTTGAGATCGTCAGTCCAACGAGTAGGTCTTCCTCTACTTCTTTTGTCTAATCTCGGCCTTCACTCAAGTAATCTCTTCGTTCAGCTCCCATCACTGATTCGGGCGACGTATCCGGCCCAGTTCCATTACAGGGTGGCAATTCGGGAAATTACATCGGTAACTCCTGTTCTTCGTCTTAAGTCTTCATTTCTAACTCGGTCACGAAGCGATATACTCAGCATTGACCTTTCCATTTTCCTCTGGCCATTTGCAGCATTTTAGAAGTTGTAGCTGTCAATGTCAAAGTTTCGGCACAATAAGTCATCACAGGCAACACACATTGGTCAAATGTTTTACGTTTTAAAGAAATTGGTACATCGCTTTTAAAGATGTCTGAGTTTTCCATAGGCTGCCCATGCTGTTTATTCTTCTTCGTAGTTCGCATGTTTGGTTGTCTCTTGTTATCTTTATTTCATGTCCAAGGTATATGTATTTTTCCACTAGCTGTACTTCGTTGTCTTCAGTATTGATATTTCCGCTAGGTACTAGGTTTGTCATGAATTTTGTTTTGGAGATGTTTATTTTAAGACCTACACTGGCACCCACTAACTGAAACTCATGTAGCATTGTACATATCTTCTTGAGGTTGTTAGAGAGTAAAACTATGTCGTCTAAGAATTTCAAATTGGTTAATCTTCTACCGTCAATATTCAGGTCTCGCTCTTCCCAGTTAAGTTTTTTACAAGCATATTCTAGTACTGCGGTAAACAGTTTAGGCGATAAGGTATCGCCCTGTCGGACTTCTCTGCCGATTGGAATATGGTCCGTGTTTTTATGTAGTTTCACCGACATAGTTGCGTTCTTGACTGATCCAATAATTTTATTCTGCATTTTTTCCTCTCATTCCCATATATTTTCTTGATTTAATGTCAGGCCATCTGTTCTAGCTTTTCTTTAACTTTATTGAAAATTTTTCAACTTCTATTCTTGAACGTGTCAGAAATTCCAAGTCATCAAAAAACCTATTGCACGGTTGTTTTTTTTTTCAGAATCATGCCGCTTGTCTAGATCTTGACTCCTATAATTTTCTTTTTCTATAAAAAATATACATTTTTTCTCTTATAATACTAGGTTGAATAAGTCTATTGACAGATGATTGTTTCAATCGATTCAATCCTCTATTGATAGGAACCTAATTTAAAAGACTTCCTTCTTCATGACTTTATTGACTGTATTGGTTAGCGTCATTTTAATTAATCGTATCAGTTGTCTCGTATTCCTGTTGATCTCATTGCTTCGTATAATCTGTTTCGTGAGATGGAGTCGCAGGTCGGTTAAAATCAATAAATAGCATAAGCAAACCTAGATTTTATCGGTGACAAAAAGGTTATCTAATGTCATCCTCTCTTTGTGAACACACACACAAACCTAGATTTTGACCACAACTTAATATTGAATAATTCTAGCGATCGGTTATTGTGAAGCCAGCTTGGTATTCTCCTATTATTTCTGTTTCTTATGTAAGTGTCCATGTAATTTTCACACATAATTTTCTCATTATCACCTTTCTTGTGAATTGGATAGGTTAGTGTTGTTTTTTTTTTATATCTTTATAATAAGTCGAGCTATCTTTTGATCTAGCATATCTCCTCCCACTTTTAACATTTCGGCTGACACTTCTCTTTCTTCCGCACTTTTATTATTTTTTAGGTCTCATTACTTCTCTGTCCGTTCTTTTGTTTTTAATTGTTCTCTTTATTATTCGTTGTGGTATCTCTTTTCCTGTTTGACCCCTATAGGTTATTTATTCGTTAAAATATTTTGCCCATCTGTTTAGTTTTTTGTTTTGTTTTGTCCCTTTAAACAGCATCTTTATTTCTTCAAAACATTGTGCTTTTATTTTGTGTATTTTTTACCCCTTTATAAGAAAATTATAAATTCTGTTTGGACATAGTTGTCTTCTATTATTTTTAGCTGTTTTTCTAGTAATTTTATCTTCTTTACTGTAAAATCGTTTAGCTTCTCTACTTTTGGTTTTATAATGCCCTTTAGTTTTTTTGTATTACTTCTAATATTTTTTCCAGTTTTGCGTTATTTCTTTGCACTAGGATTTTTTTGCAATCCTCTTCAAACAAGTGCTTTATCTATTCTTTTTCTGCTTTTCCAATGCTTAAGTCTGCCACTTGTGTCATGGCTGTTTGTATTAGTTCCCATTCCTCCATAAAGTTTTTCCCAATCTCTTGTTTTCTTCTTCCTCTATTCTTCTTGCAGCTGTTTATCTTGGAGCAGCTTTACTTGGTATATTTTCTCTTGTGTTCCTTTTTTTGGTCGATTAACGAGTCATTTAAGAGCCATTGCTAAGCTATTTAAGTAATTCATGACATTAAACAGAATTAATTATTTATACTTATTATATCTTATACTTTTCAGATTAACATAGTATTTCATGCTGCAGCTACAGTTCGTTTTGACGAAAAAATGAAGACAGCAGTTGCCATTAATGTACGAGCTACAGAAGAGTTGCTGAATCTTGCCCACCAAATGCCAAAACTTAAAAGCTACATCCACGTTTCCACTGCCTATGCAAATTGCCCAGAAAAAGTGATAGATGAAAAGTTTTATCCTCCAGCTTTGGATTACAAAAAACTGCTAGTGATGACAGATACGTTGTCGGATAAAATGATGGATAATTTAACTCCAATGTAAGTACAAATAATATTGTTTTCGACCATTTTGAAAAATCCATGTGTTTATCAATCGCATATTGAACAGTCGAGCTCTAATATTTATCTAGTTCCGAATAAAAAGTTATGACCGAAAGTTTGGCAAAAATGACTCAATATTAGTGAAATTGTATATCAATCGACTAGTCCAGGGTAATAAGGATTTTCTCAGGACACTCAAAGATCCAGGTAGCTGACTACTTTTTTCAGTTATTGTAGACCTATAGGAAGAAAACCTACCTATTTCCTGCCTAGAGTTCGCGTCCGTTTTTTAATTATTAACAATTTATTGCAAAAATCGCGATTTTTTCGATTTTTTGCACCCTATTCAAAAGCTAAACAATTGACATAAAGCTACAAAATTTTAATTTTTTATAACATTGAAAAACCTTCAAAATACCGATATTTGAAAGTTAAAAGTTAATTTGTTGCTTCGCAAATGGCAAAATAAATGAAAATCAATATTTGTTAATAACTTTTACTAAAAACCTAGAATTTTAACGTTTCAACTAAAGTTGGTTATTTTGGTACTTAACAAACCCTGAAAATTTGAGTCCGATCCATTAATTAGGTTAAAAGTTATTCTATTTGTTTATCCCAGAGACATTTATTTTACAATAACATAAGACAGAAAATAATGAACATTGGGCAATTCTGAGTATGCCAAACGAAAGTAGAAGACTGATAGAGTCAAAATGTATTAAAAAAAGATAAAAAAATTAATCAATATAATTAAAAATCCTAAAGCCAAATTTTTGAAAGGTTGTAGTTTATTAACTTTTACAATAACTTGACAAATATTTTTAATAAAAAAATTTAGCCTTGGTTCATTAGGGACAAAATTAGCCATTTGTTTTTTTTTAATTCACAGCCAAGTTTATAATAATTAAGGAATTTCGTTGATGCCATTTTAAATAATGGGATTTGTAGTTTTTGTTAAAAAATTTGCATAAACATTGTATCTTCACAGCACCCTATACGATTTTTCAAAATTGTAGTTCAAACGGTTACTAGGGGGAACCTACGAATCCACCGAGTTAAAATACCGAAAAAGCAATTTCAACTAATACAATTTTCTGTATCTCCGGATCAACTCAATGGATTTTCATCTTTCTTTTTTTAATTCGTATGTAATTTCTACGTACATTACAAATATGCAATTTGTTTATAAATTTATTAATTAATAATCAGTCTAATTTGTTCAAACAATTCTTAAAATTTTTTTTTTATAAAAATCTATTTTTTAATCATAGTATCATTAATGATCATACAAAAAGTTAAAGTTCAGTTTAATAAATAAATTATTTATATAAGTTAGTTATATAAGGTATTTATATAAGTTACATAAGTATACCTTAACTTTTTCTATGATCAATAATGATAGTCTGATTAAAAACATGGATTTTTGGGAAAAATAATTTTTCAAAAATTGTTTAAACAAATTAGATTGTTTATTAATTAATAAATGTCAAATTACAAATAAACAAATTACATATTTGTATTGTACAGAAAAATTATATACAAATTAAAAAAAGAAAGATCAAAATATATTCGGTAGATCCTGAGATATAGAAAATGATAGTAGTTTTAAGAGCACACAGTAGCGATCAACAGGTAACCACAAACGCGGTCCAAGATTGCGAAAGTTCTGCGAACTTTCAAAAGTGAGGCAACAGTGCGTCGGTAATTTGACACTGACAGTGACGTTTATACTATCAAAAACATAATTTTTATACACATAGGCGCGAAATGTTGCCAAGTCAGTGACGTTCGATTTCTTGTTATAAAAAAATCGAATTTTAGTAGTTCCAATGTGACACAAAATCTAGACACGGGATAAAAAAGTTTATTAAAAGAAAGTGTATTTTTTTGTCTTTCTTAATGGCGGTACAGGCTCCTTTTTTCAATATTTTATTTAGTTTCTAGTTTCTAGAGTAATTTCCACATACTAACATATTTCTGAAATTGGGCTCTGTACCGCCATTCTTTATTATATTACGAATATGTGTGCCAAATATCTCGACAAAATATTCAAAATTAGAGTCGCAATCTTGGAACGCGTTTGTTGATCGGTACTGTTTGCTCTTAAGTTGCCTTTTTTAGTTTTTGAACTCGTGCATTTGTCGGCTCCCAGCTCCCCCTTCACTTACCACGACCACAGAATAAATATAACCATATGGTTATTTATTCTGTGCAAAGTCTAGTCACCAACTGAACAACATTTTTAAAAATTCGTATAAGATACCAACTTTTCTTCTTCTTCTTCTTCTTCTTCTTCTTCTTCTTCTTCTTCTTCTTCTTCTTCTTCTTCTTGTAATAGGACTATGTCCTGTTTCTTCTGTTACAGTCTTTGCTGCGATCCGGAGCTCCAACTCTCGTACCATCGTTTTTTGGGTCTTCCTATGGGTCGCTTGGTGTTTTTCGAATATGTAAAACCAACTTTTCGAATATGTAAAATGCTTTTTTCTGCGGACAATATTTTTAAAGTTGTTCTAAATGTTTATAAACTACAAAATTTCAAAAATTTGGCATTAGTATTTTTGACTATATTAGATACTTAATTTTTTATCTTTTTTTAGTAGATTTTGATAGTATCACTTTTCTACTTCCATTTGACATACGCAGAATTGCCTTATGTTCATTATTTTCTGTCTTATGTTATTGCAAAATAAAGGTCTCTAGGATAAACAAATAGAATAACTTTTAAATTAATTAATGGATCGGACTCAAATTTTGAGGGTTTGTCAAGTACCCCAATACACAACTTTTGGTGAAATACTAAAGGTCTTAAGTAATTTTAGTAAAAGTTATTAACAAATAACGATTTTCACTTATTTTGCAGTTTGCGTAGCAACAAATTAACTTTATAACTTTCAAAAATCGGCATTTTGAAGGTTTTTCAATGTTCTAAAAAACTATATTTTGTAGCTTTATATCAACTGTTTAGCTTTTAAATGGGGTGCAAAAAATCGAAAAAATTGCGATTTTTGCACTAAATTGTTAATAATTAAAAAACGGACCCGAACTCTAGGCAGGAAACAGGTAGGTTTTGTTCCTATAGGTCTACAATAACTAAAAAAGTAGTCAGCTACCTGGATCTTTGAGTGTCCCGAACATGGTCTATTTCCAGCTTATTACCCTGGAGTAGACGCAAAGTTACACGACGAGTTCAAATATTAGCTTCCAGTTCTACTTCGGGTCACGTTGGATGAAAACCTAGGACGAAAATAGCACAATATAGTGATTGTGATCATTGGTGTATACTTCTATACCATAGATACCACTATATCGGGAAGGCTTTTACCTCCCCACCAACTAGATATGCGCTTGATGGAGGGCCTAGACTCTCCTAAGGGAGTCTATTATGCTATTGAACATAATTTAAAGTGAGGACGTTTCTTCTTCTTAAGGTGCCGAGACCGCTTGTCGATCGTTGGCTCTCATGTTGCCCAGCATATTTACAATCACTGTCTTATTTACAGCCGCACGAAATAGTTCGGTTTCCCAAACCATTTGCGTAGATTTTTAAGCCAAGCAGTTGTACGGCGGCCCACAGTTCTTTTTCCCATTATTTTACCTTGCATGACAAGGTGAAGTATGTCATATTTTTGTGGGTGACGCATTATATGACCAAAGTATTCCAATTTGCGCCTTTTAACCGTGTTCACTACTTCGCAACTTTTATTTAAACGTTGCAAAACCCTTTCGTTTGTGACTCTTTCTACCCAACTAATCTTCAGAATACGGCGGTAGACCCACATCTCAAATGTCTCTAGATTTTTTAAAAGCGATTCTGTCAGGGTCCATGCTTCAACCCCGTAAAGTAGTACTGGGAATATATAACATCAAACCATTCTTATGCGAAGTTCCAAGTTTAGATCATGACTGAACAGGATTTTCTTAAATTTCATAAAACTTGTTCTTGCTTTGGCAATTCTACTTTTTATTTCTGTACTAGGGTTCCAGCTATCATTAATATGAGTACCCAGATATACAAGATTACTTACTCGTTCAATTGAGTCATTACCGATTGTTACGTTATAGTTATTATCATTTACGGCTGCCTGTTTACTAATAACCATAAACTTAGTTTTTCCTGCGTTGAGTTTGAGTCCATATATCGCGCAGAACGCCACCATTCTGTTCAATAACGCTTGAAGATGTTCAATTGATTTTCTGTCACTAACAAGGTGTCATCTGCGTATCTGATATTGTGCATAAGCATACCATTAATGAGTATTCCCTCTTTTGCGTTTTCCAACACTTCATTTAAGATTGTTTCAGCGTAAAAATTAAACAACATTGGTGACAATATACAGCTTTGTCGAACTCCACGCTTGATTTTTACTTCTTCAGAGCACTGATTCCCAACCCTAACACATGCAGCCTGGCCCCAATACAAATTTGCGATTATTCTAATGTCCCTACCGTCCAGACCGGTAGTTTTGAGAATATGTAGCATTTTTTCATGGCGAAGTTTATCAAAGGCCTTCTCAAAATCAATCGCGCACATGAAAACGTCATGATTTACATCTCTGCATCTTTGAATTAAAACTTGGGTTGCGAATAGTGCGTCCCGCGTTCCAAGGCCACAGCGAAAACCGAATTGAGTACTTGAGATTCTTTCCTCAATTTTTCTATACTACCTATGTTCTTTGATGAATTATTCTGAGAAAAGTTTTCAATACATGACTCATTAGGCTGATGGTGCGATAGTCGCTGCATTTTGTGGCTCTGTGGTTTTTTGGTAGTACAACAAATGAGGATTTAAGCCAATCTTTAGGAATTTTTCCGCTTTCGTCGATTAAGTTGAAATAATTTAATAAGTATCTTAATGCCCTCGGTACCTAAAAGCTTTAGTGTTTCTACGTAAATCCCATCTGGCCGATCGCCTTGCCATTTTTTGCGTTCTTTATAACGTATTGCACTTCTTCCTTAGTTATTGGAGGACCGCTTATGTCATTTAGCGTTTCTAGTTCGCTTCTTTCATCATCGAATAATTCCATTATATATTCATTCCATCGTATTAGTTGACCTTCGATATCGATTATAATTTTTCCGTTTTTATCTTCGATTAGTGGAGGATAACATTTTTTATTCAGTCCTGCAACTTCTTTCGTTTTTTTTTTGTGAATATTGAATGCGTCATAGATACGCTCGTAGTTCTTAATTTCTTTACATTGTTGTTTATGCCACTCTGATTTAGCTGATCTCATTTTTCTTCGAATCATACTGTTTAGCTTTTTGTATTCTATCAGATTAGCATTCTTATATTTTCTTCTTGCATCCATTAAATTCAATATCTCTTCTGTTATCCACTGTTGCTTATTCCTACGCTAATTTTCCATTAGGTGGTCTTCTTGGGCTGTTTCCAATGTTTCTTTGCATGACTCCCATAATTGTTCTTCTGAATTTTTATTTCCCAATTTCTGAAACTGATTTTTTAATTTATCGGTTACTATTTCTTTCTCTTACGCATTTGAAAGTTTATCTTTGCTGATCCTAGGAGATATTTTGGGTATTTAATCTTTTTAAATTTACGTAATACTTTAGTTGCTAGTAAGTTGTGGTTGGAGGGTACATCCGCGCCTGGGTATGCTTTGGAGGATAAGATAGCATTTCTATATCTTTTTGATATACAGATATAATCAATTTGATTTCTTATTATTCCTCCGCAAGTCTCCATAGGAGATTTCCAGGTGTAAAGTCGTCGCTTAGGGAAGTCAAAAAAAGTGTTGGATATTACTAATTGTTTTTCTATGCAAAATCTAATCATTCTATCTCCACGGTCGTTTCTCGTTCCTAAACCAAACTTGCCAACGACATCTTCTTCACTACCTCTTCCAACCTTGGCATTGAAATCCCCCAATACAATGTTCATATCTTGGCTTCATGTGAGTGATAATAAATAGTCTAGATCTGAATAAAAGCTTTCGACAATTTCATCGTCATATTGTTGTGTAGGTGCATATACCTGAATGATGTTTAAGTCTGTACGATTTGTTTTTATTTGTAACATTATTAATCTATTTGAGTATAGCACGATATTTTTTACTGATTTTGCGACATTTTGTTCTAAAATAAATGTCACACCATTTCTATGTTGCGAACCTTCTTCACCAGAGTAGTAAATTTCATAATTATCTATCGCCATATGGCCAGAACCCGGCCCCCTCATCTCGCTTCCTTGATCGTATTGTGAATCTTTCCAGATTCAAGCATAATTGTAATATTCCAAGTCGCTATTAAACATTCCTTATCTATTACCAAATTTGATGAATTACAGGGAATTCGCTTGCTGACGACTGAGGAAACCCTGCTGTTTCCCACGCCGAATCTTGGATTCCGAGTCCCATGATTAGTAAATATATTTACATTATCAACATATGTCATACTGAGTTACTAGGGAAGTTATAATCAGGTAGTTTCCCGTTGCTTTTATGATTCCACTGCCGTTGACTGAATTTTTCAGCTCATCCGCCTTCGGGGCCGATTTATCAACCCCAGGACAATAGAGTGCCCTTCCGTACCTCCTGGTAACGGTTAATTGCTTATACCGGCGCACATTCGGTTTTGATTTAGGTTTAGATTCGCAGTATCGCAGCCGGTTAAATAATTATTTGATTGTCGCCTGTGACTTTATGGCACCGCACCTGTTAGGAATTGTATTCCTTAGCCGCGAGCCACTAATGACACAGCTGCTGTCCTGTGTCATGTCTTCAGTTGATCCACCGGTACTTATTTGGCGAAGCCTTATTCGTACCGGTCCTGTATATCTACAGGAACGTTTGAGTACATTCACGTATCACGTATATCTGAGGACGTTCGAGTTGGAATAAATTCATTATCTCGAGAAGGGGCGAATTTGTAGAAAAATCCTGAGACAGGCCGATTTTTATTTTTAAATTATGACTTTTTGGCATATGTATATCATACTAGTTACGTCAGCCATCTGGGCGTGATGACGTAATCGATGATTTTTTTAAATAAGAGTAGGGGTTGTGTGATAGCTCATTTCAAAGGTAATTTAATTCTCTATTCAGTAGTATAAACAATATCCTAATTATTTATACAGTGTGGCCAAAATTTTTTTTGAATTAAATTAATTGAGACAAAAAGAAGAATGTATGTAATTGATTTAATTCGAAATATATTTTTTTGTTGTCCGAAAACAGAAATATGTTTGTTTGATAAATAATTGTTTTTCGCATGAATGCAATATAAAACCTTCCACCCACCTGTCTCTTAGCAGTTTGAACAATTAATTTAACCGAAAAGCAATGTTTATTTTCCAAATTAACATTTTTTTTCTGTTGTCTGACAGGAGTAAGATGTATTTTGCATTAAATAAATTACATACATTTTTCTTTCTGTTTCAATTAATTTAATTCAAAAAAATTTTTTTTGGCCCCCGTGTATAAATAATTAGGTTCTTGTTTATATTGCTGAATAGAGAATTAAATTACCTTTCAAATTAGCTATCACACGACCCCTACTCTCATTTAAAAAAATCATCGATTACGTGATCACGCTCAGATGGATGACGTCACTAGTATGATATATATGCCAGAAAATCATAATTTAAAAATAAAAATCGACCTGTCTCAGGATTTCTCTCCAAATTTGCCCGTTCTCGAGATACTGAATTTATTCCAACTCAAACGTCCTCACTGTATAAATATTATTATTTAATAAAAGAACATCTTTTAATATAACTTTATTTTTTTAAGAATGCTTGACAAGTATCCTAATACCTATGCGTATACAAAACAGATTGCTGAAGGTGTTGTCCAAGAAGTGGGAGAAGGACTTCCACTTGGTGTTGCAAGACCAGCGATAGGTAAGTAAACGTATATTATAGTGTTTGTTTTAAATCTAAATGTAAATAGAGTAGATCCAAATGCTAGATCTATACTCAGGAGAGTAATATTTGATATCTAAGCTCATAACTAATCATTATTACGTCATTTTTAGTTGTTGCCACCTATAGAGAACCAGTTCGAGCATGGATAAATAATATGTATGGTCCTACAGGGATAGTTGCAGGAGCAGGCGTAGGTCTAATTAGGGTAGTACATTGTGATGAATATGCCAATGCAAACATAGTACCAGGAGATATGTGTGTCAACTCTATAATCGCATCGGCTTGGGATGTTTCAGAACAGTTTTTAGAAGCCAAACATCAGAATAAAAACTATGAAATACCTATTTACAACTTTGAAAGTAGTAATGATAACGTAAGTAGTTATTATTTGTTTTTTTATTAACTTATACCGGCAATAATAGATCATGGTACAATAAATAAACATAGTACAAATTAATATATAAAATTATATTATTTGTAGCTATAATCTACAAATAATATACCTAATTCTCATTATCATCTTAATCTGTATAAGAACTACAGATTTTATCTGCATCATGGTAAATTTCTTCAATAGTCTTCTACAGTATGTCCAATATACTTACCGTTGCACGTCATCCGCGTCATAGCCCGTGACGTCACATGATACCAATACGAAATTATTTAGGCGGTAGGTATGTTCTTTTTTAGAATCATTTAGCCGAGTACACGGGAATTATAGCCACTAGACATATTTTATTATATACGCGTAGAAATAATATTGGAAGATTTCTATGTACCGGGTGTTCCAATAAGAAGGGCTCACGGCCATTTCTCAGGAACCCCCCACCCTACCTTCGTGGGGGGTCGTGTTCGGTACCATTCGATAGATTTTTCAAAAATATTGAATAAGTGTATTTTCCAGTTTTTCGATCTGATGTTCATTTCGCAAGATATCGCAGGGTTCGTATTTAAAATTTTAAATTTACCCCCTCTCCATGGGGATTGCGTTTGATATCAATCGATAGACTTTAACAAAATATTGACGTATTTTTTAATTTTTCGATCTGACGTTCATTTCGCGAATATTCGCTTTTTTTGTGAAACTTTGTGACTGACCCATTTCCTTACGCCCCGCTCAAACCGTCAGATTGTTGAAATACCTATACACTTTTTTACATATACTTAAAACTTATCTTATCTTAGTCTGACGATTTTTAGTGTTTCTAAGGGTATATTTTGTTTTTCGGGCCCTCTTAACGAACTCCCCTGTATTAAGATCCAATATAGGGTAGGGGTACATTTACAGGGTACTAGGTTTCTCCCCATGTGATAATCTGACGCGCTCGAATAACTGCTAAAATCTCCCCTTGGGCTCCCCTGCCAGAGTAAGCCTAATTAGAAACTATTATGATAAAAACTCAGCCAAAGTTAAAATACACGACATACATTCAAATGCGTTTAAAACAAAAAAAAAAATTATACAGGGCATACTATCATAATTATTATTCAACATATATTATATATTCTGAATATACATACACCTAATGAGGAAACTCGTAATCACAGTAGAAAGAGGGACAGTAGAACAACTCTCCGAAAAATTGGAAGTAAAATCTGTAGTCGCGCATGGCGACCGCGCAATGTTCTTAGTCGCTTTTGCCCCACTCTCGCATTTCTAGTCGCATAGAAACGTACGGGTTTTAACAGGCAAAACCCGCATTCACCATTGGTGAATTATGAATTGCGTATTGCCGGTATTACTTCTTGAGATCAAAGTGCCGACAGAGAAGTGGTTTTACTGTCCTTCTTTATACTGTGCTCGTAATATACGAATGTGATGGAGAAATCACTATAGGAGGCACAAAAATCAGTAACCTACCATACACAGATAACACACTTATACTATCGGTTAATAGTCTAAGATACGATATAAGGTCGATTTACACCGATCTGTTTAATGGATAAAAATTATTGGATATGTAATTTAGCATGTTAACAATTACAAAAAACATGCATTGCCAGATCTGATCTGGTTCTAAATATTATTAATTAATAATTAAAAAATGATATTTTTTTTTATAAATTTTAAAAACAATTTTTCAACCCGGGCAGATATTATTTCAGATTTTCTAGGTCATTCTAAACAAAACAGGTCTTTTGTAATTTTTCTCTAAAGTTGATCGTTTTTTAGTTATAAATAATTTAAAACTGAAAAAAGAACAAAAGATGACGATTTTTAAGACTCAAAAACATAAGTACAAAAAAATCATTTTTGAAATTACGAAGTACCTAAATTCAAGTTCAAACCTTAATCCATCAGTTCTTGATAAGCCTTTTGGACGTACCTATTTCATTTTGAAACATTGTTTTTTAGTTGTTAATGCCCGTCTCCTCATAAGAAACCTTCCTCATTAAAGAAATTAAAAAAATATGTTTTAGAATAAAACATGTCTAAAATTCTTATCGGGACCTTATAAAAAAAGGTTTGAACTTAAATTTATGTACTCGACGATTACAAAAACCATATTTTTACTTGTGTTTTTGAGTCTTGAAAATTGGAATCCTTCGTTCTTTTTTTGAGATTTAAATTGTTATTATAACTCGAAAACGATCATTTTTAGAGAAAAATTACAAAAGACCTTTTTTGTTTAGAATGACCCAAAAAATCTGAAATAATATCTGCCAGGGTCGAAAATTTTTTTTAATTTATAAAAAATGTCATTTTTTAATTATTAATTAAATATAGTTAGAACAAGATTAGATCGGGCAACCCTTATTTGTTGTAGTTGTTAACATTCAAAATTACATATCCAATAATTTGTATCCACTAAACACATCGGTGCAAATCGACCTTATATCGGATGCTCTACTATAATCAAGTCAAAATAACTACCATTACCGAACGGATAAGTCGGATAATAATTCGGACTTCGGATTAATACCGGAATAATGAAACTTATGGTAGAAACGGCAAATAATAAACTATACCCAATTTCACGAATATACGACCCTCTTGGATTATCGCGACATCGAATATTTTACTGTGCAAAATATGAAGAAAGAAAGTAAATTGCAAATTATATTGTTGTTTATTGGAGTAATTATTAGGGCAAAATACTTTCGTACTTCTTATTTTGCACAGTAAAATATTCGTTGTCGCGATAATCCAAAACAGTCTTATATTCGTGGAATACACCATACCGCACATACCCCCTGCAGCAAATTTCGAAATAGTAGACATATTAGTATGGGCCATTCCACGAACATACGCCTGTTTTGGATTACTTCGACAACGAATATTTTACTGTGCAACATAAGAAGTACGAAAGTAAATGGCGCTAATAATTATTCCAATAAACAACAATGTAATTTGCAATTTACTTTCGTTCTTCTTATTTTGCACAGTAAAATATTCGTTGTCGAAGTAATCCAAAACAGGCGTATGTTCGTGGAATAGGGTATATACTTGGACTCACTGCTAACCAATAATGAAGTTAGCTCCTTCGAATTCAAGCCTAGACTAGCAATGACCAGATCTGCAACAGATAAATTCATTAAAATAAAGAAACAGAACAATATAAGGAATACTAAGCTTAGGATGGTAATGCCCTTATTTTTCCCATTGCTACATACGTAGCTGATACATGGACTCACAACAAAATCGATAGAAATCAGATTGAGGTCTTCGAAATATCGGTCTACAGACGAGTAACATACGTGTACTGGATATAACACAGAACGAAACTATCAATTGTGAAAGGGTTTAATAGGAACAAATAGCTATTAAAAAAAGTAAACCGAGCATACCTAAATTACATCGTCCATACAGCCACTAGAAGGGGGCCTACGAAACTATTGGTTATACAAGGAAAGGAAGAAGGTTAAAAATCAAAAGGAAGATCTCCAACACGAGCATGAACAAACCAAATAAGGGCTTTGCTGGAAAAATCCCTATATGTAACCGTGCATCTAGACCAGGAGTGGGCAAACTTTTTTTAGTAAGGGCCACAAAATGTTTTTGGTCTATTACCGAGGGCCGCAATATTTGTTACCTTAACATGTTCGACTTTTTAACTCTTTACTAATTTTGTTTAAGGGGGGGGGGGGATATGGTGTGAAATCAACATTTTTATGAATTTTGTTTTAAACTATGGTAGCATTATTTTATTTTCAAATTAAATAAACATATTCGGTACAATTCAAAGAATATTCAAAAAAATTTCAAGACCAAATATTGAAAAATAAGTTAACGGTGGCAAATTTTTACAGACACCTCAAAAAAAAAAGGATTTTGCAGTAGACATTAACAAAAAATTCCAAAATATTTTATTAGCGTTTATTGATTTTTGAATTTTTGATATCACTCAGAAGTCAAAATAAGAAATTTTTTTGTAAAAAAGGGGTGCAAAACAAACTTATTTATTATTGTCAAAGGAAAAAAATCTCGACAGGGCATTACCTCACGAAATGTCTAAAAAATCTATAAAAAAATTCAGGTGGATCTATCAAATAGCTTTTTTGAAAAAAGCTTTGAAAAAAGCAGTTTTGAGAAAAACGGGTTTAAAGTTTTGACAAATTTTATTTTCAGTTTCTTTTTTGTCTGTCAAATCGTAAAGTGATAAACACCTAAATATGTTTTTAAATCGTTTTGTAGGTTTTTATTTTTATAACGATTTCCGAAGTGGAAATCGAAACGTCAAATAAATTTAATTTCAAACTTAAACTGTGGTTTATTTTCTGGTTGAATGTAGACTGGTACCGAATCAATTTAAACTGAAACATGATTTCTTAGTAAGTGGTAATAAAAAATATATTTTCAAAATCTTTGAAACAATTTTCAAATTCCGTCAGCGAATTACAAAGTTTTTCTTCATAAATTTTAAATTTATTTTATGGTACATTATTTAATGATTTTAATGAAGGAAATAATTGGACGAATTCTTGCTTTTTTGTATGACCAATGAATAGTTTAAGTTTCATTTTAAAAGTTTAATTTTGCGTTCAAACTTATAAATTTAGCAAATTTATCGCAGTTTTTCATTTCTAAAAATAAAGCAATTTCTTCCCCTAATTCACAGCATATTTTAAGAACCTTTTCTAAACTTAACCATCGAATATGATCGTGGTATAGGAGATCAGTATGTTATGTTTCTATAACTCTTCCAAAATGCTATGAATGCACGATGATTTATTCCTCTTGAATGAATAAAACCAAAAATATCAGCTATGATTGAAATGACGATGTCTACTTGCAAAACATTTTTGCACAATACCTGCTGATGGATTATGCAGTGACAAAATAATAAATCATGTTCTGGAGATTGTTCATAAACGTAATATTTAAGATTACAATATTGGCTCCTCTTTTTGGTGCTCGTGATCCGTCAGGCGTTACACTTACTAGGTGGTTAGGAGTTAGTTTAAAAATTTCCAAACAGTTTCTGACTACTTCAAAAATATAGTTAAAATAATTTAAACAAATCTTTAAATGAAAATAATTCACTTTTTTTCGCGGGCCGCAAAAAATGTCTAAAGGGCCGCACTTTGCCCACCCCTGATCTAGACCATCAAATGGAGACAGCAAGCTAATAATATTTAGAGTATCTCCATGCACGGGTAAAGGCTGAAGGAATGAGAAAGATGCTTTCATTAAAAAGCAACATCTTAAAATAATTTAAATAATAATCTAACTTTATGCTACTCAACTCTTCCTTGAATGCCGTTATCAGATCAATCAGATTTTATCTTTGAATTATAAAATATGAAAGAATAAATTTAAACAGTTAAGGTTTGATCTCTTTGTTAATACCTCCATAGCGTAGTATTATGTTTATATTGTTTATATGGGATTGACCCATAATTGTTGGCGTAATAAATATGACATTTCGTAATTCTTCTTCTTTATCTTCTTCTTCCTACTTTATAAATAGGCTCAATGCCTCAATTGACATTGTCTGACCATCTTTTCCTCGGTCGTCCCAATGATCTTCTTCCATTTGGCGATTTGTCTCTTGCTATTCGTACTATTTTATTTTCTGTCATTCTTGCTATGTGTTGATTCCATTTTATTTTTCTTCTTTTTTCTTCTTTTGCTTCTTTTTTTTATATATCCTGAATTATAACTAATGAAATGAGAAAATAAAGCATTTATGCCGAAATTCATTCCTTTTTTAACGATAGTGTACCGTATGCACGGAGAATGCACAGGAGTAGAATACAAAGACGCACATAGAAGTCTCATACTCGCCGTGTTGGTGCTGGTGATGTTATGTTGAATTTGTTTCTTGGTCCAATGTTGGCATTTGGAAATTAGTTCGATATCGTCAATATGAACACGACAAAATTGACCATTTCGTGTTTAACTATTGTTAGTATCCCTATTCCATATCCATATCCATATATTATCCATATCCATGCTATTATCCACTACGGAAATCATCCTCAGAAAATTCGGTTTGAAAATTCTGGAAATATTTCCTAACCTGATCTTTTAAGATTATGTGAAGTTTCTACACAAATGAAATTTTGGTCTCGATCTTATGGACCCTAGCAATCTGTGGTTGAAAAAACATTGTTCGAAATGAAGTTATTGCCACCAGGGGTATCAAATTCTGACTGTTTTTGTGTGTTAATTTGTTTCTGTAATCTGTTGATTCTTGAAAAAAATCAAATTTAAAATTAAATGAAATTCCATTATCAAATTTGGAAATCTAACAATAATCTATTTAATATTTTGTTTAATCAAATTAATAATTTAATCCCTGGTTCAGAGTTATGTCGTGTACTGCATTATAATAATGCTATTAGAGATTATTCTTAAATTTAAAAACTTGTTAACCCTTATCCGGGCAACACATTTTACTTACGTAACCGGGCAACTCGGGTCCGTTGGGCCCACCAATGTTCTTGCATGTACTATTCATATTTACCCATATATTTCAAATATTATTTTTTGATTTTTTATTAAACTTAAATTTAAATTGTCTAGATTAAAAAAAAAATGTTCTACTATAGTATGCGGTCTACCTCGAGGGTGCTATCGACCTGAAGGAATTGCACAAAATAATGAAAGGCAAGAAAACTTTTCTAGAAAAAATATTTATTCACAACTAATAAACATTTGGAGCCAAATAAAAACTTAATTAATAAATAAATAAGAACTTTTGTAAATCTACCAGGCAATTTTATTTGAAAAGAGGGGTTGATGTTTATGCCTTCCCTGGAAAAAGATTACGGTGTTGTTGCCTTTCATTATTGTGTGAAAACCCTTCTGAGAAAAGGTTATGGTAATTAGCAGCTCATGTATAAAGTACCGACAAAACAATCTTTACAAAATGAATAAAACGCATAAGTCAGAAGAATTATTATTTTAATTTTACAAATTAATACTTTGTCATATCAATTTACTATTTTAGTTGGGACTAAGCCACAAGATTAGCTTATTCCCAACTAGAATAGCAAATTGATATGACAAATTAAATTATTATTAAGTATTAGGTTAAAAAAAACAATAAAAATAAAAAAAACATATATTAGTCATTTATTTTTCTATTAGTCAGATATTCTATTAGTCACATATTAGTCGATATCAAACGACTGATAGTAGATGCATTATTTATTTCAAAATATGTATAGGTACCTACCTAACAATATTATTGCATTCCAACAATGATTATCAGCTTTTAAAATTCATTTAGAATAGATTTAACGCCTATAACACCTGTTTACATTGTTTGTTACACGTTTGGACTTTATTATTGGATTTCCGGAATCATAAAAGTCGTTTAGATAATTATATTGTATATTAAAAACTTTATTATTTTTTAGCCTATCAACTGGAAAATTTTCATGAACAGCACTAAAAAATATGGAGTTCACACCCCCTCTATCAGAGCAATTTGGTACGTGTGTTTGCTGTTAGAAAAAAATTACTTCCTATACCTTCTTTACTCATTTCTGCTACACACAGTTCCTGCCTTCTTAATGGATTTTGTTTTATTATGTATTGGAAAAAAACCAAAGTAAGTAAATGCAGTATATTAATACGTTTGTTATGGCATCAGTTTCAAACCATCAGCAGATGGTTTGAAACCATCAGCAAATAGTGGACCAGCGCGAGTAAAGGGGATAGCACTGGTGACTGTATTATGTTTTCCCACTGACCAACTGTTTGCTGACGGATTTTGACTAGTTTGACTGTTTGCTAGAACAAACCTATTATTACTCAATTTATGGTTTTCCTTAATGTAATCGCTTTTAGGCGATTGTCTCTAATACACGCTGTATGCAGCCTATGAAGTCTATTGGATACCACCGGCTAAGTCGGTGGTCACTTCAATTCACCCCGTAATTTAAATTTGTTTTAGAATTATTTCTTTTTTTAACTATTTTTGGTTGTAAGATACTTTTTGTCCTTGAAAGTTTATTAAAATTAACGAAAATGAACAATTTTCCTACGGCGTTATGTTTCACGCAGCCTACAGCGTATATTGGAGACCACCGGCTTAGTATTTTAATATTATGTAGGTATATAAATGTTAGATAGCATTATTTTTAATTATATTTTTATACCATACTCCTTTAATTATCATCATTTTTATTAACCGACAAATCTCAAAAATTGATACACTACACGTTTCACCTCCGAGTAAACGATTTTAAAATTTTTTGTTACTGGTTTATATTACTATATAATAGGGGATTATCAACTGTTACAAAAACTGAGCTATCAATAATACTCAAATGCAGTATAGATATTTTGCTATCTATATTTTGTATTATTCTGTTTTTTATTATATTTCTCTGATTGTCTCATTGTAGACCTATTTTGTGCTGCTATTTTAATACACATACTTAATAGTTTCTATATTTTGTTATATTATACAATTTCTTTTTTTTTAGAATGTTAAAAGCCTATAGAAAAATCCACAAATTCTCCAGTGTACTATCTTATTTTTCAACACAAAATTGGACGTTTCACTCAGAAAATGTTCAAAAAGTTTGTAAGAAAATGAGTAAAAAAGATAATGAAATATTTTTCAGTGATTTAAAATTGATCAACTGGAACAACTATTTTCAGTATAGCATTATAGGAATAAGGACGTTTTTGTTAAACGACTCCTGGGACACTCTTCCTAAAGCCATTACTAAATGGAGAAGGTAAGTTAAAGTACAACCTAATTTTTCCAGAATTATTAAATTTCTATTCTACCAAAATCTTCTTGTGTTGCTTTCTCCTTTAGTGGAGGTTAGCGACTACACTGGCAAATCAATCTGTGTCAAATGAGCCTCTAAACAAAGAAGTTGAATATAGGCCGGTCCAGTCTCTGATATTTCTAAGCCATGAAATCTGGCGCCTACCGGGACCCCTCTACTGATTTTCCTTAATCCTATCCTGGATGATCAGTTGCGCGAGGCGGTACTTTTCGTGTATCATTATGTGTCCCAAGTAGCTACCTTTTCTAACTTTGATGATCTTTAGCAGCTCTCTATCTGTACTTATAGTCACCAGAACATTATAACAAATATCTTCGGTGACATACAATATAGGTAAAGCAAATTATGAACTATTAAAGTCTGAGTTTCGACCACCTTGTCTGGTACAAAGGGGATCTAATATAAATATTGCAACAAAAGAATTAACCAAACAAATTAAAAAAGCAATGGATATAGCAATACCAAAAATAAAAGAAAATAGTAAAGTAAAAAACTCAGCCTGGAAGGAAAACCTCACAAGAATGAGAAGCAGAGTTAGATATGCGCGAAAGCGATATCAACGATGTGGTATCTATCTTGAGAGGCAAATCCTTCTAGGTGAGTATAGAAGACTAAAACAAGAATATAAACAAGAAATAAAAATAACAAAAGCTAAAAGTTGGGAAACCTTCGTATCAAGACACTTAGAATTAGATATGTGGGGAATACCATATAAAATAGTTTCTAAAAAAATTAGATGTCCGACAATGCTTTCTACTTTAAAAAAGAAGATGGAACATTTACAGAAAATTGGGAAGAATCGGCCGAAACATTACTTAATGTATTATTAGCTCCAGATAAATTAGAAGGAGAAACATTAGAACAAAGAAATATAAGAGAAGAAATGATACAAGAATACCAAATAGAAGAAGAAAGAGAAATAGAGGAATTCACAGAAGAAGTATATGAAAGTATGAGAGAAATGAAAAGAAAGAAGGCACCTGGACCGGATAATATTCATGTTGAAATACTTCAAGCATTGTCGCAACAAATAATTCCAGTACTAACATCATTATATAATGAATGTCTTAGACAAAGAAGGTTTCCCAATAATTTTAAACAAACAGAAGTTATAATAATACATAAAGGGGAAGATAAAGATCCTGTGTTACTGAAATCATATAGACCGGTATGTTTATTGAATACAATGGGAAAATTACAAGAAAAATTACTATGTAAAAAATTAAATCAAATAAGAACAGAAATTGGATTACATCCTGGTCAGTATGGTTTTAGAAAAGGTAGATCAACAGAAGATGCAATAAATAAAGTATTTGAAATAGTAAATGAAAGCATAAAAAGTATGTTTTAATGATCTTTATAGACGTGTCTGGGGCTTTTGACAATCTTTGGTGGCCGTCATTCTTTGAAAGACTTCGAAGAATGAGATGTCCAAAGAATCTGTACGGAAGTCTCAGAAACTACTGTCAAGAACGATATGCAAGCCTAAGCTGTCCAACAGGAAAAAAGACAAAACATATCACAAAAGGATGTCCACAAGGATCAGTATGTGGACCTATGTTCTGGGATGTAATGCTAGAGGAACTGTTGGAACAATTGACTATAGATCCTGAAGTGCTTGGAAGCATAGCATATGCAGATGATTTGTTGTTGATCATAGATGCAAACCTAAGAAGAGAATTAGAAAATAAATCAAATGAAGTATTAATAAGAGTAAATGATTGGATGAATAAAGTAAAATTAACAATATCAGATTCAAAAACAACATATAGTTTAATAAAAGGAAATGTAGAAAGAGATCCAATTATAAAAATTAGAGGGAAAACAATAGAAAGAAAAAAGGAAACAAGATATTTAGGTATTATAATAGACGAACAAAAATTATTTACAAAACACATGAGTTGTGTCTGTGAAAAGGCAACAAAGATCATGCATAGCATTGCTAGTCTAGCACAGAAGGAATATAGAATTTCGTTCCGACAGATGAGAATATACCTAAGTACAATACTTGCATCAATTGTAGGGTACGGTTCAAGTGTATGACGGGAGCATTTGGAACAACTGCAACACAGGCACTCACAGTTTTAACTGGAGTAATGCCAATGCATTTAGAAACACAAAAAAGAGCATGTAATTATTGGCTAAAAAAAGAAAAATATGAAAAAATAATACAAATAATAGGATTAGATATAAGAAATAAAAGAGAATTAAAAAAAAAATAAATAGAAAAAGACAAAATGAATGGGAAAATTCAACAAAATTCATGTTACAGTCAAAATTACTGATTAACTTTAAATCATCTCAGGTACATGATTAAAGTATTTATAAGCTAGAACATTCGTTGTAATAAAAACAATTTCATCAATTTGATTAAATATAAATAGCGTAAATTCATTAATTCGATTTGTAGGTATTTTATGTTTTTTATTGTCATTGAAATTGGTCATTTACTCTATAGCTGACGTTTGTTTGATTCTAGTTGAATACATAGCGTTGACAATTCTTCCTTTTCGTATCCAATATGGTACCGCTTCTGGTTATCGTATTTTTGTTCGTGTTTTATGTTTTGACAGACTTTTAAATCTGTCAAATCAAAGTTCTATTTTTAAAAGAAGAATGTGACGTAGTTGGTCACTTAGCAGCTTGTAAAATCGAAATTGTTGATTTGAACGTCACCGCCGAAATTTTTAAATGTCTGATTTTTGAAAATAAGGATCTATCTGATCCATCCATTAATTTGGGATCTATAAATCAGGCTTTTGAATAAACTAGTAATTATTGGAGTTAGGTAAAATTCATTTTGAGGATATATTACTAGTTTAGTCCAATTTTTGGGATAAAATACGGCTGTGGTGTCATTTCTTCGATTTGGTAAGTGATATTTGCATATTGGGTGATCGATTATGTGTGACAACGAGTAAATTGTTCTAGATACGAATGAATGTTTGGTTTGAGGCCAGAAAACGGGTTTCTGTATCGAAGTTGTACTGAAGACACGTGATCCTCTGAAAGCTGGAAGACCCCATCGATTTTGGGTAAGTTATGCTATATTACATCCCACCTCGGGGGGGTTTAAGGGGTACTTGTGAATTTTAATAGTGGGATTAATGCTTGTTTTGTTTTAGGGTTTTTCCACGTGGTTTTTATTTTGGGGTTTGGATCTCAATAACTGGATTTCAGATGAGTTACTTTAATTATTTTGATTTGTAACCATTTAATTTGCTGATCTTTTTTTTTTTTTTAAACTGTAGAATTTGATAATTTAGGTTGCGGTAATTTATTTGTATATTTTATTTGTTGAATTCAGGTATCTACATTAGGTTGGTTTTTTTTTAATTTATTAGTATTTCCTTTTGTAATTTCTTATGTACACGGCTCTTGATCGGATAGTCAATTGTTTATTTTCCGCTACGCGTACTCGACCTTACCATTCGCAGAGCTCTACGATTTATATAACGTATTTATATACGTTTATATATTTATTTTTGTTGCTACCCATATTTATGGTACCCATGGTTCAGTTTGGTTAGTTTTAGTAGTTAGTTTAGTGTAATTTTTAAAAAAGTGTTCAATATATTATGTGTTCAATTAAAGTGTCAAAGGTGTAGTATTATTCCGATTCTTTTGGCAAATTCGGGAATTTAGGTACACTGGATTGGTGTTTGGGGCATGAATTTGTCTGGCGCCCCCTTTAACAATAAAATAGTAAAATTGGGAATCCACCCCATCTCCACTGTATAAAAGCTAGCCCGCAACACCTGTGCTCTCACCTCCAACGAATTTTGTGTTGCGTTGTGAGGTGGTGGCATTTTTGGCGCCCAACGTGGTGGCGATCTTGAAGATCTTCTTCTTCTTTGACACTTGTGGAATATTGGACAATTTTTGAAGACTTGGAAGAATATTCGTTTGGAGATATTTGGTGAAGTGAAGTTTGTGTTATTGTGAAAGTGAAGTGAATGTGAAAGATGCCTCGTAAAATTAACGTGTATCGATTGAGCCAAGATGAACTCACCTATGAGTTGAAGATTAGAGGATGTGCCACTGGAACGGTGGAAGAGATGCGCCATGCACTGACTGCGGCACTTAGGTTGGAGAAGAGTGGAGACAGCATTAGCTACCCTCCGTATCCTTTTAATACTGAGGAGGATGTGTCTGCTGTGAACTTAAAACTCAATGAGCTCGATCCGATGATTTCTGCCTTTACTGGCACTACAGCTAGTAATGATTATAACAAGTTCACATCTAAATTACATTGTGTGTTGAATAGACTGGAGCATATACCGGAAGGTACCGAAGAGAGACCAGCATTACTGTCAAGAGTATTTGACTTATTGGGTCGTCTGCAGTCAAGAGCCGAAGAATTGGAGAGAACTATGAGTGTACCAGTCCATCTGAGTTTGCTGGCTGACCAAACTGAAAATCTACATATAGAGGGCGTACCAGCACATACATCAAGCCCGATAGCTTCAAGGGTTCCATGTACATCTTCTCAAATTCAGTGCATACCTCCCTCAAAATGGAACTTGAAGTTTTCTGGTGACCGGAATGGCACATCGATAAGCGCGTTTCTCGAAAGAGTAGAAGAACTTAGAATGGCGAGACATGTCACGAAAGAGACTCTTCTGGAATCTGGCATAGATTTGTTTGATGGCAGGGCATATCAATTCTATTTGGCTTATAGAAACCAGGTCGCTAATTGGGATGAATTTGTGGAGCTCTTAAAAGAAGAATATTTGTCTCATGATTACAACGAAAAATTGTTTGATGAAATTCGTAGACGCACTCAAGGACCTGATGAATCGATTGGAGTTTATCTAGCAGTGATGGCTGGATATTTTAGGAGATTGACTTGCCCTATTGATGAACCGACCAAATTGAAGATATTAATGAAAAATATTGCACCATATTACCAGACACAGTTGGCGTTATTAGAAGTTGATTCTATTGCAAAGCTTCGTGAATATGGAAAAAAATTAGAAGCCAGGAAGGAAGCAGTTGAAAGCTATGTTCCACCTAGCAGACGAATTGGCAATGTTTTAGAACCAGATCTAGCTTATGTAGCGGTCGACTCGTCTAGCAGCGTTAGTGTGGATAGTTGTCAGGATCAGTCGACTACATCAAGTGTAGTTCGTGGTGAAGTGAAAAACGCAAGACCTCCGAAAGATATCGTTTGCTACAGATGTAATAAACCAGGACACCGAGCTATTGGTTGCACGGCACCAAGGACCACGCGTTGTTTTAAGTGCAAAAAGGAGGGCTACACCGTTAAGACATGTCCTGATTGTTCAAAACTACGACCTTCGGAAAACTAGTTCCACTGCCTTTGACTGATCGAGAAAAAAGCAGTGGAAATGATGAAACCTCGATCGACAAAATACAAGTACTATTAGATTTTGTTTTAGAAAATGCTGTTGGTGACGAGAGACCATACCTGACTGTTGATATACTTGGAAAATCTGTTTTAGGATTGCTGGATTCTGGAGCAAGTAGGACGGTGTTGGGGAGTAAAGGATTAACTATGATTAGAGAGTTAGGTCTGCCCATGGATAACAATCGCCTAAATAGCTGCACAGTGGCAAATGGTGTTAGTTGTCGCAGTGTCGGCATGGTGGAATTGCCTGTTAAGTTGAGGGGTAGATTTAGATTGATTGAGGCTATGGTGATTCCAGACTTACCGCACCTGTTAATTTTGGGAGCTGACTTCTGGCGTATTATGGGTATAGTTCCGGACTTGCGTAGGAAGGAGTGGTGTTTTTCTAGTGAACCGGTGTTAGTCAACTCTATCGACCAGATGAGTGGACAGACGCGACTTAGTTCTTTCGAAAAGAGCAGATTACAGTCAGTTATTGATAGGAATATGGTACTTATGGGAAACGAACTTGGTTGTACAAATGTGGCAGAGCATACGATTGTCACGAATAGTCAACCCATTAAACAACGCTATTACAGAGTCAACCCTGTTGTCCAGGAGCAAATTGATAAGGAGCTTAATGAGATGTTGAAGTTAGGGATAGTTGAAGCTTCTAACAGCCCTTGGTCTTCGCCAATACTTTTGGTCAGGAAGAAAGATGGCTCTTATAGGTTTTGTGTTGACTACCGCAAATTAAACTCAGTGACAGTTAGAGACAGTTACCCATTGCCACAAGTTTCTGATACTTTGGATAAGCTTCGAAATGCCAACTATTTGTCAAGTCTTGATGTGAAATCGGCTTACTGGCAGGTGCCAATGGCTGAAACATCCAAGCAATTTACGGCATTTACAGTACCGAACCGTGGGCTTTTTCAATTCAAAAGGATGCCATTTGGTTTGCATAATGCCCCTGCTACCTGGCAGAGACTTATTGACAATGTGTTGGGTCATGATCTGGAACCACATGTCTTTGTATATCTTGATGATGTGGTTATAGTAAGTCAAAGTTTCGAACAACATCTGGCCATATTGGAGGAGGTGTTTCGGCGATTAAGTGAAGCTAACATCACGATCAGCCTTGATAAGTGTCAGTTTTGTAGACCGCAGATGAAATACCTTGGGTACGTTATAGATCGGAATGGGTTACATGTAGATCCAGAAAAGGTCAGGGCAATGTTGGAGATAGCAACTCCAAATAACGCTACCGAAGTGCGTCGTATAGTTGGAACATTTTCGTGGTACCGAAGATTTGTACCAGATTTTTCAACCATTATTGCCCCAATAACAGCGTTGATAAAGAAGAAAGCAAAGTTTCTATGGACCGAAGAGTGTAGCAGATCTTTTAGAAAGATCAAGGAGTGTTTGATAGCCGCACCAGTTTTAACATGTCCAGATTATACCAAGCCATTTACGGTTCAAACAGATGCGTCAGGTTATGGGATTGGAGCAGTACTAGTGCAACCGCATGAAGATGGTGATAGAGTGGTGTCTTATATTAGCCGTTCCTTAACTCGCCAAGAGCGTAATTACACTACTACAGAGCGTGAATGTCTAGCTGTATTGTGGGCTATTGAAAAATTGCGCCCTTACTTAGAAGGTGTACCGTTCACGGTCATAACCGATCATTATAGTTTGCTTTGGCTGCAAAATTTGAAAGATCTGACTGGACGATTAGCACGATGGGCTGTAAGGCTACAGCAGTACGACTTCAAGGTAATCCATAGGAAGGGCAAAGAAAATATCGTACCAGATATGTTGTCCAGAGCTGTTCCAATCGTCGATTTCATAGAGACCGAAGTAGTTGATGAAACAAATTGTGACAAGTGGTATCAGAAAATGCTGATGAGGGTTCAAGGATGTCATAGTAAGTTTGGCAGTTGGAGAGTCGAAGGAGGTAAACTATGGAAACATGTGGCCAATGAGTATCCTGGGTTGTCATCCATTGATGAAAATTGGAGGCTGGTAGTACCCAAGAAAGATCGGCTTAACATAATCTTAGCAGCTCATGAACCTCCTACATCAGGGCATACTGGTGTGTTCAAGACTTATTCTAGAGTGGCTGAAAAGTATTACTGGCCTAAAATGAGGAATGACATAGCCAATGTTGTACGAAGATGTAAAACCTGCGCTGCTTACAAGCCGTCTCAGCAGAAGCCAACTGACAAAATGGTATCTCATCCTAAGGTTGACCGCCCTTGGGAAATGATCTCGATGGACTTGGTAGGTCCACTACCAAGGTCAAAGCAAGGCCATACATATATTTTAAATGTTACTGATTACTTGAGTAAGTTTACCCTATTGTTTCCCTTGCGGAAAGCTACAGGTGAGACGGTGGTGAAAAAGGTGGAAAATGAAGTTTTCTTGATATTTGGAGTGCCTAGGATTGTAATATGTGACAACGGTCCTCAATTTAGATCCACCCAGTTTGGAAAATTAATGCAGACTTATAAGTGTTATGTGAAATACAGTGCTGCTTATCACCCCAGGGCTAACCCAACAGAGAGGGTAAATCGAACATTTAAAACTATGTTGGCTATGTATGTGTCAGATAATCACCGAACTTGGGATGAGAACTTACATAAAATTGCTTGTGCTCTTAGAACATCCACTCATGAGACTACTAAACTAACACCATACTTTGTCAATTTTGGTCGGAATATGAAATTGTCTGGACAAGATTATGCTGCTCTCACTGGGATAAATGACGAAGATGGAACTCAAACCGGGGATCTATCCAGAAATGAGTCATTTAGAAAAATGTTTTTGGATGTTAGGAATCGTCTGGAAGTTGCTGGGAATAAGAGTTGCGATAGATATAACTTGCGTTGTCGTCATGTCGAGTACCTTCCAAACCAACTTGTCTGGAGGAGGAATTATGCCCAGTCTGACGCTGCAAAATATTTTTCGCATAAACTAGCCCCTAAATTTATAGGCCCCTTTTGTGTGAAGAAACGGATATCACCGTGGACTTATGAGTTATGTGACGACAAGGGCAATAGCAAAGGTGTGTGGCATGCGAAAGATCTTAAACCGGGACCGACTGAGGAGTAGTATATTCGCATTCGTTATGTCTTCCATCATCATCCCGTGTAACACACCGGGTGGTGTTATGTTTATTATTTTTTTTGTTATTGTTTTTTTTTCTTTTCCTTTGACGGAAAAGAAGGATGACTGTAATCGAGTGAATGGTCAACCTTGAAGTATGTCTGGATATCGTGGCTGAATGGTTGTAGTTGTGATCAGATGTGCACTGTGACGCTGAGCTGATTTGTTTTTTTTTTCTCTTTTAGAAATTTACTACGTAAATTTCTTGAAGTAGAGGGGGGATTTGTTACAGTCAAAATTACTGATTAACTTTAAATCATCTCAGGTACATGATTAAAGTATTTATAAGCTAGAACATTCGTTGTAATAAAAACAATTTCATCAATTTGATTAAATATAAATAGCGTAAATTCATTAATTCGATTTGTAGGTATTTTATGTTTTTTATTGTCATTGAAATTGGTCATTTACTCTATAGCTGACGTTTGTTTGATTCTAGTTGAATACATAGCGTTGACAATTCTTCCTTTTCGTATCCAATATGGTACCGCTTCTGGTTATCGTATTTTTGTTCGTGTTTTATGTTTTGACAGACTTTTAAATCTGTCAAATCAAAGTTCTATTTTTAAAAGAAGAATGTGACGTAGTTGGTCACTTAGCAGCTTGTAAAATCGAAATTGTTGATTTGAACGTCACCGCCGAAATTTTTAAATGTCTGATTTTTGAAAATAAGGATCTATCTGATCCATCCATTAATTTGGGATCTATAAATCAGGCTTTTGAATAAACTAGTAATTATTGGAGTTAGGTAAAATTCATTTTGAGGATATATTACTAGTTTAGTCCAATTTTTGGGATAAAATACGGCTGTGGTGTCATTTCTTCGATTTGGTAAGTGATATTTGCATATTGGGTGATCGATTATGTGTGACAACGAGTAAATTGTTCTAGATACGAATGAATGTTTGGTTTGAGGCCAGAAAACGGGTTTCTGTATCGAAGTTGTACTGAAGACACGTGATCCTCTGAAAGCTGGAAGACCCCATCGATTTTGGGTAAGTTATGCTATATTACATCCCACCTCGGGGGGGTTTAAGGGGTACTTGTGAATTTTAATAGTGGGATTAATGCTTGTATTGTTTTAGGGTTTTTCCACGTGGTTTTTATTTTGGGGTTTGGATCTCAATAACTGGATTTCAGATGAGTTACTTTAATTATTTTGATTTGTAACCATTTAATTTGCTGATCTTTTTTTTTTTTAAACTGTAGAATTTGATAATTTAGGTTGCGGTAATTTATTTGTATATTTTATTTGTTGAATTCAGGTATCTACATTAGGTTGGTTTTTTTTTAATTTATTAGTATTTCCTTTTGTAATTTCTTATGTACACGGCTCTTGATCGGATAGTCAATTGTTTATTTTCCGCTACGCGTACTCGACCTTACCATTCGCAGAGCTCTACGATTTATATAACGTATTTATATACGTTTATATATTTATTTTTGTTGCTACCCATATTTATGGTACCCATGGTTCAGTTTGGTTAGTTTTAGTAGTTAGTTTAGTGTAATTTTTAAAAAAGTGTTCAATATATTATGTGTTCAATTAAAGTGTCAAAGGTGTAGTATTATTCCGATTCTTTTGGCAAATTCGGGAATTTAGGTACACTGGATTGGTGTTTGGGGCATGAATTTGTCTGGCGCCCCCTTTAACAATAAAATAGTAAAATTGGGAATCCACCCCATCTCCACTGTATAAAAGCTAGCCCGCAACACCTGTGCTCTCACCTCCAACGAATTTTGTGTTGCGTTGTGAGGTGGTGGCAACGTTTATACAATTTTATACCAATATTAGAAAACATTCCAAATTATTTTAATCCAAAACAAGGTTTAGTACACTTTTTAACAGGACATGGACCGTACACCCAACATATTTGGAAAGATTTAACTTAAAAGATGATGCATATTGTGAATGTGGAGAACTAGGTACACCAGAACATATAGTGTTACATTGTGAAAATACTATAGAAAATGAAGAACATAGAGAAATGAGAAGAAGATTAGAAATAATTGAAATAAGAGATATATTACAAAATGAAGAATATTTTGGAATATTAAACAATCTAACAGAAGTAATATCTAAAAAACAACAAGAAATTTATAATAATAGAAGAAGACAACAAATAATCCAACCCTGATGAAGTTGAGTAAGATAAAATTAAAATAAATAAAATAAAATATAAATTCAAAAATAGATATTCACAATTATAATAATAATAATTCAATATAAAATAAATAAATAAAAATAATAATTCATTAAATAAATAAAAATAATAATTTAATAAAAAATTCATTAAATTAAAAAAAAAACTACCAACTCTCTTCTGAAAATAGAGGGACTGTCTTTATACCTTAGAAGGGAGTTGATAGTACCAAAATATTTTAAGAAATATATATTGTTTCTTTCAATTTGTTAAATGTAATTAATAGATTATGGCAAATTATTAATTGTAAAAATAGATTTAGTAGTTTAGTAAAAAATGTGAAAATAATAAAAAAAAATCTGGAGTCCCATCAGGAAAAAAACGACCTGGATTAGTCACTAGAGGCCAGGTCATATGTATGAACAATAAATAAAAAAAAAACAAAAAAGAAGTCACCAGAACATTTTCGTTGGTGTTGTGTGTTATCCAAGGTATTTTCAAACCAGAGTTTAAAGCTTCTATAAGCTTCTGTAAGCCTTCTATAAAGACAGAGTTCAAAGGCCTCTAATCCCTAACTTATTCATCAGCATTATGTTGAGTGTCCAGGCCTCCGTTCCATACAAAAGTATTGACCATACATAGCAATGCCGAAAACGACATATAAGGCTAATATTAATGCTACTATTACAAAATAAGCTTTTCGTTTTGATAAAGCTTTGTCGGGTTCCATTCTCGATCTTACTTCTTGTTTATAATCAAGTTGATTGTTGAACCAGCAGCCAAGATATTTTTACTGGTTTATGTATTCATGTTGTTGGTGGTTTACATATATCGGAAGGGGTAAATTTTTGGTCCTTGATATTTTCATAATTTTGGTTTTTACAGTATTGATCTTCATTTCATCCCCATTTTTTCACAACTCTCAGTAACCCTATTTAATAGTGCCTGGGGACTACGGTCCAAATCTGTCATTAAAACAGTGTCATCTGCATAGCGGATGTTATTCACTCTTTGATATCCTGACTCCTTCTAAAGAACGCGATTAAGAGTTCGCATATATTACCTCTGAGTAGATGTTAAAAAGTATCGGTGATATCACACAACCCTGACTGACACCTCGTTGTATTTCAATTGGCTTTGACATGTTACCATTGGTCTTTATTATTGCCGTCTGACTCCAATAAATAGCTTCTATAATTTTAGAATCTATTTTCTTGACTCCGATGTCGTTTAATCTTCTTATCAAGGTCGTGTTCTACACCAGGTCGAACACTTTTTTCAAAATCTATAAAATAGACAAAAAGGTCTGCTTGTTGCTTTTTGCATCCTTACATCTAAATTTTTTCTCGTTGAATAACTTCATTAGCTCAGCTATATAGTATTTCATATTTTCCTGCATTTTTGTTGATTTTTGTTGACGTAGAGTATATTCCAGTTCGGACTTCAATATTGGAGGACCTTCGTTGTTTTCTTTATTTAATGTAGGAGGTTCTCTGATGTCATAGAAGAGTTCCTTCGTATAATAGTTTTCCCACATGTTTATTTGTTCTTCGGGGCTTGAAATCAGTTTGCCTTCTGCGTTGATTAGATTATTTGGCCTTTGTGAGTATGTCTTGACTGTTAATTCCTTGAGTTTCTTCTGAAGATATAAGTCATCACGTTTTTTATTTAAGTCTTCACATTGTCCTCTTATCCATTTTTCTTGTGCAGTTCTTATTTTTTATTTGATGGTTCTATTGATTTCTTTGTACATTACTTTGTGCTGTTTGCACCCTAAAAATAATGATGAAAAAAAAACTTTCATCTTCCTAGTAACCCCATTATTCCAAACACCTACGACTACAAAGTTACTAATACGTTACATTTTAAATTAATTAAAAGACAATTTATGTTTCATTTGGATTCAGAGGCAAGGCATAATCTACAGACAGCGCTGTTTCTGTTATGAACTTCATCAGTGCAGATGCTTGCCCGCCTCTGAATCAAATCGAAACGAAATTGTCTTTTTAAGGGGAAACGAATTTGTCTCAAAAATACATTGACATCCACTATAAGACCGCTGCCGCGACATCTATTAAACAAAATAGGAAAGTCTTCTTAACCTTCCGTGACTAACATTCGGTTTGTGACACGGACCACTTAGAGTTGTTACGACTATATCCAAATTGTTCGTTATGTATCTTCGCCGCCATCAGTAGCTGCCTGATTCAAGTGCCTGTTTTTAGTGTTGAAGTTTGAGTCTTTAGTGTCAAGTGATTATGCAATTATCGGCAATTTTATATAAAAATTTTTTCTCAAAGACCGATGTTGCACGTGACATATACGATGAAAAAAATATTTATAGTCGAACCCGCTTAATGGAATAGCCTTCGTGCCAAGAAAAAGTATTCTTATAACAGGGATATTCTAATAACCGATCATTGGTGGCTAGTAGAGACGTTCCGGGACCGCAAATTTCTATTCCTTAAAGCGGGATATTCCTTTAACAGGTATTCTAATAAGCGGGTTTGACTGTATTAACGAAACAACATGCGAACAAGTCTTGATAATTTAGTAACCCAATTGCCAGAAGTAAAAGGTGAAGCTAGGTACAAAAAAACGGCAGTAGAAAAATTGTGCTTGTTTTCACAAATGAGATGTTGATAATTGTTTTTATTTTCTTTGGTATTTTGCTAATGTTTATGAGGCTAAATAAATTAAAAATAGATATAAATCTTGCTTAATTTCACTCCTTGAAAGAGTAAACACAACCCTACACTTGAAAGTGTGTCAATGGAAACATTGTTTTTAGGTCGGTCTCTGAGACGAGCTTTAATGTTCAGAAAACCTACGTTAGTTGCGGAAGGTTAAAAATATTAATATACACTAATTTAAATCTAAACCTTTCCTTATTAGAACCATTCTCTGTAAACATCCTAAATCTCTGCCTTCCACAATGTACAAGGCATAGAGACAACGAATATAGAAAACGGAAAGGATTCTGCAATATGCAATCACATTCCGTTTTCATTCGTCTAGGAAAAGGTACGAGAAAAGATTCTTAGTACTCACAATCTTGAATAAATATTTTTACTCAGATCTTATGTTTACATACTACATATACAGGGTGTTTGGTAAAGAATGGGCCATAGCTTAACCTCAGGTTTCTGAGGTTAAAATAGGCCGATTTTAGCTAACTTACCTTAGTACAAAGTTTATAATAACCGAGATACAGGGTGTCAAAGTTAAACTTTTTTTTTATTTATTATTGAATATTTCTTGACAGGTATGAGATAACAACATGAAATTTGGTATGTTGGGGTTTTTTGGGTCGAGAAAACTAAATTCCCTGCCAAATATAATGTATTGCCCAGAGGGCGCCACATACGCCTTTCAGCACTCATTTATTACATTAATTTTTTTTATCCCTCACTCTGTATAATTTTGACATTAAAATTTTTATTCTACTATTAGTTTTACTTAAAAAAGATATACTTCTTTCATCTCCGTAAACTCAACCGTTTTCGAGATAAACGCATTTTAAATCTGCGATAAACCATCATTTTTAGCATTAATATCATTGTAGTTACACCCGAAAAATAACTTAAAACCATAATAATTGTGCCAGTTCTCAAATTTATGTCATTGTATCGCAAATTCCATTTGAAGAAATTTGCGATACATTTTTGGATAATTTTATGGTTTTAAGTTATTTTTCGGGTGTAACTACAATATTATGCTAAAAATGATGGTGTATCTCAGATTTAAAATGCGTTTATCTCGAAAACGGTTGAGTTTAGGGAGATGAAAGAAGTATACCTTTTTTTAAGTAAAACTAATAGGAGAATAAAAATTTTAATGTCAAAATTATACAGAGTGAGGGATAAAAAATGTTGAACGTAATAAATGAGTGCTGAAAGGCGTATGTGGCGCCCTCTGGGCAATACATAATTTTTGGTAGGTAATTTAGTTTTCTCGACCCAAAAAACCCCCACATACCAAATTTCATGTCGTTATCTCATACCTGTCAGGAAATATTCACTAATAAATAAAAAAAAAGTTTAACTTTGACACCCTGTATCTCGGTTATTATAAACTTTGTACTAAGGTAAGTTAGCTTAAATCGGCCTATTTTAACCTCAGGAACCTGTGGTTAAGGTATGGCCCATTCTTTACCAAACACCCTGTATACAGGGTCGCAGGGTGTTTCATTAATAATTGTCCATATAGCAACTGGGGAAACCTTAGCACAAAATACGAAGATTTAACCTAAAACACTTAAATAAAATGTGGTTCCTTACAGAGTTACAGGGTGTTTTATCTAAAAATTTAAAAACTATTTTTTCTCAGCATTTTAAAACTGTTTGACGTATCCTTTTCATACTTGGCAGAAAGTGCGACTACTATACACCCTACTAAATTATGATAAACAAACGTTTCTATCTACTACCAGAGGCGTACGATAGGGGATAGTGAATGGCTGACCCTTCTCAAATTCTACGCCACTGGAAGAATTACTATTTTAGTGCCATTTTTAGATTCTCCAATACTTTCTACGTAAATATTACTCTTTATTGGTAACGATAAAGTCATTAGTTTTCGAGATATTTAAGTTTAATATGAAACAGCACATTTATTTTGATTAATTTATGATATATGTTTCATATTATGATTAAAATTAAAAAATTATATGTAGGTACCCAGTACTTAAAAACTATTTAGCGTATCCTTATCATACTAGGCATAAAGTGTAGGTACTGTACACCCTACTAAATTAAGATAAATAAACGTTTCTCTAGCTACAACCAGAGGCGTACGACAGGGGATAGTGGCTGGTTGACCCTTCCCAAATTCTCCGCCACTAACGAAATTGCTATTTTAGTTTTATTTTTTGATTTTTCAATACTTTTTATGTAAATAATATACTCTTCATTCGTAACGATAAAATGATTAGTTTTCGAGATATTTGAAATTTAAAATGAAGCGACACAATACATTAATCAAAATAACCGTGTCGTTACATTTTTAACTTCAATGATCTCGAAAACTAATGACTATATCGTTACGAATAAAGAGTATATTATTTTCATATAAAGTATTGGAGAATCCAAAAAATGAACTAAAATAGCAATTCCGCCAGTGGCGTAGAATTTGGAAAGGGTAAACCATTCACTTTCCCCCGCCGTACGCCTCTGGTAATAGACAGAAACGTTTGTTTAACATAGTTTAGTAGTCTGTACAGTACCTATACTTCTTGCCAAGTATGAAAAGTATGCGTCAAATAGTTTTAAAATGCCGAGCAAAAATAGTTTTTAAATTTTTAGATAAAACACCCTGGAACTCAGTAAGGAACCACATTTTATTTAAGTGTTTTAGGTTAAATCTTCGTATTTTGTGCTAAGGTTTCTCCAGTTACTACCTATATGGACAATTATTAATGAAACACGTGGGCTCAAGCGTGGACCAAAATGAAAAGCATTCAAAATGTGGAGGATTAATAGACGGATGTTGAACATACCTTGGACGGCAAGAAAAGCTAACGAGGAATTACTTGTTCTTCTTTAGGTGCCGTGTCTGTATTCAGACGTTGGACGTCATCATGTTTACAATTTCCTGAAACCCCTTTCTATCGGTTGCTGTGCAATAATTCTTTTACTGTGCAGCCACACCATTATCTAATATTACGCAGCCATCAAACTTTCTTTCGACCAATCCATCTCTTTCCCTCCACTTTTCATTGTATTATAAGGCGAAGCAGATGGTATTTAGGTCCTCGAATTATATGGCCGCAGTATTCTGTTTTTCGCCTCTTTATGATGCTTATGAGCAGACGTTCTGAATTCATCATTTGAGGAACATCTTCATTGGAAGTGTGCAAAACCCACGATATCTTTAGAATTCGTCGATAGCAACCCAATTCGAATGCTTCTAATTTTGTGTCAATATTTCACAACCACACAATAGAATAAACCACACATAACATTTCAGGACCTTCTTTCGAATATTACTAAGGAGCATCAACAAAGAGTTATGATTTATGAAAAAATAACTCTTCAAGGGAATGAAGACCAAAAATACAAACGTAAAAGTAATAAAAGGAATGGGTAAAAATAATCTCGTATGGCATTTTTTGCCGGGGAGATCCTTCGCACAGGTTCCGTTGCCACTTGCATTTTTAACCCTGTTTAAAGTAGCTCTAGTGTCCATGCTCACACTAGTCCAGGGGTACCGACGGCTTAACGTACCCTTCAAAGCACCGTGAACGGCTCGTATCATTTTTAGAATTGAAAATGTCGTTGTTGGTGCAGGGATTCGAACTCTTGCGCTCTGGCTTGTAAAACCAGTATCTTGCGGCTGAGCTACGGCCGTCCATAATAAAACAAATCGTCGCCTTAGTACTGTAACTTGATAAAACCAAAATTGACGATTTTGAGATAACTAGTTCACAAGATGTATTTTATTTGCCTCCATATTGTGTAAAAACTTGATAACTTGCTTCAAACGGGTTAATATTTATTTATGATTGACGAAAGTGCATAAAACTCAAATGCCCCTAATATTCAGTGCTAAAACTTGACAAGATGAGTTATCAAGTTATTGTTTAATCGAAATAATCGTGAATACGACATACACTGAATGCTACAACTAGCTTACTCTAGTTATCTAGTTGTAGCTAGTGTTTTTCTGAAACCATTGAGCCTACCACGTAATTGCTATGTATTGATTCGGTTCATGTTAATGCAAAAATTCGAGAATTGTTAGCAGATCTGGCAACCTCCATGGCGGAGGGCTAATTTTCACCTAAATAATGCTTAAAAATATTAGTTTTGTTAAAAAGTTCACTTAGATTCAACTTGGCACGACATGCGACATTACCAAACATTATGGTGGTGCTAAAAGATGATAACTTTAGTTTTTTTATGTTATTTTCCATATTGGAAACAAATTTGCATCGTATTCCTAAATAGATTAGTATTTTAGAGCTGCAAAGTGAATTCTGTATTTACCAACATTATGGTAGCAGCACAAATATCTTTAAAATCTTTAAACCCGTTTATCTCAGAACTACTAATTTCAAGTTATCATCTTATAGTATTAAGGTGACGAAATAATCTCTAATATCTGATTTATTTTCTTTTACAGATTATACTGGGTTCATCAAACTGTAAAGGTCGTTCTTGGAGTTCTGCTATTAAGACTGCTTTGGACCTTTGGGTCAGTTTTAATTAACCTGTGTTTTTAGAATTTAATTTAAGTTATAGACTTCTTTTATTGTGATTTTTTATAACATATTATTTGTATTTATTGGAGAATCTTGACATGATAATTTTTAATAGAACTTTTTAATAAGATGTATGTATGTTACGGTGCAACATTTTTAAAACCTATTATTTTAATGTTATCTACGCACATGTTGTTATTTATATGGTACTGTTTTATAATCACATTATAAAATAAAACAAATATTTTTTAAAACAGCTTGTGTTTAAATTTTTGACCTTCGAACTACCACAGATTGATGGAAAAATAATAAAGCAGGAAGCAAGGTTTACATAATATCTGGAAATAAATTGATATAACTAGTTACGGAGATGTTGAAGAAGAGGTACGACAACAAAGCTTAAAAGCAAGTAAAGCGGCGGAACCTCTTATTGATACAATCTGGAAGAACAAACAACTAAGACAAGGTACAAAACAAGAATCTATAAAGCAGCAATTAGACCTATATTGACATACACGGCGCGGCGGAGACCAGACCTGACATATCTAAAACGAGACGACTACCTAATAGAAACAACAAAGCGTCGCCTCAAAGCATATGTACATTAGGGTGGAACGAAAAATATGTTTTTATAATTTCAAAGTGTAATAGTGATAGAAAGTTGCCTATAGCCATTGTTAAGCCACAAATAAAATATTTTTCAAAACAAATAATTTTTAGAGGTGCCGCAAAAGGGTTGAAAATTAGAATTTTTAGTTACATTTTGCAAATTTTAATGATTTTATTTTGGTCAAAAATTGACTATTGTAATGTCTTAAGACCTATTTTAAATGATAAATACACACTCTAAACTACTCTTTAAAGATAATTTTAGTTTTAACTTACAACAATCCAATATTTATTTTTACTAAAACTCACAAAGTTTGAACTAGAATTCCACATTTAAAGAAATATTTAGTAGTAAATATTTATTTCATTCCTTAATATAATTTAACATTCTTAGTGGCATATGAAAGCCAAAACGTGAGGAAAATGTGTACTGTTAGATTTGACAAGATAGTTTCAAAGGTTTTGGCAACGAGGGAGGAAAGGAGGCAAAAACTATTACAGCAGCATTTGAATTACAGACAATATGTAATCAGTAGCTGATGGTAACACATCTGTGAATATTACATGTTACATGCTGATGATCATGATCAAAGTTACGAGCAAGAGGCTATTTATAATTCCAAGAAGCCCTTAAGTTCTTTACGTATAACTAAACAAATGCGAGTAGAACTGCCAACAGTAGCTTCTATCTGTAACAGCACTGGTGTCTCAGACAGAATAGCGGCAGCAATCACCACTGATATACAAGATGTTGGCATTATTATGGAAGATAATAAAAGTAAGTTAATTGACAGGATGAAAATACGTCGACCACGGTTGAAAAATCGTACAAAAGCCACAGAAATTAGCTTCACCCAAATTGGAAAAAACGCGGGGTTATTCTTTGATGGAAGAAAAGACAAAACAATTAATAAATAAAAACGAGGACACAAATTTTACAAAAGGACTATACTAGCAGAGCACATTTCAATAGTAGAGGAACCTGGATCAACCTTCCTAGGACATATAACTCATGCTTCCGGAACAGGTGAAGCTATAAAAGATAGCATAGTAGAGCATTTTCAAGGTGACAATCCTTTGAACATTTCTGATATAACAGCTGTCGGATGTGATGGAACTGCCACTATCACCGGTGTTAACAATGGTGTAATCGTTTTAATAGAAAAAACCTAAATAAGCCACTGTAGTGGCTGATTTGTTTGTTCCATACCAATGAATTGCCTTTGCGTCATTTGTTTTGTACATTGGATAGAAAAACTAAAAACCCTAATGAATTTGAAGAGGTTTTAAGCAAAGAACTTGAAATCTGTAACCAGCTTCCTGTGGTTAATTTCGCTCCCATACAAAACAACCTCCCTATTCTGGAGATTAAGGTTGATCTAAGCACAGATCGAAAATATTTACTTGAAATGAGCAAAGCAATCTCCAGTGGATCTCCTTCTGATCTTTCTTTAAAACCCCCTGGGAAATTAGCTCATTGACGATGGCTTATGTTGGCCAATCACATGTTTCGGTTATATGTTGCAACACAGAATCCTTAAAATAATCTGAAATCTTTAACTGTCTATGTGATGAAGGTGTTTGCCCCAGTCTTGTCTCATATCAAACTCACACAATCCTGTGTAAATGGATTAAAACATCTAAGGGGACTCATCAAATTTTCACGTTATCTTTGTGAGCAGCATCTCCAAATAACTGATCCAGTAATTTAAAGGAATGATTACTTCTCTCACCCAGAAAATATGCTTCTCTCCATGTTATGTGACAAGAGAAAACACATAAGGGAGCTAGGTCTATGGCGACTTTTGAAGGCAAGATCGGAACTCATAAATGGTTAAAGGAACTTTGTTGTCCCGAAGCTTAACTTTAATGCCAATGACTACATTGATATATTTAAATGGACGGAAAAAGAAATTACTGAACCTCCTATGATAAAACATAACTGACGAGGACTTAAAGTATATAAGTGAAGCAAGAGACCCTAGTTGTCAGGTGCAGTGTGTGGATTTTCAGTGTTTTCCCTGTCATCCACAGGCAGTGGAAAGACTCATAAAGCTCGTGATTGAGTCATCTCTTAGTGTCTGTGACCTAGAAGCAAGAAATGGCTTTGCTAGAGCAAATATTACTTCCCACAAGATTATGCTTCAGTTTGAGACAAAAAAACAATGTATTGATTATCAAGAGGAATACTGTAACTAAAAAAATCTTATAGCAATGTGCACATATAGCAATGATAACAATGGTAACTGTTATTATAAACAATATTTGACTAACAAATGGCACCAAATTAAATATATAAAATATTTGAAAATTTCTGTATTTTTTTGTTAAAAACCTATCTTTTCAAAGCTCTTGCGGCACCTCAAGATGTAAACCTAGAACAAAAATATTTTGTAGTTTTATTGTAGACATGATAAGGCAACTTTCGAGTGCTATTAGAAAGTTCTTTGAAAAAAAAGTTTTTTTCCTAACCTTTCGTTCCACCCTAATGTACATATCCTACTGTTGCACTAGTGCACCGATCAACCAGTTAATTTATATGGGACCGACCGATGCGATGTGTATGGTATATACGCATATAAGGTGCACTCGTGTAACAGTAGGATATGTACATATCCTACTTAGTCCAGAAAGCCACTGCGCATCTGCTAGGAAAAATATTCTAATTCGGATTTTTTGCACAATCTTACTCAAAAAGGACTCCTTTTAACAAATTTGCATGTTGCCAGGACCAAAAGGTGGTCAAAAATTTTTTAAACGTTTTTTTTTGTATTTTTCCTAAAATTATTTTTTTTTTGCATGGAACAAAGTTTTTTTTAGGTTTTTTGGATCATTCCAAACAGAAAAGGTCTTTATTGATTTTTCTCTAAAAATGATAGTTTTTGACATATAAGCGATTAAAAATTGAAAAATTGCGAAATCGAACATTTTTAACGCTCAAAAACTATGTGAAAAACTGAAAATTTGAATGTTGCCAAGGTAGGTAAATATTCTTTAAACATCGATTGATGAAATCCCGAAGAGTTTTTTGCAATATAAGATTCAAAACTCCTTTGTTTTTAATTTCTAATCACGCGTGCGCGACACTATTTTCCACCGTTGCATGTGTATACAGTATGGTGCAAATGAAAGGAATAAATTCGTTATTTCGTAAACCGGCTACTTTAAGAAAAAACCAGAAACAGGTCGATTTTTATTTTTAAGTTATGATATTGTGGCATGTATGGTATACTAGTGACGTCATCCGTCTGGGCGTGATGACGTAATCGATTATTTTTTTAAATCAGAATAGGGGTCGTGTGGTAGCTCATTTGAAAGTTTCTTCAATTCTCTATTCAGTAATGTAAACATTTACATAATTATTTATACTTTTAAAATTTGTATTAAATTAAATTATTTAACAAAAAAGAATTAGAAGGACACCCTGTATAAATAATTATATAAATGTTTATATTACTAAATAGAGAATTAAAGAACCTTTCAAATGAGCTAGCATACGACCCCTATTCTCATTTAAAAAAATCATCGATTACGTCATCACGGCCAGATGGATGACGTCACTAGTATATCATATATGCCATAATATCGTAACTTAAAAATACAAATCGACCTGTTTCGGGATTTTTCCTTAAAGTCGCCGGTTTACGAAATAACGAATTTATTCCTTTTATTTGCACCATACTGTCAGTGGAAAATAGTGTCGCGCACGCTTGATTATCAATTAAAAAACATAGGAGCTTTGAATATTATATTGCAAAAAACTCTTCGGATTTCATGAATCGATGTTTAAAGAATATCTACTTACCTTGGAAACATTCAAATTTTAACTTGTTCACATAGTTTTTGAGGGTTAAAAATGGCCGATTTCGCAATTTTTCAATTTTTAATCGCTTATATGTCAAAAACTATCATTTTTGGAGAAAAGTCACTAAAGACCTTTTCTGTTTGGAATGATCCAAAAAATCTAAAAAAAACTTTGTTCCATGCAAAAAAAAATAATTTTAGGAAAAATACAAAAAAAACGTTTAAAAAATTTTTGACCACCTTTTGGTCCTGGCAACATGCAAATTTGTTAAAAGGAGTCCTTTTTGAGTAAGATTGTGCAAAAAATCCGAATTAGAATATTTTTCCTAGCAGATGCGCAGTGGCTTTCTGGACTAACTGTTGCTTTGAGGCGACGAAAGATAAAAATACTTCGACGAATATCAGGGAAAAGTCTGTTGGATAGGGAGAGAAGCGAAGACATAAGAAGAGCATGCAATGTAGAAGACATAAATGGATGGGTGACAAAACGGAAACAGAAGTGGAACGAACACATTGGTAGAATGATAGAGGATAGGATAATACGAATAGTACGAGATAAGTCAACAAATGAACGAAGAAGTATTGACCGATCAAGAAATAGTTGGTGCGATAATTTAAACAATTTGGGAGGTTAACATTGAAGAAGAAACAGGCTTTAAAGCCTACATAAACGAAATAAGAAGAAGAAGAACTCTAACTAACAAGGGAGCCGATCGTTAGGCTTGATCTAACTTAGTCACTCAGGTGTAAGTTTATCTTATCAGTTGAAAAAGTGAACAATGGATCTTGGAAGGGAGAAACAAAACATAAAATTGGCTAATCATATCTATTTAGCATTTGACAATAGAATGCTGGATGTATAAGATGATTATGGACGGAGTCGCTCCAGATGATGTAGTAGGTAGACTTGGGTGTTTTGATTAGTGTTTTATAAGTTGATAAAATCTACATTTTAAAGTTATTTTGAAATATACAGTGTGTCCCAATAAAGGGCGGCATATCAAAGTTATATTTTTTATTTTGAAACAACCTGTATTTTATTGCATTTTTTAATTGTCCCCAAAAAATAAGCTGAAGTTTCATAAGGCTTCCCTATACCTATGTACAGAGTGTTCTGAGTTATGTTGACTTTTCTAAAAATATAAAGTTTTAAAAGAAGGCTTATTCTCAAGTTATTTAACAAATTATATAAAAAAATACTTTTACATCTAAATAGTTGGATATTGGTTGAATGTATTCCATGATTGATTATTACACATTTATTTACAGGGTGTTCAACATTTACAGTTTCATTATTGGATTATTCAATGTGTCATATGTTGTGTATTTTTTTGAGAGAACTTAAGAGACATATTTTAAAGTTCATTAAAAAATATTTTAAATAAGCTCTGACAAAAGTTTTTTGCATAAGAGTTGACTGACTTATGACAAAAATAATGTCGCTCTCTGCTTTTTTCTTTTTGAGATGTAAAAATTAAACCCTCGTCGTTACAATCCTAATAGAAATGAATAGCTTCCCACTTAAAATTAACTTTATTTAAATATAGTTGATACGATCCATGCGATTCGACCGGTTTGGAATGCTTAGTTTAGAAAAAATAGTTGATTAAATCGAAAATGACATTATTATAATTTAATAAAAAGTGCATTTTTTTTAAATAAGTGGTTCTAGTAGTAAGTTCTTTCTAAAAGTATCATTATACAAAAACAAATAAAATCAAAATTTTCAGTAAACGAAATTCTACAATTAATATTTGAAACATTTTTTAATATTATGAGTACTTTTAGATTTATTTAAGAAAAATACACTTTTTTTTTAATTTCAAAAATATCATTTTCGATTTAATCAAATATTTTTTCTAAACTAAGCATTCCAAACCGGTCAAATCACATGGATCATATCAATTATACCTAAATAAAGTTAATTTAAAGTGTAAAGCTATTCATTTCTATTAGGATTGTAACGACGAGGGTTTAATTTTTACACTTCAAAAAGAAAAAAGCAGAGAGCGACTTTATTTTCGTCATAAGTCAGTCAGTTTTTAAGCAAAAAGCTTTTGTCAGAGCTTTTTTGAAAGGTATTTTAATGATCTTGAAAATATGTCTCAAAAGTTTTCCCAAATAATTGCACACATTCGAGTTATTTGAGATTAAAGGTTCCCCATTTCGATGTTCTTCGAAAATAACCATCCTTTAAAGAACAATAACTCAGTCGTTATTGGGTTTGCATAGGTCTTTCAGACGCGGATCTCTTTGTTTTTTATTAGCTACCATTTTTTTAACGATTTTTTCAATATAATTAAATTTTTTACAGTTATTCATGAAAAACGGTTATAAAACGTGAGTTTTTCAATGAAAAATGCAGTTTCAATCGCAAATAACTTGGAAAGTGTCAATTTTGCAAAAACAATTTATAGAACAAAATTTACTCAAAATTGGTCACCCTATCTATTTCTATAGCTACTTTTATTAAAAAATTTTCATCCCTCAGATGGGGTTTTTTTCACCCCCAGGGCAAAAGCGCAGTTCGGCATTGGGTAGATTTTGACACAGGTTATAATTACTACTTAAATCCAAATTTTCAGTAGTAATTGCACAAGAGCTCTGAAATTATTGAATTTTTCCCGAGTGATACTTTGACAGTTTTAATTTCACGAGCCGAAGGCGAGTGAAATTATGTCAAAGTGTCACGAGAGCAAAAATTCTATATTAATTTCATAGGTCGAGTGCAATTTGTTGCGATTATTTCATGAATAAAACTGTTCAAAACCAAAATTTTATTGTAATTTATTTATGTAAGTACCATTAAACACACAGTTTTTATAAATATTTGACGATTGAAAGTCATCACTTTTATAATTTTTAAAACATTAATTGTCATTAATGTCACTGAATGTATTTTTCGTAGCAACGAAGAGCATCTGACGTAATATACTTAACAACGGGAGATTATCAAATATTATCGATTTAATTCAGATTTCTGTAGCTTTCTATTGGTCAGAATCTCCTATGAATGAAATAATCAAGGAAATCGACCTTGGTTGTCAAAATTCCACGAGAAAATGGCTGTTGATTGAACTAATATATCGAAAACTGTTTTTATATATAGATTTTATATTGAAAATAAACATGTGGCTTTTTTACGGAAGGATCATTAAAAAAAAATAACTTATAACTTAAAATAACTTAATAACTTAAAATAACTTAAAAGTATCTTAAAATTAAAATAAATAAATAAAGGTAGTCTCTTGATAGGATATTCTTCTTCGGTCTAGGCTTCTTCTTCCGGCGATCTTGCACTATATTATGAGTTGTAGAAAGTTATACCTCTCTTGATGTCTCATTACATGGCCCAAATATTGAATATTGTAGCTTTCTAATTTTTATTCTTCTTCTTCTTCTTAAGCCTGTTTGCACCCTCTTCTGGACAAAGGCCTCCCCATGGGCTCTCCACTATTCTCTGTTTTTTGGTGCCAGTTTCTCGCCATTTTGGTTTTGATGTCATCTAGCAATTGTTTCTGTGGCCTTCCTCTACTACGACTGTGTTCACGAGGTCTCCAATGTACAATGTTTCTCGTCCACCTGTCGTTGTGTTGCCGTGCTACGTGTCCTACCCAGTTCCATTTTATTTCCGCAATTCTTCCAGTTACATCTTCCACCTTCGTCCTTCTTCGCACGTCCTCATTTCGTGTATGTACCCTCAGAAATACTCCTAACATAGCTCGTTCGATCGGCCTCTGTGTCGTTCTCAATCTATTGGCGGATACCTCTGTAAGTTCTCCATTCCATAAGTCATAACTGTTAGAATACAACTGTTAAATACCCTTTTCTTAAGATTTATTGGTATCTTTTTGTTTTTTAACATATCACTAAGTCTTGCTACTGCTGCCCAAGTCATTCGGATTCTTCTAGTTATCTCTGCAGTTTTATTCTGATTGCCTAGTTTGATCGTGTGACCTAGAATATAATATACTGTTCGACACTTTCGATTTCACTTCCATCTAATAGCGGCTTCCCACGATCGGCAATATTGCGGACGGACACGGACCAGCTCGTACCACGCACCGTGGGAAGCGTATCGTCCGTGGTAGCAAAGACGCGTCTGCGCTGGTCCGTAGTAATAACGGCTACCCAGGATCGGCAATTTCGCCGACGGACACAGATCAGCTCGCATCACGCACCCTGGGAAGTTGTCGTCCGTGGTAGCACAGACACGTCTGTAGTGATCCGTTGAAAGTCGGTAAAGATCAAAGGTGCGTTATGGGCCCGTGCGGACGCTGTCATGATTTTTTAACACGGTAAACGACAGTTGTTTGCTTTTACTTTGCGCTAGATGAATTCATAAGAATTCAGCGTTTATATTTAATTGAATGGGGGACTTACAGCCCGGGAGGTAGTGTCAAATTTGACCTGAGCATTTTAGCATGGCAGTCTTTTCTTTATTTAGTTAGGTGTTCCAAAGCTTATTAACAAATTATGTGTCAACTGGCTCAGGGCAAAAAAGATAAAATATGAAACTTGATGGAAAAAGCCTACAACTTATATTATGTCAAATATTTTTCTCCGTGACTTACATCCATCATGGCCTAAACTAAAATACCTAGCTCCTGGCTTTCACCCAGGTGAGAAGTTGAAAGTTTTTTTTGTTTTAAAATTGACATTTTGATTCGAAAAATAATTATTTTTATAATACCACGTTTTTATTATTTATACGACACAAATTGTAAACTATGTATGCATTTGATCATTATTATGTTGACCTTAACCCGGCATTAGTCGCTAGGTTGGTGCTTACGTGAGTGATTAATTATTTATATGAGAAATTCTTACGTGAGTGGTCGCGCGTGAGATTTTGTCTCACAAAGGTGTCCAACTTTCGCCTTTTTTTTACGAAATATAATTTTCAAAATAGATTTTAAACCTAATAAAGATTATTAGCTTTATACAATGTGACTGTTGATGCGCTGTTACATTATAACCTAATCTAAAAATGTAGAAATAATATTAATTTTAATATTTCAATATAAATTTCAAATTTGTACTAGTACCTTTATTTTATTGTTATGCAACAGGGTAAGTTCTAGAATTATCTTTGCACGATTCATATTGCCAATACAAAATAAAATAATGCTACAATATAAAATAATGCTAAAAATAATGCTGAATAATATTATACACGGTGGTCGCGCGATGAGAGAATATCTCACGTTATCGCACTGACTTAACAATTGGGCCATACTAAGTCAACGGAACCACCATATGAGCAGATGAGTCTATTCGATTGCAGAGGAAGGATAATTCGGAGACAAGAAGGAACTACAGCATGTGTAATTTACCAGGGAAAAAGTTGTGTGCAATATTCTTAAACCGTGAGAGAAAATCTCATAGAGCGACCAACGCCGGGCTAAGCAAAGTTGTTGTGCATGACTGAAGGTTGCTGAGTTGGTACGACTAATCTAGGGTTTGCCCCCCCCCCACTACATTATTTTTTATTTTTTTGGACAAACTGTTTTTTCTTAATTTTATATGATGTATAATCAAAAATACATACAACCCTAAACAACTCTTTTTTCTAATAAACAATAGTTTTTTGTGCTGTTTGCGCAAATAATGATTACTTAGGTTGGTCGTATTAACTCAGAAACCTTCCCGGGTTCATGTACAACAACTTTGCTTGAGGTCATCCTATTATGATCAAATGCATAGTTTACGATTCTATAAAGGACATACAAACTTTTTTATATTGTGTCGTATAAACATCAAAAACATGGTATTATAAAAATAATTATTTTTCAAATCAAAATGTCAATTTTAAAAATAAAAAAAAACTTCCAACGTGGGGAATGGAACCCGGCATGCCTGGGCGAAAGCCAGGAGCTAGGTATTTTAGGCCATGATGGATGTAAGCCACGGAGATAAATATTTGACATATAGTTGTAGGGTTTTTCCATCTAGTTTCATATTTCATCTTGTTTTGCCTGAAAGCCCCGGTTTTGGGCTGGCTGACACACCATTTTTTAATGGAACACCTAACTCAATAAAGAAAAACGCCCATGCTAAAATGCTCCTGTCAAATTTTACACTACCTCCCTGACTATTATAAAGCATATCCAAAGTTGGTCCAAAATTTGTTTTTGAGCAACGATTTTTTTACAAGTTAATAATTTAACACATTTTGTTAAAAATAAAATACATTATGTGTGTAATTATTGATTTACATGGAATGTGCATAAAGTATTTTCCCCCGCTTTCCCCCGTAAGAAGACCGCTTTGCAATTAATTGCTGATAACTTTATTACTAGCGGACCAGATAAGCGGTGATATATTTTACACTATCTGTATGAATAACATTTTACTGGTCTGTTGTGTCAATCAGCACTACTCAACAAGTTTTCGTTTATTCGTTTTAATATTTTATTGCAATAGTACGCAATATACAGCGTACTGGAGTAAGTGTTAACCCCTTAATAACTTATTAATTTTTAGCACATAAGCAAAACGCTAGGACAGGTCGATTTTTAAAATAATCATAGTATATTATAGCGTCAATGTTTCGAACTTTACGCGTCCCTCTTCAGGTGACAATGATAACTTTGATTTTTTTTAATGGGAAAGTACATCATGTGACCTCTCATTTAAAAGCTTTTGAAAGACTGATTACAAAAATGTATAATACTTTAATCCTTTTTTTGACCGTAGGCGCAAAATTTAGTCGGATTTTTTATTTCAAATATATCATTCGAAAGAAATTTTTGTTTATTCTAAGGGACTTTCAGCCCTCGATAATAATGAAATCTTTTGTTCTGCGTTTAAATTTTTCAAAAATATTTATTAGTTTTCTCAGGATTCGAAAAAATGAATGCGTTTAAAAACAATTCGATCGAAATTTTGCGCCTACGCTCTTAAAAAGGATTAAAGTATTATACATTTTTGTAATCAGTATTTCAAACACTTTTAAATGAGCTATCACATGATGTACTTTCCCATTTAAAAAAATCAAAGTTTTGCCTGTCACCTGAAGAGGGATCGCGTAAAGTTCGAAATATTGATGCTATAATATACTTTGATTATTTTAAAAATCGACCTGTCCGAGTGTTTTGCTTATGTGCAAGAAATAAATAGGTTATTAAGGGGGTAACACTTATTTCAGCGCACTGTATCTTATTTAAACAGTGAATATACAGGGTGAGGCAGATAAAGGGCCTATTAGAAATATCTCGAGAACTAAAGGCAACAGACTCATGAAAATTGGCATGAAGGGGTTTTGAAGAATGATCTATTATATAAAATATTTTCATCTATTTGCTACTTCCGGTTATACCGGAAGTTGCTTATAACTTCGTTTTTTAAATTGTATATTTTTACAATTTTGGATTCTACTTGAAGTCTTCTTTCTTAAAATATGAGGTTTTGTATTGTTATACAGGGTAGTTTAAAAGATAATTACGTTTTTTTTTTTGTTAATTTTGTAGCAACTTTCACACCCTGTAGAATTGGAGTAGTTTGACATCAAAAACTTTATTTATGTTCAAATGATTTTTAATATAGCCTACTATTGTCAGAAATTATTAGTATAGCTAATTTTGAATCTTAGTATACAGGGTTGGTCGAAACTCGGAATGAGTATTTTCCGAGTTTTCTTAAACGGAACACCCTGTATTTTAGCATTGTAATGAAATGATATTTTATGTTACTTTTTTATTCCTTAAGCATTTCCTATACCTAACTGCTTTAATTTGTGCTTAATTGTTAATCGCACAAACAATCTTAACTACGTAAGTATTTTGATAGCTCAACCCTTATTGGGAATTTTAACGATCAGTCTAGATTAATATGTATTTATTTTCAAAAAATTATTCGTGACAGAATATTTTCAACGCCAACCTAATAAAATTTCACGTATTTTTTGTTGCAATTAATGTTTGGCTTGAATCACCAATACCTCACAAATTAAAGCAGTTAGGTATAGGGAATGCTTATAAAATAAAAATGTACCATAAAATATCATTTAATTACAATAATAAAATACAGGGTGTTCCATTTAAGAAAACTCAGAAAATATTCATTCCGTGTTTTGACCAACCCTGTATACTAAAATTTAATATATCTCTATACTGATATTGTTTAACAATAGTAGACTATATTAAAAATAATCTGAACGTAAATAGAGTTTTTGATGTCAAAGTACTATAATTCTACAGGGTGTGAAAGTTGTTAAGAAATTAATAAAAACCCGTAATTATCTTTTAAACTACCCTGTATAATAATATAAAACCTCATATATTAAGAAAGGAGATATCGAGGAAAATCCAAAAATGTAAAAATATACAGGGTGTCCCATTAAAAAAAACGAAGTTATAAGCAACTTCCGGTATAACCGGAAGTAGAAAATAGATGAAAATATTTTCATTAAATAGATCACTCTTCAAAACCCCTTCATTCCAATTTTCATGATTCTGTTGCCTTTAGTTCTCGAGATATTTCTAATAGGCCCTTTATCTGCCTCACCCTATATATGTTATTTTTTTTTTAATTTCTTCTGACGTATCCTATAATGTAGGTTTAGCCAATAATCAAAGTTATGCCTTAACAAAACCATATTAATTAAAAATTATAAGGATTGCCATGTGTCATAATTATTATAATCTCCTATATATACTTATGTTTGTGAATTGTATTGGTGTTATTTAAAGCGGGCTACACACTATCGGCGAAGTTACTTCGCCAAAATTGACCGAAGTCCGAAGTACCTCTACACACTCGTTCTACTTCGCGAGGAACACATTCAAGCGGTGCGATACCGATAAATATCCCTTTGACTCGGAAGCGCCAGACCGACAGAGAATGGAAGTAGAACGAAGTGAGGCAAAGTTGCACAAGGTGGCCATTTACACTCTCGTACTTGTTGAACCTCGATCGACTTCGGCAGGAGTGTGTAGCTCACATAATATTTTAGCAAAATACATAATCAGCAAAAATCTTATTTAAAACATCCGAACCGTTTTTGCAATCACTACACTTGTTTAAACCTTTTGTTTTGTTGAAAACTCGAAACTGATTTAGTGCCAGTTTGTTTCAACGTTATATTTAATACAGTGTCTGTAGAAAGTATAGTCCTGGATAGGGATTGCAATTGTTGGATCCAGCATCCAGCAATCCAGCTGGATCCAGCGCTTTTTTTTACATGCTGGATCCAGCAAACCGTGCTGTGGATCCGCAAACGTGTCAAATTCGAAATAACTTACTTAATGTCTTCATTAGCCTCTTTATTCAAAGCCGTGAGTCGGCAACTTGCCATCCTATCGCACTGGCAATAGCTCAGTATGCTAGAAAATTTCTATAGCTTAAAAGTTTGAATCGATAAAGCGATGATATACATTGATTCTGCGATAAAATTCTCTGCTGGCGAGTGGTCAATAATCAATGAGTTAATCGCCACTTTTAACCGGCTGTAGAAGCTCTTTGCAGAATAAAGTTCACTTTGTTAACGGCCGACACAACCATGAAATTTGTCTTAGACAAACTAAATTTCCAGAACCTTAATGCCGATCTATCGGAAGCACTACGCTACAGAATCACGAAACGGCGCTCTCTGAGATTAGAGGTACCTTAGTGTATTGACAAATTCAAAAAAAGTATGACGAAGGACTAAACAATCCTGGTTACTTCCCCATGCCGAAAAAGAATGCAATGCGACAAGAGATGAAAAATTTGTTCATTCGTATAAATAAACAAGTATTGTTCGTCCGCTATAACTTTTCCCATGCGTCACGATTCATTTTCAAACAAATTAAGTCAAAACATAAAGTGAAACTAACGTCGATGTGTATATACATTTTGTATACTGTATACTATATACTACACACATCTAGTCCAGGAACTGAAGCTTTTCACCTCGCAATTTTTACAGAATGGATCGATTTGCTTGAAAATTTGAGAACCAGTAGTGGATAGTCCAAGGATTAAAATCTATATGATGCCGAAAGGCGCTTTTACTATGGGGGTGGTTGCCACCCCATCCCGGGGGTGGAAATTTTATATTATATTTTGACCGCAAAAGTTGATAAAAATATTCATTCTAAGCAAAAAATGGTCTATACGTTTTTTTAATAAAATGAATAGTTTTCGATTTATTCCCTATTGAAAATGTTAGTTTTATATCGAAAAAATAAGTGTTTTTCAATAATATACTAATTTACGATTCACTCAATTTTTGCCGTAGAAAAAATTTTCTCAAACCAATTTCTTGGGAATTAAATAACCTACAATTTCATATTTAAACATTTTTTCGTATCTCTGATGGTAATCTTTCTATTCTGAAGAAATCGACATTTTTACCAAACTACAAAAATTCGTTAGTCGCTTTTAACTCCAGTTTTTTAAAAACTAATCTTTCTAAGCCAGTCAAACTTCTAGAATCTATTAATAATACATAAATAAAGAAGAATGAATAAGGCCAATGACTAAAAACATCGCTAACTTACATTATTATGCTTCCAATTGGATTTCTCCTTTTTTTTTCAAAAAAATATATTGATTTTTTAACCGCAACTTTTCTATTTTTTATCTTAGAAAGTTTGGCAAAAAAGAATTTTGTAGGTTGTTATAAGGTCTATAAGCCTATTAATATTAATTCTTTTTAAAATCCTCAGTCGCAAAAAGAGGTGACTTTGAAAGGGTTGGTAAAGGTGGTTTTTGCATGTTATTACAAGTTTTAATTATCAATAGCTCACTCAATTTTTGCTGTAGTAAAAATTTTTGCAAACCAGTTTCTTGAGAATTAAATTAGCTATAATTTCATATTTAAACATTTTTTCGTATCTCTGATGCTAATCGTTCTATTCTGAAGAAAAGGCCATTTTTTTCCAAACCACAAAAATTTGTTATTCGCTTCTAATGCCATTTTTTTTAAAACTAATCATTCTAAGCCGGTAAAACTTCTAAAACCTATTAATAATATAAAAATAAAGAAGACCAAATAAGGTTAATGACTAATTTTAATTAGGGTGGTGATTAGGAGGTTGCTTCGGATCACTTTTTCGCTGAAAAAAGTAGGGACTAACATTCTTTTCAATATACGTCACTTAATTTTTAAGCTAAAGACTTTGTTTTTATTTCTGGAGATAGATATTTTAAAATGCTTTAAATTAGTTTGGACAAGTTATCCTCGAAAAATGCATACTTTTCCCGTCTTTTGACTTTGAAACTACAGTATTTAGCATTTGACGAAGAAGAGCTAACATTCAATAATGTATAGCTCGATTACTATTGGTCTTAAAAAACTAAAATAAACGGTTTTGTTTATTGTTTCAAGAGGTACATTTTTGTTAAGTAAAGTTGTTTTGATAAAACGAAAACTTTTGGAGTTATTAGCCGAAAACTTATTAACAACATTGATTTTTTCGATATAAAACTAACACTTTCGATAGCGAATAAATCGAAAACTGTTAATTTTATCAAAAAATTGTATAGAACGTTTTTTGCTTAGAATGAATACTTTTACTAACTTTGCGGTCAAAATATAATAAAAAATTTCCACCCCCGTGATGGGGTGACAACCACCCCCATGGTAAAAGCGCCTTTCGGCAACATATAGATTTTGATCCTTGGACTATCCACTACTTATTCTCAAATTTTCAAGCAAATCGATCCATTCTGTAAAAATTGCGAGGTTTTGTCCTATTGTAAGCTTCATTACTTGGACTAATCGGCGTACGTTTCACTTTACGTTTTGACTTAATTTGTTTGAAAAAGGATCGTGACGCATGGGAAAAGTTATAGCGGACGAACAATAACTGTGGAACTAGTGCAAGATATAATGGAAGAAGATGGGCCAGCTAATCCGGAGCCCGTGAATTTTACTTTGGAACAAGTACTTGAGATTGAATTGAAACGAGAAATAGAAAACGTTTATAGCCAAAAAAACTGGGTCTCAAAAAGATTAGGAAAAGGAAATGGCGGTTTATGAGACCGAAGGAGTGAAAGGCGATCGTTTGTCAATGGTCTATGACTATTTGATGACCTTAAAACCGACCAGAACAGAGGCCGGAAGGGCTTTATCCGCAACCGGCTATATGTGCAATTCTGTGCGAAGTAGGTAAGGTCTATGTTTTTAAGGTATCACTTTCAAAAAACTAAATAGGTAATTCATGTTTCTGTTGTTTAAAAATTTAGCATACAGACAAAAAAAACATTAAAATCGTGTTTTTATTTTGATTCCACATTTTGCTGGATCCGCGCTGGATCCAGCTGGATTCAGCCCAATCTTGCAAAAATCCAGCTGGATTGAAAATGCTGTTGGATTGCAATCCCTAGTCCTGGATGTATTTTATTCAAATTTGGACATACCAGCAACTTGTCAAGTATTTTCCTATTTTACTGCATGCAAAACCATTCGTATAATTTTCATTCTAAGCAAAATAGAGATCTTAATGAACATTTGATGTCGACAAATAATTTCGAGTATTAGAAATATTCCGTCCCACTTCTTTTAACACGCCCTGTATATACATATTATATTCATTTTATTTGCCTTTGATAGAGTAAAATCCAATAATCTTACTGAACATAAAATACAGGAAATTACATAAATATTTTTACTTTTCGAGCGATCAGAATTAAATATTAACGCCCCACTGTTTGAGACCCACTGATCATCTCTTAATTGCATATCGGCCGTCATAGGGTAAAAGGACTTTACTACACATTTCACACCATATTCTCTAAACGACAACATTGAAAGAGATAAGAAACTTGACAAACGCAATGTAATCAATGCCAAAATTAAATGAGTCACATATATAATCTCAATCAAAAACACAGACTGTCGCGGACCGCGGATCATGGGAAGACCTCTGTCTGCGGTGCGTTGGAATCCGTGGTCGTCGGCTGTGCGTGATGATCCGTAGAATCGCAGACCGTGGGAAGCCGCTATAAGTCGATTGTAATATTTTGATTTGTCATCACTTTTGTTTTATTTAAATTAATCTTTAAACCGATTTTCTCAGATTCTCGTTTAAGTTCTTTCAGCATGCAGATCAGTTCCTCTGTATTGTTGCTGAGGAGTACTATGTCATCGGCAAATCACATATATCATGTCAAATCTCACATATCAAATAACATGTCAGAGAAAAAGTGATATTGTGTCAATGTGTGCTTTTGCCCTAGGGGTGAGTACCGTCCCTTCTCGGAGATGAAAAAACACGTTCAAAATAAGTCCGGAATTGGATAAACTGACTAATTCTAAGCAACTTTTATTCTATTGAGTTTCTTCACTAAATCAATAATTTTCGAGTTATTTGCGAGTGAATATGTTCACGATTTTGTTTGCATAAGAACACAGTATGCATAAGTATTTTATCGAACCAAATATTCTCAGCAAAAATATAGCTCATAAAAAAGTGAAAAAAAAGATGGTGTGTGTATGAAGTCTGTAGACCCAGTAAAAGCCAGTTTTAGCTAATGAACAGTAGGTTCTTATTTGTCAAATTACAAATCGAATATTTCAACATGAAATAAGCAAAAAATGAAGCACTTCTCGGGGAAATCTCATCACAACTTTAAAGTGTTTAACAAAAGCTTTATTTTTGTCTTTTAAAAAAGTTTCTTGCATCAAAAGTAAGTAAGTCAGCAAGTTACGCTAAAAAGAAAGTTGGTCCCTTTTTTGGTAAAACAAATTTTTTTCGATAAAATATTTACTTTTTGAGTTATTTGCAAAAAACCGTCCAAAAACGTGGTTTGTCTTTGTCGAAAATGAACATATTCACTCGTAAATAACTCGAAAAGTATTTACTTAGTGAAAAAACTCTGGAACAAAAGTTGCTTAGAATTAGTCAGTTGATTCATTTCCTGATTTATTTTGAACGTATGCTTTTTCACCCCCGAGAAGGGGTGGTACTCACCCTCAGGGCAAAGCACATATCGGCACAATATCACTTTTTTCTATGCACACATGGTAGCTATGAGTAGCTATACCAAATTTCATGTCAATCCAAGCGGTTCTTCAAAATTCGGATGTTTTGCAATATTTTACCGTGAGAGAATGGACTAATTTGCTAATATTCTAAAAATATAACCAGAACAAAAACAAAACCCTATCTTAAAAAAATACTTTAAACTATCTAAATAAACCTAATAAAAAATTTAAAAAAATTTCTCTTGAAACTTGAAAAAAACGGAAAGAAAAATAAACACAAAACTAGGGACTATAGAGATATTAATTTAATACATAAAAATCTAGAGCAGGTACCTAGAGCATGAAACATTTAGTCCATTCTTTCACGGTTTTTGCTCTAAATTTTAAAGAACCGCTTGGATTGACATGAAATTTGGCACACGTATAGCTTATATGTCGTCAAAGAAAAAAAGTGATATTGTGCCGATGTGTGCTTTTGCCCTGGAGGTGATTTCCACCCACTCTTGGGGGTGAAAAAATATATGTCCAAAATAAGTCCGGAAATGGGTAAACTGACTAATTTTAAGTAACTTTTGGTCTATAGAGCTTTTTCGCCAAGTCAACAATTTTCGAGTTATTTGCGAGTAAATATGTTCATTTTTCAACAAAATAACCACATTTTTAGACGGTTTTTCGCAAATAACTCAAAAAGTAAGTATTTTGTCGAAAAAACGTTCTTATCAAAAATATAGCCTATAAAAATGTAAAAAATGGTATACGCGTTAGGTGTCTGGATCTCGTAGAACCAGAGTTATAGCCAATGAAAAATAGATTCATATTCACCAAATTTCAAATAGAATATTTCGACGTGAAATATCCAAAAAATTAAGCACTTTTTGGGGAAAACCCATTATAACTTTTTTAAAGTGTTTAAAATAAAATTTATTTCTCTTTTTACAAAAAGTTTCTAGCATTAAATTTAAGCAAGTTACGCTCAAAATAAAGTTGGCCTTTTGTTTTTGCAAAAAACAAATCGGGAAGACCACCCCCTAATTAGCAACTTAAATGAAATTAATCGTTACCGCTCCACAAAATATTTTACTTATGTTGTGTTTATATGATATGTAAGATTCATCTATTCAAAGTGCTTATTTTTGAAAAAAATTGGTTTCAAAGTAAAATCTTTAAAAATTAAAATTTTGAAAAATATGCTTTTTTTCAAAATAACTTAAAAATTGTAAGAGATACCAAAAATCTCGAAACACAAAAAAGTCAGATTTGCTTTTCTGAATATCATGTATTTTTTTGTTTTTCTCTTAGACAAAAATTGATTAAGATTTGGTGTTTCTAAATTTGCATACACTCGTGATCAGTGACTCGTTCAACCCCTTTTAACTACAGCCCTTTTAAAAATAAGGACTTTGAACAGATGAAACTTACAGATCATATAAACAATATATATACGAGTCAAGAAACTTGTGAATTCGTAACGATTAAGTTCATTTAAGATACTAATTAGGGGGTGAATTTCTCGATTTTTTTACCAAAACCAAAAAGAACAAAAATGAAGCTTTTTTTAAACACTTTAAATAAGTTGAAATGAGTTTTCCCCGAAATGTGCTTCATTTTTGGTTATTTCACGTTAAAGTATTCCATTTGGAATTTGACGAATATGAACCTATTTTTCATTAGCTATAACGCTGCTTCTACTAGGTGTAGAGACGTGATATATACACCATTTTTTTTAATCTTTTACAGGCTATATTTTTGATAAGAATGTTTTTTCGACAAAATACTTACTATTTGGGTTATTTGCAAAAACCGTCTAAAAGCGTGGTTATTTTGTTGAAGAAATGAACAAATTCACTGCCAAATAACTCGAAAAGTATTGACTTAGTGAAAAAACTCTATAGAACAAAAGTTACTTAAAATTAGCCAGTTTATCCATTTCCTGACTTTCTTTGGACGAATATTTTTTCACCCCCAAGAGGGAGTGAAAACCACCCCCAGGGCAAAAGCACATATCGACACAATATCACTTTTTTTCTTACACTTGTTAGCTATGTGTATGCCAAATTTTATGTCAATCCAAGCGGTTTTTTAAAATTTAGAGGTTTTGCAATATTTTACCGTTAAAGAACGGACTAATTGGATATTTTAAACATCGATGTTTAATTTCACATTTTATTTCTATGTTCCTATGACGGATTAATTGTAAAGGGTTTTTACCCAAATATTTTTTACTATGTTGGTTATCATGTTAGATTCATGCAAACACTGATGATAATCGGTCAACCGATTGAAAACTAGTTCTGTTCTGTGATGTAGCCCTGTATAGGGATTTTAACAAATATACCTTTTATAAAGGATTTTATGTTTTTTTTAATTTAATACATATTACTGATAGCCAAAACAAAGTCCATATCAATTATTTTCGTAAACTGGTACTCATGAAAAAAATTCATTATAAATTAATGTATTTGCACGGGGCGCGGGCCTAATCAAACGAGCGGCCTCAGGCCGCGGCCTAGTCCGCCTAATGGTTAATCCGGGGCTGTTTTATATTGCAGGATAAATAGGCAAGCATAAAAGAGGGTTCGATTTTAAAAATGATGAAAATATAATATTTTATTTTAATAGTGGTAATGAATTAGCACTATTCTTTAACCTAGATGAAATATTTATAAATATTAATAAATTTTATTTCATTTGAAACTTATATTTTTTTACATTCCACAGGTTTAGAAAAAAAAATTGGACTATTTGACGAAACCATATGACTAAGGGATTTTTGGGGTCGCTGATCACGAATTCGGGGTCCGCTGACCTCTATCACGTCAGGTAAAGGTCATTTCAAGGTCAAATCAAGATAAATCGACCCAATCGCTTTGAAAAAGTATATTAGGGGGTTTTTGGGGTATCTGATCACAAAACTGTGGTCCGTTGAGCTCTACCACGTCAGGTAAATGTCATTTCAAGATAAAATCAGGACAAATCCACAAAACTGATTTGACCTGGAAATGACCTTTACTTAACGTAGTAGACCAAAAACCCCCTAATATACATTTTCAGAGAGATTGTGTCGATTTATCTTGATTTGACCTTGAAATGACCTTAAGCTAGACGTGAGAGAGGTCAGCGGACCCCAGTTGTGTGATCAGCGACCCCAAAAACCGCCTAATATACTTTTTCAGAGCGATTGTCGATTTATCTTGATTTGACCTTGAAATGACCTTTACCTGACGTGATAGAGGTCAGCGGACCCCGGATTCGTGATCAGCGACCTCAGAAACCCCCTAGTGATATGGTTTCGTCAAATAGTCCATTTTTTTTTTGTAAATCTGCGTTATCGATTTGTTTGCTCTTTGTTTGAATGTCTCTTCTTCTTCTTATGGTGCTGAGTACTTATAGTGCATTGGCGAAGTATGTTAAGGTCAAATGTCTGTCTTTTGCAGTTTGCAAAAGTTTGTCAATGTTATTTACTTGTTGCCTGTCTCGTAAGTTTTAATTACAGTTTACAGTTAGCGAGATATAACTGTTTAAAACCTCTATTTACGAGCAAACCTCTATTTATCGAGCCCTTTAAACCCACCCCAATTAAAAACTAAGAGATTTTACGGAATTTAATTTACATAGTATTATAACTCTTCAACAATCCTACAAAATTATTTTTGGAAAAACTTTTTATCGCCAAAAATAAAAGAGCTATGTTTATAAAACGATTTTTTTTTTCGAAAAATTGGAATAGTCCGCTTTTCGATGATTTTCAATGTATATAATACCACAGAACCAGTTCGTATACTGGAAGATGACTAAAAAACTATTTGTATTTGTATTTGTACATATTTGTAAATTCGTATTTTTGTGTAAATAAATGTTTTTTTAATTTTTTAATTCTACTTTTTTTCTGTATAGATCTATTAAATTATCTACTTATAAAAATTACAATGTTATTAAGGGTGGTTTTTATGGATTGAAATATGATATTATATCCTTTAGCATAAAACAATCATTATTAACCAACCAAAACCAAATTTTACCCATATTAAAGTTTACAATATTTGTATATAATTTTTGACAATAATGGGTAGTTTACAACCCTAAAAATAATCAACGCCCGTGAGCATGATATAGAATATGAAGTACAGGGTGAGATGATCCTAATCTCAAATTTTTATGTAAATCGATGCAAGCCGAAATTATTCTTTTAGGATAAGTCAATTTTTTATATAGCTCCAACAAGGGTGGTTGTAAGGGTTGAAATATTATGATATTATATCTTAAAGCATAAAACAATCATTATGTAACTAATAAGAACCAAATGTTGATAATATTAAAGTCTAAAATGTTATTTTATAATTTTTTACAATTAGGGGTAGTTTTCACCCTTAAAAAACCAAAAGCGTACAACGGCTCAATATAGAAAATGAACTAGAGGGTGAAATGAGCCTAATCCTAAATTTTTGTACAAATCGATGCTGGACGAAAAAATTGCGAGGTTTTGCCATTTTTTCAGTTTCATTTCCTCGACTATTAAGATTGTTGGTGCTTAAAATTTTAACAAAAACATACAATATTCTACCTAGTTGGTTATGACTTTGACACTAAACTTGCTTAAATATTTTGGTATGGGAGCCCAAGCGGGGATTTTTGCAGTTACTCGAGCGCGTGGAGGTGAGGTGGAGAGTTATTTTAGAATCTTAAATAGGAGCCCCATTTTTTATTGCAGATTTGGATTCCTTGAACATAAGTATTTTTTATTCGAGACATTTTTTCCAATTATGGATAGGTGACGCTATAATTGGAAAAAACGATTGTTGGAAATAGATAATTAAATGAAAATATGGAAAGTACCCACTAAAATGGAAAACTTAACTAAACTTTTTTTTGGTTTTAGGACTTAATCTTCACAACCCAATAGGTCAACATAACGCCCAAGTGACTGCACATTAAGCATACTTTCCTCCCCTACTATTTGACGTTATACTATTTTTACAGTTACGGTTGTTTTTCCATTGCTTATACAGTGCGCTGGAATAAGTGTTACCCCCCCCCTTAATAACTTAATTATTTCTAGAACATAAGCAAAACGCTCGGACAGGTTGATTTTTAAAATAATCAAAGTAGATTACTAGGGTGGTCTGATTAGTACTTAGCCTCTCCGCCATATGGCACTATTGTCCCAAGAGAAATATACCATCGTGTAATACATTCTTGTAGACGGCCTGTGGAAAAATATCAGCCAAAGCTGACTCGTAGTTTTGTTTTGACCGCGTGTATAAGCGGGTGTGTTTGGGGACTTTAGAAAAATGATAAAAGAGCCATATCAGTCGGTGATTCTACTCTTCTTTTTAGATGGGAAATCCCGCAGCCGAATCAAAAAGTGCTTGAATTCTGTAAACGGTAACTCTTCTTCTTCCATGCAAACCACCAGAATTTGGTTTAATGAGTTTCAACGTGCGTTTCGTCCGTTTTTGATAAGTCACTCCCAGTTGCCCCGAAAACGGCTACCACTGAGGATGACGTGAAAGAAGTCCACGATCTCGTATTAGTATACCGCGAATTAAAGCTTCGTGAGATAGCTGAGGCAGTAGGCATCTCAAAAGATGTTGTTGGTCATATCGTGCATAAAATTTTGGGATAAAAAAGATGTCGGCGCGATGGCTGCCGCATTTTCCAACTCCTAACAATAAACGCAACGATGAGATCACTTCGGAGCAATGTCTTATGCTGTTTAAGCGTAATCCAAATGAGTTTCTATGTTGTTTCGTAACCGTCGACTAAACATGGTTCCACTGGTATACACGCAGAAACCAAGGGACAGTCGATACAGTCGACGACAGTCGATACAGTCGACGTCACCCCGTGAACGTGCTCCGAGGAGGGCGAACACTGTCCAATCGGCTGGAAAGGAGATGGCCACCATTTTCTGAGATTCACAATGTAATTTCCCAGCAAACAGGTTTGAGCCCAGTTACGTGATGACTACGTTAAATTTACGGCAAATTTCAACGAATAAGTAACTTGGTGATTTATGACGGGAAAAAACGTATTTCAGTGCCAAATCATTCACCTATATATTAGTGCTTCCTTTATACATGTTTGACATTAGAATAATATAAAATCATAATGACGAACATAGTACATGTTTTTTATAATAGGTGTGAATGTCGGTTACATCGCAAAGGTACGTTTATTTCACGTAATAATCACGAAACAGAAATAACTTCCTTTGGTTAAATTTTAAGAAATATTTTGGAAAACAAAATTTTACAACGGTGTTGGTTAAATACGTATCTCTTGAATTTTAGTCACTGTATTTTATGGACGTCGAAAAATTAGATGTATTTCACGTACAAGTAATGTAAATAATACCAATAATTAAACAAAAAGTTTATGATTTCGCTTTTAAAATTATTTAGCATAACTATTCCAATCCAACCTTGATTTGAAGCTATTTTTGCTATTTTTTTCTTTAAAAATATCACAGGAGCTAAAATGATGTCGAGTCTAATTTTCAAATCGGGTGCGGTGATGACGTACTACCAAGCCTTTCTCCTCCTTTAAATACTATCACGTGACCACGGTACGTGACCAACATAGTTGGTTCGAAAACTAAATTAATCGATTTATCGAATAATAGATGTTTCGATAGGATTATTTTTTAAAATTATTCTGTTATTGAAATAGATTTTTAGTAAGACCAATTAGTTAATAGTAGAAGAAATTTAAAAACAAAAAGAAAATACGTAATACTAATTTAAAGTAAGTAGAATATTTTAACTGTAATTTAAAAATAATCGATTTTTATAATCGATGATCATAACCTCTAATATCACAACAAAAGCGAAGTGAAGAGCTATATTTCCCTCGTTTTATTTTAGGCGGGTTTATTGATAATAATGTCTTTCGTATTAATTAACGTTTACCTCACTGCTCGAGGGTTGAAGTGCCGATCAGTGCCGATGATGCAATTAGAAAAAACAAAGTGTCGAAGTGTCCTCCTCGAAATAAAAATGACCTGTGTTTTGTTTTGTGCATGTTTTGTGTTATTGTGTTGGCAAATTTTTTAATGTGTCTTTAGGTAGGTACCATTTTTGTTTCATTATCTTGTATAATCATTATACAAGACAAATGTTTTAAAGTCTCTAAATTCTACTAAATAAATACATTGTTAATAGTTTATATGCTTGTTTTATTTATATCATATGAGGATAATAATTACGTGATTCATAAGTTAATTAAGGTCGAACTATTTACGTGAACCGAGGACGTATCTTTCACGTGAATACTAATATATAGATTCCCTAAAAGATACGTTAATCAACACGTATTGGCAACGTGAATATCCCGAAACATTTTATTGCTATTTAAGGTAAATAACACGTCTATTGAAGACGGAGTTATTCACGTAATTTAAAGACGTATTTTCAATGTGACATTCCAACCAAATTTTCACGTGAAATTCACGTAAGTAATTTACGTATATTGTTGACAAATGTACCCAAAATTCACGTAATTAACACGTCGGTCTGGTTGCTGGAATATAATTCACAATATATATTCACTTCCTGGAAAAAGGCAAAATGATCTCAGGGCTTCACTATGCCGCATAATGGGCCCGATACTACGCTAAGACAAGACAACATCCGGCTCACACCTCCGCCATCGCCATGGATAAATTGGTCGAATTGGGCTACAAACTGCGGTTTCTTCCAACATATTCTCCAGATTTGGGCCTTTTTGTTTCCAAATTTAAAAAAGTCACTCGCCGGGCAGAAATTTATATCGAATAAGAAGTTCATCACCGCCACGGCAGCCTACTTTGCAGACCTTGAGAAAAGGTATTTTTCAGAGGGGTTAAAGAAATTGGAGCATCGCTGGTTCAAGTGTATCGAGCTAAAAGGAGACTACGTTCAGAAATAAATCGCCACTTTTCCAAAATGTTTGTTTTTCTTTTGAAGGCTAAGTATTTATCGGACCGCCCACGTATAACATCAATCTTTCGAACTTTACTCGATCCCTCTTCAGGTTACAGGCAAAACTTTGATTTTTTAACCCTGCTGTCCTGTTTGGGTCTATTTGACCCAAAAAATAATTTATTTATTATTTTACAAATTATTACGCGGCGTAACGAGTTGGTGTTTGGTGACTTTATTCCCTATTATGAGGTCTTTCAACTGCATATGAGATAAACAATCAACTTCCTGACTTTTTGATAAAAATGAAATTGTAACCTAGGGTACGTTCGGGTCAATATGACCTGCGTATTTCAACCGTTAAAAATTACCTGTGTATGTGTGTTTAGTTGGCAGTATTCTATATTGGCAGTACCTGTGTGTTTGTCAGCCGGATACGTCTGTAAACAAAAACTGGTTTCTGCAAGCTAGAACTTGTAAAATAAACTGTAGTATAGTTGGACGATGTTGCAAACCAAATTATAAATATGACCAACATGGACGGACAGCATGTCTTTGGAACCCATTTGAAAGACATGAATAAAGTTGGTTTCCAAGCATACATTGGTCTTTTATTTTTAGCTCGAGTTTATAAGTCCCATGGTGAATCAACTTAAAGTTTGTGGAATGAAGAAACGGGTCGTAGTATATTTCAATCAACAATGTCGCTTGATAAATTTACAAAAAATTTGCAAGTAACACGTTTTGATAACAAACTACCAGACAGGATAAGAGACGATTTCATAAACTTTGCTCCATTACGTAAAATTTAGGAAACATAGGTAAAAAATGTACCAATTTTTTAACCCTGATGAAAATGTTACCGTCGATACGCAACTAGTTGCCTTTGGAGGCCGCTCTCCTTTCAAATGGTACATTCCAAGCAACCCAGCGAAATATAGCACAAAAGTTTGGGTTTTATATAATTATAAAGAGTAAAACTTCTTATGCTCTAAAATTGCAGATCTATACAGTAATGCGTGTAATGTGTGACTTGAGTAGTGATTTGGAAGGCCGCAATATTATCTACGTGTAATAACTTTTTTACATCGTAAAATTTAGGACAATTTCTTTTAAAACAAAGTAGATACAATGCCGAGGACTGTAAGTAAAATAAACAGGAGCTTCCAGCAAAAATCGCGAATAAAGAAGTTCATAGTTCGTCTTTTCTGCTTCACACAAGATACCACTGTTATTCACAATATTCCGAAAAATAATAAAAATGTTGTTCTTATGAGTAATTTGCATCATGAATAGATGCATCATGCATCACCTTCATCAAATGAAAAAGCCCCAAATTATTTTAAATTACAATTCCAATAAGGGAGCAGTGGATACCCTAGATTAGCTTGTTGGCACGTATACATGTGAGAAGAGATAAATCGTTGGCCAATGATTGTTTATTAATAATCTGCTGGACATTTGTGCCTACAACGCGTTCATGTTATGGGCATCGATAAATATCCAATAAAATACCAATAAACTGGCAAAACGGTGAATTTTTCTTGAGGAATTGGGAAAAAACTAATGAAGCCCGTCATCATTTCCATAAAAAATATACCACTAACTGAAGGCTCTCACGAACTGGTAAAAAGGACACGAGAAGAAACAAGTAGGCAAGTAAACTTGCCCTAAAAACGATAACAAGACTAATTATTATGTTGTATATATCATAAACATATTTGCAGTGCCGGTTTATGCACTGAGCGCTTGGGGCGGACGCTCAAGGGCACGGGCCCCGGAGGGGCCCGTAGGGACCCGTTCCTTTTACTAATAAAAAAGTGAAGGCCGCTAAATAATCTACGTATTTTCCAAAATAAAAAAAAAACGACGAAATACCTGCGATTTAGAAATGGTCTGATTTTAAGACTGATGACTTTATAAAAACTGCGAACTTTTAAACCAAAAAGTGATTTGTTAGAACGTTATAAAAAAATGTTTGAAGATGGAGAAGAAGCTTATTATAGAAGATTAAATAAAAGCAACTTTTATAGAGGAAAACCCAATGGAGGCAAAGAAAAAGAGATTGGCTAATATACGGCGCAAGTGTTAAAGCTGTTTATTGTTACCCGTGCAAATTATTTTCAATTGAAAAAATAGTTTAACTGAGTTTGGATGGACCCACCGAAAACATTTGAATATTTTGCTCAAACCTCACGAAGAAAGGATATTTCATCTGAACTCTATGGTTACATTAATAACAAGATTATCATTGATTGGAATTATAGACGCTGTCTTGAAAGAGCAATTAAAATGCGAAGCTAACTATTGGATAAACGTCTAATCTCACGAAGAAAGTAAATTTCATCTGAACTCTATGGTTACATTAATAACAAGATCATCATTGATTGGAGTTATAGACGCTGTCTTGAAAGATCAAAGAAAAATGCGAAGCTAACTATTGGATAAACGTCCTAAGAAGAGTTGTTGTCACTACTAAATGACTTGCTTCTCAAGGACTAGCTTTCCGTTGATGCAGTGAGGATTTAACGAGTCGTTATAAAGGAAATTACAGTTGTCTTGTATACTCGGCTAAATTTGACTACTTGTTACATTTACAACGGAATGCGAATAAATGAAAAGGTTTAGTTAGCTATCTGTCTCACCAAATTTGCAATGAAATTTTGGAAGTAATGAAATCAAAGCTTGTAGAAACTTTTGACTCTGTAAATGCTTTAGTTAAAAACTAGGGATCCATCAAACCTATTTGTTCCAGTTAAGCAATAACAGAGACAAAAAGCCAAGACACTGCAGAATAAAATCTTTGAGACAGCTCTATTGACACTGATTTGGACAAAAACTTTGGAACGAGTTAATGCAAAAGCAATACGTGAACGTGAAGAAACTGTGGACTTAAACGTGTCAATTGGAGTAGAAATAATGACATCTATTTTGAGATTTGTTGGAGACGTAGGAAATATGTCAAGCTAAATTGAACTAGAAGCCAAAAATATTTTTTGCGAAGACGAGGATATATGCTACAAAGATGTTACATCAGCTGTTAGATGATTTTCTACGTTAGATAAAGAAGCAGTCAAGACGTCAATTATAGAAATATAAAAAATATGTTGATGAAACTAAAGAGAACTTGCATAATTAAATTACCCATTCTATAACATTACATGCCAAAAGTTAAATAAACATTTATAAAATTTGGTATCATCCAGGATGTAAAGATTGTACCTAAAGGTAACATTTCCCAATATTTTACCTTTACTTCAAGTATATTTCACGATACCAACTTCTAATGCATCAGGCGAGCGGTCTTTTTCGGCTATAAAAAGAATAAAAATATATTTACCGCCAAATTTGGGTCAAGAAAATCTAGATGCATATCACTATTGTATTATAGAAAATGAAGACCTGGAGCAACTGAATTGTGATAGTATTATCTGATAGATTGCTAATGCCTAGTCAAGCAAAAAAGTGATCTAATTTTAGTCATATGTATTTTTAGAATATATTTTTTTGTTTGTCATGTGTTGTTTTGTGTAACTTTCTGTTTTTTTATACATTTTTAAATGTATTTTTTGGAATATTTTTACGTGTGCTATTCTTCTTGTTTGCTAAAAATTGTGTATGTATTTTGCGGGTATAAATACATGAATGTGTTTTCTCGTAAAAAATCTGACAACGAATAGTAATTAAGGGGGCCCCTAAATATTCAGCGCCCAGGGCCCGAAGTTAGGTTAAACCGGCACTGCATATTTGTAAAATCCATTCTTTTTATTACTGTCCCAGTTGTAAACTGATTAAATTTTTAAAAATATTTACTAGGCTTTTTGAAAGAAAAAACACCTTTTTTGTTAATAACGTTTATTTTACATTAACAACATAATTTTTGTTTAATTAATCATAATTACTTGTTAATAAAGTTTTATTTCTCACCATTAGTTTATTTTATTTCGACTAAGGAGCGTAATAGGCTATTGATTATGTATTTTAGAAAGGAACTACAACGTTAACGGAGTTTTATTGTTTCATATAGTCAATGGACCTCTAAATATGAGAAAACCGTGGAGTGCTACCATTTAAAGGGGTGCATTTTTGAGAAAGGGGTGAATTAGTCCCTAGGCACAGGGCGAACTAGGGTGAGTTCTATGCACGTTTGGTACAAACACGTCTACAGGAAAAATTTTCCAGGTTAAATTTACTATCGAAATATCACATTTTAAAGTCAAAGATATTTTCTTTTACAAAAATATATTCAAAAGGAAAGCAAGAAAAAAACACGAAAGGTAGCATTTTTGTTTCTTGAACTATAACTTTTTTCCACTGGGCTATAGGTATAGGCATTGCTTCACAGAAAAAAAAACTTCCATCCTTTCTCTTTAAAATGACGTTTGGTGTAAGTCTTCTTGATTTACAGTTTCCAAAATATGATTTTTCAAATTTCGCCACTCACAACAATTTTGGGCCATTTTCCTTGTTACTTCGCAAACATTGTTCTGTAACTTTGTTTTACGGAGCTTTAGGTATATGCAATGTAACATTTAGTAGGAAGAAAAGTCAATTACCTTTAAAATGGTCTATCGTAGAAGGCTGTATGACTACATTAAGTAAGATATGGTTTTTCAAAATTTTATACTTTTAATGATTTTTGATATATTTTACGATTATTTCTAAATTTCTTATTATAATTTTTTTATTGTATATTTAGGTATATACATTGTGCAATAAAAAGGAAAGCTTATTTTCTTTACTTTAAAATGGTGTATTGTGAAAAATTCTAGGTCTATTTTTTAAACAAGATATGCTTTTTCAAAGTTTGACATATACACATGCAATAGGTGCCACTAAGTAGGAACCATATCGAAAACTTTTTATTATTAACTTTATGAAAAAAATTATTCTTTATAAAATGCTCTGCATAGTCTAAAACCTAAGATGTAATCATCAGATATAAAATTTTATCAATAGTGTACGAGGTATGTTAAAAATATGAATTTCGCTCAAGAGTAAAGTACCTTTTTATTTCACAATATTGAAAAGTGTTATTAAGAAAAGTTATTTGGAATTAAAAATTATGTTACAATATGCAATTATATTCTTCTAATTGAAAAAAATAAAAAAATTTAAAAATTTTCTCAAATTACGGATACCCTTGGATATTCTACGGATATCTTGTTTAAAAATAGTCCTAGAGGTGATTGCAATGCACTATTTTAAAGTAAAGAAAATAAGCTTTTTATTTCAGAATGTACATACCTAAATGTACAAGAAAAAAAATCATAATGAGAAATTTAAAAAATAATCATAAAAAATATCAAAAATCATTAAAAGTATAAAACCTTGAAAAAGCATAACTTGTTTAAAAATAGTCGTACGACCTTATACAGAAGACAATTTTAAAGGTAATTGACTTCTCTTTCTACTAAATGTACCATTGCATATACATAGAAATGCGTAGAAAAAAGTTACAGAACAATGTTTGCGAAATAATGGGGAAAATGACTCAAAAATTCTATGAGCAGCAAACTTTGAAAAATCTTATTTCGGAAACTATAAATTCTAGAGACTTCTACCAAACATCATTTTAAAGAGAAAGGATGGAAGTTATTTTTCGCTGAAGCAATGCCTATACCTATATCCCTGTGGAAAAAAATTATGGGGCAAGAAACAAATTTGCTTTCTTTCGTGTTATTTTCTTGCTTTTCTTTTGAATGTATTTTTGTAAAAAAAATAATTTTGACTTTAAAATATGATATTTAGATAGTAAATTTATCCTGAAACAATTTTCCTGTAGAATTATTTGTACCAAAAGTGAATGGAACTCACCTCAATTCACCCTGTGCCTAGGGACTAATTCACCCCTTTCTCAAAAACGCACCCATTTAAATGGTAGCTCTCCGCGGTTTTATTAAACGTAGAGGTCCGTTGACCATATGAGACAATAAAATCCCGTTAACGTTGTAGTTCCTTTTAGCTCTCTTATTTTGAACATAATCAATAGCCTATAAACCGTAGTTGGGTCATATTGACCCGAACAGTAAATTTGTGCAGTTGACTCGAACGGGACAGCAGGGTTAAATAGGAAAGTAGATCATGTGATAGCTCATTTAAAAGCGTTTGAAATACTGATTACAAAAGTGTATAATACTTTAATCCGTTTTAAGAGCGTAGGCGCAAAATTTCGGTCGAATTGTTTTTAAACGCATTTATTTTTTTCTAATCCTGAGAAAACTAATAAGTATTTTTGAAAAATTTAAACGCGGAATAAAAGATTACATTATTCCGAGGGCTGAAAGTCTCTTAGAATAAACAAAAATTTTTTTTGAATGATATATTTGGAAATAAAAATACGACTCAATTTTCTTTTTTTCCTGTGACTTATTAAAATAATCATTATAGAAGTTCTCAGGTACTTTTGACCCTCGATAATACTGTAATATTTTGTCCTGCGTTTAAATTTTTCAAAAATACTAATTAGTTTTCTCAGGATTCGAAAAAAATGAATATATTTCAAAATAATTCTACCGAAATTTTGCGCCTACGGACTCAAAAAGGATTAAAGTATTATACATTTTTGTAATCAGACTTTCAAAAGCTTTTAAATCAGGTGTCATATCATGTACTTTCCCATTTATAAAAATCAAAGTTATCACTGTCACCTGAAGAGGGACCGCGTAAATTTCGAAACATTAATGCTATAATATACTATGATTAATTTAAAAATCGACCTGTCCGAGCGTTGTGCTTATGTGCTAAAAATACATAAGTTAGTGGGGGGGGGGGGGGGGTAACACTTATTCCAGCGCACTGTATGAATTATTTTTCTACTGAGGAACTGATTAATATCGTTTTTGTGCTAAAAGAGTACAACAAAAATGTGCTACTAGCCATAAGAGTTTATCATTCCCTGCAATTCCATAAGCAATTCCTTGTTAGACAACACTCAAGAAGAAAATGTTTTGAAAGTTTACTAGAACGGTTTCAACAGACTGGACGCCTTGATTAAGAGAAATTTGATAGAACAAAAACTATTGTAAATGAATTAAATGTAATACATATTTAGTGTCACTAAGAATCCGCATATTAGTACGACCGTTCTTATTACCGACCTAACTTTTACCTAAATAATTTTTTTTCATCTCTTTACGACAACCGAGTAATTGGACTTCTTCGCACTAATACCGCATCCTGTAGATAATATTCAGCTCTCAAATAAAAAAAAACTAATAAAACGCGTGTTAAAATTTTCTTTGAGACCCTATAACAGTTCCAACAAATACAACAAAACCAAGAACTGTTAATCCTATATCTCAAACACAAATATTTAGCTAATACATCAAATTGGATTAACAATGGGTCAACGCGCTAATGACCTTTTTAAATAAACCTAATACGAAACTTCAGCTAAAGTTATTAGTCTTACGAACGTGTCTAAGGAATTTCGTCTTAAAAAATGAACACTAATTGGATGCTTATATTAATCATTGCCTTTTTAAGTATTACTGTTACTGGCGAACACCGGTTGTTCAAGAGATATTTGTTATTTCCTCGATACACGCAGTTACAAGTAAGTTACATTAATGTTTGTGTTAATTGTTTTGTAATATTGTTAAAAATTATATTACCCTTCGGATGACCAAGGGGGGTAAATTTGGACCCCAGTGTATGTTTTTCTTTAATAAATTCAAAAGTATTTTTAATTTTTAACTCATTATTTTTTTATTTGACTTTAATATCGTTCTAGATATCCTCATATTTTAAAATAAAAAAAATTCCCTATATTTTACGAATAAAAAAATATATTCTAAAGTTGATGTTTAGTAAATTACCGTCTATTATGTGGAATTCCAAGTAGTTTTACAGTGCGCGTTATTAAAATCTATTTTAGATTGTGGCGCCTGTTATGTACGAATCATGACATTCCTGTCTGCTACAGTTAGTCATTATTAGGGAGCGGAATATATGCAAAGTGCATATAGATGCATATATTGCATATTTTCAGACAACAAACACAACATTGCATATTTAAGCTAAACACGATTTATTTTGCATATTTTAAAAATAAATTATATAAAAGTTTAAAATTTTCCTCTCTTAGTTGGAATTTTATAACTTCAATATGAACGAGCTCGTTATTTATCTATCTATCGCTCATCTGGACTTTCCCATTACTACCTGAATTTAACAATTATGGGTGTTCCCAGAAAAATATTATTTTATTAGCGTAGCAAGTCGTAGGTACCTACCTGCTTTTAAGGGTCTAATAATTATTTTGTCAGTTTCCGGCCAACATTTGTTTAAAGTAAACGTTGTATCGTATTTAGTGTTTTTGAAGTGATTGGTACAGATTAAATTTAAATATGTCTACCATTCAAAAAAGTGATGGGATAAAGTGTTTTCCCGAGTTAAAGCTAAGTGGAGACAAAGTATTTTGCAAGGCCTGTTCCAAAATCGTAAGTGACATCCATTTTCACATTTCATTTTTTAAATGAGGAACTGACAAACAAAAGCATCATGTCCCACAAAAGAAATTTTTCTGGAAAGGGTGTTTTTATTCGACAAATTCGCTTTTACTTCTATAAAGACGGACATAGAGAGAAGCATCAAAATACAAAAATCCATCAAATTGTAGACAATTCCGCTTTTGTTCTTCAGCTTAAGTAACGTACTTTGTTCTTTAAGTAACGTACAAATGGCAGCTATGTACACCGTTGCTCCCGCTTGGCGGCGCTAGTGTAGTTGGGGGTCAAAGTTTTGACAATTCGTGAAGTTTGTATATGGTGTTTTTGTGTACCTACTATTTAATAAATAATAAATTATGACAGAAAAATACCAATATTGGACCGTTTCTGCGTTGAAAAACGAATTGAGGAAAAGAAATTCGAGAGTTACTGGAAAACAGGAAGCCCTTATCAAAAGATAAACTATATTAATCATCGTTTTAATGTTTTATTTCTCAAATTTCTCAAATTAAATTCACACAGCGAAACAAATATCTTCTTCTTCTTTTTCCTTCTTGTATGTAGGCTTTAAAGCCTGTCTCTTCTTCAATATTAGCCTCCTAAATTGTTTAAATTATCGCACCATCTTTTTCTTGGTCTGCCAATACTTCTTTTCGTCGATTTGGTGACATCTCTTGCTATTCGTACTATCCTATCCTCTGCCATTCTACTAATCTGTTCGTTCCACTCCTGTTTCCGTTTTGTCACCCATCCATTTATATCTTGTACATTGCATGATATTCTTATGTTTTCGGTTCTCTCCCTATCCAGTAGACTTTTCCCTGATATTCGTCAAAGTATTTTTATCTCTGTTGTTTCTAGTATCTAGTCGTCTCGTTTTAGATGTGTCAGGTCTTGTCTCCGCCGTGTATGTCAATATAGGTCTAATTGCTGCTCTATAGATTCTTGCTTTTGTGTCTGGTCTTAGGTGTTTGTTCTTCCAGACGGTGTCATTAAGAGATACCGCCGCTTTACATACTTTTAAGCTTTGTTGTCGTACTTCCTCTTTAACATATCCGTAACTGGTTATATCTATTCCCAGATATCTAAACTTTGCTTCCTGCTTTATTATTTTCCCATCTATTTCGATTTTACATCGTAGTGGATATTTAGATGTCATACATTTGCTTTTTTCTGCTGATATTATCATATTGTATTTCTTGGCTGTTGTATTGAAGCTGTGTGTTAATCTTTGGAGATCGTCTTCTGTCTCGGCGATTAATGCGGGGTCGCGCGTCGTCTGCATAACATATTTGGATTCATTTGTTCCCCATCATGTAACCATGACCTTTACGTACTGCTTCTATTATTTTGTCCATTATTATAAAATATTAAAGAGTAGTGGGCTTAACGAGTCACCTTGTCTGACTCCGCTTTGTACTAGTATAACCTGTGTTAGTTTTCCATTTATCTTTGCATGTATTCGATTATGATTATGGAAGTAGATGTTTCCGATGGTTTGTATAATATTTATTGGTATGTTTCTTCTATACAGCAAATGAAAGACGTCTTCGACATGGATGCGATCGAAAGCCTTTGTCAGGTCTATAAAACACAGATATGCTGGTTTATTGTACTCGATGGCCTTTTCTGTGATTTGTCTTAGTACAAATGCGGTATCTATACAGGATCTTCTGGATCTGAATCCTTGTTGTTCATCTGATAAAGTTGTTAGTTTATTAATTTTGTTGATTAGGACTTTTGTGGTTAGCTTAAGTACGGTGCTCAGTAGATTTACACCTCTATAATTGTTGAGGTCTTCTTTGTCTCCTTTCTTTAACATTGGTATGATTACATAAAACAAATCACAACATCACAACATGAAACAAATATAATATGCAATATTTACTTATAAATAGATTGATTTGAAGAATTGACGTAAGTTGACTTGACCTCCAACTACACAAGCGCCACCTACGTTGAGCTTTCCAGATTAGCTGCCATTGCTAAAGAACGTATGTTCATAAAAGTTAATTTTAGTTTTTTACCAGATCTAATAAAGTCATTAGAACAAAGGAATTTACAATTAAGTGATTCGGTTAATCTTGTTAACACTTTTTCTGCTCATTGTCAAAAAATTCCCGGAAATACAGGGATTACAATTAGAAATAAATTAAAAAATGTTTTAGAAAAAAATGAGGGCTTCGATTGTTTGAGGAGTTGTACGTATTTTTGAAGGCAACTTTTCTGAAAATCTTACGACTTAATATATTGTTTTATTTTTGAGTATTTTTAATATGCATTTGCATATTTAGACAAATTTACAAAAAATACCTGCATATTTTGTAGTAAAAGTAATGCATATATATTATGCGCATATTTTGGTAATGTTGTGTTGCATATATTCCGCTCTCTAGTCATTATTATTATTTCCTGGCGTATATTGTTATAGTTGCTTAGTATTTTGTGTACATAATATAAGATATGGCCCGCAAAATATCTTACTGAGGCTGAGTTACAGGAAATTGTTACTGCTATCGCTTTTTATGATGATATAGAAGATGAAATATTATCAGAAAACGAGGATGTATGGTTATATCAAGATTTAAATGCTGAAAACATTTATACCAGGTCATTTTTAACCTGGGGTCATTTTTTACCCCTGTTGGTCATCCGTGTCACAAAAAAAGGTTGGTCATCGGAAGGTTAAAATAATATACTATAGTGTAGTCTAGTAGGATAGTGTAATATACACTATACTAGTTAGAGGCTACCTCAAGAAATAAAAGTGACATAGTACCAACTTGCGCTTTTACCCTGGGGTTAAATGCTACTCCTTTTTGTGGTTAAAAATGATCTTATTAATAAAAATAACACCATGAATCGATAGCAGGACAAGGTACTGCTATCTATAATAGATCGTCATGTAGTTTAAATATCTATGCATCACACTATCTACTATCTAGCTACGGAAAGCTCTAAACAGAAGTGAGAGATCAGTTGAATAAAGCAAACAGATCCGCAGGTTGCCTGAATGAAACAATATAGAGAAATAAAAATATCCGAAAAGAAGTGAAAGGCAGAATTTACAAAACAGTCATCGGACTAATAATGACATGAGTGGCAGAAACACGACCTAATACAGAAAGGACAAAAATAATGCTAGAAATGCTAGAAACAGCAGAGATGAAAACACTTCGAAAAATCGACGGTAAGACACTATGGGATAGGGCTAGAAGTGCAGATATACGATAGAGATGCAAGTTGGACAACATTAATACCTGGGTTAAAAACAGAAGAGTAGAATGGAACGACCACATAAGCCAAATGACAACAAATAGAGTAGTAAGGACGGCGAGAGACAGTTCCCCAATAGGAAGATTTTCATTGGGAAGACCACGAAAAGGATGGAATGACAACTTAATGGAGGCACATTGAAAAACATACAGAGTAATGTTTACAAAAAAAGAAGAAGAAGAAGAAGAAGATTCATCCTATCGGACTCCACTCTGTTATTCTGTTTATCCAAGTTTTTTGTTTGCTCTTCTTGTCCATACTGGGTTAATCTGTTCTGTTTTATCTGGTTTATTTTATCTGAGTTCATTCCCATTCTTTTCTTAACCTCTATGTTATTTATTCTATCTCTTATAATTACTCTACAGCTTCTCCTTAGGAATTCCATATCTGTTGCTTTTATTTTGTTATTTATTATCCAATTTTCACCCCCATGGGTCAAGTTACTTCTTGTCATGGTGTTATATTATATTCTTCTTTTTCTTTCTCAGTGCAGTGTTTTACAAGGCTTGCGGACGCGGCGAGTGAATTAGGACTTGTGACAAACGAGGAAACAACCAAATATATGTTGGTTTCTAAAAACTCCCAAAATATCCAACAGAGAATTCAAATTAACAATCACACCTTTGAGCAAGTCAAGGAATTCACATATCTTGGATCTCTAGTAAACTCAATAAACACGACAAGCGATGAAATAAAAAGACGCATAGCAATAGCAAACAGAACGGTTCACAGTCTCCATAAACATTTAAAAAATAAAAATATAAAACGTGCAGTAAAGCTCAATATATATGTTACCGGCCAAACCCGATTTCAGGACAAACTAGTTTGGCCTAGGCCAAACTAGTTTATGCTATCGCGCGTAAGCCAAACTAGTTTATCCTAGGCCAAACTAGTTTATCCTGATAAAATAAACACACTTCGGGCCAAATTAGTTTAGCCTAGGCCAAACTAGTTTATCCTGATATAAAGACGCCCACTTCAGACCAAACTAATTTATCCTGATATAATAAAGATTCACACTTCTGGATAAACTAATACGGCCTTCTTCTTCTTTTTCTTCTTCTTCTTCTTCTTGTAGTGCCTATCCGTTTCGGATGTTGGTGACCATCATAGCAATCTCTACTTTTCACACTGCTGCTCTGAAAAGACTTGTAGTGGTTTTGTTGAACCACGTACGTAGATTTTTCTAGGTCTTTTTTAGATGCGTCTGTAAATACGATATGATGATTTTTAAAATAATTTTCTATGTCTGAATTAAACATCATGTTTCTCGCGCGCAAATCGAGCGCATAAGGCGCGCAAATCGAGCGCATAAGGCGCACAAATTGCACGTATAAGGCGCGCAAAACGCTCGCATAAGGCGCGCAAAACGCGCGCATGAGGCGCGCCTAAAGCTCGCGTTGTGCCAGTATTATGCGCGCGTTTTGCGCGCGAGATATATGATGTTTAATTCAGACATAGAAAATTAATTTAAAAATCATCATATCGTATTTACAGACGCATCTAAAAAAGACCTAGAAAAATCTACGTACGTGGTTCAACACAACCACTACAAGTCTTTTCAGAGCAGCAGTGTGAAAACTAGAGATTGCCATGATGGTCGCCAACATACGAAACGGATAGGCACTACAAGAAGAAGAAGGCCGTACTAGTTTATCCTGAAGTGTGAATCTTTTTTATATCAGGAAAAACTAGTTTGGCCTGAAGTGTGCGTCTTTATATCAGGATAAACTAGTTTGGCCTACGCGCGATAGGATAAACTAGTTTGGCCTAGGCCATACTAGTTTATCCTAAAGCGGTTTGTCCTGAAATCGGGTTTGGCCGGTAACATATACAAGACCTTAATAAGACCGGTGTTGATATATGGAGCTGAAACGTGGACTCTATCTCAAAGTGATGAAAGGCTTCTTGGTATTTTTGAGAGAAAAATTTTTAGAAAGATTTTTGGGGCAGTAAATGAAAATGGGCTGTGGCGTCGAAGATACAACTTTGAACTGTATCAGTTATACACTGATCCAGATATTGTGAAATTCGTTAAAGTGCAGAGACTTAAATGGGCTGGACACATTGCTAGGATGTCAGACCACGAATACACTAAGAGATTAACATTTTCAAAACCAGAGGGCATAAGAAGTAGAGGACTACCACGAAGAAGATGGATTGATGATGTGGAAGAAGACCTAAAAATTCTAGGAGTCAGAAGATGGAGGGAAGTTGCCAGGAATTGACAGGAGTGGCGACTTCTTTGTGAGCAGGGCAAGATCCACAACGGATTTTCGAGCCACTTATGATGATATTTTTTTAATTATCTCACAGTACCGGGTATCATTTTATTAAACAGTCTCTCGTTTGTCCTAGTCTGTTTTTATATCTTCTTCAATTGTTCCTTTGTTCGATATTATGTAACTTAAACACTTGTATATTTTGTCTATTTTGTCTTTGATTTGTTTACCTTCGTCTATGATTAGCTGTTTATTTATGTATTCTCCGTTGTTAGATATTTAGTTTTCTTTAGGTATATTTCCATTCCACTCTTTATATATTTTTGTTCCAGTTTTCTTATCATAAACCTGAGGTCATCTTCGTCTTGTGCCATCACTATTTGGTCGTCAGCAAAACTAAAAATGTATTATGATAATATAACACGATAGCGTTTCAACCTTAGACATCTTTTGCGTCTTCTCATTTATATTGGTGAATTTTTATAGTATTTTATTTTAGGTTAGTACAGGACTTTCAGTACCATTGGTGTTGCCACGACGATCTATAAATTTGAGTTTAGTTGGCCAAGTAAACTATCAATCACCATGGAACTTAACTAACTTTACTCCACAAACTATTGCAGCAAGAGAAAAAAATTCCTTTTTTTATTTAGGAAGAAGAACTGTATACAAGTATATCATGCAATTTCTAAAAAGGTAAGCAACTAACATTTGATTATTTCATCATCAAGGCTTTTCATTCTGTATAAAATGTTTGCCGCTATTACTACGCTACAGCCCTCTGATTCGCTTATTGCGGTGAATCAATCACTTATATGTTAGCAAAGTTTGTAGCACTCCCACGAATGGGCGCTATTTATATATAGCACTATGTATTATGTATGCCCCAAACACGGTGGGCGACATTTATATGTAGCACGCCTATGGTTAACAAAGGCAAAATAATAATATGTAACATGACAAATTTAACAAAATATAAAAATATACTTGGTGTTACTTAACTTTTTGATGTACCTCGGTAGCTCTAAGACTTCAGAGATCTATCATAGGGGTGTGGATCCTTAATAGAAAATTGAAACTCAATTACTCGGACGGCGCCATAATTAAAAAAAAAAGAAGATATAATACATGCTTACTTATAAAAAAAAATATAAAACTAAGAATGCCGGTTATTTGAAATATCCGTATTTACCGTAGGCTACTTTCATGTGTGATTACTTTATAAGAAAGATAGAGATTGGTAAAGAAAATCTAATAATTAAACACAATTCTTACTTTATTGAAACAAATAAAAATTTAGCAAAGTTTTAAAAAAAAAGTCTTTAATCATTTTACTAATTGAATTTTTAAGTCAAAAGGCAGATATCGAGCACTGAATTTAATTAAATCTTGCCCAAGTATACTTTTGCTCACAAGAGCATCCTCAGGGGCATCTGAAATAAGTAAAGAAAACGCCATTGTAGAAGAGACTTTGTTGTCACGGCATATAACGACACTCATTTTGACAGATAAAGTACAGCTATGAATTATATTAGAGATGAAACGCCATTGTTCGTTTATTGTATGCAACACTTGGATACTATTATTATTTTTATTTCGACAAAAGAAAACCAATGGATCAGTTTAATCCATCACTAGAAACACAAAATACGGTAGAGAATTTACACTCTACGACCACAGCAGCCACTTAAGCCTACTTCGGCTCTGGAACAAAAACTGAACTGACCTAAATACAAACAACTATTTCCATCGAACTATTATCAACAATTTTCTCCGTCAACAAGACAAAGAACCTGCTGACGGAAAGGTACCAGCTTCTTACTCTAGACTACCAGAACTGATCTCTCTGCTAGACTACTCCGAACTGATCACGAATCCTCTTCGAACTCCCTCACAACCCCAAAACTCATTCCATCTCCCCATTTTCCATCCTACTCAACCATGTCCGGTTTTACCAATCAAAAAAATTAGTCAATTTTCACTCTTCATTTCAAAACAAATAGAAAAGATTTAAGCAAACTTCAACCACGCCCTCAAAGGCAATAACTCTTTCTCTCGCAAATAGGATTAAACCAAACGAAATTCTGATAGCTATATCTCAGCTCAATATTCTCCCAGGCTTTTTTGCAACATTCGCAATATTGCACGTGTAAACTTGTTGTATTACATAAACACACTCAGAGCCTTTATCTCTGCAAAGGAATTCACAACATAAACAAATCAGCTCCAAAACATCACATTCCAGTTTCAGAGTCGCCAACAATACATTAGTAAAATATTTACGAGTCCCGATTCTTTTGGCGGTACGAAACATATCCAGGTACCTCAGATAAAAGAGATATCAATATTCATGAGAACACAAAATCAATCCAACGTTGTGAGAAACGAATTACGTAATACACTGAAACACAAACGTGATTAACGGACTGAGTATACAGGGTGGAGCAAAAATAATAATGACTTTCGGACCGTTACAAGTGTGTTGTATGACTTGGCTTTCGTTACAATTGTTTTCCACTTATTTCGATATGTGAATAGTTCCCTACAGTTTTTCACTTTAAGAATTTTGATATCTATTATGACCTGGTCCTCCCATCTCTGGGTCTTCCCCTTGGTCTTGCAGTTTCTAGTTACCATCTGGTGATCTTCTTAATCAGTAATTCGTTTTTCCTTCCCTCTATGTGTCACAGCCATCTCAGTCTCTGCGCTTTAGTAAATCGAACTATATCTTCTCCCTTCATTATGTTTTTTAGTTCATGGTTTATTCTTCTTCTCATTTCTCCGTTGTCCGTTCTTATCGGGTTCATAATCCATCTAAGGATTTTCCTCTCGAGTATTCTTAATTTTTCTTCCGCTCTATCTGTGAGGCACATTGTCTTTGCTGCGTATGTAACTACTGGTCTGATTGAAACTCTGATTATTTTCGATTTTGTATTTCTGGATAAGTTCTTGTCCTTCATTAACCGATGATATCTCCAGTATGTTTTGTTGCCTGCTAGTATTCGCTAAGTTACTTGTTCACTTCTCTTATTTTGGCCATTTACTATTACTGCCAACTATTTAAATTGTTGAACTCTTTCGAAAGTGTAGTTTTTATCTTGATTTCTCTCGTCCTGTTATCTTCTCTTGTAGAGCAGAGCAGATATTTTGTTTTTCCGTCGTTAATTTGTAGATCTCTTTTCCGTGCTTCCTTTGGCAGAATTGTTACTGCTTCTTTCAATCTTTCCTTTTCTCTTCCCATAAGAACTACCTATATTATCTGCATGTAACTATTTATATTGAGGAGTGGGCTACGGTTCCTTTAATTTATTTGATTCTTTAGTATTTTGAAAACTCGTTTGAAACTTTTTGTTCTTTATTGTACTTTATTGAACAGTAGCTATAAGAAACAGGGAATTCCAATTTTTAACGGTAGTTCAAAATAATTCTCATATAATCTTCCCATCGCCCCTTTTCTCTCGCTCTTGAATAGATATAGGTACTCATATTTTTGGTATATTACAGTCAAACCTGCCATATCCGGATCAATGTGGCGACAGACCGATCCGGATATGAAAAAATCCGGATACCAAGCCCACTACTTCTTTTACAGTCTCTGAAATGTTTTCTCCTTCATACATTTTAGTAATCAACGCCGTCAATAACTTTCGTCGATAGACACGTTTTATAGATTCTATAATACATTATTTCGCCATCTTTTAGTTCTTCTTTTAGTGCGTTGTCCAACAGCAGGACTGCCTTTCTTGGTAGATTTCGGTAGATCCGGACGGCGCAGAACCGTCCGGATATGGGGAGGTCCGGATATGACAGGTCCGGATATGGCAGGTTGTACTGTATCTAAATCAAATATACAGTGTCAGTCAAAAGTCAGGTCCCCCGTCGTATCTTTTGCACGGTTATACTATGTTGAAGGTATGAATGGTTATAATAGTGAATTTTGTAAGGAGGAAATAAACGGACGTAGGCTTCTCAACTAGTCATAACAGGTGACCTAATAGTGACGTAATAGTTACAGTGCCAATATAACAGATAATTTTAAATGGGACCTTATGGCAAGTGATACATTGTTTAAAAGGCATTGAAAATACCTATACCTATTGACTCATACTAATTTTGTTTGAGTGTCAACTCATTTTGATGAATAAATTAATAAATACATATTAAAATTGCAGTTCCTCATTAACATCCTCATTTAGTTTCAACTACTTTGGATATGGAACTTTAACCTGATGATGGACTGATAGTCCGAAAACGTTTGTTTGTATCGTACCAGTGATGTACCCACTTTAAGTCCAACTTGGTTCTTTTTTAGAAAAAATTTTTAAATAAATTATATACCATGTACAAAGGAAGATTTTTACTTCTTTAGTAATTTTTATTATGGTATACTAGTTCAGAGAAATAAGGACAAAAATATCCTGTTGGTAACACAACCCCCTCCAGGCCGAAACCAAATTTTTTAAGTAGTGTGGACATCTATAATAATAACCTATATGTTTCCTGCACCGATTTTGATGATACCTATACATAGTTATAAACAAATGAAGATCAAAAAACGCCAAACTTTCGCTTTTTTCATCTCTTGCCAAAAAGTTAAGCATTTTAAACAAATTTGGGAGTAAAAAACTCATAAATCATATAAGCAACTTCAACATGGCGTCCACTGAATATGTCTGTCCTTATTGGTTGCTTAGAAAATTTCAAAATAAATCATAAATTTTGAGTTTTTACGAATATTCATAACTTATGTAAAAATTAACTTAGAACCTTGTTATTACACCGAATGCTGGAACTTCCGGTGCTTAAATCATACCGTAAATTTCATAACAATTGGTTAAACAGTTTAAAAGTTATTTAATTTGTTTATCTCAAATTAATTTATTTTGCAACACTGTAAGTCAGAAAATTATGACGTTACAGTAATACTTTGGATAGTTTATAAAATAAGAAGATTCATGCTATTCACATAATTAAAAATAAATGACAAAAAATAATTCTAAATATTGCAAAATTATTTTGCAAGGACATGTCGATTTTTTTCTTATAAACAATTAGAATAACTTTTTAACCATTACCCGCAGAAAAATTATTTTTTCATATTTAAAAAGACTGAGTTTTATACAAATTTAAAAAAAGAAAATATTGTCCTAGGACAATTAGGGACGAAGTTGCCCTCCCTCCTTTCTTTAGTTCACAGCAGCTTTCTTTATAATAATTACGAAATCAAATCAGTCACATTTGAAAGAACATACTTCAAAGTTTTAATGTACGAGATATAAATAATATATACTTTCAAACAAATCGTCCACAAAGCTTCAAAATGTGACCCTTAAAATCGGCCGGCCTGGAAACTTGGGAGATCGATGAGAAGGGGGAAGGAACTGTTAGCTGTATCTCTGGTTATCGCCTACAAATTTCGACGTTTTTTTTTTAATTTGTATGTACTTTTTGCGTACAGTACGAGTATGCATTGTTTAAATAAATTAATTGTTATATACACCATCAAATTTGTTTAAACAATTTTTTTAATAATATTTGAAGTAATTTTAATCACAAAACATAAATATTTGTGAATAATATAATAATAATAGTTTTTCATTAAACTTAGTAATAATTTAAAGTATGAAAAACAAATTATCCCATTCAATTGTTTCTAAAAATAGTATTGGTCCATGGAAATCAGAAAATCTCAAATGAACTAGGTTTTATTTTTTTGGTAAACATGCTATTAGATGAATGAAAAACTGAAGTTACAGAACCACCAAACAAGAGATACACGTAATTGATTGGGGTTGGAAATTAAGCTAAGAACAGTTAGTAGCGATCCGATCAACAGATCTTCTTTATACCAGATATTTTATTAAAATAAACTACCTGCTCTTGCAAAACTGGTTGCACCGAGTACCTGTTAGTACAGAGATATAAATATTTTGGTACCCCGTCAAAAAAGCTCCGACAAAATAACCCCGACGTAATATCCCGCACACAAAACAGCTCCGACAAAATAGTCCCGACAGAAAAGCCCCCTTCAGAATTCATTATGGAATAATACCTTAAAAATAAATTTTTTCGGAAATGGTAATTATCCTCTATTCTGATGATTATCTTAACTACATTAAATAAAAATGGTCTTTTCAGAGAACTCGAACCCTGTGTCTTCTGTTAGGAAAAACCAGGAAAAAATTCCTGGTTTTTCCTCGTGATTTACTATGGAATCACTAACACGAGTATTTTACTGTTACCATTGCGTGTGGTTGTCTTTTTAAAGGCGGATCACATGCTATGATTTTTTTGTGCCGGATATTCTTGTGTTAAAGTTGATTTCATGTAACCCAATGAACTATCTTTCAATAAAGTAGTGCTAGGAACGCAACTCATAACTATTAGCAATATCATTTTAAAGTCTTCTACTTTAAAATTTATAATATATGTCTGAATTGCCGATAGGGTTAGTCAGATTAAATTAAATTATTAGAAGAATTATTTTACTAAGGAACAACATTTTTGTTTAATTCATTAATATTGTGTATTTTGACAACGACATCCGAAGTGAAAGTCTAAACGTTAATAAAATCATTTTTTAAGTTAAATTGTGGCTTATTTTCCAATTAGAATAGTGATTTAAAATAAATGGTACTCCGTTAAAGGGTAAAACTTTTTATTGGGGATGTTTTCGCCGGGGCTGTTTTAGCTGGGCTGTCTTGACCGGGGCTATTTTGTGTGCGATCTATTTTTTAGGGGGTATTTTGTTTACGGGCTATTTTGTCGAGGCTATTTTGTATTCGGGCTATTTTGACGGGGATGTTTTGACCGGGCCATTTTGACGGGTCACGAAATATTTTATGGACTTCGATAACCAAAACCTCTATATTTTTCTATTATCTATTTTGAAGTTTCTCTTTTTAATCTATATGTACTCTTTGCGTACGTTACGGATATGTTTTTTGTTAATAAATTGGTTTTAATGAACTATGTAAATTGTGTAAACAATTTTTGGAAATTGTTTTACGATATTTTTAGGATGACTTTGTTGGCAATCATAGGAGTGGATCATATGCACTTGACTTTACAATAACTTATAATAAATAGGTAACTGATTGTTACGTTTTTCATAAAAATACAAGTATTCCTAGATAAATATCCTTTTATTTTATTTTAATGTTCTTGGTATTATACGAAAATGTTTGAAATACCTTAATTTTTGTTTTTTTTGCAATCTTAAAATTAAAACTTTCAATGTTGTAAGATACAATTATTACAATATTGTAGAAAATTTCTGAAAATAATTTTGTTCTTTTTGTCCTCTCTCTAATTGTGTTAGATTTCATTTTTCATTTACCTATTTATTAATTTCTGTTTACTTATTAATTTCTGTTGTATCAAGAAATAAAACCTAGTTTATTTGAGATTTTTTATTTTCAATTCAATATTATAGACCAATGTTAGATAAAGAAACGATGAAATAAATAATCGAGAACCAGAGATACAGTTAACAGCTCTTTCCCCCCTCTCATCGCTATGCCAAGTTTCAACGCCGGCCGATTTTAAGGGCCATATTTTTAAGCTTTGTGGACGATTTCATTGAAAGGAAAGCTTTTTTATGCTTGATACGTTAAAACTCTGAAGTGTGTTCTTTTAAATGCGGCTAATTTTATTTATTAATTGTTATAAACAAAGCTGCCGTGAATTAAAAAAAAAGGGGGCTAACTTCGTCCCTAATTGTCATAGGACAATTGTTTTTCTTTCTAAATTTGTATAAAAATTCAATCTTTCTAAATATGGAAAAATAATTTTTCTATAGGTAACGGTTAAAAAGTTATTCTAACTGTTTGTAAGCAAAAAATCGACATGTCTTTGCAAAATAATTTTACACTATTTAAAATTATTTTTTGTCATTTTTTTTAATTAAGTTAATAGTATAAATCTTCTTCTATCATAAACTGTCCGAAATATTACTGTAACCTTATCGTTTTCTGACTTTAAGGGCCGGTTGTTCGAACGCTAATCAACAATGATCATTATCAAATATTTAATTACTGTTACCAAAACTGTCAATGTCAACTTTGTTTGGGTTGCTGAAAACATAATTAATTACAATTATGAGATTTATTATTAATTATGTTAATTATTATTGTTATATTAATTGATTATAGTCTCAGAATTGTAATTAATTATGTTTTTAAAGTTGACATTGACAGTAATTAATTATTTGATAATGATCATTGTTGATTAGCGTTCGAACAACCGGCCCATAGTGTTGCAAAAAAAAAATTAATTTGGGATAAACAAATAAAACAAATTTTAAACTATTTGACCAATTGGTTTGAAATTTAGAATATAATTTAAGCACCAGAAGTCTCAGCATTTCGTGTAATAAAAAGGTTCTAACTTAATTTTTACATAAGTTATGAACATTTGTAAAATCTCAAATTTTATAAATTATTTTGCAATTTTTAAGCAACAAATAAGGATATACATATGCCGCGAACGGTATATTGAAGTTTTTTTTATAATTTATCAGTTTATTACTCTCAAATTTGTTTAAAATGCTTCACTTTTTAGTAATAGACGAAAAAAGCGAAAATTTACCGTTTTTTGATATTCATTGGTTTATAACTTTGTATATCATCAAAATCCGCTGCAGGAATTTTGCAGGTTAATAATACAGATGTCCATACTACTCAAAAATTTTGGTTTCGGCCAGGAGGGGATGTGTCACGAGAAAAATCTTATTTCTCTGGACTATACAGCCAATGAGAGGGATTCTTTCCTTTTTATATCCTCATTTAAGTGTTCAAAATGTAAATGTTATTGATGCAGTAATGTATCCTATTTCTAAACTCTTGTCCCATTGTCCCCTTGGAAATTTCCCTACATTCTTCAATAATTCATTGTTTCAAAACATCAACACTGTCGGGTGCTATAGCGTAAACCATAGATTTCAAATACCCCCACAGAAAAAATTTAATAGTGTGAGGTCCGGTGACCGAGCTGGCCATTATTTTGAACCTCGTCGTCCAATCCATCTACCATGATATTTCTCATCTAGGTAACCTCCTACTGCACGATAAGGGTGTGCAGGACCACCATCTTTTTGAAACGTTATTTCCAAGTTGCCGAATTCATCTGGATTATCTTCCAGAATTTTAAGTATTAACGGGTTAATTGCATTTTGTAACATCTCCAGATACACTTCACTGGTTAAGTTAGCATTGAGAAAGATAGGCCCAACTATGTGGTTTCCCAAAATACCTGCTCAAACATTTACTTTTTTCGGAAATTGAGTAGGTATGTGTTTCACGAAAGACGTAAGGATTTGTGGCACTCCAATACATCACATTGTGTGTGTTTTCTCTTAATTTCCATTAAGAGAAAAAGTACTCTCGTCAATAAAACAAATTGTTGTTATATAATCTAACTGTTAGTTAATTTGATTGGACAAATTTTCACAGAATTCTAGTTTTCGGTCGGGGCCATCATCTGAAAGTTGGGGCACAATGTTTTATTTGTAGAATGAAATTAGTTTTCAGCCAATATTCAGTGTACTGTCATTTGACTGATTCCATAGATAAATGCATCTTGGGCTGTAAAAGAAGTAGAGTTCAATACCATTTCTGAAATTATGTTTTTTTTGTCATTATTAATTGCTGGTCGACCAAATCGTTTGACATCTTGAACACTAGGTACCTGTTTGTTTAAACTTCCGAAAAAGCTTCCTGAAATAATTTCTCGATATAGGACGATCGGCGTACCTATTATTAAAAAGATGTTCCGCTGCGTAGAAATTTTTTCCACATGTGTTTTAATTTCCAATATCTCATTTAAAATAAACTTTTTATTTATTCTAAGGGACTTTCGGCCCTCGGTAATAATTTAGTCTTTCATTCTGCGTTTAAATTTTTCAAAAATATTTATTGGTCTTTTCAGGATTCGAAAAAAATGAACACAATGTCCGTGGTAATATTTTCCAAATCTATCTTTGCCATACAACGCACTCAGTCGAATAGAATACTGTCAGCATATTGTCAGTCAGACAGTGACAATTTTAAATATTTGACATGGCATCGGGAATATTTTGAGTTGTTGATTAAATAATATTGATAGTGTATTTTTAATAAATAATTGATTTAAGACGTGAACTTAATAAAAAGTTATTTATTGTTTATTATTTATGGAAGATCCAAGCAGAGAGTACACAAGGATATATTCAGTGAACCAAGTATTTTGTTGTTAAATATGTTCAAAATTTTAAGCGTTTCATAGTACCTAACAATATATAATTTAAAAAAACACTTTATTATCACTTTTCCTCTTTTCTCGATTGATTATTAGTTTTTGTTGTACAGTAGATAAATTATTACAATCACTGAATACATAGTTAGTGAAAAAATTATTACATTAATTAACTAAATTAATCAATAGGGCAATTAATTATACAAGTAGCTCTAAATGTAATATTTGCAAATTAGGTACCGATGGCCTTAACATAGTACCGTTGATTGAAATATTAATATGGGTACATCAATACATCAATCAACGATAGTACCTAACAAATATTCATTAATGTTTTAGTTTCGGGTTAGAAGGTGAACAGTGCCTCCTAAGATCAATTTGTGAGATACACGAGACACCTTTACATATTAAAGAAGATGAAACACTGTTGGAGAAACTGGTTCATTTTATTTTTACGTAAGTATTTCTCCACTTCTTAATCATTTCCACAATCGTTGGCATTTTTAAAGATGTTAATTTCTCCGTGATTTTAAGTGAATTATTTTTATTAGATATTGTATTGGTATTCTTAGAAAATATCATTTTTATTTTTTGAATACTAAGCATGTATGAATATGATTAGAATGCAGTATTAAAAAACCTAACTTGAAACAGGTATCTACAATAATAAATGTACTTTTACCGCAGTATAATGCTAATGAATCAGTATAGTCACTCTCGATTTTGACGGTTCCAATTTTGCAATCCACTCTTGACAAAATTTTGAAAACGCGATGATAACAACCAATCACCCCAAATCAGGATGCCGTTAACTGTTAACTGTTATTCATCTGCGCAAAGAAATAAATTTTTTTATGAATTCAGTTATTTACATGGTCACCAAAATGGAACATAAAGAATAAACGATTTTTCGCGGAATGACCCCACTGATTCGTTAGCATTATACTGTGCCTTTACTCTAAAATACCATTTGAATTACTGTAACTTATTTAAGTAATATATCGCTAGAAATATATTGAGCAAGCACTTCAAAAATAAAGAAAAGAGAAATACTTGGACCAGATAATATTCCAGGAGAAGACAGACTTAGGTAAGACTGGAAGACGTTGGCTAACAGGTTTATTTAATAAAATAATAGAAGTTGGACAAATTCCAGATGAATAGAGAAGCAGTCAGGGCCGGATTTAAGGGAGGGCAGGCTGGGCAGCTGCCCGGGGCTCCCACATTTCAGGGGGCCCCCACAAAGCCCCACGTATAATATTTTTTGTCAATCAAGTAACTGTGATATTTCGTTATATGGAAGGTTTCACTCATGTTGAAAGGTTTCTCATATGCTCACTAAATCACGGTCATAAAGCAGAAAATATATTTATTTCTCGAATGATATTCTTGCAAGAAGAAAATATTGATTTGAAAAACTGCAGGGGACAGTCCTAGGATAACGCGTCAGTTATTAGTGGAGAGGAAAATACAATGGTGTTCAGGCTAAAATTAGATAACATAATATTTTGGTGTTGTGGATTCCGTGTGCCGCCCACTCTCTAAACTAAGTTGCAAAAGCTGCAGGTGAGTGTTGTCCTGCTGCAATATTATTCTTTGATTTCTTGGACTATATGTATTTTTCCCTTCCTCTACATACAAATACAATTTGTTATACGAATGTTTAAAAGTTGCGTCTTTAAGTGAGAGAACAATGCTGACCGTAGCAGAACTATTATTGTTCCTAAAAGAGTAAATATTATTAGATATTCATCTAGTAATCATAAGGTCATCTAAGGAACATTATCCAAAATTTCAGAAGAAGATGAGCAACGATTTGAAACTCGTAGCGATGCAAATGGTTAGTATAACCGAATGTGCTTACTGGAAACAGGAATATTTTTAAAATATTTTGGAATGAAATCTTAGAGAGGCTAAAGAGCACAAGTATTCCCAAGATCCAAATATTGACCTTAATTCAGGAGTGGCGGCACTTGGATCATTTAAAGAATTTATATTGTTTAAAGGAATATTTCAGAGACTGAAATGACAACATCACCCAAATTTAGGACTCAAAAATTGTATCGCTATTATAGATTACTTCATTTCCTCTTTAAGTCAGAAGCTTTCTGCATATGAATCCACTCATTCCAGTTTTAAATTTTTACATTAAGTGGAAAATTTAACTCCCAATGAACTTGAAGCTCACTCACTGAACATACCGACAAAAAGTTCCCGTACTTTAACCAAATATTTTACTGTAACAAGATACAGCTCTTGTATTTCTTAGTATTTAAAAATATATTTATAAAAGTAGATCAACATTTTTTTAAATTTCTAAATGGGAAAACTCTGTGGTTGGCTGTATTATAGATATAACAACAATTTTTTTAATGGTAGGAGGTAGGGCCCCACACTAATTCTGCCCAGGGGCCCCCACAGCCTTAAATCCAGCTCTGGAAGCAGTATATTAATGCGTGTTTGCAAAAACACAAAAACAAGGGAGATATTAGTTAACAATGTACAAAAAATTACAGGACCATGCAACTACTTAATCACACAATGAAAATATGGGTGAGAGTAATTAATAGACGAATAGGTACGTGAAGAATCCGAAATATACGATACTCGTGACTTAATCCAAGGCAGATCAACAAAAGATGCAATTTTCGTTATAAGGCATTTGATGTAAAAATACAGGAATAAAGAAACAAACGCTCATATGGTATTCATTGATCTTGAGAGAGCGTATGAAAAATTACTTAGAGAGTCTGCAGTGGCACCCAATCAGACAAGACCGCCGGTGAATATATAAAGATTGTATGAGGGAGTAACTACTAGTGTTAGGACTAATGCGGGAGAAACTAATAACTTTAATGTGAAAGTAGTGTTAACCTTTAACTACACGCGCTGGCGTACTTAGTACGCCAGATATAAGAATTGTACTGCAAATATATTTAAAAATTTAATTTTTGACCTTGTTTATCTCTCTAACCTATCACTGGAATGTGCTTTACAATTTGGTTTTAGTTTCGTTATAATCGGCTTTCTAGGAAGATCGTAATTTACAGTTTATTATTTGTTGTTTCCGGTAGTGGACAATATACGCCACGATTATATTAATATAAGTAATAATATAAGTAAATATTTCAATTGTTTTTTAGTCATTATGGCACAAAATATATTTTTCTTTATAAATAGTACTTTTTCTCCTGTAAAAAATCACATTTCAAAAAATTTTTTAATAGTAATTTTATTACTTACTGAGAAGGAACTCCAAGTATTCACTGATGCCGAATAAGGTTTATAACAAACAACTAAGTGTATTTTTTCAAAAAAAAAAAATAAACAAATCCGCTGTTTTTAACTGTATTTTCTTGTGGCGTATAAAGTACGCCACGTGTGTAGTTATGTTATAACTTGATGCGCGGGTAGTTAAAGGTTAAGGAGAATAGGCAGTGAGAGGGAAATTGAAAACACAATGTCTCCCTCCTGTCGTTTCCCCACTACTGAGGATCGTGATTTCTTCCAATATTCCTAACAATGTTTCTCCATTGGTCTCTATCTTCAGCTGCTCTAAGGGCTTCGCAGAATGAGTTTCCAGCTGAATGCTTTATTTGGTCAGACCATCTAGTTGGTGATCGTCCTCTTGATCTTCTCCCCGGAACGTTTCCAGAAACAATTAATCTCTCCAAACTGTCGTCACCTCTGCGAACCAAGTGACCGAAGAATTGCAGAATTCGTTGCAGACATATTGTGGACAGCCTTTTTTTAATATTGACTTGGTTTAGAATGGAAACTTTTGTCCTATGAGCTGTCCAAGGTATGCGCAGCATTCTTCTCCAGCACCACATCTCAAAGGCATCAATTTTTTGGCGCCCGCATGCGCGAAGAGTCCAGGTCTCCGCTCCGTATAGAAATATTGATAAGACAAGGGCATTCACCAGCCTCATCTTGATATTTTGGGAGATAGATCTGTCTTTCCAAACTTTAGTTAGGCGACTCATCGCATTTTTTGCCATACCAATACGTCTCCGAACTTCTGCTTCACAGTTACCATCGTTAGTTATACTAGACCCGAGAAAGACAAAGGTGTTTACTATCTGGTATTTCTGTAATATGTTGTCAGTTGAATAGTGTCAAATCTGTCGACCACCATTATTTTTGTCTTAGCTTTATTGATTTTCAGACCAACTTGATTGCTTTCGTACTCAACTCTTCGCAGAAGATCAAACATTTCTTGCTCATTTGCTGCTATAAGTGTAGTGTTATCAGCAAACCTTAAATTGGAGATTTTCCTATCAGCTACTGTTACTCCACCGGCCCATCCTTCTAAAACCATCCTCATGACATGTTCACCATAAATGTTAAATAAGTCGTCGGGTGACAACACGCATCCTTGTCTAACACCTCTCTCGGTCTTGAATTGGTTTGAGAACTTCTGATCTAATCGTACTGTCGCTATATTAGACTGGTACAGGTTTTTAAGTGTCACCAGGTGCATTGGTACGCCCATTTCTATTAAAATTGACCACAGATTTTTCAGCTTGCACAATCAAATGCCTTTTGGTAGTCAACGAAGCATATAATCATAGGTACTTGAAATTCTCTAGACTTTTCAATGAGGTATCTCAGGTTCAGGATTTGTTGCCTTGTACCTTTACCCTTTACAAATCCCGCTTGTTCCTGAGGTATTTGGTAATGTAGATAGGATTTTAATCTGTTTTTGATGATATGCCACAAGATTTTCCTAGCATGTGTTATTAGTGACAGGTTATCTCTTCATCAGAATTACAATTTACATGTAACCAGCCGCCAAGGTATTTGAAATGATTTACCCGTTCTATCTCCTCTCCATTAAGAGAAAGCAGACCTTGATCTATATTAATCATTCTAACTTGTCTTTGAAATGTCAATTTTAGGAGCTTTCCGATAACTTCCTTCACTGACTAGTTTTACCAATAAGTATTTGTAAATTGTCTGTCAGTTTGAATATTGTTGATTACTTCTCCGCATAGTCTTACTCCCTTTTGTCATCCGGAACCTCCCTTAAGATTTCTTCATTGTATATATATTTACACCGTTCTTAGGCGTCAACGCCCTTCGGTAGGGATCTATCGATCACCAAGCCGCAAGCCCTTATCCCTTGCCGTACCGCTCCCCCATAGGCCGATCAGACGCCAGTTTATTCCAGACCAAGCCGTAGACTCTATTGAGTTTTATACTACGGCGTTGGCCTTTTATTAATTTCATGACTTAGCTGAGGCTCGAACCAGCGATCGCAAATCGCAAATCCACTAAACTTGTCCATCGGCTGCGTCTCAGCTAACTGGACCGTCTAGATCGACATTGTACAAACTAAACACTGTACAATTTCTTCATTGTACAAACTAAAAAGACAAAACACAACCCTGTCGTACTCCAGGTTTGATGATAGTTTTTCAGTACGACCATCTCTAATTTAAATAGAGGTTACTTGATTGTAATAAAAGTATTTACTACAACATAAAATTTATATAATATAATAAATATAGGGAACTTGCATAAAATTTTAAATTCGAAAAGAAAATGTTATAAATCACAACAGAACATAATTTAAAACATGTATCAAAGGTAAAAAACGTTGTTTTTGTGTTCCGTTCTAAATTCAAATTATATCAACTAGACCAAAACGCGTCGTGACGTCATATGGTTATATGTTTACAGTCTGCACCAACAAAGTAAATAAAATTGTATGTATCTTCTTTTCATGAGCATTTTTCAGTGCGTCACAAATGATAGAAAAAAAGGTAAGTTCGTGATAATATACATTTTAGTGACATGGCATTTTAGTTAAATCTGACAGTTGTCACATTTTGTTTGCAATTTGGCATAAAATCAAATTAATTGTGTTTATTGCATTTATAAAATTGTATTTTATTTGATTTGTATAGTCTTATAAATTGAACAGATTATATTCGTAGATATATTATATAACTCGTAAATAATTTTTTTCGACTATAGCGCCATCTACTGACAACTAGAATAAATATTATAAATGTCACCGACAAAATGTAATCACGGACGTGCGTTTTTTTCTGTCACATGCAATTTAATGCGTTAGAAAGAAATCGAAAAACTGTGACGCACTGAAAGATCCTCATGAGAAAAAGCATAATTTTAAATTAGACATTATAAACCTCAATAGAAAATAAAGTTATGTGACGCACAAGTGTTTTTGATCGTTTGAACTATTTTAAATACATAGAAAACTTGTACTTTTACAAAATGGCACTAAACAACACATAGTGTTTTCTTTTATTTTCCATAGTAATCGTTCTTTTCTTTTTTTAAAAAACTGTATCAAATTATAATGTGAACAAACTGGTACCTATATATTTATTATTACAATGATATACGATAAATGTCATTAGAATATAAATATTTTTCCCTTGTTTTTTCGATGATGAGCTGACCAAATACCCAAGTAGGTGGAGGCCAATAAACTAAAGAAAAAGAAGAATATACCTAAATATAACCACGAACAAACATAAATAAAGTATACCTACGTAAAGTCACGGGTCGTTTGAACTATTTTAAATCACAGAAGATTTTAAATTTGTACTTCTAAGTTATTATGAGTTTTTGAAGAGTGGAATTTTGGAAATCTAATTTTTAAACAAAACTGAATATTATTATGTAATAAAAAATGTGCAAGTTCCTTATTTCAGACATTTCATGTATAAACTATCAGTATCAGCAATATAATTGGATTTTGCTGACCTTTTTGAAAAAGTGAAATTCGCGTTCGTTGAAATTTATATTAATATTATTTTCTTTATTTTTAGACCATCTTTGGACCTTAATGAAAATTCCAAGAGAAAAGGTGAAATAAATAAATCGTTTACACAAAAATTGTTACAAGCCGAGAAGTTTGGAAGAAATAATAGTGAGTGTGCTGATGTGTACTCAGATTGTTCTGTATCATTGACTGATTTATTTACAATAAAATACAATATATTGTAACTATGGTAAATAATTAACCTATATTATCCCGTTTAATATTTCCTCTAGAGTTCAAATCAAACCCTTCTTTCAGTGCGTCATTAATTTGGACGTCATATTAGGGTTTTAAGTATGTCGAGAATCATTGCAAGATATTGTAGTGAAATGTGACAGTTGCCAAAATCGAAATTTAAATATAGCTTAAATTATATTTAATAGTATTAGTAAATATTATATATAGTTGATCCAAAAGATGGCATAACCCAGACATCCAAAGTGAAAGTTATCCTTCAACACCAAATTGTTCTATATGGTCCACACAATGTCCAGAAAAAAGTCACACCATTTTGAGCGTCGGGTTTGGGGGGTTAGGGGGGAAAAATTGGTAAATTCGTAGTTTTTTAAGTTTTTCGCCAATATTTCTAAAACTATGCGGTTTAGCATGGACAACCATCTATACAAAATTGTTCTACATTAAATTTGAAATTAAAAAGCCCCTATGCATAATTTTTCTAAAATGAATGGTTCCAAAGTTACAAAGGTAGTATAGTATAACTTGTCCAAAAAAAGGCCTAACCCATACATCCAAAGTAAAAGTTTTCCTCCAACACCAAAATGTTCTATATGGTCCACATATTGTTCAGTAAAAAGTTACACCATTTTGAGCGTCCGGTTTGGGAGGGAGATGGGAGAGAAGCCGGTAAATTAGTAGTTTTTGTACGTTTTTCGTCATTATTTCTAAAACTATGCTTTAGCGTAAACAATGTTATTTACAAAAATGTTCTACATAAATTTAAAACAAAAAATGTTCTATACATAATTGTTATAAAATCAACGGTTCCAGAGTTACGGAGGGTGAAAATCGAGGTTTTCGATACTTTTTAAATTTTTTTGGGCAATATTTATGATATAACTATACCAAAAACCCAGACATCCAAAGTGAAAGTTATCCTCCAGCACCAAATTGTTCTATATGGTCCACATAATGTTCAGAAAAAAGTCACACCATTTTGAGCGCCGGGTTTGGGGGGAGAGGGGGGAGAAATCGGTAAATATAAAAAGTATCGAAAATCTTTACATTTCACCATCCATAACTCTGGAACCGTTGATTTTATAACAATTATGTATAGAACCTTTTTTATTTTAAATTTTATGTAGAATATTTTTCTATAGAACATTCCTTACGTTAAAGCATAGTTTTAGAAATATTGACGAAAAACGTAAAAAAACTACTAATTTACCGATTTCTCCCCCATCTCCCCCCCCCAAACCGGACGCTCAAAATGGTGTAACTTTTTACTGAACAATATGGGGACCATATAGAACAATTTGGTGTTGAAGGAAAACTTTTACTTTGGATGTCTGGGTTAGGCCTTTTTTTGGACCAATTATACTATACTACCTCCGTAACTTTGGAACCGTTCATTTTAGAGGGGTTATGCATACTGCCTTTTTTGTTTCAAATTTAATGTAGAACAATTTTGTGTAGAGGGTTGTTCATGCTAAACCGCTTAGTTTTAGAAATATTAACGAAAAACTTAAAAAACTACGAATTTGCAGAATTCTCGCCCCCTCTCCCCCCCCCAAACCCGACGCTCAAAATGGTGTGACTTTCTTCTGAACATTATGTGGACCATATAGAACAACTTGGTGTTGGAGGATAACTTTCACTTTGGATGTCTGGGTTTGGGTCTAACTATACCATACTATATATTATTCAACGACCATGACATGGTAATGATGGCTTTTACTCACGATGATGAAGTAGCCACTACATGCGCGTAGAATATTATATGTTTTCTACGACTTTTTTTAAATTTTAATTAGTAAAAAATATAATTATCAACTATTCGAGATTAAAATTATCATTTACAAAAATAAATTTTGTTTACCAAGTAGTACACGGCAGAAAAATTGACTGCCTACTATTAGCGAATGCTGTCTTATGAACAGGATCCAAAAAAGAAAATCATTGCAAGTAGACTTATTATTGGTATTCAGACAAACAATATTATACCAAATCATCAGTTCGGTTTTCGCCAAAACCACGGCACAACTGAACAAGTGCATAGGGTGGTAGAAAAGATACAAACACAAACAGCCTTCCAGGAAAAGGGCTATTGCAATGCCATTATCCTGGACGTAAGTCAAGTATTTGACAAGGTCTGGCATTCAGAATTGTTATTCAAACTGAAGAAAGAAATCTTTTAGCCGCTATATACAATACTATAATCATATGGCGAAGAAAGGCTATTTTACACAAGTTACGAAGAAAGTGTGTCTGAAATTCACAACATAAATGCTGGGGTTCCGCAAAGCAGTGTCTTGGGACCAATTCTCTACACAATCTTTACAGCTGATTTCCCAACTGGAGAAGAATCTACAATCGCAACATTCGCAGATGACACTGCAATTTTGGTAAAAAACCCAGATCCCATACAGGCAGCTGAAATATTGCAACAAAACATACATCTAGTTGAAATGGGCTAAGAAATGGAAGATAGAGATCAACGAAGCAAAATCAGTTAACGTGGTACTCACTAAATGTCACAAAGAAACACCGAATATCCTAATGCATAACAAGAATATTCCTAAAAATGATACTGTAAAATATCTCGGATTACACCTTGACAAGGGGCTAACATGGAGAACACACATCTGGACGAAGAGGAAGCAATTAGGAATAAAATACAAAAAACACTACTGGTTACTTGGCCGAAAATCCACCTTATCCCTATTTAACAAAATATTAGTGTATAAAGCAATCATCCGACCCATCTGGAAATACGGGATTGAACTGTTGGGAACTGAAGCAGACAGCAACCTAGCAATACTGGAGCGGTTTCAATCCAAGGTTCTTCGTGCTATCACAAATGCACGGTGGTTCATTCCAAATGCAGACATTTACAGGGACTTGAAGATCGAGACAGTGAAGCAGATGATCATAAAATGCAGTGATAAATATTTCAAACAAATATTTCAAACGACTGGAAAAGCACCCCAACGAATTAGCAGTGAGTTTATTGGACAACTCTACACAACTAAATAGAATGAAAATTAGAAGTCCTCTTGACTTGCCATTTAGAACATAAGTGTCTTAAAGTGTTTTAAGGTTTTAAGTGAAAGTAAGTGATTTAGTGTAGCTATTAGTAACAAACATACTAGGAGTTGATAGTCATTGGACTAAAACTCCTCTCACATTTGTTCGTTCAACAAAAATGCTTAGTGTTACTTTTTTTTTGTGATGTAACAGATTGTATTTAAAAACAAATAAAAAAAATGAACAGGAACGCATTTAGGTAAATTGACGCCCTAGGCAATTCTCGAGTAGTCGTCCTTCAAACATGTATGTACAATTTTTATTGTACAGTATTTTTGCCGCCCTGGGCAACTACCGATATTGCCTAATGGATAAAGCGGCCCTGCTTATGAACCAATTGTAAAAAATAGTCAATGCACCCGATAAATAGGAAATGACTATTATCGGGGGCGTATTATATACGTATCATGCCATGCCATGGGCATCCATCACATATTTGTATATGGTATAGGTATCCATGGCGGTAACCATTGGCACAAAAACTGAAAAATGATCAGAATGAGAATTCCAACATAAACCGAGAATTTTATTCGTGTGATTGTCGGGATTAATTACATAACTAGCTTCGTCAGAAGTATGATAAATACTTGCGAGAAATTCAGAAGAGTTTGCACACCATTTATGAAGCGAGAGACAAGCGAGTTTTAAACATTCGGTTAACTGACGATGAATTTCTAAGAGTGTTTCGAAATCATTGCAGCCGTACAACACATCATCGATGTAACAGCAATTTAAAAGAGCATCACTAGCCAAGGGGAATTTGTCAGCATTGCTTTGAGCTAACTCCTTAAGACATCTAGTGCTGAGAAAACCAGAGTTATTTAATCCATAAGTGATAGCTTCGAGTTGAAGACATTTCAAGTCCTCTGAGGGAAATCACGCCATAATATATTCAACAGACAAACCTGTTCGGGATTCACTCGAATTTGTCTAAACATATGACGAAGGTCAGCCACAATACAGTATTTAAACAATCTGAAAGTTATCAAAATATCGAACAGTTCGCGTTGTATTGTATAACCAGGAAGCATTATATCAATGAGGCTTAGATTTAACGTAGTTTTCATACTACCATCAAAGACAACACGCAGCTTATTTGTTACGCTATCTTTCAAATCACAATGTTGAGGAATAAAATATTTTAAATCAGAGTGAATATTTCGAGTGGAGAGAGAAACATATCTGCAATGCCCAAGTGAACTTATTCTAGCCCTTTAAACCCACCTCAATTAAAAATTAAGGGATCTTACGGAATTTAATTTACACAGCCTTATTACTATTTAAAAATCCTACAAAAATATTATTGAAAAAATTTTTATTGCCAAAAATGAAGGAGCTATGTTTATAAAACTATTTTTTTTTTCGAAAAATTCGAATAGTCCCTTATAGAGCATTTTCAATGTACCTATATAATACCACAGAGCCGGTTCGTATACTGGATGACTAAAAAACTATTTGTATGTGTATTTTCATATATTTGTAAGTTCGTATTTTTGTGTAAATAAATGTTTTTGGAATTCTTTAATTCTACTTTTTTTTCTGTATAGATCTATTAAATTGTCTACTTATAAAAATTGCAATGTTATTAAGGGTGGTTTTTAAGGGTTGAAATATTATGATATATCCTAAAGCATAAAACAATCATTATTTAACCAGTCAAAACCAAATTTTACCTATATTAAAGTTAACAATGTTTTTATATAATTTTTGAAAATAAGGGTAGTTTACACCCCTAAAAATAATCAATGCCATTGAGCATGCTATAGAATATGAAGTACAGGGTAAGATGATGGTAACCCCAAATTTTTATGTAAATTGATGCAAGCCGAAATTATACTTTTATGATAAGTAAACTTTTCATATATAGCTCCAATAAGGGTGGTTTTAAGGGTTGAAATATTGTGATATTATATCTTAAAGCACAAAACAATCATTATGTAACTAATAAGAAACAAATGTTGACAAAATTAAAATTTAAAATGTTATTTTATAATTTTTTACAATTAGGGGTGGTTTTCACCCTTAAAAAACCAAAAGCGTACAACGGCTCATTATAGAAAATGAACTAGAGGGTGAAATGAGCCTAATTCCAAATTTTTGTACAAATCGATGCTGGACGAAAAAATTGCGAGGTCTTGCCATTTTTCCAGCTTCATTTCATCGACTAATAAAGGTTATTAATATAGATGTCCATTGTCCATACTATTAAAAAAATTTGGTTTCGGCCTGGAGGGGGATGTGTCACGAGAAAAATCTTATTTCTCTGGACTATAATTAAAGAATGACTTATGAAATGTAACACATATTATTTATTATATTATTGTATAATAATATTATAATTTCCTTTTTTGTATTTATGAATATATTACCCATATTATGATAAATAAAGACGGCTTTTTTTTATTAACTACTTATATTTCTGCAACTACTTTCAGAAACATCTTAGTATCTCATTTTAAACACTTATTGACTTACACCGATTGGCTTCTCAGGCATCGAATTATAACGTCAAACAGATTAAACTAAAAATCTAAACTATAGGGCTTTAATATTGTGCCGAAAAGAGAATATTAAAAGAAGTGTATCAAATTTTACTCCTCATGAGTACATGTACATGGTGTCTTAATATTCAAAATTTTTAATTGAAAATAAAAAGAATCCACTTTTTAGTTTCTTTTTCTTGCTTTATCAATTTTTTTGCTCGTCGTATTTATATGTCATATTTTCAAATTCGTATCCAAGTGGTCGATACGACTATTCGCATTAAGCTGCTAACTTTGAGAGACAGAATACGAAATCGAAATGATGAGATACGGCGAAGAACTGGAGTGGAAGACATCATAAAATGCATTACGAAGTTAAAATGAAAATGGTCAGGACATGCACGTCACAAGACAGAGACAACAGATGGACGAAGAAGATTTTAGGGTGGCGGCTAGGGCAGACAAGCGAAATATTGGAAGACCACCTACCTGATGGACCGACCACATTTAAAGAATAGCGACAAAGTGGATTGCACCTGCGCAGGACAGAGAAGGGTGGAGACATCTTGAGGAGGCCTATGTCCGACAGTGGGCAAATTTGGCTGTGTGATGATGAAGATGATCCAGGTGCTGACGTTGCTTCTGATTACAACTCAGTTGTTGCTAAATGCAGGTTAAATCTAAATGAATCTAAACAGAGCCAAAGTAGACAAAACATCGACCTCTCCACGAAGCAACGAGTTAGGAAATGGGGTAATAAAATTTATCGTTAAGAAAAGAGTAAATCAAGAACTAATGCCATCTAATAACCTATAACATATAACGTCAGAGTCAACTATTCCAATGGAAAAGCTTCAAAAGACACTTTATTAAAAATTAGTAAGGATGAACTAAGGATAAAAAATGCCAGAAAAATAAAAAAGACAGGATGTCCGATGAAATACTTAAGTTATATGGAGAATAGAACAGTGGCGGCTCGTGATTTTTACAATAGGGGAAGCTATACCTAACTGTAAAATATCTAGACAAATGTGCACTAGCAAAAAAATGCGCCAAAAAATATAATTTAAGGCCCCATTTTTTGACCATTTTTATTTACATTTCATAATATCATCCTAATTCATAATTTTCATGATATCATATCATTTTAAAAATAGTTAGTCTAATTGTAAAAGTTTAATACCAAAGTTTGTGTCGTTTATTTGTTAACAATTCCATCTATTTGTAAATAGATACCTATGCATATCAAAATAAATACAGATTTGAAGTTTTGTCGTCCATACATAATGAAGCTTCAAATTTTTTAAGATACTCAACTGAATTTTTTTAATTCTAAACGCGGCCTACTGCGAATTCAAAAACACGACAAATTACCGATATTTTGCTTTGAGTTAGAGATATCGGAAAAAGTTTTTTGAGCAAGTTGTTCCAAATATTATTATAACCCCACATACCAAATTTCATAACAAAAGTCTCACTTTTAGATTTTTCATTATTTTTAGTCAGGACCCTAAAATTCGTTGTCCCGAGGCGTACGCAACCACGCAACGGAGCCGAGAAGCTACTCTGCCTCCCTTGATATATCTCCGGGCAGCGTGTGATGGCACCGTGTAGATGCCACTGTTAGGAGACCGGGTCTCCTTAAACGCCTGCTGCGCTGCACAGAGCATTAGAAACGGAGCCTGCTGGGCTTCTCGGCTCCGTTCATGAATCTCGGGATAACCCAGGGTCCTGCCTACAATAATATGTAATAAAACGTAGACGCGATCATGCGTTCTAATGCTAATGCTCCGTACGTTTGGATAATTAGTGATAATATGGAATTTACACGTTGTATAATAGTGAGACTGCTTGTTGTTTTCGCGATTCATGATAAACAAAACAGTGTAGAGTGTGTAAAAAATTTATGGGGAGGCTGTGCCTCCCTTGCCTCCTCTGACGAGCCGCCACTGGAATAGAAGGATTTTTAATACTGTAAACAAAACAAGATAAATGCCAGAATATACAGATAAATACAAAAGAACATATATACATAAGAGAAGAAAAGCAAAATTAGTGGAATAAGAAATGTTTTGAAATAGAAAATCTAGAAGAATTACACGAAATATTTAACATACATAAGAAGATTAGAGAAGCCACTAAAAGCTACAAAACCAGGCACGGAAATAAATTGATTGTCGGCAACGGGCAAATAGCAGCAGACAACTAAAAATACTAACACGGAAAGAATATAAAAATTGTAGAAGACCTTTTTCAACATAAAAGACTGTCCAACAATATCAAAAGGGCCACACAGCGGACCATATATAAAAGTGTTGTGTGAATGGGTAGAACGGGATCTTACTCTTCAAAAAATATGTCACGTATTTCAGCGCCATTTCATCACCTGGTTAATTGGAAGGATACTACAGATCTGGCCTCCACATAAGTGGTCTGTAGCTTCGACATGATAGGTGTGAAATTTTAAACGTTCTTTTTCAAAACAACTTTTGTTTCTTAATATTTATTTATACAATAATGTGACATTTTACATAGAAATATGAGTGTTTAATTTGGATTAAATATATGTTTACTTGTTGAATTTTTCCACCGTCTGCACACAACAGCTGATCGGAGCCATTAGACCTAACCACAAAACGCGAAATAAAATGTGTATTTTAAAACTGTTGGAAAAACAGTAGGTACCTACAATCAGAAAATCTCTACTTTACAATCAGAAAAACTTACCTTTAAAAAGGTTCTCGATTACAAAATAACAAAATTATCAAAAAACACGACTGAATATCTTTTTATGGTGACACAAACAAACTACAAACACAAAATAATAACCGACCATAATGACTGAACACAGACAGCGCAGGATCTCTGGCGGCACGCGTCCTCTCGAAAATCCCGAATCCCGTACAAAATCTAGTCAGTGCAAGATTTGTCAAAAGTCATGATCTACCAATCACGATGCCGACATCAGCGCCTCTGTAAAATTGGAAGGAAACTAAATACGATTACATTTTTTTTACTAGATTGCGCGGGGCATGCAGCGGACCATGATAACAAATAAAGGATCCCCCAAACCAACGCGAAACTTTCGCAGCCGCAACCTACCCGGAATCGCGGCTAATCGATAGGCACGGTGACTTATGAGCGTGTTCACACTAGTTGGGGCGGTATCCGCAGCGGTCGCGGTAGATCAGCGTTGTTTTCATGAAACGCTGCATGCACGGTTTTTTCCGCTGCCGTTGTAGTTTCGCGTGAGCTGTTACAGAAAAACTCATTGAAATTGTGAAACAATATCCTATAATATATGATTTAAGTAAAGATTAGAAAAATATAAGAAAAAAGGATAAAATCTAGGATAGTATAGGGTTAGAATTAGGAAAAAAAGATTGAATTAAAATGCATATTTTAAATTGTAAAAATGCATGAATTTTCATGAACTAGTCATCCATTCTCAGAAATAATATTTGATTAATGATTATGAAATAAAGATAACATCAATAAAGTATAATCAGTTATTCAGTATAATCAGTATAATCAATTCAGTATAATCAATATATCATCAATAACATCAGTTAAAAAACCAACTGTCAAGCGTAGGTTTTTCCTGGTCATTCTCAAGTACTTTTCTGATGCTGACCTCCCAAGGTTCTTTAGTGTTCCGTTACAAATCTACATCCAGGCCCTTGTTCCCATCTTTTCACGGTTTGCGTGCGGGAGTGACATTTTGTCAATTTCCGCGATTGTTGTAATTGACCAGCCGAAAAAATCAGCAGGCCTAAAACTCTTACGCCCGGTTTCATAATTAGTTAAAGTGGACTTTAAATTTTAAGTTGGTACCTTTATCAATGGAATTCATATAGGTAAATGTCAACGTTAAAGTGAACTTTAGTTAATGTTCACTTTAAGTTGATTATGAAACCGGGCGTTAGGCCTACTGCCTTCCTAGATAGCTGGTCAGCAATGCGGTTGCCGTTATTTCCATTGTGCTCCGGGTAACTATGTAGTTATCGGGAAGTTTATCTGACAGTTTTATTAAATATCTGTCAGATAAACTTCTCGTTAATTAGTTATCCGGAGTTAGTTATTAGTAATAAACCTACTAGGAGTTGATAGTCATTGGATTAAAACTCCTCTCACATACTTAGTTCAACAAAAACGCTTAGTGTTACTTTTTTGTGATGTAACACATTGTATTTTAAAAAAAAATAAAAAAAAAGTTATCCGGAGATGAAAAGACCGGCCCTAAAATTATAATTTAGTCATATTTGTATGGCGAATAGTCGCGTCAGGTTCCGCGCCAATGTGGGAAAGCCTTGTCCGCTACCGTTTCGCCTGCGAATGTTCCGCAACGGAAAATTCGCGTCGGTTTGGGGGATCCTTAAAGGTTGGGCCACACATATCCGCACCGAGCCCGCACCGCGTTCGAGCCAGCATGGCCATTGGCCAGCCTTGCAGAGACAGCATGGCCATTGGCCAGCCATGCTGGCTCGAACGCGGTGCGGGCTCGGTGCGGATATGTGTGGCCCAACCCTTATGAAGAGTTACTATTCGGTCCGTGCCTCTCCCCTCTATTTACAGTCACGTGACACGCTGTCAGATTTTGTAAGGACGTTTTAACATTGAATCTTATGGGATTATATTCATTGTTAAACTTGAATATTTTATTTTGTAGTGATAAGTAATAACCGAATACAATAATTGTTAGAATTCATTAGTTGTTAATTTATAGTGTAATTTTTAGTGCAACAAAAATATTTTCTTTTTCGTTAATAAAGATTTATTGACACAAACTGCGATAGTGAGGTTATGTGTACATAATCAAAGTGATAATCAATATTGGAAAGTGAAGAATTTATATCAGATTAAGTGCGTTTTTATTTTCTGTTTATGACATAATATTATCATTAGCGTGACACGGCATTTTTTTAATGTCCCATTTAAAAATACCCAAAGCGTCCTTACAAACTTAAAAAAAAACCGCCACCATGAGCAGGTCGGTCGATTTTGCTTTGACACTTTGTTAACGCTCGGAGCGAATATCCGCTCAAAAATATGAAAACCGAAAAGGCTCCAGGTCAGGAGCACAATAATATACAGGGTGTTTGGTAAAGAATGGGCCATAGCTTAACCTTAGATTCTTGAGGTTAAAATAGGTCGATTTAAGCTAACTTACCTTAGTACAAAAGTTGATAATCGAAATACAGGGTGTCAAAGTTAAACTTTTATTTTATTTATTTTTGAATATTTCCTGACAGGCAGGGGACAACAACACAAAATTTGGTAAGTGGTGCTGCTATTATACAATCTACTAAATTATGTTAAACAAACGTTTCTGACTACTACCAGAGGCGTACGATGGGGTAACGTGGATGGTTGACCCTTCCCAAATTCTACGCCACTGGTGGAATTGCTATTTTAGTGCAATTTGTTGATTCTCCAATACTTTCTATGTAAATAACATACTCTTCATTCGTAACGATAAAGCCATTAGTTTTCGAGATATTTGAAGCTAAAAACGAAGGAGCATAATACGTTAATCAAAATAAGTGTGTCATTTCATTTTTAACTTCAAATATCTCGAAAACTAATGACTTTATCGTTGCGAATGAAGAGTATATTATATGCATAGCCAGTATTAAAGAATCTAAAAATTATGCTAAAATATCCGTTTCATCAGTGGCGTAGAATTTGGGAAGGGTCAACCATTCACTTTCCCCTGTCGTACGCCTCTGGTAGTAGCCAGAAACGATTATTTAACATAATTTAGTAGGGTGTACCGTGCCTAAACTTTCTGTCAAGTTTAACACGGATATGTCAAATTATTTTAAAGTTTTTTTTTCTTTAATATTTTATTCTTTATTTAAAACTTTAAGAACTATTTGCGCCCGGTACTATAAAATATTTGACATATCCTTATGGTACTTGGCAGAAAGTGTAGGTACTGTAAACCCTACTAAATTATGTTAATTAATCGTTTGTAATTGATACTAGAGGCGTACGACAGGGGACAGTGAATGGTTGACGCTTCGCAAATTCTACGCCACTGATGAAACTGCTATTTCAGCATAATTTTTAGATCTATCGTTCATTTCGCGAAATATTCACTTTTCTCTTGTGAAACTTTGTAACTAACCCATTTCCTTACGCCCCGCCCAAATCGTCAGATTTTTGAAATATACACTGTGTTGCATGTACTTAACTTATCTTAATCTGACGATTTCGAGTTTTTCTAATGATAGATTTTTTTCGCCCCCCCTTAACGAACTCCCCTGTGTTTAGAGCCAATATATGGTAGAGGTACATCTACAGGGTACCAGGGTTCTCCCCATATATAATCTGATGCGCTCGAGTTACTGCAAAAATCCCCGCTTGGGCTCCCCTACCATAAATATATTAGCCAATAATGGAGATAAAGAAGAGCCCATTCCTAGACCAAAATTTTGTTTATAGAATTCATTATTTAGTTAAAAATAGGTATTATTAGTACATAATGTCAATAACTCCATTATAACTGATACATTTAGTCTAGTCCTAGTTGTCAATGTATTATCATTCTCTAATTTCGTTTTGATTATGTTTAAAGGTTTATCTAATAGCACATTTGTAAATAAACTGTTTATGTTAAAACTTACTAAAATATTATTTGGATTAAATTCAATATTTGATAATTAGTTTTAAAAATGTAGTGTATTTGTTATAAATGTGTCATTATTAATAGCAAATGGTTTTATAATGTTTAGTAAAAATTTTGATAGTTCACTACAAGGAGAATAGGGAACTTGCATATATTTTTAAATATTAAAATAATATTAAAAAATATTAGGTAACATGATCATAAAACGCATGCATGCAAAAAAACAAATATTGTTAACCCATAGGCTTATTATGAGACATTGAAAAAGCTATAAAATTCAAATTTCTTCAGAGGCGCGTAAACGGGTCTGACGTCACGACCCACGTCTACCTGCTAGATTTCTATGAGTCTACAACAAAGCCGCTAGGATATTTCGAAATTATTTACAAATTCATTCACATTTACTTAAAACTCTCATGTAGAAGTTGATTGTAAATAAAAGTTCAAAAAAAGGTTGTTTTGGGGATTGTATTAATTCCATTTTAATCATATTATTTAATTGGAAATTCCAAGGTATTTGTGTTCTTGTATAGTTCCATAATGAGTATATTGTATTTAGTTTCAAACTGAAATTGATCATTTTAAGTGCTACTTTATAAAGTAGTGTTTTTAAATGTATAATATGGCTGACTAGAGTTTTTCAAAAAGTTAATCTGACAATCTACAGTAGTTGATGTCTTCATGGTGGCAAATTTTATAAAAAGCAGTGAAAGTTATTCTATTGGAGAAATGCGAGGAGGCAAATAAGTAGGTACCTATTATAAGTATTATTAATAAACACGTTTAAATTGTTTATAACAATAGTTTTTAGTTACTCTGACTTTTATTACTAAAAGTTTTGTTTATTTTTAATTTATTTTTATTTTCTTTCTTCTTTGTTATGAATTTAAAATATTCATAAATTATAGGTTTTAGTTTTGTTTATTACAAAATATTACGACCAGAAGTACATATTTGGAACATTTAATAACCAATAGACAACCAAATAACCAATGTTACAATGTACAATGCAAAAGTACAGTTGCAAATAATGTTTCAATTTGAAAAAGTGTTGATTTTGCGTACCAGATACACACTTTAAAAATAATTCAAAATTTACTTATATTTGGATAGAATAGGACGCAGAATAGATCGACAGTTTGATTAGTATAGCACTTTTATAGTTAGATTGTTGAGACTTTTGGAGTGTAAATATTTTCCCGCATCTATTTGGATCTGATAATTATTAAGAATAAATGGAATAAAAATTTGATAAAATAAAGTTTCATCCATAAAATATTTTTTATTTCTTAATGTGAGAATGAAATTCGTATTTTAAACTAAATATATATTTATATATTATAATAAAACATTCTTTCTTTTTCTTTTTATTTTTTCTTTTTTCTAAGTAATTTTTTAGTAGTATCGATGTACTTACAATTTTTAAGAAATATGATATTAATGTAGGTATTTAATTTTGTTCAAACTTTATAATATAATTTGGCATTTGAGATACCTATGTTGTAAAATAAAAATGTATTTCCCTAAACTAAAAATAATATTATGAATGCATGAAAATCTTTACAAGATATTATCTACAGAGTGCACGTCTGGCACTAGGCAGTAGCCAAACGAGAACAGTGGTAAATATCATGGTTGGTGACGTCAGACCCAAGCGCGCGCTTTTAAAGTTGTTTGAAACGGTAATTTCGGGCGCGGAATTATAATCAGTTGTTGTACGTACACTATTAATTGTTAAGACGTAATATTTTGAATTTATCATTTTTAAACATAAATTAACAATTTTATGCAAAAATATTTTTATGTGTAAGTTCCCTATTGATGGTACTACAAATGGGTCTAAGTGGTATGTTCGCTTTATGAATTTTCGGCACTCCATAAAAATGTGGTGACTTACTGTAATGAGGTGTTATTATTAGCAAATGGTTTTATAATGTTTATATTATTGTCTTTTTAAAAACAGATCACATATACATATAAATGAGTCAGATTAAATAAATTATTAGAAGAATTTTTTTACTAAGCAACAACATTTCTGTTTAATTTATTAATATTTTTTGTATTTTGAAAACGACACCTGATTTGGGCGTCGAAACGGTAATAAAATCATTTTTTTAGTAAAATTGTGGCTTATTTCCCATCAAAACTAGTTAAATACTGAGGAACATACAGGAAAACTCTTACTGAATACAATAAAGATATAAAAACATCGAAATGGGAATCTGGAAGCAGGTTGTGCCAGAGTATATTATAACTAGAAAAAGGCTGTATGACTCGTACACATTTCTGTGTAAGCCAAAACGGCAACAGGTGTATGTTATTAAAAACTGACTTTATGTAAAGTAGTTATTAAAATCAGCTAATTACTTTCGGCATAGCAAATGCCATCATCAGAGCTTCGTCTTATAGGTATAAAAACCTCATAGAAGAGCAATTGTTGACAAACAACATATTAAATTTAATAATGATTTAGGGCTAGGCCTCTCATCTTGGGTAAAACACTTAAAAATATTTACTATCACACCGATGTGGTTATATAAAATGTGGCTACCACATTGTACCTTGAACAGCTGTTCACGTTACAGAATGTAAGTAACATTTACAAAATGTAAATTTAAAGTAAGATTTACAAAACGTAAATTTTACTTTTCAAAAAATTGGAGGCAGGATGTGGCACCTAATACGGGTGGCTTTTATACCCAAACCAAAATATCGGACAGTAAAGAACGGCCAATAAATCTGATGTTATTCGTACTGAAGACTTTGGAAAAACCCATCGGTAGGCACATCAGGGATGGTGAATTGGTTGAAAGTCGGATACATCAGGGACAATATGCGTATCGAGCGGGAGTTTCCACAGAAATGTCACTGCGCCATCTTGTACGTTCCGGAAAACCAAGACTCCACCACGTACGGTGGAAATACAAGCTAGAGATCCAGATACAATACATGGTCCAGATACAAGCCTGAAGTACATTTTCAAGTGGGTATTTGCCCACGAGAAGAATGGAATATAGGAAACTCTCGACCCAAACTGAAGGGTTACACCTGGTATACTCTAAAACTGCAGAAGGGTCGGGCGCAGGAATATTCTGTAGTGGTAGTAATTTCAACATTTCTATTCTACTAGAACAATACAAATCTGTATTTCAGGCAGAGATTTTTGCAATCTTGCAGTGAACAAGAAAAAACAACTTAAGGGCCTTCGAGCTACAGCAGATTAACATATGCGCAGATAGCCAAGCAGCCATTGGAGCTTTTATAAGCCCTAAGGTGAACTCTAGGCTGGTATGGTAATGTCCACACGAATTCGACAGACTGGCGCAATATAACAGTGTTATTCTGGTATGGGTTCCCAGTTATAGGGGCATTTATATATATCAATCGGTTTTAAAACGTCTTGCGACGTTGTCCGATGCCTAATTTCCATGACACTCTATCATCCCATTGGCCCTCTCTAAGATCTCTTGCGCTCATCGCCTTCGTTACTCCCTCTCTCCAAGACTTCTTGGGTCTTTCTCTCTTTCTGCGGTTTGGTGGTATCCATTGCATAATTATTTTAGGGAGTCTTGAGTTATCCATCCTCTGGACGTGTCCGTACCATATCAGCTGTTTTCTTTCTATGTCTGTTGTTAGAGAGCCGTCAACCCCCATTCGCTGTCTTTTCTCATCATTACGTATTCTCTCTCTACGTGACACTCCTACTGATCTTCTAAAAGCGTCCATTTCTACTGCCTCCAGTTTTCTTCCGTTGTTTTCGGTTATCCGCAAAGTTTCTGCTCCGTAAAATAGACTGCTTTTAATAAGAGATTCGTAGATATTGTGTTCTTCTTTTTCCTATTTCATGATTCCACAGTACGCTGTTTAGACAACCTATTGTTTTTAAGGATTGTGTTATTCTTCTCTTTATTTCTTCATCATCTTTCACCGTTGTGTCAAAAACGATTCCTAGATATGTGTAATAGTCGCAGGGCATGATGATTTCATTATTTTCTAATGTGATGTTCGATAGTTCGGTACCTATTGGCAGGTATTTTGTTTTTTCTGTATTAATTTCTAGTCCCCACTTTCTATATTCTTCTTGTAATTTCCTTGCCATGTACTCTAAATCATCTTTATCGTTTGCTATAACAACCTGGTCATCAGGGACATTTACGGTAATGAAAGAGAGCTATCAAAACTATGAGAACATCAGCTACAAAATCCCTGTGTCCAGAGCTGGCCGTGGATGTGCCAAAAAGAACCGCCCGCGAACATAAGAAGCCTGGATTTGAAGCCAACACAACTCAACTGGGAGGTTGTACCCGATCAAACACATGGCAAGATGTATATCGGTCGGATATGTGCTAGTAGGGCTGAATTACTGCTGAAAACAAGCAGGAATTAGCTTAGAGTAATAACAGGCTTCCTTACTGGGCATGCGCCAGTTAAGAGTCACCTGCATACAATGGGGTCTTGAGCTGCAGACTCTGTAGCAGAGAACCTGAAACAATCAACCATATCTTTCATGACTGCGAGGCATTGGATCGACACTTTTTGGAGACATCGAACTGACTTAAAATACACACACCCAAACTTATATAGAATCACCTGATATTTCTTACTATTTCGTGCGAATTTAAAAAAACGAACACACGAATTCAAACAATATTTATTTTAAAGCAATTTAATAACAAATACATAACAATTAAATAAAACAATAAAGTATTTAGCAAACAAATTAAAAGTAATTGTTTTAAAGTCAATAGCATACAAAATTTCAATGTAAAACGAATAATGTTTAAATTGTTTTTATTAATTTTTTTTGTATTTTGTGGTAGTCAGTGTTATTACCTCTAGTTCTTATGCAAGCTTCAGTTTGCGTGGGCACGCTCCTAATCAAATTGTCAACATTTTGTTGTGTTAGGTAGCTCCATCTTTTAACAGCAGCTTGTACTAGTCGTGCGGTGTTTTGTGGATTATCCTGGCGAGCTCTAATTTTTCTTTTAAGCATATCCCACAAATACTCTATAGGATTAAGCTCGGGTGAGCAAGCAGGCCACTCCAAACAAGGGAGACCTTCTGCTTCAATGATGTCTGTAGTCACCCTAATGGCATGTAGATGTCCATTATCATGCAATAAAATTAAATTTTCTCCTGTTGGACCTCTCCAGAGCTTGACTACAGGTTATCCACATACCTGTGAGCAGTTAAAGTTGATTGGATGAAAATTAAAGGAGTTTTTTTACGGATCACAATTCCTCTCCAGAACATTACACTTCCTCTTGTATATTTGTGAACAGATCTGACAGTTTTCGTTCTTGCTTGTCTTCCTCGACCTTTAAGTACAGGATTTCGTGGGTCATCTGATTTGACCCAAATCCTGACTTTTTTTTGAACATAGCACATTTTTTTAATTCCCAATATTCCAGTTTTGGTGGTGAAGACACCAATTTAGGCGATCAATCTTGTGCTGCCTGGATAACTCGGGAACCCATAACTGTCTTCTGCTGTATACTTCTTGGTACGAACTCTTCTTCTTGGACAATTAAACGATCGTGGAGAGCCGTTATTACTTTTGGCGACTATCCCTTGCTTTATTTTTGAGCGTTCCTAGTTTCTGTTACCTAGCATAGGTTTTGGACAGAACGCCCTGTATTACGCCTAGCTCCTCAGCTATGTCCCTCTGAGAACATTACTTTTTTCACAAGACCAATAATCTTTCCTCGTTGTAAGTTCTATAACCCCACATGAGGCATATTTTCGTTTTTGAACGCAACAGTTAGTTTATTTATTTTCGTTCAATTTGCAACTCAAGCAAATAACCTATACCGTACCGAGCTGTATTATCCGAGTGTCTTGTATATTTGTTTATTTTCAATAAAAACCTTTATTCTTCGCAACAATAACAAGTTTTTTCAAAAGAAATAAATATTACTTTGAAATACATGGTGATTCCATATAAGTTTGGGTGTGTGTATTTATTGCATCCACCCACTAGACTTGTATAAGTTATTGCAGCGTACCCGAATTCTGAAATGGGTTTCATAAAGGAATGGAAGATGTACAATAAGTGAAGTGGCTGCAGTACGACCGGTTCGTAATAGCTCTTTCAGGAAAAAAATATCAATGATAATAAAAGAGGTAGATGATCTAGAGCAGTTCTTTTAGTGAATTCGATTATATATCGTTTAATTCACAAAATTACAAGATCAAGTTATATGTGTCTTATAAACAACAAACCAGAGAAGTAAAATATTTTTATTAAAGTGAATTTTTAATGACTTTATTTCTTTGTTTCTAGATTCTAAATTTCTATTTCTGTGTTCGTAGATAACAACTTACCATTACTAGTTAGGTTAGTTGTTATTATTTTGAGGATAAAAATAAAAAATAGTACAGTCGAGACTGAATAATAAATCTGAAGTCACTTTAGAAACTTGAAAGGGAATTCTTAAATATGGGCAGTTACACGAATACTTAATGAAACCTCTATTTAAATAACAAGATCTGACTATACCGAATGTCATAAGATTCTTTGCATAACAAAAATTACTAACATTTTTCTACAGTTTTCATAAAAGGAGTCTGTAGATCTAGTTATGATGAAGAGAGTACCATTTGTATTAATCTGAGACTCTCGAATTACCTATTTTACAGGGTAAAATCACGATATTCATCACCCTGTCATAGCCTAGTTTTTAAATGTAGGGGTATTGATGATCGTTCTGGATTCTGACCATGCTCGCTACCCATGTGAGTGTAAATTCAATGAGTTGAATAAGATGAAGCGGTGTTTGGAATTATAGATGTATAATTAGTTAACGAGTAGAATACTCTAAATAGATAACCAATCAATGATGCGAATAAAGATAATTTGACATAAACGTAATTGAATGTAACAGTATTTTTACAATATCATATATCATCAAATAAGATAAAATGAGTCGTCTCAAAATATAAATATAAATATAAATATAAATATAAATATAAATAAAAATATAAATATAAATATAAATATAAATATAAATATAAATATAAATATAAATATAAATATAAATATAAATATAAATACAAATATAAATATAAATATAAATATAAATATAAATATAAATATAAATATAAATATAAATATAAATATAAATATAAATATAAATATGAATATAAATATAAATATAAATATGAATATAAATATAAATATAAATATAAATATAAATATAAATATAAATATAAATATAAATATAAATATAAATATAAATATAAATATAAATATAAATATGAATATAAATATAAATATAAATATAAATATAAATATAAATATAAATATAAATATAAATATAAATATAAATATAAATATAAATATAAATATAAATATAAATATAAATATAAATATAAATTTAAATATAAATATAAATATAAATATAAATATAAATATAAATGTAAATATAAATATAAATATAAATATAAATACAAATATAAATATAAATATAAATATAAATATCAATATAGATATAAATATAAATATAAATATAGATATAAATATAAATATAAATATAAATATAAATATAAATATAAATATAAATATAAATATAAATATAAATATAAATATAAATATAAATATAAATATAAATATAAATATGAATATAAATATAAATATAAATATAAATATAAATATAAATATAAATATGAATATGAATATAAATATAAATATAAATATAAATATGAATATAAATATAAATATAAATATAAATATAAATATAAATATAAATATAAATATAAATATAAATATAAATATAAATATAAATATAAATATGAATATGAATATAAATATAAATATAAATATAAATATAAATATAAATATAAATATGAATATGAATATAAATATAAATATAAATGTAAATATAAATATAAATATAAATATAAATATAAATATAGATATAAATATAAATATAAATATAAATATAAATATAAATATAAATATAAATATAAATATAAATATAAATATAAATATAAATATAAATATAAATATAAATATAAATATAAATATAAATATAAATATAAATATAAATATAAATATAAATATAAATATAAATATAAATATAAATATAAATATAAATATAAATATAAATATAAATATAAATATAAATATAAATATAAATATAAATATAAATATAAATATAAATATAAATATAAATATAAATATAAATATAAATATAAATATAAATATAAATATAAATATAAATATAAATATAAATATAAATATAAATATAAATATAAATATAAATATAAATATAAATATAAATATAAATATAAATATAAATATAAATATAAATATAAATATAAATATAAATATAAATATAAATATAAATATAAATATAAATATAAATATAAATATAAATATAAATATAAATATAAATATAAATATAAATATAAATATAAATATAAATATAAATATAAATATAAATATAAACATTCTGACGACTGTCAGATTTAACTAAAATGGGATGTAATGATTTGCGACATTCTTAAAATCCTATAATATGTATAACGTCGAAATTAATGACGCACTTAAAAAAGTGTGTAGTAGTGGTATTCTTTTATTTATTAACGGTTTAGTTGCTTTGCTTATTTTGTCTTCTTTAGATCTTGTTTTCTTTGTGACCTGTAGTCTGGCTTCGGGAAGCTTTTTATTTATGGTTTTGTTAATGTCGTCAATTTGGTCCTGATTAGGTGAAGGATCTGATTCGAACTTACCCGCTAAGACCTTTCGGAATTCCTCTTTCTTTGTTATTAGTTTTATTTAAGGCATCAATTAGAGTTGATTTTTTAAAGGGACTTGTGCTCTCTTTTTTCATGTTAATATTTACTTTCGCTCTAACGATACATAGGGTGGTCACTACCAGTTGTTAGATTTTTTATTGTTGTGAATATTCTTTTGTTGTTTGAGAGAAAATATACTATTTCATTTTTGGTAGTTCCGTTAGGTGCGATCCATGTCCATTTTGTTAGGTTCCTTTTTGTAAAGGTACTCATGGCATACATGTTTTCCTGTTCCAGGAATTTCATGTTTTTTCCTCTTATGTTTCTTATGCCGAATCCGAAGACTTTCCAAATCAAAGAAAATACCATTTTATAAATGCAATAAACACAATTGATTTGTTTTTATGCCAATTGCAAATAAAATGTGACAACTGTCATATTTAACTAAAATGTCATGTTAAAATAAATGTTTTTTTTCTGATTCTGGCCTTGGTTTAGAACTAGAACCTTTAGCCACGTAATTGTATAACTCATCACTAACTCAGGTGTAATGTGTAGTGTGTGTGTTGAGTAAGTGTCTTGTTACTTTGCAAAGTCGACGTCATTGTCTTTGCAAAGAGACGCTAATTGTATCCGAACGTTTGCGGTCCCTAGAAGAAATGTTATACATGTGTATTTATCACGGACTTACCTTTCTTTCTATCATTTGTGACGGACTGAAAAATGTCTATGAAAAGGACCATAGTAGAAAGAGTAACACCAGACGAGAAGATGATTTTCCGTAAAATTTTGTAAAAATCATCATCATCAAAAATTTTTCTACTGTTTATACATGGTAACAAAATGAAAGAATATAATAAAAAATTGTTATTTAGCACCAATGTTTTCAATATCTCAGTGATTAATTTTTAAATTTATTAGAAACTAAACCAGAAAAAGGACTTTTTCTGATTGTAGGACAACCTTTATATACACATGAAGTAAGTATGACATAATAAATTATTTATTTTTATTATATAAATGTAAATGAATCCGTACAATGTTTTACAGTAAGCAACAAATCCATTACCAAAGCATGGTAAGCATAAGTAAGTACTTTTTTTTAAACATATAAATATTTTTAATCGAGTGTTTCCTAGTTCGTATAAAAAAATGACGCCAAACACATTATTAAAAATCAGAAGAAAAAAGAGAAGAATTTAAAAAGCTAATGCCTCATTCCCACGACTAGACGTCATTTTTGTTTGTCTGGAGCGTCCTCTTTATTGGAGATATTTTCACTCCAGAACAATCTTGGTCTTCCGCTTTTACGTCTTTCTGTCGGATACCATCTAAATGTTCTACTGGACGATCTCCTTTCTTCCATCCGTAGATGTTCAAACCACTTAAGACTTTTCCTTCCTATTCTGTCGACTAACCCGTCTATGGCATTTAATCTAGTCCTCGCCCATTTGTTGTCAAAATTGCTTTTCAAAATATTTAATCGATTTTACTTGTGTTATTATTTTCACTTCATTATCAATCTAAACCTCAAAATTAACTTCAGAGTTAGATACTAAATATTTTTTTGAGTTTAGTTAGTTTTTTGCAAACTTATGTTGAATTCCTATTCCTTATGCTTCTTGTAGTTTTAAAAGCATACATTCCAGATCATAAGAGTAGTGTGCAACAATACCTTGGTCATCTGAGAAGTTAATGACTGAAGTAGCTGCAGCCCACTGGTATTCCAATGGTGGTCGTGTTAATCTTCCCACAGGTTTGACCAGTACATTATCAAACGCCTTTCCTAAGTCTATAAAAGCGATATGCATTTGCTCTCTTATCAAATGTCGCTTTTCTATGATTTGTTTTATAATAAAGACAAGCATAAAAAACCGCAAAACGCGGTAAAACTGAGTAGCGCACACAGTATTTCAGCTACAAAAGAGCTAATATGAATATTACGTAGCGTAAAAATCTATTTTCATTTTGATAGAAAATAAACTTATAGTTTGATTTTGAAAGACTTTTTGATAGTATTTTCTAAATTTCAAGTAAAACGTGCCACAAAAGACCATCAAACTGCAAACTATATCAACGGTAATCTTTTGTGGCGCGTTTAATTTTAAATTTCGCAAATACTATGGAAAAATCTTTCAAAATAAAACTCTCAAAAAATCATTTTATTTTCCATCAAAATGAAAATACATTTTTGCGCCACTTAATATTACGATCTAATCAATTACTACTACTACTACGTACCACGTGTGGGAGTAATATGTTGCCCTAAGGCCATATCCATAGGGATTATATCCATCCTTTGGATTTTATAATGTTTCCATTTATGTAAGGCATTTAGTCTATTTTGAAAAGGTTTTAACCTTAATATTTTTGGGTGGTTTAGCATATTCTTGTAACACTGACGATGATCTTGTTACAACAGAGCGAAAACGTTTTGTTTTAATACTTGTAGCCCTTGTATGGGCTTTTTAAATAAATATACCTGTTACCAAGAAAAATTTTTCATTAAATTTACGCATGAAGAAGAGTTTACTAGACGTAGTGTTTTGATAAACGTTGTCGAATTTCGAGTTTCACATGAGCATCACATAGCAGTGTTTTGATTTTTCACAATGATTTTCTGACCTGTTCAATTCTTCAATAGTTTTCTTCATACAGAACTATTTCTCATCGTTTCCTCCAAAACTCAAGTCGAAAATAAATACGTTACGTTTTATGTTTAAATAAGTATAGTCCGGGCAGTATCGTCGCCCCCGGTAGCGAAATTATTCCGATTCGATTTTTTTGCACAAACTTACTCAAAAAGAGGTCCTTATAACATATCCACAGGGTGCCGGGCGGTACCGTGTTCAAAAAATTTTTTAAACAATTTTTTTTAAACAAATTCACAAAATTAATTTTTTCATTTCCAACAATTTTTTTTAGATAATTTGGGTCATTTTGAGCAAAAAGGTTTCTTTTATTTTTCTATAAAATTGACTGTTGTCGAGTTATACGGGATTAAAAATTTGAAAAATGCGAAAATGGCCATTTCTAAGGCTTCATAACTCGATTAAAAATGATTATTATGAAATTCAAAAAGTGACAAAATGAAGATTTAAATACTTTCTTCAACATCATGAAGGGATTTTTGTCATTATTTTATTATAAAGCTGTTATTTTTAGTTATTAACAATTAGCGCTATAGTCCAACTGTATCGTCGCCCCCGTTAGCGGTACTATTTCGATTCGATTTTTTTGCACAAACTTACTCAAAAAGAGGTCCTTATAATATATCCACAGGGTGCCGGCCGGTGCCGTGGTCGAAAAATTTTTTAAACAATTTTTTTAAACAAATTCACAAAAATAATTTTTTCATTTCCAACAATTTTTTTTACATAATTTGGGTAATTCTGAGCAAAAAAAGTTTCTTGTCATTTTTCTCTAGAATTGACTGTTGTCGAGTTATGTGCGATTAAAAATTGGAAAAATGCGAAAATGGCCATTTATAAGGCTTAATAACTCAATTAAAAATTAATATTAAGAAAGTCAGAAAGTATCCAAATCAAAGTTAAAACCCTTCTTTCAATGTCCCGAATAAATTATTTTATTACAAAGATGTTATTTCTAATTACTAAAAATTAGCGCTAAGTGTGAAATTATTTTCTGGTGTTGATGTTAATGGCAACTACTCTCGTCAAGTAAAAAGCCGAATTAAATATTTAATTTAGAATCATTTATGTCAATTATATATATTGGTAATTAAACATATAGTTACATAATATAATAAATAAGTAAATAAACGAAAAAGAATAATTTTTTCATTAAAATGTTTATTTTTACATTTTTTTATTTAAATTACCTACGCGGTAGCATCAGTTTCAAGCGGTTTGAAACCATCAGCGAATAGTCGACCAGCGCGAGTAGAGGGGATAGCACTGGTGACTGTATTATGTTCTCTCACTGACCAACTGTTTGCTGTCGTTTTCTGACTAGTTTGACTGTTTGCTTCTATTATAAAATATTATGCATTTAACTTGGCGATAGTTAATGAAAAATTATATAACATTAGCAAAAAAAAATAAATAAACAATATACTTGCAAAATAAATAAACAAAACAAAGTTTTAAACTTTGATGTGGTCACTTTCTGACTTTCAATAATTTTTAACCCTTAAAAATGACCATTTTCGCATTTTTCAAATTTTAAATCGCGTATAACTCGACAACAGTCAATTTTAGAGAAAAATGTCAAGTGACCTTTTTTGCTCAGAATGACACAAATTATCTAAAAAAAATTGTTGGAAATGAAAAAATTATTTTTGTGAATTTGTTTAAAAAAAATTGTTTAAACAATTTTTTGACCACGGCACCGGCCGGCACCCTGTGGATATGTTATAAGGACCTCTTTTTGAGTAAGTTTTTGCAAAAAAATCTAATCGAAATAGTTCCGCTAACGGGGGCGACGATACAGTTGGACTATAGCGCTAATTGTTAATAACTAAAAATAACAGCTTTGTAATAAAATTATGACAAAAATCTCTTCACGACGCTGAAGAAGGTATTTGAGTCTTGATTTTGTCACTTTTTGAATTTCATAATAATCATTTTTAATCGAGTTATGAAGCCTTGAAAATGGCCATTTTCGCATTTTTCAAATTTTTAATCGCGTATAACTCGACAACAGTCAATTTTAGAGAAAAATCCCAAGAGACCTTTTTTGCTCAGAATGACCAAGATTATCTAAAGAAAAATTATTGGAAATGAAAAAGTTATTTTTGTGAATTTGTTTAAAAAAAATTAATTGTTTAAAAAAATTTTCGACCACGGCACCGCCCGACACCCTGTGGATATGTTATAAGGACCTCTTTTTGAGTAAGTTTGTGCAAAAAAATCGAATCGGAATAATTTCGCTAGCGGGGGCGACGATACTGCCCTGTCTAGTAACTGAATGGAGAGGATCTGAATCACCTAATATTTTCAGTTTGACATCCTTTTAATAACCGATAGAGTTTATAAAACTACAAAAACGAAACTCTATGAAGCTTCAACAACAATTATTGGTCTTAAAATTAGCATCTCAAACATAAAATTTATGACCAACCTTGCAGTCAGCGATAAAATTCAAATTGAAATCTATAGTATCGACTAAGTAATAGCTTCTAAATATCTATACTAAATTCACAATCAAGATGCAGTAGAAGTAAACAAACAAAGACACGTTAACTGCTACAAGGAGCACTCCTGAATCATGATTTACAATGTATAAACTTTGTAAATCTTCATTTTTGGGATTTACAATGTAGATAAATTGCAAATCATGATTCAGGAGTGCTCCTTGTAACAGGTATGAACAGAACAAGTGGGTTGCGGTGGAGGTAGAAGTGGCGGTCGCGGTCGATGTCGACATCCATGTAAAACAAACACATTGTGGTGAATGGAAGAGAACAGAGTTGGTAAGTCACGGTGGAGGTTTAGCGCGATGCCATCTAGGAGGTTTACATGGATGCTTTTGACAATCAAATGAGTTTGGTTTTACACGGATGCTACTGCGATGCTTCCCTGTGTTTGATGAGTTCAAGCCCAAGTTGTCATTCCCCTGCCCCCTGCCATTTCGTGCGCTACGGTGCTAGAGTTGCTACCTATAATCTCATTTGCGTATTCAGTTAATTTTGAATTTCAAGTGCTATATATGAAAAAGGATCTGATAGCAATTGTGCAGCTCACTTCTGTATTATGGCACAAGATCCGGATGTACCGTTGGGTATACTAACCATCAGTTACCACTTTTGTAATCAAAATTTCATCACACTACTTCACTTGGCAGTGGTCCTAGCTCGACGGAGTGAGCAGCGCAGGTAACCTTCTTACTATGTGCTGTCGACATCCACCGCAAACTTCACCTCCGCCGCGACCCACTTGTTCTGTTTGTACTTGTACCCTTAATGTGTCTTGGTTTGTTTACTTTTACTGCATCTTGATTGTGAATTCAGATTAGGGTATGAGATTCACTTGGTCCCAGATAATCAGAGAACTGAAATACAATGAAGAATACGTCTCACATGCGCTGCGCTTGGTAGAATTGAAAATTTCAAGCCTAAAATTCCAGTTTGTTTGAAAAGGAAGGTGTTTTACCATTGTGTTTTATCGATTCTTAATAATATGGTGCGGAAATACTATTTCTGACAAAAGCAATAAATATTAGAGTTGCACAAAATGCTGCCGATGTTATATTACCATCAGAAATTAAGTTCCACAGAAAAATGGGATTTTTCCAGATTAAAGGATGATCGATTGACCAGAAAGATTTGGAATGGCGACCAACACAAGAGGCACATCGAAGCAGAGGATGGCACCGACTAGATGGACTGATGATATAAAGCACATCGTAACAAATTGGATGCAAGAATCTCAAGACAGAGATAGGTAGAACATTTTACTAGAGACCTACGTTCAGCAGTGGACAAATATAAGCTAATTGATGAACTGGATATAAGACAGTCTAGGAGAGGCAGACCAAGGAATATCTGAGATAAGATGCTCAACCAAGACTTGATTATACATATTACTAAATTTGAAAATCTAATATTACTAAATCTAAATTTGAAACTAAGATCTTTAGTTATATTCTTGTTAAAAAATAGAGTACAAATACGTTTTCTGGAAAGTTTTAGATCAAAATGTTTCATAGAAAATAAATGGTTCAATTTTTATCGATGTTTTAAATCCCCAAAATAAGGATAATTTTTCGAGACATTGATCATGGGTGGTGAATGGCTAATTTTGGTCTTACTTTATATTTTAGATGGTGCTGAAAACGAAAATGAAGTTTATTTTTAATTTTAGGTAGGGAACATTGTCAAAATCGCAATTTTTCCATAAAAAAATTAAACCACGTTGTTCTTAAAATTAAATGTTGCACCATTTTTTTTTCTATGAAACATCTAGATCTAAAACTCCCCATAAAATTTCTTTGGGCTCAATAGTTTAACATAAACGTGATCAAATATTGATTTTATTTTAAAAAATTCATAACTTTTATGAGAAAAAGATAGAAAGTCTACGACATAGTTTTCATAGTCTTTACAAACGTGGGAAATATATGCTGTAAAAATTTCAGAAAAAAATATTAAAATGGAACAGAGTTGTAGTGAGTTAAACGTAAAAAATGTGGTTCTATTTTTTTTCATTTTTAGGTTAAAATTGCGATTTTGACCATGTTCCCTCACATAAAATTCAAAATGAACCCCATTGTCATTTTTAGCACCATCCAAAACATGAAGTAAGACCAAAATTAGGCATTCACCGCCCATGGTCAGTATCTCGAAAAATAAGCGTTATTTTGGAGATGTAGGTGTATATATATATATATATATATATATATATATATATATATATATATATATATAGTGGCTAAACACCCCTTTAGGGGTTACGCAGCTTACGCTCTCTAGAGCTATGGTTTGAGGTAGATCAGTCCTCATGTTCGTTATTTAATTTTCTCGGTTATTTTTCTCCACTCTTTCCTGTCTCTGGTTTTTTCTTTCCAATGTCGTATGCCCGCCTTGTTGAGATCACTTACTACTTCTTGTAACCATGTAGATCTTGGTCTTCCACGTCTTCTCTTGCCAGCTGGTGTCCATTCCAATATTGAGAATATCGTCGTAGTTGATCCGAATCTCCATATGTGTCGTAGCCATTTTGATCTTTGCTGTTTTATTTTACACACTATATCTTCCTTAATTTCATCCAGTAGCTCAAGGTTCGTTCTTTGTCTAAATTCATTGTCACTTATTTTTATTGGTCCTAGTATTGCTCTTAGTATTTTTCTTTCTTGTATTCTAAGGTTTTCCTCTTGTTTTTTTGTCATGCTAAGAGTTTCTGCTGCATACATCATCGTCGGTCGAATTATTGTTTTGTATACTTTCATTTTTGATTTCTTACTCAATAATTTATTTTTAAGTAATTTTTTAACTTTTTATAACTATAATGTTTTAACAACATTAAATAAAAAAAAAAAAAAAAAAAAAAAAAAGTAATTTTTTATTTGCATGGAAGCTCTTATTTGCTGTAATAATCCTTTCTTTGATTTCGGTTTCTCTTTCTCCATTGTTTGTTATTAATATTCCTAAGTATTTAAATTTTTCGACTTCTTCAAAAGTGTATTCTCCTACTCTAACCTTTCTCTTTTCAAAGTTTTTGTCAAATCTCATTATTTTGGTTTTTTCTTGGTTTATTTTTAATCCCATTACTTTTCCTTCTGTTACCAATTCGTTTAACATTCGTTCCATTGTTTTTCTATTTCTTGTTATTAGAACAATATCATCAGCGTATGCTATTATTTGTCCTTCTCTCGTTCGGAGGGTGCCTTTGTTGATCTTCCTGACGATGTATTCTAGGGCAAGATTAAACAGAGTTGCTGATAATGAATCTCCTTGTCTCACGCCTTTATTGATGACAAATTCTTCTGTGTCGCCTACTTGAGTTTTTGTGCTAACTACAGTTCTACTCATTGTCATTTGTATTAATCTTCTTAATTTATTTTGTATTCCCATTTCTTTCAGAGCTACCATTAATTTTGATCTTTTTATTGTATCAAATGCTTGCTGAAAATCTATCAAAAGCAGTTCAATTTCTATTTTATACCCATGTGCTTTCTCCATAATTTGTTTAATCGTATGTATGGCATCTGTTGTAGACTTTCCCTTAACAAATCCGCATTGATAGTGTCCTATGATGTTCGTGGTAGCTTCGGTCAGTCTTCGTTGTATTAAGGCGGACATGATTTTATATGCTGTGTTTAATAGCGTCAGTCCTCTGTAGTTATTGCACATCTGTTGATCTCCTTTTTTATGAATCGTGATAATTTGTCCTTTGTACCATTATTCCGGCATTTTTTCTTCGTTCCATATGTCTTTTATTAAATTGTATAATTTATCTTTTAATTCTTCACCACCATATTTTATAAGCTCCATATTGATACAGTCCGATCCTGAGGCTTTACCATTACGGCTGCTATTAATAATTTCCTCAACTTCCTCTTTTGTTGGTATTTCTAGCTGGTTTCCTAACATCATCATCTCTTCTTCTATGTTTTCATTTAGGTCTTGATCTTCTTGTTAAGTTAATAAGTCTTTAAAATAGTTAGTCCAAATTTCTTTATACTCTTCATCGTTTTCTGATACTTTTCCATTTTTATGTTTTATGCCTTTTATCTTTCCTTTAAAAGTTTTGTTCTGCTCACTAATTTTCTTATAGAATTCTTTTGTGTTTCTGTTCTTACTTTCTTTCTCTATTTCTCTTATCTTATCATCCAACCAGTCACGTCTAATTTTCCTTATTTTTTTCTTGCATTCATGTCTTATTCTATTGTGTTCTTCCCTATAATCCTGTCTATTTGTTCTTATCCACTTTTGTCTCATTTCTACCTTCTTTTTTAGCATGTTATGGCATTCTTGGTTATACCATTCTTGTCTTTTTTTGTTTCTTTTTATCCCGATGTGTACATTCGCTGTTTCATTTATACATTTTTTATATTTCCCCAATCTGTTTCTATATCCTTTGTAGGTTTAGATTGTTCCTTCAGTTTTTTGTTCATGTCGTCAGCATACTTAATCCTTATGTCTGGAGCATTCAGTTTTTCTACGTGCCATTTATTTTTTGTTGTCGTGTTTTTTAGAGTTCTTTTGACTTTTTGTCTTACCTTTGCAGTCACCATAAAATGGTCTGTGTCTGCATGTGCACCTCTGTAGGTTCTCACGTTACCGATGTTTGCTTCCTTCTTGTAATCAGTATGGTCTATTTGTGACAATGTTTTTTGGTCTGGGGAAATCCACGTTACTTTATGATATTTAGGATGTTCGAATTTTGTACTAACGATAATCATATTGGTACTAGCTGCTAGGTTACATAATCGTTGACCATTGTCATTAGTTTTTTCGTGTATTGTGTGCTTACCTGCTACTTGGTTAATGTAGTCTTCCTTACCTATTTGGGCATTAAAATCTCCCATTACCAGTATTGTGTCTTCTCTAGGTAAATTCTCTACTTCTCTTTCGAGTTCCTCATACAATTTGTCTTTTTCCTCAGCAGCAGTACTTTCAGTTGGGGCATATACGTTTATGATTGATATATTAAATGGTTTGGCGTTAATTCTCAAGTAAGCCATGCGTTCATTTATTGGTTCAAATTGCATAATGTTATTTTTTATTTTTCTCATAATTATGAAAGCAACTCCATATTGACCTTGTTTTTCATGTCCCGAGTAATGTAGTGTGTAGTTTTTTTTATTTATTTCTCCTTGACCTGCCCATCTAATTTCTTGAATCACTGCAATATCAATTTGGTAGGTATCTTTCTAGTTCTGAGACGATCTCCTGCATTTTTCCTGGTTCAAGCATTGTTCTGATGTTCCACGTACTTATTTTTATTTGATCACATTTTTTCGTTTTTTTATTATATTTTTTTCTGTTCGTGTGTTTTATTTTATTTAATCTGTTCAGATCCTTTTCCTTTGCCATTTTCGTGTCCGTTTTTTGTGTTGTATCCGATATTTGCTGTTTTATCAGTTTTTTGGCGTGTCTTGGTTTGCCTTTTCCAGTTCATTCTTCTCTTTGTTCCATTTCCATATAGTCCCGTCAATACTTAGTTTTTGATAACCTACTCTAGTGTTCTTACCGTTTTCTTTTTGAAATTTTGCAATTTTCCGTATTTCTTGTTGTATTTTCATCTCTTCTTGCGTTAGATCGTTATTGATGTATATTTCCGGCTTTGATTTCCTTAGTTTGTTTTTATTCTTCATAATTTTAATTTTTTCATTTTTGTTCTTTAGTTTTATAAGACATGTTTTGTCCCCTATTTTATAAGCTTCTTCTATTTCTACTTTAATACCTAATTCTCTTTCCACGAAATTTGCCATAACCTCGTTGACTACATTTGGGTTATTTGTATCCATCGGTAGACCCTGGACAATAACATTGTTAGCTTTTCTCTCCTTCTCAAACTGGTCTACCTTCATTTTCACTATCTTTAGTTCCTGTTTCATTTCATCATTTTCTTTTTTTAGTTGTTGGTTACTTTGTTTGAATTCATTTATTTCTTTTTTTAATTCTCTTAGGTCATTTATATATTCTCGTTGTTCTTCTTTTATTCCTTTTACCTCCGTTGTTAATTGTTGTGTTTCATCTGTTAAATATTGCATCATTTTTAAAAGCTGATCTATTTTGTTTTCATCGCTGTTCACCATTTTTATTTCGTTTTATGTATTTTTACTCTCTATTATAGCAAGCGGTAAGCTCTAGTTCCCCAGTCGACCCGGCGGGGGCTCTAGAACTTCTCAAGCAATAATTAAGTATGATTTTACACAAACGTGGGAAATATATGCTGTAAAAATTTCAGAAAAAAATATTAAAATGGAACAGAGTTGTAGTGAGTTAAACTTAAAAAATGTGGTTCTATTTTTTTTTTCATTTTTAGGTTAAAATTGCGATTTTGACCATGTTCCCTCACATAAAATTCAAAATGAACCCCATTGTCATTTTTAGCACCATCCAAAACATGAAGTAAGACCAAAATTAGGCATTCACCGCCCATGGTCAGTATCTCGAAAAATAAGCGTTATTTTGGAGATGTAGGTGTATAGCGTCTATATTAAAAATTGCACCATTTTTTTCTATACACAATTGGTATCCAAAACTTTTCAGAAAACTTCTTTGTACTATACGTTTTGACATACATGTAATTAAAAAGATAAATTTCAAATTCCGCCACTCAACATTTGCGATTAAACTTTGCAATTCACGAATCTGCACCTTGTACTTTAAAAAATTCATAACTTTTACTACAATAAGAATAAAAGCTTGAATAGGATACCATTGTCTTTAGAAAAGTGAGCAATATATACTGTACATATTTTATAAAAAAATATTTAAACGGACCAGAGTTGTAGAGAGTTAAACTCAAAAAAACGTGATTTAATTTTTTTTATTTTAGGGTAAAATTGCGATTTTGACAATAATCCTCTCCTAAAATTTAAAATAAATTTAACTTCAGTTTTCAACACCGTCAAAAACATAATGTAAGACCAAATTATCCATTCACCACCCATGGTCAGTATCTCGAAAAATAAGCTTTATTTTGGGGATTTCTAATGTCGATATTAAAAGTTGCACTATTTTTTTTTATACAAAACTGTGTGACCAAAACTTTCCAGAAAACTTCTCTGTACTCTATGTTTTAACGTAAACGTGATTAAGAAGCTAAATTTTAAATTTCGTCACTCAACTTTTGCGATTAAACTTTGCAATGCAAAAATCGGCACCTTTTACTTTAAAAAATTCGTAACATTTACCAAACTAAGGTTGAAAGCTTGAAGCAGGTATCGTTGTCTTTAAAAATGTTAATACTATATACTGTACAAATTTAAGAACAGAATATTAAAATGGAACAGAGTTGTAGCGAGGTAAACGCAAAAAACACGATTTCATTTTTTTTTATTTTTAGGGTAAAATTGCGATTTTGGCAATGTTTCCCCACATTAAATTAAAAACAAACCTCATTTTCGTTTTCAGCAACACCAGAAACATACAGTATGACAAAAATTATCCACCTCTCCGTGGTCAGTACTTGGTTATTTTGGGGGTACCTGCCGCTCGCCTATAAAGCACACATCGGCACAATATCTTTTTTTTTTGACATGTTTTTGCTATGTCTGTGTTGTGTATGCCACACAACATTTTGCTGTGAGTGAATGGACCTTTATTGCTTTTTAAATATGTTTCAGACTTTTCGTGGTTATTGCCAAATACTACAAATTCTGGTAAAGTCATGTTGCGCATTTGTGAACTATTATTCAAGTTAAATTTAATGTGGCCTTGCATGGAACGCAGAATAATCCTTACAGCTTTTATTATCACAACGTCATTAAATATTTTTATGTTTTATGGTATATTTAACTATCTATTGAACAAAATAGATGAATTTGACGAAGTGACGTTTGCCTTATTTATGCTTACATTTCCAATATTGGTAAGTATGTAATAGAATTGAAATGAAAAATACTTTATGACTTGTATACGCTTCTAAATGTAGGTCAAACAGATGTATCTTTTCAAAAAAAAGTTGATAGTGTGTAAAAGTTATTTATTAAAATTTGCTAAGTGTTTTCGGCAACAGCAGATGCCACAATCGGAGTTTCGTCTTACAGGTTATAAATCCCTTAAAGAAGAGTAATTGTGGAAATATAACATATTAAAACTTTTAAAAATTTGGATGCAAGGTTAGGCCTCTGAATTAGTTATTAAAATCTTTTACATCTGATTTGATTACACTACAATGGCCGCCGCATGGTAACGGAAACAGCTGTTACATGTAATCACATCAGATGTGAAATATTTTAAAAATTAAAAGGGTTCTCACCCTATATCAAAGGCCAACCGCTGTATCCAATTTTTTTAAAAGTTTTAATATGTTTTATTTCTACAATTATTATTACTCTTCTTTGAGGCATTTATAATAGTTCTTAGGCCCCCATATAAAATTATTATTTATGACCACACCGTTGAAACTTTTTGTACTTGTTATTTGGGTGGAGTCGGACAAATTTCGAGCTTAGCGCATCATGGCAGTGGGGGGTTTGTCTGTCAAGCGGTCACGAAGTTGTCAATTTTATGCAAGAAAAAAATTTATAACCACATTGGTCATTTTATTTTAATCAATGGTTTTTATCATATAAACAGCGAAAATAATTTTGTCGGACAAAAATATTGGGCATATGACGCGTCGGACACGCTAAAGATGTCAAATTTATGAAAAAAATAAATTTATTACCACATGGATAATTTTAACGGTATCTACCATAAAACCTTTTTACAATAATGTGGTAACCTTGTCGGACAATTTTCACGGGGCATATGCGCAGTCGGACGCACCGAAGATGTCAATTTCCTGAAATTTTTTTATTTACAACCATTTTTCCGACAACATTAGTAGGTTATAAGCAATTATATTCTTAACCAAAAAATCAAAGTGTCGGACAAAAATACTGGGGCAAATCGACAGTCGGACAAAAAATTTAACTTTTATTAGTAAACTATACTTTCAAGCAATGCTGCGTTCGTGCATCCCTTATCTTTACAACCATTTTTCCGACAAAAGTAGTAGGTTACAAGTAATTATATTCTTAAACAAAAAATGTAATTGTCTGACAAAAATGTTGGGGCAAACGAAAAGAAAACTTAATTCTTTTAGGCTATCGACGAGGAGGTATTATCAAACAAAATTTTCAAAGAGTGTTTCTCGGTTACTTTTGAATCGATTTAGCTGATAATTGGTACACACACTAAGTAAAACATTTAAAAGGGTATGACGTAGATCTGAACCCAAAATTTTCTTAAAAAATTTTCCGACAAGAGGGAAAATTTTAGAAAAATTTTGATCTGATAATTTGTGTACATACTCCTTGAACAACGACAAATATCGTTCTGTAGTTTTTTTTTCTCGAATTAAAAAAAAATTCCGACACATGTGTCAGGTTATAAGTAGTTATATTCCAAATCAAAAAATCTAAGTGTCCGACAAAAATGTGGGGGCAAATCCAAAGTCGGACAAAAAATTTAATTTTTATTAATAAATTATACTTTTAAATTATGCTGGGTTCGTGTATCCCCTATCTTTACAACCATTTTTCCGACAAAGATAGTAAGTTACAAATAATTATATTCTTAAACAAAAAATCTAATTGTCTGACAAAAATGTTGGGGCAAACGAACAGAAAACTTAATTCTTTTAGGCTATCGACGAGGAGGTATTATCAAAAAAAAATTTTAAACAGTTTTTCTCGGTTATTTTTAAATCGATAAAGCTGAAAATTGGTACACGCACTAAGTAAAACATTTAAAAGGGTATGACGTAGAACTGTACCCAAAATTTTTCCAAAAAATTTTCCGACCAGAGGGAAAATTTTAGAAAAATTGTGATCTGATATTTGCGTACATACTCCTTGAAAAACGACAAACATCGTTCTGTAGTTTTTTTTTCTCCAATTAAAAAAAAAATTCCGACACAAGTATCAGGTTATAAGTAGTTATATTCTAAATTAAAAAATCTAAGTGTCCGACAAAAATATTGGGTCAAATCCAAAGTCGGAAAAAAAATTTAATTTTTATTAATAAACTATACTTTTAAATTATGCTGGGTTCGTGCATCCCTTATCTTTAAAATCATTTCTCCGACAAAGGCAGTAAGTTACAAGCAATTGTATTCTTAAACAAAAAATCTAATTGTCTGACAAAAATGTTGGGGCAAACGAACAGAAAACTTAATTCTTTTAGGCTATCGACGAGAAGGTATTACCAAAAAAATTTTTAAAACAGATTTTCTCGGTTATTTTTGAATCGATTTAGCTGAAAAGTGGTACACGCACTAAGTAAATCATTTAAAGGGGTATGACGTAGAGTTGTACCCAAAATTTTCTTAAAAAAATTTCCGACAAGAGGGAAAATTTAGAAAAATTGTGATCTGATATTTGCCTACATACTGCTTGAACAACGACAAACATCGTTCTGTAGTTTTTTTCTACAATTAAAAAAAAATTTCCGATACATGTATCAGGTTATAAGTAGTTATATTCCAAATCAAAAAATCTTAGTGTCCGACAAAAATATTGGGGCAAATCCAAATTCGGACAAAAAATTTAATTTTTATTGATAAACTATACTTTTAAACTATTCTGGGTTCGTGTATCCCTTATCTTTACAAGCATTTTTCCGACAAAGGTAGTAAGTTACAAGTAATTATATTATTAAACAAAAAATGTAATTGTCTGACAAAAATTTGGGGCAAACGAACAAAAAACTTAATTCTTTTAGGCTATCGACGAGAAGGTATTTTCAAAAAAATTGTTAAAACATTTTTTCTCGGTTATTTTTGAATCGATTTCGCTGAAAATTGGTACACACACTAATTAAAACATTTAAAAGAGTATGACGTAGAGCTGTACCCAAAATTTTGCCAAAAAATTTTCCGACAAGGGGGAAAATTTTAGAAAACTTGTGATTTGATAATTTGTGTACATACTCCTTGAACAACGACAAACATCGTTCTGTAGTCTTTTTCTCGAATTAAAAAAACAATTCCGACACATGTATCAGGTTATAAGTAGTTATATTTCAAATCAAAAAAGCTTAGTGTCCGACAAAAATATTGGGGCAAATCCAAAGTCGGACAAAAAATTTAATTTTTATTGATAAACTTTACTTTTAAACTATGCTGGGTTCGTGTGTCCCTTATCTTTACAACCATTTTTCCGACAAAGGTAGTAAGTTACAAGTAATTATATTCTTAAACAAAAAATGTAATTGTCTGACAAAAATCTTGGGGCAAACGAACAGAAAACTTAATTCTTTTAGGCTATCGACGAGAAGGTATTATCAAAAAATTTTTTAAAACAGATTTTTCTCGGTTATTTTTGAATCGATTTAGCTGAAAATTGGTACACACACTAAGTAAAACATTTAAAAGGGTATGACGTAGAGCTGTACCCAAAATTTTCCCAAAAAATTTTCCGACAAGAGGGAAAATTTTAGAAAATTTGTGATCTGATAATTTGTGTACATACTCCTTGAACAACGACAAACATCGTTCTGTAGTTTTTTTTCTCAAATTAAAAAAATTTTCCGGTACATGTATCTAGTTATTAGTAGTAATATTCCAAATCAAAAAATCTGAGTGTCCGACATATATAGTGGGGCAAATCCAAAGTCGGACAAAAAATTTAATTTTTATTAATAAACAATACTTTTAAATTATGCGGGGTTCGTGGATCCCTTATCTTTAAAACCATTTTTCCGACAAAGGCAGTAAGTTACAAGTAATTATATTCTTAAACAAAAAATCTGATTGTCTGACAAAAATGTTGGGGCAAACGAGCAGAAAACTTAATTCTTTTAGGCTATCGACGAGGAGGTATTATCAAAAAAAAATTTAAAACAGTTTTTCTCGGTTATTTTTAAATCGATTTAGCTGATAATTGGTACACACATTAAGTTAAAGATTTAAAAGAGTATGACTTAGAGCTGTACCCAAAATTTTTTAAAAAAATTTCCGACAAGAGGGATAATTTTAGAAAAATTGTGATCTGATAATTTGTGTACATACTCCTTGAACAACGACAAACATCGTTCTGTAGTTTTTTTTTCTCGAATTAAAAAAAATTTTTCGACACATGTATCAGGTTATAAGTAGTTATATTCCAAATCAAAAAATCTAAGTTCCCGACAAAAATATTGGGGCAAATCCAAAGTCGGACAAAAAATTTAATTTTTATTGATAAACTATACTTTTAAACTATGCTGGGTTCTTGTATCCCTTATCTTTACAACCATTTTTCCGACAAAGGTAGTAAGTTACAAGTAATTATATTCTTAAACAAAAATTCCGTCTGACAAAAATATTGGGGCAAACGAAGAGAAAACTTAATTCTTTTAGGCTATCGACGAGGAGGTATTATCAAAAAAAAATTTTAAAACAGTTTTTCTCGGTTATTTTTAAATCGATATAGCTGAAAATTGGTACACACACTAAGTAAAACATTTAAAAGGGTATGACGTAGAGCTGTACCCAAAATATTCTTAAAAAATTTTCCGACAAGAGGAATAATTTTAGAAAAATTGTAATCTGATATTTGAATACATACTCCTTGAACAACGACAAACATCGTTCTGTAGTTTTTTTTCTACAATTAAAAAAAAATTTCCGACACAAGTATCAGGTTATAAGTAATTGTATTCGAAATCAAAAAATCTAAGTGTCCGACAAAAATATTGGGTCAAATCCAAAGTCGGACAAAAAATTTTATTTTTATTAATAAATTATACCTTTAAACTCTGCTGGGTTCGTGCATCCCTTATCTTTAAAACCATTTTTCCGACAAAGGCAGTAAGTTACAAGTAATTATATTCTTGAACAAAAAATCTAATTGTCTGACAAAAATGTTGGGGCAAACGAACAGAAGGCTTAAGTCTTTTAGGCTATCGAGGAGGAGGTATTATCAAAAAAAAATTTAAAACAGTGTTTCTCGGTTTCTTTTGAATCGATTTAGCTATAAATTGGTACATACGCTATGTACAACACTTAAAAGGGCATGACGGTGAGTTGTACCCAAAATTTTGCAAAAAGATTTTCCGACAAGACAGAAAATTTCGGAAAATATTTCTAAAATTTTGGAATGTTCTCTACGTTACGTCCTTATAAACATTATGAGGAGTATTTCTACAAATTTTCAGTTTGATCTATGCAGATCTAACCGAGAAAAATTGTTTATAGTTCGCTTTGGTCTCCTTGATGCTTATTATTTTTTTATATCCCAGAGAACGGCTGTTCCCGTACATGCGACACTATATTATACAAGAAATTTTCGATTTGCTAAATGTTACTGAATTGAAAAAATTGGGCCAAATCCAATCTTAAAATATAGGAAAAGAGAAATATGTCAACCATCCATTTTGGTACAAGGGTGTGGATGTTACGGCCATTCCCATTTAGGGTCTGTTTTTCGTTCGCGTCCCCAAAACTCCCAAAAATTTCGAAAATTTAAGTCCGGTTTTACGGCTTCTTATAGTACTGAACATTACCTTTCCAACGCATGTTTAATTTTGAAAATTCTTCTCTTCTTCTTTTTCTTTTTATATAGAGATTACTCTGTCTGTTTTTCAATGTGTTTTCATCTCTGCTGTTTCTATAGCTTTTTTTTGTCCTTTCTGTATCAGGTTGTGTTTCTGCCGCGTATGTCATTATTGGTCTGATGGCTCTTTTGTAAATTCTGCCTTTCACTTCTTTTCTGATGTTTTTATTTCTCCATATTGTTTCATTCAGGCAACCTGTGGCTCTGTTTGCTTTATTCACCTGATCTTCCACTTTTGTTTCGAGCTTTCCGTAGTTGCATAGTGTGATGCCTAGATATTTAAACTCCATGATTTGTTCTATTATTTGACCCTCCGGCTCTAATTTACACCTTATTAGATCTACTGTTGTAACCATGCATTTAGTCTTTTTTGGGGAAATTAAAATGTTAAATTTTCTAGCGGTTATATTAAATTCGTGCAGCATACGTTGTAAATCATCTTCACTTTGAGAGATTATTATTGCGTCCTATTGCTTTTTTTGTTCCTACTTTTTTATTATTTCGTCCATGATCAGGTTGAACAACAGAGGACTCATGGAATCTCCCTGTCTTATCCCATTGCCATTTTGAAAATTGTATATACCATTCAAAAGTTACCGATCTCAGAAATTTTATTCAATCTCTATTTAAAAAGGGGAAAATGTTTTGTATGTTTGTGTGTATGTTTGTGGAAAAGTTATACCGATCGGAATTTCTTTTCTATGTTTTAAGAGGGGGTCAGGGCCGATTCAGAACCGGTATAGCTTGTGACTTTCGACTACCCATAAGCCAGCTATAGGACTTGGTAGGTACAAAACGGCATATTTTTTGGGGGTATATATCTTAGGTTCGAGGAGAGACAGGAAAACCAAAAACACCAGATTAATAGTGTTGAGTTAAGCTTTCAAATAGTGCTTAAGTGGTTAGGATCAGAGATACACACGGCTCAGTACAGCTGAAAAACCGAAAAACTAAACTTTGAAAATTTTGGTTTTTAGACAATTACTCAAAATTTCAACCTACAAATTGCGCCAAGAACTAAGGAGGACTCCAGATGCGTCTATCGGTGTATACCTCTATCTGGGAAAATTCGAATTTTTAAGTTATAGCCTTCATAAGTGTGATCAAATCTATTTCCTATAGGAAAACCGGTTTTTCAAGCTCAATAGTCCTATAATACCTTCAGTTATCCTACTTGACCTTGGATGCATCAGACATTACTTCTCAATACGTTTCAAACTCATATTTAGTGATCAAAATCGGTAATACCGATTAGAAGGTATCTAGTTCCAAAAGTATAATCCATTTGACCATTATCGCCGAAAGGGTTTATGTATTTGTAGTGGTTGCGACGCTAAATTTAGATAGATTTATTTAAAAATAGAGCAAAACGAGTTCATTTACCGGCCATTAAAATAATTTTTTATTCTAGTTCGAATAGAAAAAAAACTCTAGTGTACATTCGATGGACACTAGATCATTTGAGAGATAATCATAGAAAGGCGACCATATATATCTTAATGTGGAATCGAGAAACAATATATTTAATTTCATTTAATTTATATACACGTAAAATTTGTAAATAATGGGCCATAGCTTAACGTCAGGTTCCTGAGGTAAAAATAGACCGATTTAAGCTTAGTTAGTTAGCTTAGATTTAAACTCATCTTAGTAAAAAGTTTATAATAACCGAGATACAGGATGCCAAAGTTAAACTTTTTTTTATTTATTATTGAATATTTCCAGGTATGAGATAACAACATGAAATTTGGTATGTGAGGGTTTTTGGATCGAGAAAACTAAATTCCCTACCAAAAATTATGTATTGCCCAGAGGGCGCCACATACGATTTTCAGCACTCATTTATTACGTTCATTTTTTTTATACCTCACTCTGTATAATTTTGACATTAAAATTTTTATTTTCCTATTAGCTTTACTTAAAAAAGGTATACTTCTTTGATCTCCCTAAACTCAACCGTTTTCGAGATAAACGCATTTTAAATCTGCGATACACCATCATTTTTAGCATAATATCATTGTAGTTACACCCGAAAAATAATTTAATACCATAATAATTGTGCCAGTTCTCAAATTTATGTCATTGCATCGCAAATTCCATTTGAAGAAATTTGCGATACATTTTTGGATAATTTTATGGTTTTAAGTTATTTTTCGGCTGTAACTACAATGATATTATGCTAAAAATGATGTTGTTCTGAAGCTATTTACTTGTGGCATTTTTATAATTACGTATTTTTTATGGGAAATAAGCCACAATTTTATTAAAAAATGAATTTATTAACGTTTCGAAGCCCAAATCGGGTTTCGTTGTCAAAATACAAAATACTATTAAAATAAAACAAACATGTTGTTGCTAAGTAAAAAAATTCTTCTAATAATTTATTTAATCTGACTCATTTATATTGGCAATTCAGACGTATATTATACATTTTAAAGTAGAAGACTTTAAAATGATATCGCCAATATTTATGAGTTGCGTTCCTGGGACGACTTTACTAAAAGATAGTTCATTCGATTACATGAAATCAATCCCAACTCAAGAATTTCCGTCGCAAAAAAATCATAGCATGTGATCTGTCCTTAAAAAGACAACCAAATGCAACGAAGACAGTAAAATTCTCGCGTTAGAGATTCCATAGTAAATCACGAGGGAAAACCAGGAAAAAACCTCGTGATACTATCCCGACATCGTAAGTATTTGGTCTTACATTTAATCTACCTTCAAAAAACTAATACCAAATTCTGACTTTAATATGTTTAAATTATAAATAATATTAATATTACATAGATATACAATAAATAAGTAATACCAAAATATAAAATTTGTACTAACTCGATATGTTATTGACTTACTAATCGTGGTATTTTCTTTCTATTGACTTCCTCTTTCAGTATGGGTAACCACATCCTACTGCATTCTACCGAGGAATTTGCGACACAATTGGTTTCATTTAGCATAATTAGAGATTTTTCTCTTTTTACTATCTGATTCTTTCAGGACTATACTTGAATCTCTCCACTGAACTCTATGTTCATTATCCCATGCGTGTTGACATATCTTAGATCTATCAAATTCTCTGTTTTTAATATAAGACTGATGTTCATTTATTCTAACGTTTAATGGTCTTGATGTTTCACCTAAATAAAATTGTTCGCATTCACAAGGTATTCTATAAATGCAATTCTTTGTTCTTTCTTGTTCATTGTTAGGTTTAGTTTTAGAGAGAATAGATCTCAATGTGTTTGTTGTTTTGAATGTTGTTGAAATGTTGAATTTATTTCCTATCGTTTTAAGTTTCTCGGATAGTCTTTTTATATATGGTATTGTTATTTTCCTCGTATTATTTCTTGTGAATGTTGTAGGATCCCGTTCTAAGTTGTTCTGTTCCATTCGATCTAATCTTGTCAATTCCTTATTTATAAACGATAAAGGATAATCATTTTTTAATAAAACAGATGTTAACAATTGTTTTTCTTCTAAAAATGAATTTTCGTTAGAACAAGTAATTTTGGCTCTATTATATAAGGATTTAATGATTCCCTTTTTAACGTTGATGTTGTGATTTGATTTGTAATTGAGATATCTGTTGGTGTGTGTTGGTTTTCTATACACTTGAGTCTCATATCCAGTATCCTTCTTTCTCAATTACAAATCAAATCACAACATCAACGTTAAAAAGGGAATCATTAAATCCTTATATGATAGAGCCAAAATTACTTGTTCTAACGAAAATTCATTTTTAGAAGAAAAACAATTGTTAACATCTGTTTTATTAAAAAATGATTATCCTTTATCGTTTATAAATAAGGAATTGACAAGATTAGATCGAATGGAACAGAACAACTTAGAACGGGATCCTACAACATTCACAAGAAATAATACGAGGAAAATAACAATACCATATATAAAAGGACTATCCGAGAAACTTAAAACGATAGGAAATAAATTCAACATTTCAACAACATTTAAAACAACAAACACATTGAGATCTATTCTCTCTAAAACTAAACCTAACAATGAACAAGAAAGAGCAAAGAATTGCATTTATAGAATACCTTGTGAATGCGAACAATTTTATTTAGGTGAAACATCAAGACCATTAAACATTAGAATAAATGAACATCAGTCTTATATTAAAAACAGAGAATTTGATAGATCTAAGATATGTCAACACGCATGGGATAATGAACATAGAGTTCAGTGGAGAGATTCAAGTATAGTCCTGAAAGAATCAGATAGTAAAAAGAGAAAAATCAAAGAAGCGGCTCTAATTATGCTAAATGAAACCAATTGTGTCGCAAATTCCTCGGTAGAATGCAGTAGGATGTGGTTACCCATACTGAAAGAGGAAGTCAATAGAAAGAAAATACCACGATTAGTAAGTCAATAACATATCGAGTTAGTACAAATTTTATATTTTGGTATTACTTATTTATTGTATATCTATGTAATATTAATATTATTTATAATTTAAACATATTAAAGTCAGAATTTGGTATTAGTTTTTTGAAGGTAGATTAAATGTAAGACCAAATACTTACGATGTCGGGATAGTATCACGAGGTTTTTTCCTGGTTTTCCCTCGTGATTTACTATGGAATCTCTAACGCGAGAATTTTACTGTCTTCGTTGCATTTGGTTGTCTTTTTAAGGACAGATCACATGCTATGATTTTTTTGCGATGGAAATTCTTGAGTTGGGATTGATTTCATGTAATCGAATGAACTATCTTTTAGTAAAGTCGTCCCAGGAACGCAACTCATAAATATTGGCGATATCATTTTAAAGTCTTCTACTTTAAAATGTATAATATACGTCTGAATTGCCAATATAAATGAGTCAGATTAAATAAATTATTAGAAGAATTTTTTTACTTAGCAACAACATGTTTGTTTTATTTTAATAGTATTTTGTATTTTGACAACGAAACCCGATTTGGGCTTCGAAACGTTAATAAATTCATTTTTTAATAAAATTTTGGCTTATTTCCCATAAAAAATACGTAATACTAAAAATGATGGTGTATCGCAGATTTAAAATGCGTTTATCTCGAAAACGGTTGAGTTTAGGGAGATGAAAGAAGTATACCTTTTTTAAGTAAAACTAATAGGAAAATAAAAATTTTAATGTCAAAATTATACAGAGTGAGGGATAAAAAAATTGAACGTAATAAATGAGTGCCGAAAGGCGTATGTGGCGCCCTCTGGGCAATGCATAATTTTTGGTAGGGAATTTAGTTTTCTAGACCCAAAAAACCCCCACATACCAAATTTCATGTTGTTATCTCATACCTGTCAGGAAATATTCAATAATAAATAAAAAAAAAGTTTAATTTTGACACACTGTATCTCCAAAACGCCCCATTATTTTTGTCCGACAAGTGATCCAATATGCATTACACATGTAAAAGAACAGCACAAAATAAAAATGACATCTGTGGTAATAAATAAAAAAATTTCAGGAAATTGACATCTTCGGCGCGTCCGACTGCGCATATGCCCCGTGAAAATTGTCCGACAAGGTTACCACATTATTGTAAAAATGTTTTATGGTATATTCTGATAAAATTAGCAATGTGGTAATAAATTTATTATTTTCATAAATTTGACATATTTAGCGTGTCCGACGCGTCGTATTCCCCAATATTTTTGTCCGACAAAATTATTTTCGCTGTTTATATGATAAAAACCATTGATTAAAATAAAATGACCAATGTGGTTATACATTTTTTTCTTGCATAAAATTGACAACTTCGTGACCGCTTGACAGACAAACGCCCCACTGCCATGATGCGCTAAGCTCGAAATTTGTCCGACTCCACCCAAATAACAAGTACAAAAAGTTTCAACGGTGTGGTCATAAATAATAATTTTATATGGGGGCCTAAGGACTATAACCTGTAAGATGAAGCTCTGATGGTGGCATGTACTATTGCCGTACTATTTTTTTTTTTGTACTATTTTTACATACTATCATTTTTTTTATATAATACACCCTGCCAGTTTGATCTAGTAATAGAATCGAAAGTTGGTAAAGAGGTTCATAATTTTTTAAGTGAATACTTCTGATCGCTCGGTATGGAATTTTGACGGTACTAAAATCGTATTTGGCGTCATTCGAAAATCGAGACGCGTATAGTAACCTTGCGGTATACCGAAATATATATATATATATATATATATATATATATATATATATATATATATATATATATATATATATATATATATTGATAAGGGGTACCTTGTCGCCTCAGAAACAGTGAATCGGTAGACGTTGTCGCCTCATATATGAAGTTGTCGCCTCACTTTGGTGAGGCGACAACGTTTTGGGCTGAAAATTTCAGGACAGCTTCCCAACCACCTTATGAGTCGATATGCAAAAAATAGTTTTGAGGTGACAACGTACCCCTTTTCACTATTTTTTGGCACGTTAGTTCGGCAGTATATCACTGGCGCTAGTATCGGCATTGCAACAGTGACTGGCTGTATGTTGTCGCCTCAGCATATAAATTCTACTTTTTGGCTAACAACCGGTACCTTGTTGCCTCAGATTTTGGCAACGTCGCTTTCAGTTCGCATTGGGTATTAGGTCGTGAAAATATAAAAATATGCGCTGTCGGTACCGTAACAAGGCAGCTAAAAAGTTTATGATATAATTTGCAGCTTACGATTTAAAATTGTTGCCCTTATACAGGGTGTCCAGAAACTCTACCGACAAACGAAAAAAGAAGATTCCTCAGATAATTTTAAGATAATTTAACCCAATTCACTTAGTCCGAAAATGCTTCCTAAGGGAGCTAGAGCTCTTTGAAGATGGCGTCTTGTAATTAGTTTTTCTTAAATACCGCCAGAACGCTTCTATTTAGAAAAACGAAAATTATTACGCATATTTATCATCCAGATATAAATCGATTCCATTCATTGTGAATTTCCATTACCGGTCGTAGGCGCCCGTTTTGGGTACGGCAACGGTTATTTTATCCCATACCTTTTTTGTATTTAATTTTTAAGCATTTCTGACTACGGATTATTAAATTGTGAGTTATTCTAGTACTAAAAGGTACTCTAGCTTTAAGTCCATAGAATATACCATTTTCTAGAAAAATCGATTTGAAAATTTTTCTTTTCTTGAATTAAAAAAAAAATAAAAAAAAACTATTTAGAAAACTGGTACGTTTGTTTATATAGAGAAGAATCGGTTTCATTAATTGCAAATTTTTAGTACCGGTCATATAACAGCATAACTTTTTTGTCTTTTCAAATTCTTTTCAAATTCAAAAAACGAACAATTTTCAAATAAATTTTTCTATAAATGGATATGTCCTACCTACTTAAAGCAAGAGTACCTTTTAATTCTAGAATACCTCACAATTTAAAAATCCAGAGTCAAAAATACTTAAACGCTAAAGACAAAATTTATGCTGTAAAATAACCGTTGCCCTACCCAAAATGGACGCTTATAACCGGTACTAACAATTCACAATGGATGGAATCGATTTATCCCTGGAAGATGAATAGGCTTACCAAATTTCTTTTTCTAAATAGAAGCGTTCTGGAGGTATTTAAGAAAAACTAATTACTAGATGCCATCTTCCAAGAGCTCTAGCTCCCTTAGGAAGCATTTTCGGACTAGGTGAATTGGGTTAAATTGTCTTAGGAAAATACCTGAGGAATCGCCTGTCTTCGTTTGTAGGTAGAGTTTCGGGACACCCTGTATAAAAAAGTTCTATAAGAGAGGGAGCATGCCGGAATAAAAATATGTTAGCTGGTCGCATAGGAATTAATAAAAATTACAAACAGAATATTAGTAATCATGGAGCGTATGTAAGACTTAAGTAGTTATTATAATATGGAACTGAACCAGTCTATGCCCCAAATGATCATGAAGACGAAAGGATAGGAAAATTCTAACCAGTCATTAATTTAATTCTAAAAAATAAAAAAATCATTATATTATGTTATTTTATTACAAAAGTAAGAACATAAATGATTTTTTCTGTAACAGCAGTAGGAAAAAAAAATAACAGTTATGACAGAGGATAAACACTGATATACTATCGAAATAACAAAAAGTTGAAAAACACTAAAATGAACCTGAATGGCTTAACTCAAATAAAAAAAAACTAAAACCAAAATAAATATCTTTATGTGGGTGACATGCAAACGGGAGTCAATCTAAGTAAATTTCGTATAGGAATTGATCATTGAACAGTTAGTAATAGCAACAGTTTCAAAAATCTCAAAAATGAAACAACAAAACACTATCCAACATCAGAAGTTTACTTCTTCTGCTCTGAAAGAAAAACCCGTAATCTGACATTAAAATGTTTGAATAGAAATGACAACAGTAATATTTCAAGCAAAAAAAAATACAGGACGATAAAATGAGAAGCCAACAAAAATACATTGACAAGACATGAAACGAACAAAATAACTGAAAATAGGATCTTGATAGATGGCAATGTAAAGAAAACACGGGAAATACATATCATCGAAGTAGCCTTATTCTATTATTTATTTTATTTACCATTGATATTGCTTACCAGATTAATATCCTTATAGGTAATTTGCATGTTTGTACTTATTTGTTTACGATTTTTTCTAGCCCTTCAACTGATGCGTTATATTTCCTGATCCTCATATATTTAGGTTTCTTAATATTAGGATTCAGTCCATAACGCTGATTCACTTCTGTATCTTTATTGATTATGTCTTGTAAGCCTTCTAGCTAGACTATTAGCAAATGACAGTATCATCTTAAACGACAAAACAGAATTTGCAAGCAAAAAACCGTGGTGGTTCCAGTAATAATTACGTTTCTGAATCGCAAACCCTTACAGCCTGTGTAATGGATCCAAAAAACGTTGTCCCCAAATTAAATGTTAAGGAACAAGAGTCTTCGACAAAACGAAAGATGTATAGCATTTACATTTACGTTAATTTTGGTAATTCTTACTTAAAAAACCATAAGAGAGAGGCTATGCATGTAGCGAAAGAATGCGAACCCTCTCTATATTTCTTATTAAGCATAGAACGATTGTAAATAATAATACGATTGCTGCAAAGCATATTTTAAGACCCAAAAATTTTGCCGACCTCAAGTGCTCCAAGAGTTTTATATGTCAAAAATGAATAACCATTTTCAATTTCGTTACAACGCGAAACTACAGGCGCATCATATTCTAGTCCAATCAGAGAGCGCTGCAAGCGCCTCTACAGGTTTCGAAACTTATTAGTCTCTCATCAGGAGGCACATATGCTGCTCTCCCTGACCCAACTAGGACAAACCCCGGCCTGCAGTCACGAATTGCAACGAACGAAATGGCAGGGATGCCCTAGCGGCAACTGCTACCAAAAGACTAAGTTTTCAACCTAATAGCACATAAAACAACACCAAAAATGTTGCTCCACATCCTACCAGATTGAAAATAATGGGAACCTTCTCTGGTTACACCTCCGAGGCTTCTAAAATTTGCAAGCCATAACGGATGCTGAGACTAAGGAAGATGAGGGAATTTTACAATTTATAATTCACGTCTCATCTGCTCAGCGCGGTAAAGTTCCAACGAGAATGGTTCCCTTCGTACTTTAATCAGAGTAAACATGTAAATCAAAAATGAATAATCATTTTCAATTTCGTTGCAACACAAAACTACTTAGTTTTAGTTTTATATGTATATAATAGTTTTAAAAAGACCTTCAGTTCTCCTACTCGAATTATTGCGTTGCACTTGGGTACGTACCTAAAACTATGTTGCTATGAACACCTCCATTTAATACTAAAATAATCAGCTGATTTTACGTGTACAACAGAAAGACAAATACAGGAATTGGCCAAGGGCTATAAATACATAATTTGAAAACGTTGCTGACAAATCGTTGGAGTTTGGAAATTGCTTCTCTCGCTAACAAAGATATTCAAGAACAAAAATTACCAAAGCTCGTACCACTTGTAAGTGATATTAAAATATTCCGAGAAGAAAGTATTAAAATTGGTGTAAAGTGTCAGAAGACGTTTGAGAGCAATATTGATAATGTTGAAACATAAAAATTTAGTTAACTATGCTCTAGCATTAGCCAATATTTTTAACAGAAGACGAATAGGTGATGTTCAGTATTTAAAAATTCAGCAATCTAGTAACGAAAGATAAACGGACTTTAGTGATTTTGAAAATGTTTTAACTGAAGGAGAAAAGGCACTTACGAGAGGACACAAAATTCCAGTGTGTTCTGGTAAAGGTTCTTGAGCTGTTGTTATTTTACTTCCAAAAATGTTGCAAGGTTTCATAGAAAATTTAATAAAACATGGACATAAATACATGTCTGACGTCGTCCGTCGTTAATAACTATAATATGTTTGCAGTTCCAGGCAGTAAGCTAAAATGGGACAAAGGGGATGTTTCGATCCGTAAATTGACAAGCAAAATGAATTTAACAAACCCTGAAGCTATATCAAGCAACAAATTACGCAAAAATATTCCAACAGTAGCACAAATTTTAAGTATGTCCAAAAATCAAACTAAAGAATTTGCCAAGTTTATGGGGCATGACGAAAAAATGCATGATGAATGATATGAATTACCTGCTGACATTTATCAAACCGTAAAATTGTCAAAATTTTTAATAGTAATGGAAAGGGATTTTCTTCCTTTAGAATATAAAGGAAAATCGATTGAAGAACTAGATTTCACCACGATTTAGAAATGCGGAAGAAAATAAAAAAAAGCAATCTCCAAATACGAATATTAATTTTCCAAGTATTGCAGGTATGCAAGAAGTTAAAAAAAAGTAAAGCGTTGGTTGCAAAAGATAACGTTCTGGCTCAAACAAGTAAAGAATTTAAAACGAACAGTGACGATAAGTACTATCCAAATAAAAAACTACTCAAATCATCAAAAAACCAAGCACGGGAAAATTCCGAATGCGATTCATATGTGCCTCCACAAAGAAAAAATACTAAAAAAAAAACCTTTTAAGAGAACACTTTTTAAATTATATCCAAGATGGCGTATATCCATCTAGATAAAAAAGTGAATTCCAATATTATAAAATCAAAAATTCAACATCTCATAAAAGTGAAATAAAATATGTATGGCATATTATGTAAGTTTTTTATACAAGGTGTCCCAAAAGTAGTGGAACGGTCGAATATTTCGCGAACTAAACATCGGATCGAAAAACTGAAAAATACGTGTTCAATCATTTTCAAAAATCTATCCAATGACACCAAACACCAACCCCCACTACACCCCCTGGAGGTGGGGTGGGGGGTAACTTTAAAATCTCAAATGGAAACCCCCAGTTTTTATTGCCGATTTGGATTTCTTATGTAAAAGTGAGTAACTTTTATTCGAGACATTTTTTCGAATTATGGATAGATGGCGCTATAATTGGTAAAAACGATTTATCCTGATACCATAGGTAAATTATAAAAACGGTCTAATATCTCGAGAAATACACTTCCAAATGAGAAACCAAAAAAAAAGTTTTTAATACTTTTCGAAAACCTATCGAATAACACCAAACATGACCCTCCCACCCACCCCCCGGAGGTGGGGTGGGGGGTAACTTTAAAATATTAAATAGCAACCCCTACTTTTAATTGCAGATTCGGATTCGTACTGAAAAATTAAGCAACATTTATTCGAAACATTTTTTAGAATTGTTGATAGATGGCGCTTTAATTGGAAAAATACGATTTATTAGCGCCATCTATCAGCAATTTTAAAAAATGTTTCGAATAAATGTTGCTTAATTTTCCATGACGAATTCGAACTTATAATAAAAAGTGGGGGTTGCTATTTAAGATTTTAAAGTTACCCCCCACCTCACATCCAGGGGCTGGGTTTTAAGGGTCATGTTTCATGTTTATCGATAGGTTTTCGAAAAATATTGAAAACCTGTCTTTTGGTTTCTCATTTGAAAGTGTATTTCTCGAGATATTAGACCGTTTCTATAATTTACCTATGGTATCAGGATAAATGGTTTTTGCTAATTATAGCGCCATCTATCCACAGTTCGAAAAATGTATTGAATAAAAGTTGCTTACTTTTACGTAATGAATCCAAATCAGCAAGAAAAACTGGGGGTTTCCATTTGAGATTTTAAAGTTAACCCCCACCCCACCTCCAGAGGGTGTAGTGGGGGTTGGTGTTTGGTGTCATTGGATAGATTTTTGAAAATTATATAACACGTATTTTTCAGTTTTTCGATCCGATGTTTAGTTCGCGAATTATTCGACCGTTCCGCTACTTTGGGACACCCTATATGATGCTTAAGTGAAAATATAGAAATATTTTTTTTTTACTTTTTGTTGCTATTTTTATAATTTTTTTTATTCTTAGATATAATAAACATCAAACCAACGCCTCAATTAAAGGGTTTGACATTTAAACAAAACATAATGAAATCATTTTTGTAGAAGAAAAAAATTAAATAGGTACCTAAAACCTAGTTTTGAGCTTTTCTCAAAATTTTTTGAGATCAGGATAAAAAGACCACTACACAAATTGTAGATTTTTTTATCGCCCACAGCTTTTGCGTTGATTTTTTTTAAACGATGCAATGTTTAGCCAGAAATTTCAGAAAACCATTTTCGCCCTTAAAATCACCCCACCTTCACCAACTTATAAATTATTTTCGTACACTTGGCTGTAAGAATACGTTTTGTTGGAACATTTTTACAGCTATGTATACTAATTCACTGGTTTTTAATTAAAATTTTTAAATAAACCGTTGACACTTTTTTCTGTGAGATAGGTAATATGTTTACTGCAAATAATAAATTTTATCGTTAAGAGCCTTTATAATTTTACTGTATAAGAGCAATAATTCACACAAAATAATTTGGCTTAGCTTAATTTATTGCAAAATTCTAGCTTTGGAATATCTACTAATAAAAAAATTTTAAACATATAATCCAAACAAACCATGTTCATATCTTAAGCTTATTTAAAATATCAAAAATAACCATCCTTTATTTTTAATGTAAACAACAATAGAACATGTGAACAAATTCCCACTATTTCTTTACCTATATCCGTAATAAATACCTATACTACCTCTCGCTGTGCACCAAATTTCGACCCACTCAATCCTTTATTCATTTTCGAATATTTGGCAACGCCGCCTGAGGCAACAACGTACCGGCTTTCATTCTTAGTCATATATAGTTGTGAGGCGACAGCGCATTGGATTTAATCGTAAATTTATATATAAACAAAACATTTAAAATCGTTTCCCCTCTTTAGAGATTCTTAATTAGAAAGTTCCCCTCATTGTATATATGCATATATTTTTTGAAAAAAAGAACTACAAAAGGATGAGGCGAGGTCGTCATAGTTTTCACCGCGAGGCGACAACGTACCTTTTATCGATATATATATATATATATATATATATATATATATATATATATATATATATATATATATATATATATATATATATATATTGTTATATTTCTATTTGATATGAAAATTAAATTTTGATAATTATAAACAAAATTCAATTTAATATAAAATATTTTCAATTTTCTCAACCACGGGCATATAAATTTAAAACAACCTGTATACAACAAATTGTTATATTTAATTTTAAGAAGTGATTAGAATAAGCGTACGAAACTCGGAACAATGTGCTTAGATAAACAAAGTGAATGACGCGTACCATTATCGTTCTTCTCGGAAGGTCGATCATTAGCCTATGCTAAATAAAACTCAGTGAAATAGATGATAGTTCATTATCGTTTTTCGCGGAAGGTTTCGATCATTAGCCTATGCTAAATAAGACTCATTTGAAAGAGAGAATAGGTCATTAAAATTTGTAAATAGTTAGAAAGTATTTTAGAATGGGAATTAAATATTTTCTTTTGAAATCCATTAAGCATATTTAGAAAGATTAAAAATTGGTTTTGAGGAATATTACGAATGAGAGTTGGTGGTGGAAGATTGATTTGTGAATCTGGAAGGGATATTTAGAAAGTAGGGGAATGGATGACAAAGTGAGAGCAGAATGTTTTGAGCTGTCGAGAAGTGAAGTCCAGTGGTAGACGGTAGTGTCCGGAGAGTGAGAAAGCCGGTGTAGTTCCGTGAGTGTGGAGTATCTATCGTGGAACGAGAGGTAGGCCAGGTTGAGAGTAAAAGAACCTCCTTGAGCCAAGAGTTCCCGGTAGCTGATAGCAGTTTCGAAAAAGGTAGAACACAGCATCACGACAAAAGCAGGAACGAGAGCTATTCGAGCTAGTTTTTCAAAGGAGAACATCACTGGAAGCCAGGACGAGGTTTGATCGCAGCCAAGGATAGCAGGAAAGGGTCTTGTGTGAGGACATTTTCAGTTCACCAGGAAAAGGTCAGTCTCATTTGTTTGGACATGAATGTATGGGTTTTTCGTATTAAATTCCACATAAAAAAAAATTGAATAACATAATCAATAATATCAGAAAAGCTTCATCAAACTTAAATAGAGTTGTTCCTAATAACTCCTAATAGTTTAAATGTTAATAAAAACTTTCAATTGAAAACCAAAAGGAAATAAGACTCCCATTTGTAAATGTTATGTTTAAGAATAATAAGAAATAGCAAATATTAAGCATTGATTGCCTTATAAATAAAATAAAAAATATTTTGATTATAATTGTAACCCATATGTGTATTTTTTTTACTCTTTTCTTTTCTATCCCGATTAGGAACCATTAAGAAATATTTAGAAGCCACGGAAGTAAGTAATTAATTTATAATTCGCCCTGAGATTGAAAACATATTGATATGTGATCTGGTTAATTAATTAGATTAGTATTAATACATTGATTAAATTAAGTAACATATAAGAATATTATCTCATATCAATAATCAAGATCACATCAACTGTCGTCCAACGTGGAAAGCATTGTAAAGTATTTCTAGTGGCAAATTTGAAGGATAGAAAGAGTAAAGCCGGTATTTGAAAATTTATATGCCTGTGGTAAAAAGTGAGATACTTACATTTGATAACATAAAATTTTAGATCTCTTTAGGTACAAATTTTACATAACTGATTTAATATTTTATTTTTACGATATTTACATTTGATATTTATTGACAATTTATAATATTTGGGTGAGAAAAAGTCGTTTTGGTAACATACTAGTAAAATTTCACATTTGGCGGGGATAGTACTTCTTGAAAACAAATGTCTGTGACAAGAAGCCAAAGCAAGGACAACAAAAAACAAAAAGGATATTCAGACCAAGAAGATATTTTAGACACGACAATCATGGCATCAGAACAGCAAGAATTATCAGGAATAGATAAACTATTACAACTGATGCAACTCCAGTCACAAAAAATGGATGAAACACAACAAAAACTGGATGACAATCAAAGAGAAACAAAACAAGCAATAGATGAAACAAAAAGAATAATGCAAGAAAATCAGAAGGAAACAAAACAAGCAATAGAAGAGAACAACAAGAAAATGGAGGAACGCATAGGAAAGTATGAAAAGGAAATAAAAGGATGTTTGACAACAATGAAAAACGAGATGAAAGAACAAGAAATGAAAATTCAAAATAAAATAAAGGAGATAACGAACTGCCAGAAAAAGGAAATAGAAAATTTGGAAAACAAGTTTGAAAACGCTATTCAAGCAATCAGAGAAGAAATGGAAAGAAAGATTGCGGAAATCAATATTCAACAAAATGGAGGAGAAAGAAGAGAAATGGTTATACATAGCACAGATGACGTGAAGATAAGGTTTGGCGGGGATGTAAGAAGATTACACCCAGTGCCGTTCATAAATAGCCTGAAAAAGAAAATACAGCACATCGGAAATTTCGAAACAGCAAAAGAAACTATCAGAAACCATCTCAAAAATGAAGCAAGCCTATGGTTCGATTGCAAAGAAGAAGAATTTGACAGTTGGCAAGAATTTGAACAAAAATTTTTGAATTATTTCTGGGGAAAAGTCCAACAATTGGAAATTAACAAGGAATTGCAAAATGGGAAATACAATGATAGGATGGGTATATCAGAAAGGACATATGCATTACAAATTTACTATAACGCAAAACATTTACAATATAATTACTCATCGGAACAATTAGTCGAACTGATTGCAAGACATTTCGAAGAAACGCTGGAAGACCATATCACATTGCAAAACTACAAAGACATAGATAGTTTATGCCAATTCCTACAAATAAGAGAATTGCGTTTAAGAGAAAGAAAATCAAGAAGGTCGCGAGAAGATTACAGGCCCCGAGAAACACAGGAGTACAGAGATAGAAATGAAAATAGGAGGGACGATACAAGACGAGATTTTAATCCCAGAAGGGAAAACGAAAATAGAGACAACGGAAGAGGAAATTATGAACAAAGAAATAGGCAATGGAATGAGGACAGAAATCGAGAATACCAGAATAGAAACACCACACGCTCAAATCAAGAAAACAGAAATAATGGTAGACAAAATGAACAGGGATATCGAGAAAACCGAAACAGATCCGACAGACCAAGAGAAAATAGAAGAGAAGTAAATAATACCCAGACAGATGAATATGACGGAGAGAGACATTATGACGAAAATATAAACAACGATGAGCAACCGGCGTTTTTTCACGACGGCGCTCACTAAAAACCAAAAATCAAACAGGAATTTTTTGTAACCCCAAGGAGTTTATTAAATTGGCAAGAAACAACGAAAAGAAAATGAAACCTGTGGCTCCTCAAAAGAAGAGTTGAGCCAAGAAGAAGAAAATTTGAGAGTATCAGAAACAAAGGAAACCTGGGATTCCTCAAAAGAAGAGACGAGCTCAGGAGAAGAAGAAATAAAGCAAAAAAATGAAAGCGAAAAAGATATGATCGAAACAGTGGCATTTGAAGAGGAGGCATATGAAAACGTGGATGCAGAATACACGGTAAAAGTATGTGAAAAATCTGAGGAAAAAGACAGAAGATTAATATGGGAAAAAGGGAAAGACAACATAATAGCCGACACTCTAACACAGGATGAGGACACTGAAAATAAGGAAACAATTACTCTACAGGTGGGACTAATTAGAGTAATACAAGAAGAAGGGGTATAAGACGTAGATTAAAGTAAGGAAATATACAGGGAGTTGGTTTTGCCTCGAGAAAATTTATTTAAAAATGCAGATAAATTTTATCGAATACAAGGCGGGGATTTGTTATATTTCTATTTGATATGAAAATTAAATTTTGATAATTATAAACAAAATTCAATTTAATATAAAATATTTTCAATTTTCTCAACCACGGGCATATAAATTTAAAACAACCTGTATACAACAAATTGTTATATTTAATTTTAAGAAGTGATTAGAATAAGCGTACGAAACTCGGAACAATGTGCTTAGATAAACAAAGTGAATGACGCGTACCATTATCGTTCTTCTCGGAAGGTCGATCATTAGCCTATGCTAAATAAAACTCAGTGAAATAGATGATAGTTCATTATCGTTTTTCGCGGAAGGTTTCGATCATTAGCCTATGCTAAATAAGACTCATTTGAAAGAGAGAATAGGTCATTAAAATTTGTAAATAGTTAGAAAGTATTTTAGAATGGGAATTAAATATTTTCTTTTGAAATCCATTAAGCATATTTAGAAAGATTAAAAATTGGTTTTGAGGAATATTACGAATGAGAGTTGGTGGTGGAAGATTGATTTGTGAATCTGGAAGGGATATTTAGAAAGTAGGGGAATGGATGACAAAGTGAGAGCAGAATGTTTTGAGCTGTCGAGAAGTGAAGTCCAGTGGTAGACGGTAGTGTCCGGAGAGTGAGAAAGCCGGTGTAGTTCCGTGAGTGTGGAGTATCTATCGTGGAACGAGAGGTAGGCCAGGTTGAGAGTAAAAGAACCTCCTTGAGCCAAGAGTTCCCGGTAGCTGATAGCAGTTTCGAAAAAGGTAGAACACAGCATCACGACAAAAGCAGGAACGAGAGCTATTCGAGCTAGTTTTTCAAAGGAGAACATCACTGGAAGCCAGGACGAGGTTTGATCGCAGCCAAGGATAGCAGGAAAGGGTCTTGTGTGAGGACATTTTCAGTTCACCAGGAAAAGGTCAGTCTCATTTGTTTGGACATGAATGTATGGGTTTTTCGTATTAAATTCCACATAAAAAAAAATTGAATAACATAATCAATAATATCAGAAAAGCTTCATCAAACTTAAATAGAGTTGTTCCTAATAACTCCTAATAGTTTAAATGTTAATAAAAACTTTCAATTGAAAACCAAAAGGAAATAAGATTCCCATTTGTAAATGTTATGTTTAAGAATAATAAGAAATAGCAAATATTAAGCATTGATTGCCTTATAAATAAAATAAAAAATATTTTGATTATAATTGTAACCCATATGTGTATTTTTTTACTCTTTTCTTTTCTATCCCGATTAGGAACCATTAAGAAATATTTAGAAGCCACGGAAGTAAGTAATTAATTTATAATTCGCCCTGAGATTGAAAACATATTGATATGTGATCTGGTTAATTAATTAGATTAGTATTAATACATTGATTAAATTAAGTAACATATAAGAATATTATCTCATATCAATAATCAAGATCACATCAATATATATATATATATATATATATATATATATATATATATATATATATATATACAAAATATGCATAAGATGGAATGCAACCACAGACACGTGTTTCTGACTTATTAGTCGTCATCAGTATGGTATAGCCAAACAGGAGCAACGAAACCAATTTGTGGCTGTAATGTTAGAAGACCCTCAGGATTCGAGAGCAACAACTAACACATCCACGGAGGAAGCTACAGCTACCTGAGTACAGGTAGCTGTACTCAGGTAGCTGTAGCTTCCTCCGTGGATGTGTTAGTTGTTGCTCTCGAATCCTGAGGGTCTTCTAACATTACAGCCACAAATTGGTTTCGTTGCTCCTGTTTGGCTATACCATACTGATGACGACTAATAAGTCAGAAACACGTGTCTGTGGTTGCATTCCATCTTATGCATATTTTGTATTTTCATTGTTGCGAGCCATGCCGATATCTATTAACTCGCGTTAACCTCTCCTTGTATATATATATATATATATATATATATATGTGTGTGAAAATAGTCACCTTGAACCACTCAAGGGTTACTGACTCTTTGGTTTCGCAATATCAGTTCCTATTTCATCACCCTTTCAGCAAGCGTTCCGATAGAGATAGCTGACCATGCATGGACATGAAACTCTGACCAAAGCTGGCCTTTCGTAGGAAACGCCGACACCACATTTTGAAGGAAGGTTATAAATTTAGGACTTTAACTTTATTATTCACTTGTCATTTAAGTTTCTTGCTAATAACATATTTGTATTATATTTTTATTTTGCTTTATTTAATCATAGAACAAAGTGTTCAAAGTAGAACAAGTTCAATTTGTGAAATAAATCTTTTTTAAAAAGTCAATCAAGAAGTTAGTGATTTAACAGACATATTTATCACTTATTTTAAATTTGTTGGTAAACTTATTACAGATCCCGAATGTTCTATTATTATTTGATTGGTTTCATGGTGATTTTAAGTACAGATCCCAAATTTTGAATTAGTAACTGTTGGGGTGGTTTCACTTCTATAGGAGTAATTTCTTCAATAAAAAATATATAGTGCGGCTATTCATGACTGGCTTCGAGGTCGTTTCAACCCTATAGGTGTTGATTGGATTTAATTATAATTAAATAAAATTATATTAAATAATATTAAATGAAATTGAATAAAAATTAATAAAACTAATAGAATTAAATAAAATTAAACAAAATTGAATGAAATAAAGTAAAATATATGGAGTCGAATAAAAGCGAATCGAATCGAAACGAATTGAATCGAATGTAATCGAAACAATTAGAAGTACTCACTTCTGTCGGTATCCGCAAGTACCATTCTCTCTTTTTTATTGCTTTTAGCCAATGCTCAAAATGCCTGTAATTGCCTATAAATCAAAGGAATTTAAAAAAGTCATCAGCCAAATTTACACGGAATATTGGCCGAGCGACATAATGGATATGACAGAAGAAGATGGTTTTAAAGGAGTTTATACTGTGGGATTTGCTATAATTGGAACATTGTGGAGCTTAGGTATCTAAATTAGGTTGCCACAAGTGTGGCTAGTTTTATTGTCAATAACACATAATAGGTATAATCAAACAACAATCGAGTAGCAGAATACGTGAGTATTCGTAGTGGAATGGTAGAGTAGTAAAATCGTAAAATTTGGAAATATTAAAACTGAAGTATATGTCAGAAATACATAATGAGCATTATATTTAACCCATTCGCTGCCTATCTAAGAAAACGGAACTCAGCTAGGAGCCATTCTGTTGAACGGCACCTTACTGAAGTAACCATATCACGCGCTGGCGCTTGATCGGTAGCGAATGGGTAAACAAAACAAAAAAAAACTGCCGTCCATGCGGTATTTTTTTTTCTTAGTACACCCGTGCTTAACGTGTTGAATTTTAGGTTTTATAGTTTGTACTGCCGTATGTGCTAGACCGCTACTTTCCTCGGAAATAACTTTACCAATGCCATCAATGTATCCTCCGGGTTGGCTCAACGATTATACGTTTTGGGTATTCTACGCCTTGCAAGCAATAAGCATTTGTTTCGTAATACTTGTTGGAACTCAAGCGGGGGATTTTTTAATACTTTCAGTCTGTATATATACAGCCAACCAGTTTTACATACTCCATAGATGTTTTCTTGTTTACAACACCGAAGACATGATAGATGTTAACGAAAAACTGAGAGCTCTGGATAAGGAAGATATGCGGAAGTATTATGGTTATCCAGAAAAAGAATATTTGGTTAGATGCGTGAAGCATCATGCAATGCTTTTAAGGTAACCTCTTTTTTATCTACCTTTTTAGTTTATCTTATTTCTATTTCATTTAACTCGGCGAGCGCAAGGCTAGAATATGTAACACTAAGCTCTGGCTGGGTATGGTACTTCTTCTTCTTCAGATGCAAATCTACTAATAGATGTTAGCGATCACATTTTCCATTAACTCTCTGTTTCTTGTAATGTGTATCGGATATTGTATGTCGTTAATCACTCTCCATTGCCTTAGGTTTCAGAGCGAAGATATTTTCTTGCGTCCTATTTCTCTCTTGCCTTCAATTTTACGCTCGATTATAAATTGAAAAAACTGGAAAAAAATTATTCGTTGTGCATGATGTGACCCTGATACGCCGTTTTCGTTTTCTTGATGGTTTTGAAAAGTTGGCGTTCTTGGTTGATTCTCTAAGGGACATTTACATTTGTGACTTTCGCCGTCCATGGTATCTTTAGGGTACGGCGATAAAGCCACATTTTGAAGGCTTCTAATCTGATTATATCCTTTGTTTTGAGTGTCTCGCCCTTTACGCCATATAACAGCACCAACCATACGTAGCACTTAGTAAATCTTAGTCTCAGTTGAAGATTGAACTCTGAACAATTCAGTACCTTCCTGAATTTTACAAAGGCTTGTCGAGCTTGCTCAATGTGACATTTTACTTCCCTGTCCGACGACCAGTCTTCAAAAAGCCACGTTCCCAGGTATTAAAATTTGCTCACTCATTCAATGGACTTAGTATTCAGTGTTATGGTGGAGTTTTCAAGTGCATCCAAGTTTCTGGAGATGATCATGAATTTGGTCTTATTGGTATTAATCTCTAAACCCATTCGCTTAGTGTATTCCCTAATAACACCAAACATTTCATGTATGTTCTTAGAATGTACACACAGGATATTGAAAACATTCCTGAAATGTCCTTAAAAGCACAATAATGTCCCCTAAATGTCCCAGGAATGTCCTCTGTCAGCATTTTAAACATTCCTTGAATGTCTTGTTGGAACATTTCATGAATGTCTACAAATGTTCTTTGAACATTCACAGTATATTTTTATACATTCCCTGGATATAGTCGCTGATGTGACATAATACCTCCGATTTATTTTTTCATGAGTTTTGTAAGAGAGATTAAAAACTTTTTTACAGTCACCTCCTATTTTCACATGATATTTTTTCACATGTTTTGTAGTAAATTCAACTAACTATTTACTACAAAACATGTCAAAATTTACATGTGAAAACAGGAGATGACCCTAAAAATGGTTTTTCGTCTCCTACAAAATTCATGAAAAAGCAGATAGGAAGTATTGTCACATCACCGACGATATACCAGAAGTAGATGTGGCCATAACAAACAATACATCCTTGATAAATATAAACATTTTTAATGCAATTATAAACATTGAATTGTACATTACAATTACAATCTCGTTATAACTGACCAATGAGCAATTTTAATTTAACCTAAATTACTACTGTTCCTTAAAATGAAGAGCTTACCCCATAGCGTCTCTTATCTAATCTAACAAGATATTGCACTATTTTAATATACACAGGCACTCAAGCACTATGCTCTGCTTTTCACTATCACCTACCACTCAAACTAGTTCAAAAGGCTTTGTCCTCTTCAATCTTCTAGTTTGCCCAGTAGTATCGAGGAGCTGGATTTCCTCAATATTCTTGTAGGTACTTATGAAGTTGTTGCTCCTGACTTCCAACTTTACTAAACAAATCTAGCTGTAAATTATTTATGTGCCTGAAGGCTTTTGTATGCTTTCATCTGCTGCTAAGACCGTCCGCACATGGGGCGACGCTCGAACTACTCGACTCGATTCCAGTCACGTAGGTCTCTCCCCGCCAGTAAAGTTCCTTCATTGTGGCATTGAGTTCCATACACGAAGCGTTTAGGATTGCAAATCTCCTCGTCTTGTACGACTCTCGTCGCTTGCGATCCGTAGTGCACGAGAAAGTTCGAGTGAGACGCAGGTTTCCAGTCATAATAGATAGTTTATTGTATTTGTTTCCTTTGTTTTTTGTTGTTTTTTGCGCTGAATGAAATTTTACTTTTATTTAAAGATAGGTGCATGTTATGTTCGTTGATTTTAGTACTACCTACTAACTTTGTGGAATTATATTGTTTGTAATATAAAATTCTGAAATCATTGAACTTCTGTTTCTAGATGTTTAATATGAAATTCGTTGGGGAAGTAGAAAAATGTCCTCAGTATATTGCTTATTGTATTCAAATTATACTAAAAATGTAACAATACCGTACTTTTCATAGATCGAAATAGTCGTTTTGGTTGATATATAAAAAAATGCGTTCTTCCTGGTTGGAAGTTGTGAGCAAACTGAATCGACTAGTGTGCGGAGAACAATCGCTTGTGCCGCAGGGTTCGTCAAAGACAAGCAGGACGTGCGAACTTAGAGACGCGTCTTCGATCGACCCATGTGCGGACGGCCTTAGAGTAGTAACTGTGAGACTCCACCAGATATGTATAAATATCTATAATAGTAATTTGGTGGAATGCACTTTACTGTAAATATCCAATTCTGACTGAATTGTATATGGATCTAAAGCTCCAATTATTTTCATTCAATAAATATCTAAAACAATAAAAGAAATAATGCTATTGCTTGCAAAATTCATAAATATTGATAAATATCAGGGAAAAATGAACAGTAAATAAAAATTTTTCCCCTATTTTCATCCAACATCTGGAGTTTCCAATAATAATTTCCTTAAATGGGTCTCGGTGAATTCGTAACTATTTTAATCCCCCATCCTAATTACAGGCCAACTCGTAACTCTGGCGCGCAGGTAATTCTTCGATAACCCACTAACTACCGGGGAATTAGTAACTTTCATTTTTAAGTAATGTTGATAATTTAATACCGGTATTCCAGGTATGTACTTATAAAAATTACTCTCTTTGAAGGTGGTATAAAAGGTATTCATCATTTATGTATTGTCTCTTGGAAGAGTTACTAGAGAAAATCCAAATAAATTTTGTGAAAATTACTGAAATTCTTGTAACAGATAACAGATTTCGTAATGAGTGCACGTGGGTGTAAGTTATTGGTGGTAAATAATTTTAAATTTCAATTAAAGAAAGTGCTAAAAAGTGGAAAACATTTATGGTACTGTTCTGCATCTGGTTGCAAGGCAACCTGTTATAACGACGGAATCATACGGCCTGCTATCATACGGCCCCTATTCTCATTTAAAAAAATCATCGATTGCGTCATCACGCCCAGATGGATGACGTCACTAGTATGATATGTATACCAAAAAATTAGAATTTAATAATAAAAATCGACCTATTTCGGGATTTATCTCCAGAGACGCCCATTCTCAAGAAAATGAATTTATTCCAACTCAAACGTCCTCACTGTATTTGTTTATAAGCCAAAAAATTGTTTTTCTACGAGCGTGCAAAAATGTCTACTTTCGCGCACGCATTTTAGTTTAGAAAGTTTCACTTTTCCGCACGCGTGTTACTTTTCCGCACGCGGTTTTTACTTTTACGCACGCGTGTTAATTTAGATATGTTAATATGACCTTAAAGTAATTATAATACATGCAATAAACTAATATTTAGATATTATTTACTAATTTATTTCAAATATATCTTATTGTGTGTTCCTGTTTTAAGAGGAAACAGTAGCGATCAACAGGTAGCGAAAACGCGTTCCAAGATTGCGGCTGTAATTTTGAATATTTTTTCGAGATATTTGGCACACGCATTCGTAATATAATAAAGAATGGCGGTACAGAGCCCAATTTGAAAAATGTATTAATGTGTGGAAATTACTCTTTAATTAAATACAATATTAAAAAAACGAGCCTCTACCGCCATTAAGAAGAACAAAAAAATACACTTTCTTCAAATAAACTTTTTTATCCGATGCCTAGATTTTGTGTCATTTTGGAACTATGTACTAAAATTTTTTATTTCATTAGTAGTTCCAAAATGACACAAAATCTAGGCATCGGATAAAAAAGTTTATTTGAAGAAAGTGTATTTTTTTGTTCTTCTTAATGGCGGTACAGGTTCGTTTTTTTAATATTATATTAAATCACAAAGTAATTTCCACATATTAATATATTTTTCAAATTGGGCTCTGTACCGCCATTCTTTATTATATTACGAATACGTGTGCCAAATATCTCGAAAAAATATTCAAAATTACAGCCACAATCTTGGAACGCGTTTTGGCTACCTGTTGATCGCTACTGTGTCACCGCGACAATTCGATGAAATAAAATTATTTTGACATAATATTCGAAAGTCAAATCGGTAGACAATAACAGTCACAATAAGAGTTTTGAATCATCGTCATGGAAACCACGATCGTCGTCATGCTAACTAATTATATTGAAAGTTTGGTTTTGACAACCTTGTCAAAGAATTAATTTATGTATGTATTTTCATATTAAATAAATAAATTAATTAAGATTTGGTAATTTTTAAAGACTCTTAGAAAAAATATTGTTCCTAACTCTTGCAGAAAGTCTCTTTTCCGCAACTCGACTGCTTGCCGAACTCCCGCTTCGCGTCGTTCGGCAAACTGCAGTCGCGTGCGGAAAAGAATGACTTTCTGCACTTGTTAGGAAAATAACTATTATAACTTTAAAAACAGTGCTGAGGCCGCTTAGATAATCCGATTTTAATTCTGTAAAGTATATTAGATCGGTAGGGAGCCTCTTTATATGTCAAAAAATTAGCAAACTTCTAAATGGTCTACTTTCTGTTCAGAAAGTTTTTAAAAAATTTGAACTTTTTTAAAAAATTTAGATTGCAAAATTATTATGCAAAATCTATCAGGTCGATTTTATTGAAATTTGGTGGAAGATTTAAGTATGTTATAAGGATTTTCTATGCGAATTACGAAGGTTCTAAATACATCCAAAGTTGTTGAAAAACACTGAATAAAAAGAGGCTTATTTTGCCCCCTTATTTTGTATTTATTGGTATTTTGCAGAAAGGGTAATAATTTAAGACATTTTTAACTAGTCGTATATCATAAAAAATTCAATTATCTTTATTTTAATTTCCTACGACCTTGCTCCAAAATGAATCGTTTTAAAGTTATAAGCAAAGAATGTAGAAAAAAATAATGTTTTTCGAAATTTTTAAATATTTTAATTTTTTTATTAATGTTCCGGGCATATTTGAGAAGGAGTATAAATCAATTATTATTATTGAAGTTGTCACCTAACTTTATCTGCAAAAATCCGAATGCCACCTCGCACATCCACAAATAGACGTTTTATACAGATCCACCCTGGTCTATATATATAATATTGTTTCAGTCAAAAGAGATTCCAATTTTTGTTACCTCAATGTTGTTTTTATAAGTACATATAATACACAACATGTTTTTAAGCAAACCAAGAACCATTCGCTTACATAATAATATGCTATATGCCCCGTGTTGGCTTAATCCGTTACTGTTCAAATTTATTTCTTACCTTTTAACCTAACAACTACGTGGGGTATTAGAATTATACAATGGTTTCGAATTCACCTGTATAAAGTTGCGAGTTGTTCAGGTAGAAGAAAAGTTACGAATTGGCCGGTTACATTTTGATTTAAAAAAGTTTGTCATTAAGAGTTACGAGTTGGCGCGTGTCCCCTTAAATAATCACTTTGCATTGTGGTAAAGTTTATAAAGTTCACAAAATACAGCAAACGAAATCCAAATGAATCCAAAATAGACAAAATACGACGATAAACAATGAAACATAGATATTACAAACATAACCTCTGTAACTTTTTTACGCCAACCAGAAGTCACGTGGTTTGGATTGCCTAACATAGATACACGCGCGGCAAATTTGAAAATGAACGCAAATTAAATAGCAAATGGCTTCTCTTAAAATAGAGGACATTGGTAGTATGTTCATAGAATGTCTTGCGGTAACATTCCACCAATAATTTAATCAGATATTCACCGAATGTTCCTTGAATATCCAGGACATTCAAAGATTAAGAGAACTTTGATAGTACATTCCTGGAATGTTTTGTGTTGTTAGGGTTCTTCTGAATCTTTTCTACTTCTTACTGTAAAACAGACGTTTTTTATGTCGTATGTTGTTTACAGCATATCGTATGTTGTTGATATCCATTCACTTTGATTCTCATCTCTGCATCTGGATATGGTACACCGAGACAGTTATTGTGTTGATTTAATACACTATTAAAATCCACGAGGAAAATAAACTTCCTGTAGCTGGCTGTATACCATAAATCACAAAAATACCAAGTTTCTTGTAAAAGGTATATATTAAAATACCCTAAATAAGGTTATCAAAGCTTATAGAATGAAGTAAAAATGAACTTGATTTACTAAATCTAGGACTCAAATAATCCATTCCAAGAAAGGTTTCTGAAAAAGACGTTCAGAGTCTCTCCATTGAGCTAGATATCATTATTCAAAATCTTTCTGTTCCGTTAAATCAAAAAACCTCTATTCGTAATTCCTGCTTCATAACTATCAATAAATTCAAAAACAAAAATATTTCATCTTATACATCTTCCAACACTTCTAATCACATCCCACTGAATACATCTAGTAACTTTTCCTTCAATTTACCCTCTACTTCTCAAAACTCTTTGCACAACTCATCTTTCCCTCAATTCTCTGACAATAAACGGAACATTCATCTTCAAACCCTTAATTCAATCAAAAACAAAATCAAAACACACAATCTAATCATCAGCAAAGCAGACAAGGGTAACTGCTTAGTAATCCTAGATCAAACGTTATATAATGACAAAGTCATTACTTTTCTTTCTAACAATAACTTCATTCCACTAACAGACGATCCTTCAAAAAAGTTCATCAATAAACTTAAAGACAACCTGAAACCCTTTGCAGATTTTTTTTAGAACAGTTTGCTCCCTACTATAAAATACCAAGCAATCCTTTGACACCCAGACTGTATGGTTTACCTAAGATACATAAAGAGGGCATCTCCATCCGCCCAGTTGTTAGCTTCATAAACACACCAGTATCTATCTTATCAAAATTCATATTAAATCTCATTAACAACTTGACGAATTTCACCCCTCGCTTCTCAGTCAAAAACACCAATCAACTAGTCGACAATCTCCATCAAATAAACCTTCGTCCCAACATTACTATGCTTTCACTTGATGTTAGCAACCTTTTCACTTCTGTCCCTAAACATGAAACTATTAATCTGGTACATTCTCTTCTAAGAGCCAACTCTATTACTACGTCTACTACTAATTCCATCATCCAATTACTACAATTTTGTCTAGCTCAAGACTTCTTTGTATTTAATAATAAATTTTATAGACAACCTGATGGCCTAGCCATGGATAGTTGTTTATCCCCTCTCTTAGCTGATATTTTCATGGATCATTTAGAATCCACTCATATCATGAAAAACCCGGAAATACTCCATTGGTTTAGATATGTAGATGATATTTTGCTTTTCATTTCCGGTAACTCTAATTCAGCTGACCTATTGCTTTCGAAAGTAAATCAAATCCACCCAAACATCAAGTTCACCATGGAACTAGAATCTTCCCAATCAATTAACTTTCTTGATCTCACTATTACCAGATTAGACGACCATTTCGACTTCAGTATCTATAGGAAACCAACACAGACTGATCATGCCATACCTTTATCTTCTAATCACCCTATGTCACATAAATATGCAGCTTTCCATAGTTATATCCATAGACTTGAAACTATTCCTTTATCACCATCAAACTATGATAAAGATCTTAATATTCTTCATCAAATAGCGTTTAACAACGGTTACGATCCTAATCTTATCTACAAACTTATTCAAAAGAGACACCTCAGAGTCTTAAGAGAGACTGCTTTCCCTAGAGACTTGACCATCAAACCCTCATATGCTTCCTTACCATATCTTCATGAACGTCTTTCTGGAGACATTAGATATATATTCTTAAAAGAGCAGTTGATAATACTCACATTTCTTTCAAAGTACCCAACAATCTAGGACAGTGTCTTACCAATTCCAAAGACCCAATCAACTACATGGATCGTAGTGGTGTGTATAGATTACAATGTTCTGATTGTGACGCTACATATATAGATAGGACCTGTAGATCCCTATCTTCACGCACCTTAGAGCACACCAAAAGAGAAAACACTTCTACTTTCTCACAAAATCTTGTACAAAAGAAACATACACTTAATATCCCAGAAGATGTCTCGTTACTACATAATATTTCACAAAAAACTTTCTAAAATTGGACCTGTATGAAGACTTAGAAATAGTTAAAGAGAAGCAGAGAAGTCCTAATTGTGTCAATCACCATGTGTCATTTAACCGAGATTTTCAACCCCTACACCGTCAACTTTTTTCATAAACCACATCAGATACAATTTTCTCTTCTTTGCTTCACCATTCATGACTACCACTTACATCTATTTCACTCCCAATTGTCGATAAGCAACGTCTTACTTTAACTCTCTAATATTCATTTGTACTTCATCCTCCTACATTCTCATTATTTCACACCAGCTTTACTTTTCAAAAATTTAGCTTCTACATCACATATACAACCACATCCATCAGAATTGAGTCTCATTCCAGCCAGCCTGTCTTCTTAGTCTTATCTCATAGCTTATAGATTAGATAACTCTCATATCATAACAACATACTACACATCTTCCATGGTCCTATATCACAACATACTCTGTCAGACTTTTCATACCTTCCAACTCCCCCCCATATTTTAGGACCACTTCATGTATAACCAATTTGATGTCAGGTCTCTGGAGGACTCAGTTTCATCAAGCCACTATAGTCTCATTTTCAATCAGATAAAGACAAAACAGTATTTCTATAATTAACATATCACTTTTCTACCATTATGCAATTTATGTTTGGTCGACTACCAAGCAAGTTATCAGTCATTAAACAATTATCATTTAATCAATACTCTTAAAATCGTACACATATGTACGCATTACATACTATTTTGTGCTTTTAGACGTCTACACGTATAAGGCCCTTAATACCATTATTTGTCTAATTGTATTGATAATTTCATACCACCAATACAACACCTATTGGTATTGTTGACTGCATAACTTCCTGTAACGTAAACATTTTATTTTTATTTTCATATTTGAATACTTAATTAATGGATTATTTCAAGGAAAAATTTTTCATCTTTTGCGAACATCTTTAATTTTAATATATGTAAATTTGATACTGTTTTTTATCTTAAAGATTCAAAATAATCTTTAACGTTGTGGCTGAAGTAATATTACAACTAGGTTGCATTGACAGTTCTTAATGTCATTTTGGGTTGCTTTTGAATTCAGTTGTCAGTTGGCCATTGAAATCCAATATGTGAGGTTTTCTCCAAAAAAAGTTCCAACCACGTGGGTAGAGTCCTGTGTTGCCCTGGGTAACATCCAGGTTTATCTTTAACATCAGATGATTTTTATATAAATATGTAAAATAACTTTATCATTTACATTTAAAGGGTTTTTACCCAATACATTTTGGTGGCTCAGGCATGCAAATTTTGTAAGTATGGATGGCCTCTTGTTCTTGAAAACCTCTGTCAATTTTAACTTTTATCTCATTTAATTAGGTTATACTTAATTTTAGGGCTTTTAAACACTGATGATGGATTCCTTAATCCGAAAACGTTTTGTATTGTGACCCTTATTTAGGGTATTTTAATATATAACTTTTACAAGAAACTTGGTATTTTTGTAATACACTATTATTGTCTATCAATACTTATTTTCTTGACTAAATACTATTATTGACTTCTGTATACAGTGCGGTGGAGTAAGTGTTGCCCCCCCTGTTAACTTGTTTATTTTAAGAATATAAGCAAAACAATCGGACAGGTCGATTTTTAAACTAACCATAAACCATAGTATATTATAGCATCAACGTTTCGAATTTTACGTGATCCCTCTTCAGGTGACAGCCATAACTTTGATTTTTTTAAATGGGAAAGTAGATCATGTGACACCTCATTTAAAAGCTCTTAAAATACTTACTTACTTACTTAAGCCGTCCTCTTGTACCTTACGGTGTCGAGGTAAGTGGAGAAATGAGACGTCTCCATGCCTTTCGGTCGGTAGCTAGTCTTTCTGCTTCTCTCCACCCAATATTTCTTTTTCCGCAAGCCTTTCCAATATTTGCATTCCACGTTCTTGCTGGCCTGCCTCTTCTTCGTTTGTTGTCAGATGCCGCTTTCCATACCCTCTTTACAGTTCTACCTTCACTCATTCTCGCCATATGTCCGAACCACGATAACTGTTTCGTTTCAAGTCTGTCTAAGGTCCTTCCAACACCGCACCTTTCAAGTATGTCTTCATTTCTTATACGATCACGTCTGGTCACCCCGGATACCGCACGTAAATATCGCATTTCACATGCTTGGATTTTACTACGGATGTTGTCGTTCACTGTCCACGTTTCACTACCGTAGAGTAGCACCGGCTCGTATACGGTTTGAAATACTTTCATTTTTGTTTTCAGGCTTACTTCTTTCTTCCTAATAAAACTTTTATTTAGTGCATAGTATAATTTTGTTGCACTCATTACTCTGCTGTTTATTTCTGGTTCTATATTTCCTTGCCCATTCATTGTTGATCCTAGATACTTGAAGTCCTCAACTTGTGTAATGGTCTCATTATTCAACTTAACATTTATATTTTCTTGTGTTTTCGATATTACTAAAGCTTCTGTTTTTTCAATATTTATTCTCATCCCAAATTTCTTAAAGGCTTCATTCCAAACATTCACATTTACTTGCAAGTCTTTTTCTGATTTTGCCACAATAACCAGGTCATCGGCATATATCAACTCTGACACGCAAACTTGTCGAAGTTTATACACCCCAACCCTAGTTCTTTTTACCTTACCCCTGCATTCTTTTGCAATTTCGTCCATTAGCGTGATAAATAACAAAGGACTCAGAACACCACCTTGTCTTACACCTGTCCTTGTGTAGAATTCAAGAGATGAGCAATTGTTCGTTCTTACATTATTACGTGTACATTTATATATACTCTTTATTGCTTGGATTAACTTCGGTTTCACATTTCTACAGTTTAATATCTCCCAGATCTTGTTACGTGGCGCCCGATCAAATGCTTTTTCCAAGTCCACAAAACAGAGATACAACTTACTGTTATGCTCTAGGGCTTTTTCTGATAACTGTCTCACCGTGAATATGAGATCGGTTGTACCTCGCCCTGGCCTAAAGCCGCATTGGCTGTCATCCAGTGTGGCCTCGATCTTTTCTCGCAGCTTTTTCTCTAGTATTATTTCGTAGATTTTACTAGCAACTACCAACAATGATATTCCTCTATAGTTAGAACACTTATGTTTATCGCCTTTTTTGTGTAATGGTAGAATAGTTGCAAGCGTCCAATCTCTAGGTATGCATCCGGTACGCCAACAGCTCCTTATGATCTTCCATAGTAATTGTAATCCTTCTCCTTCCATATATTTAATTAGCTCAGCCTTAATATTATCGTGTCCTGCAGCCTTGCCATTTTTTAATTTTAAAATTGCTTCCCTGTATTCTTCGTATGTTATGTCATCATCATCTTGTTGTTCATTTAAATTGTACTCCTCCCTGTCATTCTCTATTTCGTTGTTGTCTCCCATTAATAACTCCATAAAATGTTCTCGCCATCTTTCGGTAATCTCTTCATTTTTTAATAATATGTTACCATCTTTGTCCTCTAAACCTGTTAATCCGTTTGATTTCTTTTGTCTTAGATTTTTTAAAGTCCTATAAAGCAACTTCGAATTTCCCTTACTATCACTTTCCATTTTATTTCCAAATTCTTCCCATTGTCGATTCTTAGCTTCTTTAATTTTATTTTTAACCAGTATTCTCTGTTCCTTATATTCTTGATAATTACTTTCACTTTTATTGCTTATATACTTTTTCCACAATTTTTTCTTCTTCGAAACTTCCAATTTTATGTCATTATTCCACCAAGCTGTACTTTTCAGATATCTTCCTTTCGTTACCCCACATACTTTACTCCCAGTTGCGTACACCAGCTCCTTAAAAATGTTCCATAATATTTCTATATCCTCCTCATTTTTCCAATTTGTTTTTCGTATTTCTTCATTTAATTTACGACAGTATTCTTTCCTAATATTTTCAGACTGAAGTTTGTATACTTTAATACTTGGTTGTTCGTAGCGATTTTCTTCATTTTTAATATTAAATGCCTGTTCTCTCCTTGTCTTTACTTTAGTTTCAACAAGAAAATGATCCGAGCTGATCTCATAGCCTCTTTTAACACGCACGTCCGCTATTTCATTTTTGTATCTGTTCTGTACTAATACTAGGTCAATAACGGATTTTTCGTTCCGCGAATCCATCACTCGTGTGTATTTATGAATCTCCTTGTGTTTAAAAAATGTGTTACTAACTTGCATATCATTCATGATGCAAAACTCGATGACTCTTTGTCCATTATTATTCCTGACCATTTCTCCATATGGTCCTATAGGGTAGTCATATTTATTGCTTGACCCCACTCGCCCATTAACATCGCCTACTATTATGACCTTATGATTTATTTGGTCCATTTCGTCCTGCAATTGTTCCCAGAAGCTATCTTTGAGTTCCTTGGCTTCATTTTCCGATGGTCCATACCCAACAATAATTGTTGTCTTCTCGTTTTTACTCATATCTATTCTAAGGAGTCTCCGAAATATTTTTCCATCTAGTGATATTTTTATGCTCATTTCTGTGAACCATTAGGGCAACTCCTGCCCTCGCACGTTCTGACTCATTAACACCTCCAAAAATCATGTCGTGCTCATTTCTCATTTTAATACATCCACTACCTTTTCTCTTTGTTTCAGTTAATGCTAAATAATCCATTTTTGTGTTTTCAAACTCATCAATAAGTTCCTCTTCTTTACCATTTAGACTTTATATATTCCACAACCCAATTTTCCAATACTTATTTTGTTTTTCATTTTTTGCATTTATAGTTCTTTCATTGTCTGTATTTTTACGGTTTAGTTTTTGCATATTTTTGTCAAGACTCGCATCGATTTTGTTATATTCTCTCATGTCCATAATCTGTGCCATGTTCGTATCCATATCCATCCTCGAATTTGCATTAACTAGTAGTTTTTTAAACCAGTTGCTGCTACATTATCTCTGACTATTTCTATATTATTCGTACTATGGTTCCATCTCCATTTGGTGTCTTCAATAACGATAAAACCATAACCCATTTTTATTCTTTTGCCATTTGCCTTTTCTTTTGCTGCTGTATGTCTAAGATTTTTCTGCATATCAATCTCTTTAAGTGTTAAATCGCATTCAATATATACTATATACGCGGTGTTGTCTATAACTTCTAAGATTACTTTTTGCTTTTAGTACTCTTAGTTTGTCTTCAAACTTACTAAACTCAATAATGCACATATTGTCGTTGATCTTTTGTACCTTATTTAACTCTGCCATTATTCGTAGCTCTTTATTTAAAAAGTTTCCTATTTCATTCTTAAGCTGTTCCATATCAGACGTACTTATTGGCAAACCCTTCATTATTAAATTATTTTTCTTTCTTTCTTTTTGGCAGATTTCTAAAGTTAGCTCTAAGTTATCCATTTTTTGTTTCATACTCATCATTTCCTTTTTTAAATTTTCATTTTCTTGAATTATTTGTTTAATCTTTTCTTTGTACTCGCTATTCTCTTTTCTGAGTTCTTTCATTTCTCCTACCAACTCCCCTACCATGTTTTTTATATCCTCTAGTTCCTTATCTTTCTTTTTATTATCAGTTATTAACGTTTTCATCAGTTCCGTAATTTCATTCTCTCTACCTCCAGCATTCTTTTTATCGGGAGATCGATATACTTTTCTGCTCTTACTAAAGATTTCTTCAAATTCATTTCCTTTCCTTTTACCATCCTCTGATAAATAAGTGTCGCTGCCGCTGTCCGTCATCTTAATTTCAATTACTATTATAATTAATTGTTTGGCTGTATTTTACTGGTATTCCTATTTCTATCTGAATGTGGTTTGTTTTTATTTATAAAATAAATATATGTTTTGCAATCAATTTGCTATTTACAGTAAAGGTTTAATTCAAATTGTTTATGCACGAGGAATTTGACACCGATTTCAACTAGGTCAAATTTATAAAACCATTACTAATTAAAAAAATCACTTACCGCTCGCAAAATGTTAAATCAAAATCCTTCTGTGTCCTTTGTACACAAACAACATTCACAACACTAAATAATCCTAAAACAATCCTAAATCACTTTTATCACTTTTAAATCAATTTACATCACATATCTAAATGGTTTTCGTGGTAAAGCCCGAATCCGAGTTGTTTACCGCCGACTCACATAAATACGTGCGACCTCCGCGCTTGCTTCGCCTCGACTATCAGCCCTTAAAATAGTGATTTCAAAAATGTATAATACTTTAATCCTGTTTGAGAGCGTAGGCGCAAAATTTCGGTCGAATTCTTTCTAAATGCAATAATTTTTTTCGAATCCTGAAAAAACTAATAAATATTTTTGAAAAATTTAAACGCAGAATGAAATATTACAGTATTTTCCATATGGTCCAAAATCCCTAAGAACTCCTGTAATGTTTATTTTAATAAGTCACAGTGGTGAAAAAAGAGAAAATTTAGTGTGATTTTTAATTTCAAATATATCATTCAAAAGAAATTTTTTGTTTATTCTAAGGGACTGTCAGTCATCGGTAATAATCTAGTCTTTCATTCTGCGTTTAAATTTTTAAAAAATACTTATTAGTTTTCTCAGAATTCGAAAAACATTAATGCGTTTAAAAAGAGTTCGACCGAAATTTTGCGCCTACGATCTCAAAAAGGATTAAAGTATTATACGTTTTTGAAATCAGTATTTAAAAAGCTATTAAATGAGGTATCACATGATGTACTTTACCATTTAAAAAAAATCAAAGTTATGGTTGTCACCTGAAGAGGCAACGCGTAAAGTTCGAAACGTTGATGCTATAATATACTATGGTTAGTTTAAAAATCGACTTGTCCGAGCGTTTTGCCTATATTCTTAAAATAAACAAGTTAACAGGGGGGGGGCAACACTTATTCCACCGCACTGTATAAATTTAAAGGTTGAATACAACAAACAATTTAATATACATATTTATTTACGAAATTGACAAAATCAACAATTCTAACATACATTTATTAGTGAAGGCATTTTTTATCAATTCTGGTAAAAAATATACAAATAGCAACAACGTAAAATATTTTTTCTTCTAATAGACTAAACATAAAGACAAAATAATACTTATACCACATCATACGTTCCGGGGAGAAGATCACGAGGACGATCACCAACTAGATGGTCCGACCAAATAAAGGATTCAGCTGGAAACTCATTGTGCGAAGCTCTTAGAGCCGCTGAAGATAGAGACCAATGGAGAACCATTGTTAGGAATATTGGAAGAAATCACGATCCTCAGTAATGGGGAAACGACAAGAGAGAGATACTACATCATACGGGTGGTTCGCCAAAATAAGCGGCATATTGTGTAACTCGCTTTTTTCTTAAGTCCTTTACATAGTGTGTTTCAAATTGTGTTGCCAAAGTTAAGTTATACAATAGATGGATGTACGCCACTTAACATTAATTAAAAAAAAAGTATTTTTACAAGCATTCTATGCAATTTTAATGTCAAAATATCAACTCGGAGGCTGTAACTCACCTTGGTTTTTGATCTGTTTTATAGTATTACACACTGAAAAGTTACAAAAGTGCAGATTATTTTATCAATAATTAATTAAAAACCCAATGTAATTTAAAAGTGTCAAATTAATAATTTTCATTTTTAAAATTAAACCATAAAAATCTACTACTAAAAAATGTAACCAACTTTGTGCATCAACACCGAGGCCTCATGAAAATATATGAAAATTTAGGTCAAACTGCACTATACCGTATGGCAGGCAGCTTGACAAGAGAGGAACGCTTCAGTCTAACCCAAATTGTGGAAGAAAGTGGACGAACATAATATCGTTAAGCGATAGAAAATTTTTCAAGGTGTCTTAAGCTAAGCGTATGTTTTTATACAGTCAACACCGAAGCCTTCGTAAAAGCTTAATTTTGCTAATTGTTTAATATGTTTTTCTTCTAAGTATGCGCTATAAAGTTTTTTTGACACACGATGAATAAAGCAGAATTATTTTTAATATTTTGTAGAAAGTAGAATTAAAAATGTATGAAATCATCAACACCGAAGCAATCAACTCCGAAGCCCAGTCGTTCCTCGGAGTTGACAAACGTGCCTCGGAGTTGACGAACGTGCCTCGGAGTTGTTTAAAGTGTGTGAATAGTCATTCTTAAGGCCGGCCATTGGTAATGTTATAAGTATAGGCGATCCCATCACCTTTATAAAGTACACCACTCATAATCTAGAGCATATATGTATACCGAAAAATGCTTAACCTACTAACAATATATGTCGCTAATTACAGCCATATTTTTGCTATCCTACCTGTTGTGTATTGTTTATAAAAAAATGTGAAAGTTTTGCTTTTTTCTCAATAAATATAAGAGCCTTTATATCTAAATTACTCAAGTATTTAAATGAATTTCATGATAAAATTCCGTCTAGCACTACAATATATGTAATGGAAGGATATAATGTTAAAAAAATGTGAATTAATAAAGTACTTTTTGCGTGGTGTACTTTTAAAATAAATTTCTGCAATTAATAGAAATTGGCATGTGAAACGTAAATATTGGACATATAATACGAATAAAGTATAGGAATCTGTAAGAATCTAAGCTCTGTTAATGTAGCCATTATGTATAAGATGGCGCTACGAAAAATATTATATACATATGCAAAATTCAGGAGCGTAATGGCCCGTTTGAAACTTTCCTTTGGAAATTTCGGTACTGTATAGAGTACTAACGTTTTGAGGGATGCGGGTGGTTCATTATTATAGCAGGGCGTACTTGGAATAATATATTGTTTTCACCAAATGTTGAAAAAATTTTCTTTGAATTATTGTTTTCACCCAATTTAAAAAAAATGTGAAAACTTTGAATTATCCACGTCCGTCTGTCTGTAATCACAACTCCTCCGTCAATATACCAGCTAGAATGACAAATGAGGTGTCAAATGAAAGCTTATAATCCAAGGATCGTACTAAAGGTGATAACTTTGATCTAGGCTGTTTGTCCGTCGGTCTGTCCGACCGCCAATATAACTTCTCCGTCATTATACCAGGTAGAATGACAAATGAGGTGTCAAATGAAAGCTTATAATCCAAGGATGGTTGGTGAAAGGTGAGAAATTTGACCTAGGCTGTCTGTCCGTCTGTCCATCCGACCGCGAATATAACTCCTCTGTCATTGACAAATAAGGCGTCAAATGAAAGCTTATAATCCAAGGATGGTACTAAAGGTGATAACTTTGATCTAGGCTGTTTGTCCGTCGGTCTGTCCGACCGCCAATATAACTTCTCCGTCATTATACCAGGTAAAATGACAAATGAGGTGTCAAATGAAAACTTATAATCCAAGGATGGTACTAAAGGTGATAACTTTGATCTAGGCTGTCTGTCCGTCGGTCTGTCCGACCGTGAATATAACTTCTCCGTCATTATACCAGGTAAAATGACAAATGAGGTGTCAAATGAAAACTTATAATCCAAGGATGGTACTAAAGGTGATAACTTTGATCTAGGCTGTCTGTCCGTCGGTCTGTCCGACCGTGAATATAACTTCTCCGTCATTATACCAGGTAGAATGATAAATGAGGTGTCAAATGAAAGCTTATAATCCAAGGATGGTACTAAGGGTCAGATATTTGACCTAGGCTGTCTGTACGTCGGTCGGTCCGTCCGACCGCGAATATAACTCCTTTGTCATTATACCAAGTAGAATGACAAATGAAGTGTCAAATGAAAGCATATAATTCAAGTATGGTACTAAAGGTGATAACTTTGATCTAGGCTGTCTGTCCGTCGGTCCGTCCGACCGCGAATATAACTCCTCCGTCATTATACCAGGTAGAATGACAAATGAGGTGTCAAATGAAAGCTTATAATGCAAGGATGGTACTAAATGTGAGAAATTTGACCTAGGCTGTCTGTCGGTCCGACTGCCAATATAACTCCTCCGTCATTATACCAGGTAGAATGACAAATGAGGTGTCAAATGAAAGCTTATAATGCAAGGATGGTACTAAATGGGAGAAATTTGACCTAGGCTGGCTGTCCGTCTGTCCGTCCGACTGCGAATATAACTTCTCCGTCATTATACTAGGTAGAATGATAAATGAGGTGTCGAATGGAAGCTTATAATCCAAGGATGATACTAAGGGTCAGATATTTGACCTAGGCTGTCTGTACGTCGGTCGGTTCGTCCGACCGCGAATATAACTCCTTTGTCATTATACCAAGTAGAATGACAAATGAAGTGTCAAATGAAAGCATATAATTCAAGTATGGTACTAAAGGTGATAACTTTGATCTAGGCTGTCTGTCCGTCGGTCCGTCCGACCGCGAATATAACTCCTCCGTCATTATACCAGGTAGAATGACAAATGAGGTGTCAAATGAAAGCTTATAATGCAAGGATGGTACTAAATGTGAGAAATTTGACCTAGGCTGTCTGTCGGTCCGACTGCCAATATAACTCCTCCGTCATTATACCAGGTAGAATGACAAATGAGGTGTCAAATGAAAGCTTATAATACAAGGATGGTACTAAATGTGAGAAATTTGACCTAGGCTGGCTGTCCGTCTGTCCGTCCGACTGCGAATATAACTTCTCCGTCATTATACTAGGTAGAATGATAAATGAGGTGTCGAATGGAAGCTTATAATCCAAGGATGGTACTAAATGTGCCAAATTTGACCTTGGACTTCCGGTTTTAGAAATGCGACCAGAAGTACTGTTTTAAAGTCACCGGAATAGTACACGTGATATGTTATTCGACGCTACTTCGCAAGAAGAAAACAAATATATACTTCCGGTTTCATGACTGTCTGTTCATCTGTCTTTACGTCCGCGAATACAACTCCTCCATTATTAATACAGATAGAATGACAAATGGGGTGTCGAATGAAAGCTTATAACCCAAGGATGGTATTAAAGATTAGAAATTTGACATCGGATTTTCGGTATTAGAGTTCAACCGTATGAACTGTTCTAAAGTCACCGAAATAGTATAAGCGATATATCATTCGACGTGCCTTAGCAAGATGAGAAAAAATTTTGGTTTTGGTTTTTATATCATTTCCGCTTAAAAAGGTATAACCAGAAGTGCCGGTATAGTCGCAGAAATAGTACATGAAACACATCAATCGAAGCGTATTGAAAAGTTGAGTTGTAATCTTTAATTCCTGTTTTGAAGTCATTTCTGTTTAAACAATGATGACCCAAAGTTTAGTTAAAATGACTCAAAATTAGTAAAATCGTATATCGATCGACGCAAAGTTACACGAAGCGTTCAAATATCGACTTCCGGTTCTACTTTAGATTACTTTGGGTAAAAATCTAGGACTTACGAAGTCCAATTACTTGTTACTTTTATTACTCTCGCTTGCAAACGGTTGAAGTGTAGAGTCGATTTATTAAATGAGGACACTGCTCGCAATAAGAAATGTATGGCGAGCGGTGCCCTTATCTAATATTTCGACTTTAACAGGTAATGGATGTCTTCCAAAAAGCCGATAAACTAGTTCAGAACGCCTATTAGTTTGCGCAATATTAAAATAGAGGTACCAAAATTTATCTGCGCCAACTTATTACCGTTTTGAACTAGTTTACGGCTTGTTGAATCATACTCAATAACTCTACGATTTAATGAGTGAAATTAATAAAATGAAGTAAAAGCTCAGACTAAATATTTGGAGTATTTGTTCTGTACCACCCAATGGGTTAATACGATTTGGAGCGAAGACTCCAAAAATTTTGAGTCTGAGCTTTGACTTCTCTTTTTTAATATCGATCACTAATTGGCACATGAAGGGGGAGGAGAATCATTTAAAGTTGTTATTTTAAATCAATTTGTTTATTAAGGGCCGGTTGTTCGAACGCTAATCAACAATGATCATTATCAAAGAATTAATTACTGTCAATGTCAATTGTTAAAACATAATTAATTACAATTCTGAGACTATAATAATTAATATAACAATAATTATTAACATAATTAATAATAAATCTCATAATTGTAATTAATTATGTTTTCAGCAACCCAAACAAAGTTGACATTGACAGTTTTGGTGACAGTAATTAAATATTTAATAATGATCATTGTTGATTAGCGTTCGAACAACCGGCCCTAAATGTTTTAACGAACAGAAAACGCTCCATGTATTTTGTCGAACAGAACTTCCAATTGATTTGTTACTGTTTCATTAAACTCTCATGCAAAAATTAGACTGCTATTATTTATCAAAAATATAATTCCTGTCATTTGACATGTTCTTCGTGTTGGACTTATTAAAATGCTCAGTCTGATTTTTGCATAAGAGTTTAATGAAATGGTAACAAATCAATTGGAAGTTCTGTCTGACAAAATACATGGAATGTTTTCGTAATCTGACGTTCCAAATTTTTTACCTGTTCCATAATTAAAGCTTCGCCTGTTTCAGTGTTCCCGTACATCAAAGTTTATCCGACTAGACACAGTTAAGTTACAAATTTTCAGCTGTCTATTAATCAACTTCTTTTTTGTACGCGAGATTCAGGCCTATAATTCAAATTTAATTTATAAATAAGTAATTTTTACTCAGGTCAGCCATTATGATGAAACATTTTATTTTAGGGAATATGAAGATCATATTTATTAAAAGTTCATTTCATCTGACATTGAAATAGATATGACAAACGTGATTCTCTGAGCTGGGCTAAATTTTTAAATTCACAGTCAAAGAAAGCCGCGGAACCATTAGTTTTTAATTATGTAATTTTTTACACTCCACTTTGAGGAGAGTGTCGTAATCGGGAATTGACTCATCACTTTTATGTTAATGTTATGGTATGTTATGATTAGATATTAAATTGCCATCACAAATTTCCGAGGATTTTTCTTTCTTTGCAAAGTACCTAATTTTTAAACAATACAGGGAAGTATTAAATGAATTTTAATACAAACGTATTAAAAATACCAATGAAAATAATTTTTTGAAGTTATACTTCTTTCTACTAAATGTTTTAATTTATGTATGTATCAGTCCAGAAAAGGTGTGGAAAGAATATATTAGTGTTTTTAAATATATTTTTCTACAAACGTGTTCAAAATGCTACTTTAGCATTGTCAAAAAAAGTGAATTGTCAAATTGTGAAACGTCAAAATATTTATATTTCATTCAAAGGTGGTTTGAAAGTTTTTTTAAAATCTAATTTAAACTGTATTATTGCATTTTAACACGTTTTTAGAAAAAAACTATTAAAATTTGTTAGAATATACAAAAATAAAAGTATATGTTATTCTGATTTACGTATTGACAATATAGGCAGTTTTGATGTAATGTCAAGAAAAATATAAAAATGGAATGTCAGTCAAGTTCAAGTAAAAGTTTTTGTAAGTATTGTCCTGTAATTGAGAATGAATAAATTATAATTGTTGATATATAGGTAAGACGTTTGTAGAAAAAATATTGTATGATATAGGTAGGTGTTAAAAAGTATATTTTTAAGGCACTTATGTGAATTGCAGAATGAGCGAAGCGAATCTTTCACACGAAACCTTCACATACGTGCTTTAAAATTGTACTTTTAACATTTTATATCATAAATAGGTAACTATTATTATAACTTTTGTGTATTTGGACTTGTCTACCTCGGAAATAAGATAATAAGTAATATTATTTAAAGTATTTTATAATTCACTTCGTCTGTTTGTCACTATCTCTGAGTAATCTTGTAGCCCGGATAAAGAAAATGGTATAGCTCAGTGGTAGAACGTTGGACTGGAGATCAAGAGGACCCCGGTTCGAATCCTGGTGTTTTCTAATCTTTTTTTAATTTTTGGTATTGTTTTAATAAAATTTTTTGGAAAATAGTAAGTAAAAATTAATTTAATCTTTAAATAAAATACAAATAAACTGTCCGAAAGTATATTTATTTCATTGAAATCATATTTAGAAGTATAACTTCTTACGTGCGTACAAAGTATACACACATTCTTTTTTTGTTAACAATGTAGCAAAAATATTCAATATAATGGAAATTTCCAAAAATCACTAGAATTGGGTCTATTTTGAAAAGTTATCACTATTTCACTAAATTGTTAAAAAATCACTAGATCTAGTTGAATTTCACTAGACCTGGTAACACTGAGTCGGGCTTCTTCAGCCCTATTTAAATATAAAGTTTCTTTTGAAAATAGCCGACAAATTAAAATATTAATTGCCGCCGCCCTACCGCAAACAACTGCTGTTTAAAAAACACCGCCAAAAATCTTTAAAGAATTATCATTGATTTTACTGCTCGATCCTCGTTCCCAGTTGTTTACAGTAGGAATCGATTGTAGTGTCGCCGGTACCACTTCCTGCCAATTAGGAGTTCGCATGGCACGTGCCGCTTGCTTTCATGTAGGCCGCTTTTGGGGCAATTTAAAGAAATAGTAAAATAAATGATAATTTACAACTTTTATTACACAAGATATTACCCAATACATAAATAAATCAATTTTTAATATATTACAACATTTTAATAAAACTAGACATTTAGACAAATTTGAGTGATATAATTGTTCTTCCCTGGTATAATTTTATAATATTTGGACATGAAAAGTAGGTAACAAACTATGATGAACCAATATGCGAAGAAGTTCATGTGGTGAGACCGCTCCCGTCCGAAAAAAAATATGATTCGGTTTCTTTGTGGATTCCTTATCAAAAATGTCCCCTTCAAACAAATCTGAAGGGTGCCGGGCAAAATTTTGGGGCAGAATTTGTTTAAACAATTTTTTTAAACAAATACAAAAGATTACATTTTTTTGTTCTGGAACATATGTTTTTAGGTTTTCAAGGTCATTCTAAACAAGAAAGGTATCTTTCAATTTTTCTTAAGAATTGATAGTTTTCGAGTTATAGGCGATTTAAAATCTGAAAAATGCGAAAATACGCATTTTCGAGGCTAAAAACTCATATTTAAATTAGTATTCTTGAAGTTACCAGATACTTAAATTGAAGACTAAACATTAATCTTCAAGATTCTCAAGAGTGATCGCGTCTAACCTTAATTTATACCGTTTTTTTAGTTGTTAAATATGCATGTTTATCCGATCTTTTTGTTGGTGCGGCGAGCTCTATTTAAAAAAATCTTCTAGTTTCCTCCAAATAATATTTTTTCTAGATTCTTTGTGATATTTTAAATAAAATAAGTTTCTTGACATTTTTCTCCAAAGTTAATGGTTTTAAAGTTATAAGCGATTTAAAATCCGTAAATGCCGAAACAACGCATTTTTGGATTTTAAATCGCTTATAACTTTAAAACTGTTAACTTTTGAGAAAAATGTCAAGAAACTTATTTTATTTAAAATGTCCCAAAAAATCTAGAAAAATTATTTTTTGGAGGAAAATTGGAGATTTTTGAAATAGAGCGCGCCGCACCGACAAAAAAATCGGATGGACATGCATATTTAACAATTAAAACACGACGGTTTAAATTAGGGTTAGACACAATCACTCTTCAGAATCTTGAAGCTGAATGTTTAAACTTCAATTTAAGAATCTGGCAACCTCGAAAGTTCTAATTTAAATATGAGTTTTTAGGCCTCGAAAATGAGCATTTTCGCACTTTTCAGATTTTAAATCGCCTATAACTCGAAAACTATCAATTTTTGAAAAAAAAAATACAAGATACCTTTCTTGTTTAGAATGACCCACTAAACTTAAAAATATATGTTCCGGGGCAAAAAAACATGATCTTTTCTATTTGTTTATAAAAATTGTTTTAACAATTTCTGCCCAAAAATTCTGCCCGGCACCCTTCAGATTTGTTTAGAGGGGACATTTTTGAATAGTAATCCACAAATAAACCGCATCAGAAATTTTTCCAGACGGGAGCGGTCTCACCACATGAACTAAAATAGATTTCTCCAATACTTTTGGTTTAGATTTTACCACGAGATACGAGCACAGTATTTATCCAAGTAAAATTTTCAGCGAGACCCCGTCCTTAAACCGCCTAGAAAATTAAAAGTTCGCACCTGATATATAAAACGATTTCGAGTCGTCTTAGCGAGGCCGCACCTGCATACTCTCTGTACTTAACTAAACTATCGACTCACTAAAAAGTCTGCCGTTTGCGGCCTCGCTTAGATATCTATTGCGTTATTTCTCCGATAGAGGCAGCATCTCTCGGGAAAGAATCTTTTCTCTCTGTTGCACCGCCAGTTGGGGACCTCTCTTTCATACAACGGCCGGCCTTAAACTAAAAAAATACAATTTAAATTTAGTCTGATATAGGAAAAGGGTTACTGGGTAAGCTGTCAAGATGTTTCGGTCGGTTTGGTAATTATCTTCTTTTTATAGAAAATGGCTCGTATACACTGGAGTACGACGGAAAAATGAAGGCGAAAGCCCCCAAAATCGTTGAATAAAGATTTTATGAAAGAAAGTAATTTTTTATGCAGCTATGCTTATTTCTGTAAGAATATACCATTTTGGGTAGTCTTCTCTAATGTTGATAAAAGAGACATCTGCTGTCTATGTAGGCACATTATGTGAAAACATGGAGCTCATGTGTGGAAGCGGATAACAAATAATTATGTTGACATGGAGAAAATGGAGAAAAGACAGAAGAATGTGTAGAAAGGAAATGCCAAGATTGTGTTCAAAAGCAGATTAGATTTTTGAAGTTTAACGGAAAAGACACGGCTAAATATTGGAAAGTTTTGTCAACACGAAGGCCGGTCTAAATCAACTCCGACGCAATTGATATTTTACCTATTTTTCATGTTTTTCTGTAGGACTTTATATCAAAATGGAAGTGTTTTGTATAGTTTTATTACATTCCAGTTTTTATTTAATTGTTACGATCATAAATTTCAATTAACAGAGAATTACGTCAACACCGTGGACACTTGTTAACTCCGAAGTCACAACATTTCCGTTTTTCGGAAAATATTTAAAAATGATCTCTGCTGGTATCATGGCTAAGTTGAATAGCTCATTTTATAAAAAATATTTAAAAATGAACTAACTCTAAATCATGTTTTAAATTAAATTTCTCTACCTCGAAATTGCCGTCTATTTTGGCGAATCACCCATACTAATACTACGACTTAACTTTCACGATGTAACTTTCATGATTCTTTCACTGAAATCTCCTATTATTGCCCATTATGTGATAAATAGGTAGTTTAACTAATGTTTGACGTTTTGATTTCCACCCCAGCAATCGTTTTCAAAATGGTTTGTCTTTTTAAGACATTTCCTAGATTTATTTAACGCTTATAACTTAATTTATTATGTACTTTTAGGTTAATAAAAGAAATAAACGAAGTTTTTAGCCCTATTGAACTTGGTCAAATATGTATCACTATATTGGGTATTTGCTTAGGAACATTCACACTCTCAAGGGTAAGTTCTCAAATTGTTAACTATGAACCTTTATTTATTTTGAAACTTATTTTTTCTACGGCCGTGCTAAAAGAGCCACTTTCACGCACGCATTTCGTTTCCGAAAGTTGCACTTTCCCACACGGCGTGCGTGAAAGTAAATTTTTCCGCACGGCGTGCGTAAAAGTAAATTTTTCCGCACGATGTGCGGGAAAGTAAAATACCTTGTAATATGGCATTATGATATATTATAATAAATGCAATAAACTAATATTTAGATATTATTTACTAATTTTTTTCAAATTTACCTTATTGTGCTCATGTTTTAATGAAATTAGCGCGATTATTTCATTCATAGGAGATTCTGACCAATAGAAAGCTACAGAAATCAAAATTAAACTGATTATTTTTTGATGATTTTAACTTCCAATCGTATAGTAAGATATTTGATCACGTGTTTAATTCTGTCCAATCAGATTAAAATTATACTGAGAATTATCTGCTGTAGAAAATTACCGATAGAATTTTTTTAAGTAGATTGTTTCTGTTTAATGGCAAACAGTTTCCTAGCTTTGACAACTGTAACGTTTAAGAAAATATCCATAATATACGTATTAAAAAATAATCTTACGAATATCACACGACAGTAAGGATAAATAAGAAAATAATGCTTCATTTTTACTCAAATTTGTTGTCATTAGGCAATAGCCACTCGAGCCCTGCGGGCTCTCGTGTCTATTGCCAGACAACAAATTTTCGAAAAACTGTCGCATTATTTTTAATTTATTCTCACTCTCTTGTGATATTATACCCGATTATTTCATTCATATTAGATTCTGACCAATAGAAAGCTACACAAATAAAAATTAAACTGATAATTTTTGATAATATCGCTTCGTCAAGTATATTACGTCAGATGCTCTTCGTTGCTACGAAAAAATACATTCAGTGACATTAATGACAATTAGTGTTTTAAAAATTATAAAAGTGATGACCTTCAACCGTCAAATATTTATAATAACTGTGTGTCTAATTATTGTACTAATTTGTACTTACATAAATAAATTACAATTAAAGTTTGGTTTTGAACAGTTTTATTCATGAAATAATCGTAACAAATTGCCCTCGAACTCTAAAATTATTATCAAATTTTTGCCCTCGTGACACTTTGACATAATTTCACTCCCCTTTCACTCGGGAAAATTTCGATAATTTTAGAGCTCTTGTGCAATTACTACTGATAATTTTTGATAATTTCCCGTCGTTAAGTATATTACGTCAGATGCCCTTCGTTGCTATGAAAAAATACATTCAGTGACATTAATGACAATTAATGTTTTAAAAATGATAAAAGTGATGACTTTCAACCGTCAAATATTTATAACAACTGTGTGTTTAATTTGTACTTACATAAATAAATTACAATAAAATTTTGGTTTTGAACAGTTTTATTCATGAAATAATCGCAACAAATTGCACTCGATTTTTAAAATTAATATAGAGTTTTAGAGCTCTTGTGCAATTACTACTGATTATTTCATTCATAGGAGATTCTTACCAATAGAAACCTACATAAATCTAAATTAAAGTGATATTTTTGATAATTTCCCGTCCTCAAGTATATTACGTCAGATGCCCTTCGTTGCTACGAAAAAATACATTCAGTGACATTAATGAGAATTAATGTTTTAAAAATGATAAAAGTGATGACTTTCAACCGTCAAATATTTATAACAACTGTGTGTTTAATTTGTACTTACATAAATAAATTACAATAAAATTTTGGTTTTGAACAGTTTTATTCATGAAATAATCGCAACAAATTGCACTCGATTTTTAAAATTAATATAGAGTTTTAGAGCTCTTGTGCAATTACTACTGATTATTTCATTCATAGGAGATTCTTACCAATAGAAACTTACATAAATCTAAATTAAAGTGATATTTTTGATAATTTCCCGTCGTCAAGTATATTACGTCAGATGCCCTTCGTTGCTACGAAAAAATATATTCAGTGACATTAATGACAATTAATATTATAAAAATTATAAAAGTGATGACTTTCAACCGTCAAATTAATATTTATAACAACGGTGTGTTTAATTGTACTAATTGGTACTTACATAAATAAATTACAATAAAATTTTGGTTTTGAACAGTTTTATTCATGAAATAATCGCAACAAATTGCACTAGATCTCTAAAATTTATAGAATTTTAGAGCTCTTGTGCAATTACTACTGATAATTCGATGAAATAAAATTATTTTGACATAGTATTTAAAAGTCAGATCAGTAGACAATTACAATGGTTTTGAATCGTCGTCATGGAAATCAATATCGTCGTCGTGGTAACCCATTATATTGAAAGTTTGGTTTTGGCAACCTTGTCAAAGAATTAATTTGTGTATTTTCACTTCTAAATAAAAATTGATATAACTCTATTTTTTGTGGCTTTTTTCCAAACGTACGGCCCTAGAAAAAATATTGTTCCTAACTCATGCGGAAAGTGTCTTCCCCGCACTCGACTGCTTGCGCGAACTCCGCCGAACTCCGCTATGGCGTCGTTCGGGTCAACGGCAGTCTCGTGCGTGAAAGTAACTTTCCGCACTAGTTAGGAAAATAACTATTGTTTCGACAAAACTTGTGTAGATATGTCGACGTTTCTCTCCAATTAAATGGAGCATTTTCAACAGCAGTGTAGGCGGTTAGTCACAGTAAGGCTACGGCTCCACGGGCGAGAAATTGACGCTAGCAGTAGCAGTAAAATGAACTTAAGGTTCCGCAAAACGGAATAGGAATAGCCGAACTGTACCGACTACAGGACTTGTGCGTAGTCGGTTCAGTTCGGCTATTCCCATTCCGTTCCGCGGAACCTTAAGTTCGTTTTACGGCTACTGCTAGCGTGAATTTCTCGCCCGTGGAGCCTTAGCCTAACGCACCCAGAGGTCAGACGTGACATCGCTGAAGCTGCTCCATAATATCGTTGATTGAAATATTAATACGTAATATTTCAATCAACGATAATATGTAGATGATGAAAGGGTTGCCAATGCGAGTCTATTATACAATTGGATATAGTAATTGAGTCAATACTCGCAATCTTAAGTTTGTATTTTATTAGTTGTTATATTATGGGGCAACCGGTTTCGAGTCTTACAATATATGACTCATCTTCAGGCCCAGTACAAAAAGTCTTCACAATACAAACTACGAGCTAAAATCACAAAACGAGAGACTTGTACAATGTACATACAGGGTGTTTGGTAAAGAATGGGCCATAGCTTAACCTCAGGTTCCTGAGGTTAAAATAGGCCGATTTAAGCTAACTTACCTTAGTACAAAGTTTATAATAACCGAGATACAGGGTGTCAAAGTAAAACTTTTTTTTTATTTATTATTGAATATTTCCTGACAGGTATAAGATAACAACATGAAATTTGGTATGTGGGGGTTTTTTGGGTCGACTAAATTCCCTACCAAAAATTATGTATTGCCCAGAGGGCGCCACATACGCCTTTCAGCACTCATTTATTACGTTCAATTTTTTTTATCCCTCACTCTGTATAATTTTGACATTAAAATTTTTATTCTCCTATTAGTTTTACTTAAAAAATGTATAGTTTTTTCATCTCCCTAAACTCAACCGTTTTCGAGATAAACGCATTTTAAATCTGCGATACACCATCATTTTTAGCATAATATCATTGTATGTAGTTCCACCCAAAAAATAACTTAAAACGATAATAATTGTGCCAGTTCTCAAATTAATGTCATTGCATCGCAAATTCCATTTAAAGAAATTTGCGATACATTTTTGGATAATTTTATGGTTTATTTTTCGGGTGTAACTACAATGATATTATGCTAAAAATGATGGTGTATCGCAGATTTAAAATGCGTTTATCTCGAAAACGGTTGAATTCAGGGAGATAAAAGGAGTACACCTTTTTTAAGTAAAACTAATAGGAGAATAAAAATTTTAATGTCAAAATTATACAGAGTGAGGGATAAAAAAAATTGAACGTTAAAATTAGTGCTGATAGGCGTATGTGGCGCCCTCTGGGCAATACATAAGTTTTGGTAGGGAATTTAGTTTTCTCGACCCAAAAAACCCCCACATACCAAATTTCATGTTGTTATCTCATACCTGTCAGGAAATATTCAGTAATAAATAAAAAAAAAAGTTTAAGTTTGACACCTTGTATATCGGTTATTATAAACTTTGTACTTGGTTTTAATCACATACAATTTGTACAATACAAACTACAAGCTAAAATCATAAAACGAGAGACATGTACATATACATATATAAAACATAAAAAACAACTTTGTCTTGGTTTTAATCACATACAATTTGTAAAACTACAAGCTAAAATCACAAAACGAGAGACATGTACATATACATACACTGCGATGCAAAAAAATCGATCCACTAAAATTTTGGTCATTTTTAAAGTTTCGAAATTCCTAAACCTGTTCGATTTAAGTGATTTTTTACCACGTTATAGCCTTATTCATTAACAATATCGCTGTAATAATATTGTTGCTAGACAGTCAAAGTCTCATTGTATACCGAGTGTACGAATCAAGCTGTGTCTTTTTCTCAAAGTTCGCATCACCTTGTGGACTATTCTAGCACTTATAAAATACTGAAATTAAAACCTAACTATAGCCTCAGGTTTTCTTAACATTTTGTCTTTCGATTCATTCGCTTATGTTGGATAATAAAAAAGGTAGGTACTTTAACAACTGGCCATGTTCGTCTTCAGTACAGGGTTTTTTTTTGAAATAAGTGCGGCAAACTTTAAAGGGTATAGTACCCTCGGAGATCCGTGGAAAAAATTTACACACAAAATAACAAAATTCAGTTTGGCAACACTGTGCGAATGTTGATAGTAACATATTCTTTTTAAGATAAGCACAACTGTAATTTAGTCCAAACAAATTAATATAATTTTTTTGCCAACAAAAATGAGATTTTTCAACCAAATAATGTTTCAAATATGATGTGCAAAATAATCTTTAATTGGGTAATGCTAATGGGCTTGCTTTTTTTGTCATTAAAGTAAAAAAACTAAATTTTACTCATTAAATCAATGTTGTCCGGTTATCGTCTTAATTATTTTAACTGTACTAATATCCATCGTGTAATTCTGAATGATTAATAGGTCGTTAAAACATTTTATCTGTAGCGGCTTCTGGAATATCTTAAAAATATCGAATTTCATTGATAAAATGCGCATATTCCACCCATCTTCGCTTCGACAATAACTTTACACATGAAAATAATGACAGTTTGCTTAATAAGCATATGTCCGCAAAAGCTTCGTTTCCGAGATACGGGATGTTCACTATGTTTTTTACAAACTGACGATTTATTTATTGCTTTAAAACCAGTTGAGATATGCAAATCAAATTTGGTGGGTCTTAAGACGTAGTTATTGCACATTTTTTGACATACCATTAAGAATTTTATATTCACCATTGGCGTGCGTACGGGTAATATTATCCGTCATAATACCCGTTTGCGCGCCAATGGTGAATCTTCTTCTTCTTCAGGTACCGTCCTCGTTCCGAAGTTTGGCTATCATCAAGGCTATTCGTATTTTTGATACCGTAGATCTAAATAATTGGCAGCTGCTGCACTTGTACTAATCTCTTAAATTCTTCAACCATGACTGTTTTCTTCTGCCAATGGATCTTTTACCTATTATTTTTCCCTGAATAATTAATTGTAGTAGCTGGTACTTTTGTTCCCTCATTATATGTCCCAAGTATTGCAGTTTGCCCTTTTTAATAGTAAGCGCAAGTTCTTTTTCTTTCTGCATCCTTCGTAACACTTCCATGTTTGTCACTCTCTCTGTCCACGATATTCTCAGTATCCTGCGGTACATCCACATCTCGAATGCTTCTATTTTCCTTGTATCGATCTTTTTCAGTGTCCAAGCTTCCATTCCATAGAAAAGAACTGACAGCACGTAACATCTCATCAGGCGAATTTTAAGATTTAAACTTAGCTCTCTTCCGCATAAAACTGTTTTCATTTTGGTAAAAGTAGCTCTAGCTTTTTCTATTCTGATCTTGATTTCTTCAGAGTTGACGTTGTTTTCATTAATCACAGTTCCCAGGTAATTATATTTTCTAACACGCTCAATTCTTTGATCATGTACGGTTATGTCAGAAAAATTTTGTGGAGATTTCGACACCATCATTATTTTTGTTTTTTTGATGTTAAGTGATAAACCGAACTTTTCGCTGCACTCTACTGTTCTGTTTATCAGTGTTTGGAGATCTTCCGGGGTTTATGCTATAAATACTGTGTCATCAGCGTATCTCAAATTGTTTATTAAAGTGCCATTTATTTTAACTCCTATATCTTGGTCAGCAAGGGCTCTGTTTATAATATCTTCTGAATATAAGTTAAACAAGGTTGGTGAAAGGATGCATCCCTGCCTAATGGTGAATATAAAATTATTAATTGTATGTAAAAAAATGTGCAATAACTACGTCTTAAAACCCACCAAATTTTATTTGCATATCTCAACTGGTTTTAAAGCAATAAATAAATCGTCAGTTTGTAAAAAAAAATATTGTATCTTGGAATCGAAGCGTTTGCGGACATTATGATTATAAAGCAAATTGTCATTATTTTCTCATGTGAAATTACCCCCTAAAGTTTGTCACACTTATTTAGAAACACCCTGTACTGATGACGAACATGGCCAGTTGTTAAAGTACCTAACTTTTTCATTATCCAATATAAGCGAATGAATCGAAAGACAAAATGTTAAGAAAACCTGGGGCTATAGTTAGGTCTTAATTTTAGTGTTTTATAAATGCCAGAATAGTCCACAGGGTGATGCGAACTTTGAGAAAAAGGCACAGTTTGATTCGTACACCCGGTATACAATGACAGTTTGACTCTCTAGCAACAATATTATTACAGCGATATTGTCAATTAATAAGGCTATAACGTGGTAAAAAATCACTTACAACGAACAACAGGTTTAGGAAATTCGAAACTTCAAAAATGACCAAATTTTTAGTGGATCGATTTTTTTGCATCTGAGTGTATATTAAACATAAAAAACAACTTTGTCTTGGTTTTAATCACATACCAAGACAAATACCCTTGGTTTTAACCAAGACAAAGTTGTTTTTTATGTTTTATATATGTATATGTACATGTCTCTAGTTTTGTGATTTTAGCTTGTAGTTTGTATGGTGAAGACTTTTTGTACTGGGCCTGAAGATGGGTCATATATTGTAAGACTCGAAACCGGTTGCCCCATAATTATATAACAACTAATAAAATACAAACTTAAGATTGCGAGTATTGACTCAATTACTATATCCAATTGGATAATATGCAAGTATCTGAAACCATAATGCATCTGAAACCGCCCGGTAATAGACCATTGTCGTGTATTTCTTCGGATGGTAGAGTTTGCTGTTACAGCTTGATGATGCACAATTGGATTCCAAATGATGGTTAATCTTAGCCCTGCTCCTGTCTTTGTCGGATTGTTCGTTGTTAGATGAATAATTTTATCTAATATATATTTTTGATTGAGAGTACCACGTGTAGGCAAAAACTTTTGTCTCTTCAGGACAACGGGTGTAGACAATGATGTTTGAATATGTTTTACCACTTTTATTAAGGTAAATAATTGTATTAAGGACAACTACTACGCCAGAATTATTTACTGCTACACCTGCTTCACTGAAGAAAGCTATACTGATTGCATTTATAAAAGGCCTTCCTGCCGATGCTCTCATAGACACTGGTAGCTCTTGTCAGTTTTGTTAATGAAGACTTTTCTATGGCGTCATTATCACATACCTCTTAAGTTAAAGGTGTGACTGACCAGTCAAAATATTAAAATTGGTGACCACTCCTACGACAACATAACTACTTATAGCAGTTAAAAATCTCTATGTTGATATAATAATTATTTATGATGTTCTACCTAACCACTTTAGTCTAGAGTTTGAATTTGGAGGGCCTAAAGAAGTAGAAGGTATGTATTATAGTTGAAGCCTCAGTTCCTGCAGTTGTCTTATTTTGCAACCTGACTTCAAATTGTAAACTAATTGCAGAAAAATCAGGCAGGCACAGTGCTGAATATCAGATTTTTATTAAAAATGAGGTGACGAAGATTTTAATGATGGCATTATTAAATAAAGTAAATCCCTTTTGGAGAGCGCAAGTCCTTGTCACCAAAAACGAAACTTACAAGAAGCGCCTTGTCATTGATTATTCTGAAACAGCTAATCGATTCAATTAACTTATTGCCTATCCACTACCCAATATCGTGGAATTGGTATCAAATGTATCACAATTCAATATATTTAGTGCAATGAATTTCCAAAGTGCATACCATCAGGTTCCAATATACTTCCACAGGAAAAGATGTACACAACATTTAAAGATGCTGGGAAACTGTACAAATTTTTTTGTATTCCATTTGGTGTTACCAACGGTGTAGCCAAAGAACAATCGACTGGGTCATACGCACAGAAATCCTCGAAGGGACATATGCCAACCTTGATTATATAACTGTGGTAAGACGAAGGTAGAACATGACAAAAATCTTGAGACTTTCTGAAAGCCACAGACAAATATGGCTGACTTTAAACAAAATGAACACGAGAACAACTTGACAGTGAAACTGACTAATGTCAAACATTGACAGAATAAAGTGGTCTTTATACTTATACAATATTTAAAGTCTCCAGCCAATGAAGTACCAAGGAGGTTAATATCACATCATTCTCCCATACTGTAGTTTTCCAAATACCGTGGTAAATGATGAATTCATTCAGATCTTCCGACTACTTCTAAATGAGGTGGTGAGCTTCGCTGGGAACACATTCGTAGTACTTTAAGAGGTAATGAATTCGGTGGACGGGAAAATGTAGATGTATTTACCAGGGGCGGCACGTTTTACGTGGTTGTATAATTAGATCAGGAAGAGGAATTATTGATGCTTAGATCTGATTAAAGTGGGTCCTCTACACTGATTCTTGACTTGGTATACCTAATATCTCTAGGTTGTCACCTCCAGGGAAGTCGCAACAAGTAGAACTATTGCTTATATAAATAATCCTCAAGGAAATGGTTAAGTGGAGAAGTTAAATTCTACTCTCTGGAATGCTATTCAACTGGCCTGTGAATAACATGAAGCACCTATTGAGACTTGGAAACAATACATACAAAATGTGCTGCATTCCATTCGTTCAGTGTTATGTACCGCAACTAACTGTACGCCGTATGGAAGAATGTTTGTGCACCCACGTCGATCTCCAAATGGGATTACAATACCGTCATGGCTAACAGAATCAGGGCATGTCTTGATAAAAAGGATCGATCTGAAAAACAAGTACCAGCTTACAGTAGAAGAAGTGGAGGCAAATACTGATTACTCTTTTGTTAAACTGAAAGACGGCCGAGAGACCACTGTGTCTAATTGTCTAATCAAGTCACGAATCAATGTTGGTAGAGGACCCACTTGAACCAAATTCGAGCCTCAATATAATTATTCCACTTCCTCATCCAATTATACAACCACGCAAAATATGCCGCCCTAGGTAGATATGTCTATATCCCCCACTCCACTGATTCACCTCTTAACTTACCACCAATGTGTTCTTAGCGAACCTGACCACCAAATCAGAATTATGTGATATTAACCTCCTTGGTACTGCATTGTCTGTAGACTTTGAATATAGTGTGGGCTGACAATCGGAGAATAGGCCATTTTGGGAAAAGTTATTTACCAGCAATGTTATTGCTGGAATCGAAGCTTATGATTATATATATTAATAATATAGGTATGCAAAGTCCGCAGATAGTGTGCTACTTTTTTATAAACAAAATGGCGCCGACAAATCGTATTTTTTTCAATTATTGCTCTATAACTCCAAAGATTTTAACTTTACAACAAAAACACTCAAATAAAAATCCACCACAATTAAATTCTGCATAGAGATATGTTTTTTCCGGTCTTCTCCAATGAAAATTTTCCTCGGAAAATCCGGGTTTTCCCAACAAAATCTTTAATTTTCAAATAAAGTTTTAGATAAGTAAATATCTACCAATAATTAAATCATTTGGTGACTTAAAAGCCTTCTTGGTTTGGATTATAGTTCCAGAAGCTGGTGAAAATTGAACGAATATTTTAGCAACAATTCAATTGTTAATTAATAATTTACGGTCGCAATAATAACCAAAATAATTATGATAGACTGATAGTGTAGGAAACAAAGGTTGAACCTTGCAAAATGGACACAAGTCCGGTTTTATTTTTTTTCTGGTATATCAAGGGGTGCTTATTATAAGACTAACATTTTCTGAAAAAATTTCGCCCCGGAACCTCCCTTTTCACCCCTTTAAAGGGGGTAATTTGTGGTTTTTGCGGAACGTAGCCCTTCCTGTAACTTTTACAAAAAATTTCTGTTATAGAAATATGAAGAGGACTATATTTTATACGATTTATTTCCAACACCATCTCTCTATCATCCACCGTTTAGCGGGGGTGGCGCCCTAAAGTTGACAAGTTTTTAAAAAAGATGTTTTTAAAAAAAATATATTTTTCCCTAACTGTAAAGGAAATTAACAAGAAATCCTGCGGCAATTATTCACAAATAATTGACTGATTTTTTGGTATAGGTTTTACTTAAGGATAATTGCCCTTTTTTTAATTACAGGGTGTTACATTTTAAAAAACCTCTTTTTATACCATCTGAACCGTTTATGCTAGAGTAAAAAGACTTTCAGCGATTACCCATGTACTGGTGCTATTTACAAATTTGTATAATGCACCCCCATTTTTTCCCCGGAACCACCCCAAAAAAAGAAGAATTAATAAATAAATTGATTTTCTTGGAATCCTTCACACACAATGCCCTTTATTAATATGCTTCATACATCATTTTGTGGACGATATTATTACCCATGCATGGACACCAAAAGCAATTTCCTAGTGCAACCCCTTAAGCAAAAAAAAATAAATAAAATGGGGGGTTGAAAATTTTTTTTTGTTTTTTGCTTTTTGATCCATATGGGCATATGCTTCATCAATAGTGCTTTTCAAAAATATATATGGTTATTGCAACATCTCTGCGAAAACCACCCCTATCCTTGAAAATGTACTGCAGAAACTACCCCTATCCCTTGGCGAGCATGTTTTTACGATTTTCTCATTACCTATGTATTATTTTTAAACAAAACTTATACAAGGTTAAAGACCACTATTTACTCTAAAAATTATGTCCTATTCATTTTTTCGTATAAGCAACGGTTACGGCACAGTGGCGCCGTAAACCTCATATATGCTTTGGCGGGCTCCAGTTTTTGTTTTTTTTTTCGTCATCTGTTCGCTTTATTGATAAAGTACTTATGCAAAATAAAACAACACAGTGTAACCTACAAATTATGACTTATGCACATTTTACATTCTTTGCTCCCCAAAGCCACAGTGGTGGCCCAAAATAAATTTTTGCATATTGTCGCCACCTACATGCATTTTATTGCATTAATGCTACCTTAACAGCACAATATTTACCCTTAGGTGGTCGCTACGCAGTGGCGGATCCAGGGAGGGGTGATGGGGGTGAACACCTCCCCCCCCTCTCAAACCAAGTCATATTATATTCAAAGATTATAAAAATATTCATTTATTTTTATAGAAATTTAACCAATTGGCACCCCCCTCTTAACGATGCTGGATCCGCTACTGTCGTTAAAGCATAAAAAGTCATTCTTATAAAAATAATATTAATATTATATAAGTATTTCTATAAAAAAAATGAATATTTTTATAATCTTCAAATATAATATCACTTGGTTTGAGAGGGGTGGGGGTGATCGCCCCCATCACCCCTCCCTGGATCCGCCACTGCTTAGCGACCACTTAGGGGTGAATATTGTGCTATTAAGGTAGCATTAACGCAATAAAATGCGTGTAGGTGGCAAAAATATGAAAAAATTTATTTTGGGCCACCACTGTAGCTTTGGGGAGCAAAGAATGTAAAATGTGCATAGGTCATGATTTGTAGGTTACACTGTGTTGTTTTATTTTACATAAGTACTTTATCAATAAAACAAACAGATGACGAAAAAATAAACAAAAACTGGAGCCCGTCAAAGCATATATGAGGTTTACGGCGCCACTGTGCCGTAACGGTTGCTTAAACGAAAAAAATGAATAGGACCTAATTTTTAGAGTAAATAGTGGTCTTTAACCTTGTATAAGTTTTGTTTAAAAAAAATGAATAGGTAATGAGAAAATCGTAAAAACATGTTGGATAAGGTATAGGGGTAGTTTCTGCAGTATATTTTCAAGGATAGGGGTGGTTTGCGCAGGGATGTTACAATAACCATATATATTTTTGAAAAGCACTATTGATGAAGCATATGTCCATATGGATCAAAAAGCAAAAAACAAAAAAAAAATTTTAACCCCCCATTTAATTTATTGTTTTTGGCTACAAGGGTTGCACTAGGAAATCGCGTTTAGTGTCCATGCATGGGTAATAATAACTTGCACAAAATGATATATGAAGCATATTAATGAAGGGCATTGTGTGTGAAGGATTCCAAGAAAATCACTTTATTTATTAATTCTTCTTCTTTTTTGGGTGGTTCCGGGGAAAAAATGGGGGTGCATTATACAAATTTGTAAATAACACCAGTACATGGGTAATCGCTGAAAGTCTTTTTACTCTAGCATAAACGGTTCAGATGGTATAAAAAGGGGTTTTTTAAAATGTAACACCCTGTAATTAAAAAAAGGGTAATTACCCTTAAGTGAAACCTATACGAAAAAATCAATCATATATTTGTGAATAATCTCCGTAGCATTTCTTTTTAATTTCCGTTACAGTTAGCGAAAAATATATTTTTTCTAAAAACATCTTTTTTAAAAACTTGTCAACTTTGGGGCGCCACCCTTGCTAAACGGTGGATGATAGAGAGATGCTGTCGGAAATAAATCGTAGAAAATATAGTCCTCTTCATATTTCTATAAAAGAAATTTTTTGTAAAAGGTATAGGAAGGGCTACGTTCTGCAAAAACCATAAATTACCCCCTTTAAAGGGGTGAAAAGGAGGGTTCCAGGGCGAAATTTTTTCAGAAAAAGTTAGTATGATTTTAAGCACCCCTTGATATGCTAGAAAAAAAATAAAACCGGACTTGTGTCCATTTTGCAAGGTTCAACCTCTGTTTCCTACACTATGATCAAACTTTGAAACTTTATAAAGATGAGATGCCTATTTAACATTTTGTCGACAAAATATAAATTTTTTATTTTTTTGCATAATCTTTAAATGTTTAAAAAAATAGTTATAAACAAATTAACGTTTATCAGAAAGTTTTTATTATATTCTAATTTTAAAAAATAGTTAAAATGCGTATTTCAAATATCTTGAAAATGAATGTTTTGAAACTTTTTTACAACCATTTGCAAAAAGGTATGAAACAGCAAAATAAACATACGAATACTACGTTGTTTATAATTTTTTTTAATTCTTTCAAAGCGTAAAAGTGAGTTTAAAGTACAAGCTAATTACTTACAAAATATATCGATTATTAGTTTAATGGTTATATTTTAATTAAAGATTATATATTTTTTTTGTAATTTACACGTGCGAAAGTAGACTAATACAGTACCGTAGCTATGTATTATGTATTATACCCGTCCACATACACAACTCGCGCGAGTTTAAAACGTGTCAGTCGCTTCGAGTGAACATCTCCGGCTCTGTATCAAGCCTACTTTCGCGCTAAAAATTAGAAAAAAAAGTATTTTTAATCTTTGATTAAAATAGAACCATTGAACTAATATTTGATATTCTTTGTGAGTAATTAGATTGTACCACAGACTCACTTTTAAGCTTTGAAATAATTAAAACAAATTATAAACAACGGAGCAGTAGTATATTTATTTTGCTGTTTCATAACTTTTTTGCACTTGATTGGAAATTTTTTTTAAAGCATTCATTTTCAAGACCTTTGAAATACGCATTTTAAATATTTTTTTTTTAAATTAGAATATAATAAACAATTTCTGAGAAATGTTAATTTGTTTATAACTATTTTTTTTAAACATTTAAAGTTTATGCAAAAAAATAAAAAATAATATTTTGTCGACAAAATATTAAATAGGCATCACATCTTTATAATCTTTCTAAGTTTGATCAATATCTCATGATTATTTTGGTTTTTATTGCGACTGTAAATTGTTAGTTTACAATTAAATTGTTGCTAAAATATTGGTTTGGTTTTCACCGGCTTCTGCAGTTATAATCTATACCAAGAAAGCATTTATTTCACCAAGTTATTTAATTATTGATAAATAATTACTTGCCCAAAAAAATTATTTGAAAATTCGCGATTTTTTTGGGAAAACCCACATTTTCCGAGGAAAATTTTCGTCGGAGCAAATCGGAAAAAACATGCCTATATGTGGAATTAAATTGGGATGAATTTTTATTTGAGTGTTTTTGGTGTAAAGTTAAAATCTTCGGAGTTATAGACCAATAATTGAAAAAAACACGATTTGGGGGCGCCATTTTGTTAATAAAAAAAGTAGCACACTATCTGCGGACTATGCATACCTATATTATTAATATATTGGATCATAATATTCGATTCCAGCAATAAAATTGCTGGTAAATAACCTTTCTTTGTACTTTACTAATTAGACCTGCGTATTATAACTATTTTTTTTTAAATTTACTAATTATGCAAAAAAAAACGAAAAATTTATATTTTGTCGATAAAATATTAAATAGGCACCTCATCTTTCTAATCTTTATAAGTTTGATCAATGTATCATGATTAGTTTGGTTATTATTGCGATCGTAAATTGTTAATTAACAATTGAATTGTTGCTAAAATATTTGTTTAATTTTCATCGGCTTCTGGAATTACAATCTATACCAAGAAAACTTTGATGTCACTAAGTTATTTAATTATTGATTAATAATTACTTACCTAAAACTTTATTTGAAAATTAGAGTTTTTGTTGGGAAACCCCGCATTTTCCGAGGAAAATTTTCGTCGGAGCAAATCGGCAAAAACATATCTCTATGCAGAATTTAATTGCGGTGAATTTTTATTTGAGTGTTTTTGTTGTAATGTTAAAATCTTTGGACTTATAGAGCATTAATTGAAAAAAATACGATTTGTCGGCGCCATTTTGTTTATAAAAAAGTAGCACACTATCTGCGGACTTTGCATACCTACATTATTAATATATAGGATCTTATAATTCGATTTCAGTAATAAAATTGCTGGTAAATAACTTTTCCATGAATTTTGCTAATTAGCCCAGAGTAATATTGTATAAGTATAAAGACCACTTTATTCTCTCTGTGTTTGACATTAGTTAGTGTCACTGCCAAGTTATTCTCGTGTTCATTTTGTTTGAACCGGGAACTTGATATTTTTTATTTCATAATAATGTTCAGTCATGTTAAAACCAGATTTTCAAAATTTCAAGCTGCGAAATCTCATAATAACTTAGAAGTACAAATTTAAAATCTTCTCAGTATTTAAACGATTTCAAACGACCCAAAAATCGCGCGAACAATTGTGACGTCACATCATTATATTTTATAATGACATTTATCCTATGTCATTGTAATAATATATATACTACGTTGTTGAGATTGGAGTTTGATACCGTTTTTGAAGGAAAGGAAAGAACTATCAAAATATTTATAAAAGTTAGTGTCAGAACGAATGCCAAACCTAATGAACCTAAGGTCGCATTTTGAGCTGCCTGTTATAATTTAAATTTTCTTTCGATTTATTCGACTTTAGGGGTCAAACGAAAGACAAAAAAAATTTTTTTCTTTGTATGTTTTAAATTATGTTCTGTTGCGATTCATAGCATTTTTTTAAGTTAAAATTTTATGCCAGTTCCCTATTATGTACAATTTTATGTTGACTAAAACCTTATCATATAGGTTTCGCTTTCTTATTACACTAGGTTCCTGCAGAGCCGTGCGGTACATCTTTTCAATATGATGCAAGTCTTCGAAATGCCGCCCCTTAAATATTATTGAAACTTAGCGAAAACTTTTATTTTAAAAACAAAACATACTTTAAATTAAATGAAATATGTATTAACATTATACTAAGTAGGTAGGCGCAAAATTTGCTTGTAATGATTTTTTAATGCATTCATTTTTTTAGAATCCTGAGAAAAGTCCCTGAAAGTCTCTATAATGTTTGTTTGAATAGGTTACAGGGTGAAAAAAAAATGATTGTAATTTTTAATTTCAAATAGCGTATTCAAAAGAAAACTTCTGTTTATTCTAAGGGACTTTCGGCCCTCGGTAATAATGTAATCTTTCAAACTGCGTTTAAATTTTTTAAAAATATTTATTAGTTTTTTCAGTATTCGAAAAAAAGTGAATACATTTAAAAAGCATTGGAAGCAAATTTTGCGCCTATGTTAAGTAACATTTATAAAAATTATAATTTTACCCTTCTGACTTTAATTTTGGCAAAATCGTCAACCAGATTGGTGTAGTCTAGTGGAGATAGATAGGTAGGTGTAGCAGCTAGTGAGAACTCTATTGAAATAAGTGCTAAATTTTTTAGTTTTGTTTGTCTTATGGAGCTTCGTAAACAATTTTTAACTATGAGAAACTTCTTTCCCCACTAGCTACCGAGGCAGGGAGTGTTAATAAAATTCTATAAAAAAACTTATAAAGGTTTCATGGAGTATGGTACCATTTGAAGTATATCACGCAATTCTTATATCATCAGATTTTTTTCTTTTTCTATTGAAAGTATTGAATACAATAGCTTTCTAGTGTTTCATCATCTATTTCCCTCAATTTAAAAATACCATATAAAAATATAGATGAACAAATTTATTTTAAATTTAGTTTCATCTTTTAAGAGCTCGTCCACAGATTTTTCGTAGTCAAATAAACGCTTTTTTCTTCTGGCTCGAATTTCATTTTCAGCTAGAAATTCGGAACTTATATCAAAATTTTCTGCAATTTCATTAAATTTTCATTTAGTCATTAGCCATATTGTCTGTAACTTTTCATTTTTTCTATAGTTTATGACAGCATTTTTACACAATCTGACAATTTTTTTTATTTTATTGATTATGCCGCCCCCCTTTTGATGCCGCTTGATGCGACTGCATCGCCGCATCATAGCACGGCACGGCCCTGGGTTCCTGATCTGATCGCTGAAGCAGTCAAATTCCCAACATCCTGATTAGACCAGGGCGGATCTGTTTTGAGGTGGATATGAGAGGTGGCATTCGGATTTTTGCCGATAAAGTTAGGTGACAACTTCAATTATATTTTCGTCTTCCTCGTATTACGAGAGATGTCGCTGTTTTGCGTCTCAAAAGGTGAATTCATTGCATCGCGATGTTTTCCCTTAAATAGGCAGGGTTTGTTGATTTTGTTTTAGAGTTGTGACTGCATAGCTCCACTGAGGATGCATATATGCTGAAATAGGTATAGATATAGAATTTATTTCATCAAATATACAAAATTTCTTTTGTTTTTGACAAGTCAAAAGAGTACGTACCTACATTATAAAATTTTGACAAAATTTAAAAGATAAATATTATAAATTATAATGAACAGATATACAAACAGGTACTAACAAATTTAAACAATTTAACACACTATGTAAAAACGTAAAGACATGAAATAAACTTAAAAACATGAAATACAGGGTGGTTCATCTTATTCGCCTCGGTCTCTGTACGGAAAACCACTTGATATTTTAAAAAAAATTCTTCACACGAATATACAGAGCCTTTAATACTACAACCTAAAAATAATGTGAATTATACAGGGTGTTCCAAAAAAGAGTGGTATATCAAAGTTATATTTTTTCTTATGGAATGCCCTATATCTGATGACATTATTGAATTGGCCTTAAAAAATAAGCTGTACTTTCATAAGGGTTCCCTATACCTAAATACAGGGTGTTTTGATTTATTTCGATTTTTATAAAAATGTAAGGGTTTAGAAAAAAATAAATATCTACGAATTTAATAAGCAGTAACAAATTCTTTCTTGGACCTTAATAATAGACTATTTAGCATACTTAAACAGATGCTTATTGCAACAAAAATTTCTTACAGGGTGGTCAAAATATGAGATTGTTCTATTAACAAGTTCAAACTGTAATAACTTACTTATTTTAAATAGAACACCCTGTATCTTACAAGTCTATCGCGTAGAAAATTTACTTTGCTTTCAATTTGTATTAGGGTTTCCTATACCTATCTTTTTACAGGGTGGTCAAAATATTAGATTGTTCTATTAACAAATTCAAGCTGTAATAACTTAGTTATTTTAAATGGAACACCCTGTATCTTACTAGTCTATCGCGTAGAAAATTTACTTATATTTCAATTCCTATTAGGGTTTCCTATACCTATCTCCCTTCATTTTTTAAATATTTAAAGATTTCCTAATTTGTAAGCTTTAAAAATTAGAATTAAGTACCTACCTATGTCCTGTTTATGTACAACACATCACCAACAGCGGCAATATACTTAGACAAGATACTGTCATTATAAAATTTTCATTGTTATCATGTAATCACACAAAGTGTTGTATTATTTTAGTTGACTTTGGCCTACATGTGACATTGAATAATATGTTTATATTAAACTGCATACCCTATATTAGATGCCGTATTCTGGAAGAGATTTAAATTATATTTCATTTCGTATAAGTATTTTCTATATCTTAACCCAACGGTTATTAACTAAATTTAAGAACATAACTTTTTGTTTGAATCTTTGAATCGCAATTACAAACAATTAAATGCAATGGCTACTTTGACGAAAACGAGCATATTGTACAAAAATATGTAAAAATGGGTATTTACAGAATAACATGGGAATTTATTTTTACAGAATAACATGTGTATTGAGAATGTTTACATGGAATTGAAGATATTTTAAATATCTTCCATTATAAAGAATAGAATATCGAGTATGTCATTTAGAATAAGAACACTGTGTGATTAAATGATAAAAATGTGAATTTTATTAATGAAACTATCTTGACTAAGATATTTAAGTATATTGCCGGTGTTGGTGATGTGTTGTACATAACCACGACATAGGTACTTAATTCTAATTTTTAAAGCTTACAAATTAGGAAATCTTTAAATATTTAAAAAATGAAGGGAGATAGGTATAGGAAACCCTAATAAGAATTGAAAGCTAAGTAAATTTTATACGTGATAGACTAGTAAGATACAGGGTGTTTCATTTAAAATAAGTAAGTTATTACAGCTTGAATTTATTAATAAAACAATCTAATATTTTGACCACCCTGTAAAAAGATAGGTATAGGAAACCCTAATACAAATTGAAAGCTAAGTAAATTTTCTACGCGATAGACTAGTAATATACCGGGTGTTCTATTTAAAATAAGTAAGTTATTACAGCTTGAATTTGTTAATAGAACAATCCGATATTTTGACCACCCTGTAAGAAATTTTGTAGCAAAAAGCATCTGTTTAAGTATGCTAAGTAGTCTGTTATTAAGATCCAAGAAAGAATTTGTTACTGCTTCTTAGATTCGTAGATATTTATTTTTTTCATAAACCTTACATTTTTATAAAAATCGAAATAAATCAAAATACCCTGTATTTAGGTATAGGGAACTCTTATGAAAGTACAGCTTATTTTTTAAGGCCAATTCAATAATGTCCTCAGATATAGGGCATTCCATAAGAAAAAATATAACTTTGATATACCACCCTTTTTTGGAGCACCCTGTATACTTCACATTATTTTTAGATTATAGTATTATAGGCCGTGTATATTTTTGTGAAGAAATTTTTTTTAAATTTCAAGTGGTTTTCCGTACAGAGACCGAGGCGAATAAGGTGAACCACCCTGTATATGGAGATGGTGGTCCAACTCTGAATCAAATGAAAATAAAAACGGCCTTTTTTAAACGCTTTTATTTAGTTCAATAGATTGCGTCAAATTTTTGGATGTTAATTTGACTACCTTTTCTTCCATGCAAATGAATGAAAATTTGCAGACATATGCATTCGCGGTGACAATACACGAATAGACAACAAAAAATTTTTGTTTATGTTTATTTATTGTTTAAATAAAAAAAACGATTTTAATGGAAAAAGGCCTAAATTCTCTTGTTTTTTACAATGTAGAAACTTGAAACTTTTACGGATGGTAGCTAATGATATAACCTATACATAATTTCACTTTTTACGTTAATTGTTTACGTTATGCGTCATAAATAAACAATAAAGTTTTAAATTTTGAACACTCATATATTTGTTTATACAGTACGATGCAAGTGAAAGTAATCAATTCGTTATTTCGTAAAAAGGCGACTTGAACCCTGGAATGCTACCTGGGGTACACTTGTACCCCAACCTTGTTTGTAAGTTACACCAATTTGCAGTAGTGGGTGTAGAAAATATGAAAATAAACTTGTGAATAATAATATAATAAAATATTTTTGTATACAAAATAAATTCTTAGCATGTTATCTTAAGATTGTTTTTGTCATAAGTTCTTAAAACATACATATATAAATATTTTAGGTCGATTTTATTTGGGGTACCACTGTACCTCGATATAGCAGATTGAGTTAAGAAAATAAATGTAGCAATCCAGGGTTAAGGAAAAATCCCGAAAGAGGTCGATTTTATTTTTAAATTACGATATTTTGGCATATATGTCATACTAGTGACGTCATCCTTCTGGGCGCGATGACGTAATCGATGATTTTTAAACGCTTTTATTTAGTTCAATAGATTGCGTCAAATCTTTGGATGTTAATTTGTCTACCTTTTCTTCCATTCAAATGAATGAAAATTTGCAGACATATGCATTCGCGGGAACAATACACGAATAGACAACAAAAAATTTTTGTTTATGTTTATTAATTGTTTAAATAAAAAAAAACGATTTTAATGGAAAAATGCCTAAATTCTCTTGTTTTTTACAATGTAGAAACTTGAAACTTTTACGGATTGTAGCTAATGATATAACCTATACATAATTTCACTTTTTACGTTAATTTTTTACGTTATGCGTCATAAATAAACAATAAAGTTTTAAATTTTGAACACTCATATGTTTGTTTATACAGTATGATGCAAATGAAAGGAATAAATTCGTTATTTCGTAAAATGGCGACTTTAAGGAAAAATCTCGAAAGAGGTCGATTTTTATTTTGAAATTACGATATTTTGGCATATATGTCATACTAGTGACGTCATCCATCTGGGCGCGATGACGTAATCGATGATTTTTTAAAATGAGAATAGGGGACATGCTATAGCTCATTTGAAAGGCAATTCAATTCTTTATTCAGTAGTGTAAAAATTTATATAATTATTTGTACAGGGTGTCCAAAAATAATTTTGTAATTAAATTATTTGACAAAAAGAAGAATGTATGTAATTTATTTAACTCAGAATACATTTTACAGTTGCCCGTAAACAGAAAAAATATGTATTACAGAAATAAACATTGCTTTTCGATTAAATTAAATATTCAAGCCAGCTCCCGCCAGCCACCTGCCTCTTGGAAGTTTTAACATTCAATTTAAGCGAAAGGCAATGATTATTTTTGATATAAACATTTTTGTCTGGTTTATGACAGCAGTAAAATGTATTTTAATTTAAATTTAATAAGTTACACCCATTCTTCTTTTTTTTTTAAACGCTTTTCTTTAGTTCAATAGTTTGCGTCAAATCTTTAGAGGTCAATTTGCCTGCCTTTTCATCAATGCAAATGAATGAAAATTTGCAGACATATGCATTCGCGGGAACAATACACGAATAGTCAATAAAAAAAATTTGTTTATGTTTAATAATTGTTAAAAAACGATTTTAATGGAAAATGCTTAAATTCTGTTGTTTTTTACAATCTAGAAATTTGAAATTTTTACGGATTGTAGCTAATGATATGAACTGTACATAATTTCACTTTTTACGTTAATTGTTTAGGTTATGCTTCACAAATAAACAATGAAGTTTCAAATTTTTTGCCGATTCCGACTACTTTTTATGTTTGTATATCATATGTTTTATATACATATTTAAATAAACATGACGATATATTTTAATGTGTGAAAAGTGTAAGACTAAAAAGTAAAAAATAAAAAAATATGAAAAAAAAGTTTTTAGGAAACGCTTTTCTTAAGTTCCGGGTGACTAAAATTATAAATATTAAAAAATCAACTAAAAAGCAAAAAATAAAAAAAATTTAAAAAATCCAACACATTCGTTAAAGAAAAGCGTGGGGCGAAAACCGTTTATTCGATGAAGACGCCCCACGCTTTTCTTTGACGAATGTGTTGGATTTTTTCAATTTTTTTAATTTTTTGCTTTTTAGTTGATTTTTTAATATTTATAATTTTAGTCACCCGGAACTTAAGAAAAGCGTTTCCTAAAAACTTTTTTTTTTCATATTTTTTTATTTTCAATAATTATAATTGACTTATGATCCCTCTCAAATATGCCCTGAATATTAATAAAAAAGTTTAAATATTTAAAATTTTCGAAAAATATTGATTTTTTTTTAGTTTCATTGCTTATAACTTTAAAACGATTCATTTTGGAACAAAATCTTAGTGAAAGAAAATAAAGATAATTGAATTTTGTATATAGTCGGAGAGATAGAAGCGGATTTTGTGCGTGATAGGTAATATGGAAAAACTATACGGGGATATGTTGAATTAGTTGTGTAAATGACTTTCACCAACGGCCGGAAACCAGAGTGGGGGCCGAGGGTAATTATAAGGGGTCAAAGTCGCGGTTTTTATAATTTTTTTTGTGACGCTACTGATCGAGATAGTGCACCAAAATTTGGGAATAAATGAGTCATGACGTAACTAAGTAAAATCTCTAGGAACGGAACGCTGCGTGGCCGACAAAGGGGTGGGGGTAGGGGTGAATATAAAAAATATAAAAGGTTTTTTGCGACGTTTCTGATTGAGATAGTGGACCAAAATTTAGGAATAAGTAGACCATGACATTACTAAGTAAAATCCCCAAAGCCGGAAACCAGAGTGGGGAACGAGGGTAGTTATAAAGGGTCAAAATCGCATTTTTTATTATTTTTTTTTGTGACGCTCATGATCGACATAGTGCACCAAAATTTGGAAATAAGTAGGTCATGACACAACTAAGTAAAATCTCCAGGGGTGGCACGCTGCGTGGCCGACAATGGGGTAAAGCAGGGGTGAATACAAAAATATAAGGGTTTTTTTGCGACGTTCGTGATTGAGAGAGTGCACCAAAATTTGGGAATAAGTAGACCATGACATAACTAAGTAAAATCCTCAGAGCCGGGAACCCGAGGTGGGGGACGAGGGTACTTATAAGGGGTCAAAGTCGCTGTTTTCATTATTTTTTTTGTGACGCTCATGATCGAGATAGTGCACCAAAATTTGGAAATAAGTAGGTCATGACACAACTAAGTAAAATCTCCAGGGGTGGCACGCTGCGTGGCCGACAATGGGGTAAAGCAGGGGTGAATACAAAAATATAAGGGTTTTTTTGCGACGTTCGTGATTGAGAGAGTGCACCAAAATTTGGGAATAAGTAGACCATGACATAACTAAGTAAAATCCTCAGAGCCGGGAACCCGAGGTGGGGGACGAAGGTACTTATAAGGGGTCAAAGTCGCTGTTTTCATTATTTTTTTTGTGACGCTCATGATCGAGATAGTGCACCAAAATTTGGGAATAAGTAGGTCATGAGGTAACTAAGTACAATCTCCAGGGGTAGAACGCTTCGTGGCCGATAACGGGGTGGGGGTAGGTGTGAATATAAAAAATATAAGGGGTCTTTTGCGACGTTCTAGATTGAGATGATGCACCAAAATTTGGGAATAAGTAGACCATGACTAAGCTAAGTAAAATCCCCAGAGCCGAAAACCAGAGTTGGGATGAGGGTAGTTTTAAGGGGCCAAAGTTTCAGAGTGTATTATTTTTTTTTGTGACCTGGCACAACATTTGTCCCCCACGCAGCGTTCCGCCCCTGGAGATTTTACTTAGTAAGGTCATGATCTATTTATTCCCAATTTTGGTGCACTATCTCGATCACGAACGGCAAAAAAACCCCCATATATTTTTATACTCACCCCTACCTACCAACCCTTTGTACCCCAAGCAGCGTTCCGCCCCTTAAAATTTTACTTAGTTACGCCAAGACCTACTTACTCCCAAATTTTGGTGCCCTATCTCCATCATGAGCGCCACAAAAAAAATAATATAAACCGCGAATTTTACCCCTTACAACTACCCTCATCCGCCACTCTGGTTTTCGCCTCTGGGGATATTACTTAGTTATATCATGGTCTACTTATTCCCAAATTTTGGTGCACTATCTCAATCACGAACGTCGCAAAAAACCCCTTATATTTTTTTATATTCACCCCTGCCCCACCCCTTTGTCGGCCACGCAGCGTTCCACTCCTCGAGATTTTACTTAGTTACGTCATGACCTACTTATTCCCAAATTTTGGTGCACTATCTCCATCATGAGCGTCACAAAAAAAAATAATAAAAAACGGGACTTTGACCCTTTATAACTACCTTCCTCCCCAACTCTGGTTTCCGGCTCTGGGGATTTTACTTAATTATGTCATGGTCTACTTATACTCAAATTTTGGTGCACTATCTCAAACACGAACGTCGCAAAAAGTCCCATATATTTTTTATATTCACCCCTACCCCCACCCCTTTGTCGGCCAAGCAGCGTTGTGCCCCTAGAGATTTTACTTAGGTACGTCATGACCTACTTATTCCCAAATTGTGGTGCACTATCTCGATCCTGAGCGTCATAAAAAAAATAATAAAAACCGCGACTTTGACCCCTTATAACTACCCTCGGCCCCAACTCTGGTTTCCAGCTGTTGGTGAAAGTAATGTACACAACTAACTCAACTTATTCACGTATAGTTGTTCCATATTACTTATCACGCACAAAATCCGCTGCCAGCTCTTAGACTAATAATATACGACTGGTTTAAAATGTCTTAAATTATTACCCTTTCTGCAAAATAGCAATAAATACAAAATAAGGGGGCAAAAAATACTGTTTTTATTCAAAGTTTTTCAACCACTGTGGTTGCACTTAGAACCTTCATAATTCGCTTAGAAAATTCTTACAACATACTTAAACCTTCCACAAAATTTCATTAAAATCGACTTAACAGATTTTGCATAATAATTTTGCAATCTAAATTTTTTTAAAAAAGTTCAAATTTCTTAAGAACTTTCTGAACAAAAAGTAGACTATGTAGAAGCTTGCCAATTTTTTTACACATAAAGAGGTTCTCTACCTATCTAATACACTTTACATAATTAAAATCGGATTATTTAAGCGGCCTCAGCACTGTTTTAAATTTATAAACAATGTTTTGGCTTATAAACAAATACAGTGAGGACGTTTGAGTTGGAATAAATTCATTTTCTTGAGAATGGGCAACTCTGGAGAGAAATCCCGAAACATATCGATTTTTATTTTTAAATTATAATTTTTTTGGCATAAATATTATACTAGTGACGTCATCCATCTGGGTGTGATGACGTAATCTAAATATTGGAATTAATTTAATTCAAATTTTTTTTAATTCAAACCCTGTATAAATAAATATGTTAATGTTTATATTAGTAAATACAAAATAGAACCACTAACATAGCCTTTCGGTTGAGCTATCACACGGCACCTATTCCCATTTAAAAAATCATCGGTTACGTCATCATACCCAGATGGATGACGCCACTAGTATGATATATATACCAAAAAATTAGAATTTAAAAATAAAAATCGACCTGGTGCGGGAACACGCCAAATAGAATTCTATTTTAGTGACGTCACGTTGCCTAGCAACCGTCGATTCTCCCATTATGAAATTCTATTTTGTGAAGTAAGCAAAATAGAATTCTATTTTAGTGACGTCACGTTGCCTAGTAACCGTCGATTCTCCCATTATGAAATTCTATTTTGTGACGTCAGAAAAGTAGAATTCTATTTGGTGTGCTCCCGCACCTGTTTCGGGATTTATCTCCAGAGACGCTTATTCTCGAGAAAATAAATTTATGCCAACTCAAACGTCTTCACTGTATTTGTGTATAAGCCAAAAAATTTTTATAGATTTAAAACAGTGCTGAGGCCGCTTAAATAATCAGATTTTAATTCTGTAAAGTGTATTAGATAAGTAGAGAACCTCTTTAGATGTAAAAAAAATTAGCAAACTTCTAAATGGTCTACATTTTTTTAGAAAGTTTTTAAAAAATTTGAACTTTTTTAGAAAAATTTAGATTGCAAAATTATTCTGCCAAATCCATCAGGTCGAATTTAATGAAATTTGGTGAAGGATTTAAGTATGTTGTAGAGATTTTCTATGCGAATTACGAAGGTTCTCAGTGCAAACAAAGTGGTTGAAAAACACTGAACAAAAACAGGCTTATTTTGCCCCCTTATTTTGTATTTATTGCTATTTTGCAAACAGGGTAATAATTTAAGAAATTTTTAACTATTCGTATACAAAATTCAATTATCTTTATTTTATTTCCCTACGACTTTGCTCCAAAATGAATAGTTATAAGCAAAGAAAATAGAAAAAAATCGATGTTTTTCGAAATTTTTTAATATTTTAATTTTTTTATTAATGTTCCGGGCATATTTGAGAAGGAGCATAAGTCAATTATTATTGTTGAAGTTGTCACCTAACTTTATCTGCAAAAATACGAATGCCACCTCGCACATCCAAAAATAGACGTTTTCACAGATCCGCCCTGGTCTAGATGCCAATTCTTTGTTTTGCTTGCTGTGTGTCGTAACCACTAACATTTGGGTGTTGCAAGCAAGCAATTTGATTCAACCCGACCTGTGGGAGATGTCCACCCTATCGAAAAAGTACATTCGGGTGTAACAATTCATTGGGGCGAGGTGTTTTGACCCGAGTTTAAAACAGGGATCACCCCACCTCGCTCCAATGCACCAGGCCATCCCTTTCCCCCCCCCCCATAGCACGCTGCTGCGTGATGGGGTCACAACTATTGTAGCCAAATGCTCTTCACAATGGAATCCTGGGTAATAAGATTCCAATGTGGTGCCCTAATCGAATGCAAAAACTAAGCCAGCGTGAAGCGCTCTATGCCTTTATGTTCTAATTACTTATCCGCGGTACTAAAATTGCTTGCTTGGGCCCCAAGTCATTGTACCAAGCCCCACTGAGCTCAGTCCAATGGCTGGGAACTCAATAATTTTATGATTTTTTTGTTTTTTATGATTTTTTTGGTGGCTTACGCCTTTTTTTGTTTTTTTTTGTGTTTTTTTGTTTGGCTTGCGCCTTTTCCTCAATTTTCTTACTGGCTGACTTACCTGGTCGTGGTGTTGGAACTACGCTTTGGTTACGTGTTTTCTTCGGCACTTGGTGTTTCGAGCTACGAACTGACTACTACTTTCACTTTGACTTTTGCATTTACTTTAGCACTCTTATTATATTCACTTTAATCCACTATTTGCTGTTTAGGACGTTTGTGCTTCCATCGGTGGAACGCATCATACCCTAGCATCTCTCGCAGTATGTGACTTGGGTGGTGCTCCAGTTCCGCGAATTTGATCCTTGCCTTATCTGTCACCATTTCGGTGACTCTCACCTGTTGAAGTTCTTCAAACAGGAATCTTTCTGCGGCGTATCTTGGGACTCTGGCTGCTTCTCTTAAGCTGCTGTTGTGGACCGCTTGTATCTTCTTTTTGTGGGTGTTACAAACTTGTCCCCATGCGAGAGATGCGTATGTTAATACCGGTAATATTATGCTGTTTATTAATCTTAAACTTGTTTTTAGTCTTAGTTTACTTTTTCTGCCTGTGAGTCCTCTTAATGTTGCTCTCGCGATGTTGGCCTTTTGGACTGTGGCTTCTACGTGTTTTTGGAAGGGTAACATTTTGTCCATGATGACTCCTAGGTATTTAGCTTCATTTTTCCACTAGGTTATTCTGAGGTTGTTCTGCACCGTCAGCTGTTCTTCTGGCTGTTGTCTTCCTTTCTTATATAGTACCGCTTGCGTCTTTTCTGAGTTGATGGCTATCTTCCATTTTATACTCCATTCCTCGATGTCTTCTAACGCTGTTTGCAGGTTGGTCACTGCTATGTCTACGTTTCTGTGTTTGGCCGCTATCGCTGTATCGTCGGCGTAGAGGCTCATAAGGGTCCTTGGTGTTCTAGGTACATCAGCGGTGTATATTGTGTACAGCAGAGGTGACAGGACCGATCCCTGTGGCACTCCAGCCTCCGGGCTTCCGAGCTCGGACAGCACTTGTCCTATCCGAACCCTGAAGCTCCGGCCGCCTAAGTACGAGGAGATTAGCCTCGTCATCGCTCCGCTGTACCCATAACCTCGCATTTTGTAAAAGAGCCCCTTACGCCATACTCTGTCGAAAGCTTTGCTTACGTCCAGGAATGCTGCTCCCGTGTACTGCTTGTCGTTAAATCCAGCTGCTATATACTCAGTTAGTCTGAGTACATGTAGCTCGCTGGAGTGCTCTGCTCTAAAACCGAATTGAGCTTCTGGGATTATCTCTAACCTGTTTGTTTCCGTTTGCAGTCTGCTGAGAATAATTCTTTCCACTATCTTGCTGATCGCTGGGAGTAAGCTGATTGGCCTGTATTTCTGCGGGAATGTGTGATTCTTGCCAGGTTTTGGGATCATGATGACATGGGCCTCTTTCCATCTGTTCGGGAATATTTTGTATCTTAATATCGCGTTCACTATGTTTGTAAAGTACACTACAGCTCCTATGGGCAAATATTTTAGGGCTCTATTTGTTATTTCGTCTAGACCAGGCGCTTTTCTCGGTGAACTGTTTCTAACGTGTTCGTTGATTTCTTCCGGTGATGTTGGAGGAATGATGTCTTCTGGGTCTTCTGGTCTTTCTTCTTGTTCTTCGACTTCCTCCATGAAGTCTACGTCTTCGTCTTGGTGGAAGTTTAACCTGCATTCTCTTTCGAGTGTAGACCTCATCACCTCTGCTTTTTCCTCTATGGTATACACCATGCCGTTTTCTCCATGAAATGGGGGGATGGGTTTTCTGTCGCTTCTCATCATTTTCTGGAGCTTCCAAACATTTTTCATGTTTGAGTCTAGTTCTTCCATCTCTTGTAAAAAGTTGTCCCATTTTTCGCTTCGGTGGAGTTGCAGAGCCGTTTTGACCTCTCTGTTTAAAGTATTTGCCCAGGTTTTGTCTACTCGGTTTCTTGTTCTTCTGGCTATTTGCTTCGCTTTATTTTTTTCCCTTATCAAGTTTTGTATTTCTTGTGGTATGTCTTTGAACCTTCCCGTGTGGATCTCGACTTATTCCTCTGTTGTGCTGTTTCTAATTGCTTCTTGGATGACGTTTTCTAGCTCTAGGACTTTTTCTTCTATTTGTTGAGGGTTATTTATAACTGGCACTATATTTATTCCTTCACTCACTAGTCTTTTGTAATTCGTCCACTTTATTTCCTTTTTTATTCTTTTCGGCGGGTTTGTTTCTTCCCATGTTCCTATTTCTAGCAGAATGGGGTTGTGATCTGTTGTTCCTTCGTTCAACATGATTAGTTCCGCTTGTAGTCCTAGGTTTTTGGCCACAACGATGTCGATATGGGTGGGAAGTCCATTTCCTGGGAAGTGTGTTGGTTTTTCTGGGCCCATTGCCACTGTTTCATCATTATTTTCCATGTAGCTATTTAGGAGTCGCCCGTTTCTGTTCGTAGCTCTATCGTTCCAGTTGGGGGATCTTGCATTTAGGTCTCCTATTATTATGGATGTTTCAGCGATGTTTAGGAACGCATCTAGGTCATCGTCCATTATTGGGTCTTGCGGTCTTATGTATGCTGATGTTATTCTGACTGCGCCTTGCCTCATTTTAACTTCTATTGTTGTTGCCTCCATGTTTACCAGTGGTGGGGTCGTGAATCTGGTGTGTTCCTATATACATCGTACCCAGGAAACTTTAGGTTAAAGTTGTTTGTAAGCTTGGTCTCCTGAATTGCTACGACGTCCATCTCGTATCTGTTGGCAAGTTCATCCATGATGTTTTGATTAGTTGATGTGCCGCCCGGATTCCAGGAGCCTATCCTCAAGTATCCCCTGTTTGCCTGCATTACTTCTGTGTCTGCCTGGTGCCTAGGATCACTTCTTGGACTACCTTAGTCACAATGTTGGTAACCATTCTGACTAGGTAATCTTCGTCTTGGGGGATCACTACTTGTTGTTTGTTCTGCGTAGCTTGGGCATATGATACCCCGGTTGCTTGCTGTCTTCTGGGCGTCTGTTGTTGTGGCCTCTTTGGTGGTGGTCTTCCCCACGTTGGACATCTCCGACATCCTCTGTAATTTGCGGGGTGACTTCCTTTGCAGTTGGCGCAGGTTGCCTTGGTTTCTCTGGGTCTTGTGCACTGTTTTGTGGAGTGGTCCTCGCCGTATTTTACGCATCTTGGATCCTTGTGGCACGCGTTCTGTGCATGGTGGTAGCCCTGGCAGTTGAAACACTGCGTAGGTCCTGTTGCCTTCCTTAGGTCCTCTACCACGACCTTCATGTGGCACAGGTTGGTTATCTGCTTTGCTCCCTCGATATCCTCGTGATCCAGAGTCAGAACGAACATTGGGAGCTGTCTCTTGGAGCCGGCTCTGGTGAACATATTTTTTGCTGAGTGGCAGGTAATATTTGGCAGGCAATATACTGTGCTGCCATTTCTTGTTTTATTGTTTCCTCGGTGGCGTTAGTGGGTAACCCTCTTAAAACCACTCTGGGTTTTATGTCTTCGTCCAACGGGAAGGCTATCCATTGTAGCCTCTTGTTGTTGTCTTTGGCGTCATATACTTTCGCATATTCTTCCACTATCCTGACCATATTTCTATAGTCTTCGGGGCTTTTTGCGTGAATGAGGGTTTCCCTACCGCTCCTGGAGATCTTGTTTATCGTGATTACTTTTTGTTTTTGGGCTATGCTAAAGATGGCCCCTGTTTCACTCACGCTCTGTAATTTTATTACAGGCGGTTTTCGTTATGTGTTGTCTGTTGTTCAGGCAACACGGTGGTGTCTTCTTGGTTCGTCTCCATCTGTTCCGTCTCTGAATCACTGGGACGTCTCAGGGCAGGCGTTTCTCCACCTGTGTTCGTAGGTGGATGGAATGGTGGAATTTGTCCTCGGGGCAGGTTGAATGTGTCCTGCATTGGGGGTGAAGCAGCCCTCATGGCATTATCTGCTTGGAGTTCCCATTCCGTCGGCTCTTCTTTCGAAATTGGTATCTTCAGGGACGGGAAATCTTCTTTCTTTTTTGATTTTTCAATTCTTTTCTTCACTGCAGCGGTTGGTTGTGGCTTTTGATTTCAGAGGCTGGATGTGGCTTCTCGATTGGTGGCTTCGAGTTCGAGTTGGTGGGTTTAGGCAGCTTTGATGGTTGGTTTTCCTGTTGTTGACTCTTCTCTAACAGTTTCCGAGTTTCTTTCAACTCTTTCAACAGGTCGTCCATCCGGTTTGACATCTTCTTCATCTCTTCTCTTTGTGCGATTTCGGCCCTTAGCCGCTCGTTTTTGGTCCTTTGTTGCTCGATTTCGGTCCTTTGTTGGGCTACCTCTTCTTCTTTCTCTGCCACATCTTTTTTACCAGCTCTTTCATGTCTTCGTTTGTTTCGCTGTCACTCTCGATTTTGGCTCGTTTGCTAGTGCCTCTGCTTGCCTGCTCTACCTCGTCGTCCATGGCCTCTACTTCCGGTTTACTCTCGTTCTTCTTCGTCTTCTTCTTCCCTTTCCTGGGAACTTTGAAGGTCACATCTTTCAACTTCTGTGGTCGCTGCTCGTCCATTGTTGAGTAATCATCTGAGTCTTCATTATCAAGTTTCCTCAGTTCCTGAAACAAGTTATGTCCCTCTTTTCGAGGGCCATCATAGGTTAGCGGGGTAGCCATGGGCGGTGATCGAGACTTAGCTCGATCAGTCATCTGGGGTTGGGGGCGAACGGTCCTAATTTTGGAGAAGCCTTTTTTTCTGCCAACTGGCCCGACGCCAGTTCGGCTTCAGGGTTGGCTCCCTGCACAAAGCGCGGTTGCTCTCGTACCCAGACAGAACTAGGTACGGGATCCTCTTGACGTTCTCGTTCTACTGACCTAGGGGCCGGGGCTGCCCGATGTAGATTCTAAAGAACTACACCTTGCAGTGTCGATACCCTTACGGAGGCACAGTAGAAATCCCGTAACGGGCTCACGTCGAGCCCGTTCTGCTTTTTCCGCTACATTTGGGTGTTTCACGAGTACTATATAGTTGAGTTTTTTTTGGGTTAGGTGGTGTCACTCTCCATCACCTGAGTCACCTATCGAAATTTCTTATAGTTTCAGATTAGCTAGAGCGTACTTTTTAATAGCATCTGTTTCCTGCGATGTTGTTGCTAGAGCAGCGAAGTCTACATGAATTACTGTCGTATTAGCTTTTTTGGGACAAGAAAGAAATGCTGGATTTTTATTTTAGGGATGTAAAAAAGTTATTTATTGATTATATTGTTTCAGAAAGATGTGGACATTTTCACAAAAACGGTGGCTTCAATATATACAGTAGGTATTAGCTTACAGCTCAGCAGTGATTGCGTATCAGGCAATGAAATATTTTATCAGGTATGATATTTATCTCAGCACTGAGCCTAGATATCTATTTATATCACTAGTAGTTTCTCTCTTACAAGACATACTACAACACAATCCTGAACACCACTGGTTATTACTTTATCATACACATTTGTCATTAGAAAATGATATGCGATTAGTTTATGCGAGAGTCAAACCAGACACAGCTCCTCTTAGAGCAAATATTGTTCTCACCTTTGCCGATGACGTAGATGCAGTAGGTGCACCATCAATGTCGGAAGTTAAAAGATATTTTCTCTAGCTTTGAAGAAGCTGCATTAAATATCGGTCCGAAATAAAATAGCGATAAACGAAATAGATGGTCGCTTCAAAAGAAGAACGACGGTGAATATAGGACAAAATATTACAATAATACATAGTTGGATAAAAATTTCGAGGTGGTGAAGGAATTAAAATATCTAGGAGCAACAATTACCAATGACAACAAAGTAAAACGGGAAGTTAAAACGCGAATAATGGTTGGCAACAGATCTATCTTTGCAATGCAACATCTAAAGTCGGCATCAAACGGAGTGTGGCGTGACACGCTTCACCAGTAAAACGTCGGCAAAGACCAATAGAAAATATAAAATAGTGAAAAGAAAAGAGAGCACGCTTGGCACCCTACATAACCGTAAAAATGACCCTCAACGGGTATGGTGATTTAGTTGACCATCTAAGGTATGTTGGGTCAATGGTCATCCGCGGCTATAATAAATCTTGCACGTTTCTACATATCGCACCTCCGCTCAAAGAGTGTCATAACTCAAAAAAATTTAAAATCGATTTTATTGCACCAACAGTTTAATAAAACTATAAACTCCTATCTCACAAAGTGTCACGTCTATGGGTCAAGTATTTATCGTCAGATTACACTAGCGTCATTATACGATTATCCAAAATCAACGACGCACCGAACACAAACAGTGTCACATATCGACTTGTGCAAAGCATTTGTCCATCTAAGATTTGTATAAAGCGTCGTTTGTCGGGTTAAGACAGTATATATGTGATTACTTTATTCAAAACAATCTGCGTATGTGTTCAAGAAAAATGACACATTTATCACTTATTTATCTTTATTTTTGCAGTATTTTGTGTTTAGTGTTGTTACTTGTATTTAAAGTTACATCGTTAAAAAGTATAAATATGTTAACGAGATAATGATAATGATATTAGATTCTGTACTGCAAGTGTCACTTTTGATAAATAATATTTCGTAAATTTTTCGTTATTTTATCTGTATAGTGTCACAACTCAATTTTTTTTTAATAATTCTAATATATTTAATAAGCTATTTTATAAAGCTTCAAAATCGCTATTTCTAATTTTAATAGTTTTTGAATTAAACCCGAAACTTTGCTTTTTTGACTTATAACACTCTTTGAGCGGAGGTGCGATATTATGTGCGAAATATGTAATGTTGTAATTAGTTAATTTTATTAAATAAACGTTTAGGAAACATATTAACAGGAAAATAAATGGATACAGAGATTATATTACGATTTAAACAAACATTGCATGTTTTTGCACGTTGACACAAAAGCTAACAAAATAATAATAGAGATATTTAAAAAACGTCAATTATTTGAATAAATACTATTCTTGCAACTTAGGATCTTAAATTTCTAAATTCTGATGGAAATCACGCTATTTCACGTTGCGTTGACTATCGTCTTTAGTTTGGAACATATTTTCTTTTTCTCGGTGAATAATATATATTATAAAAAAGTGAATATCAGCAAGCACGTGACAAATTATTAGAAGTAATAAACGCCAAAAATCAAAAATGGGAATAGTAGGATACAATTTATCCAGAAGATGGCATAACCCAGACATCCAAAGTGAAAGTTATCCTCCAACATCAAATTGTTCTATATGGTCCACATAAACCGGCAGATATCCACAAGTTTCCTGTGACATTTTCCTGTAAAAATTAGATTTTCCCAAAAAATAAAAATAGGGTTTTGCGATGAATTTCTAAGTCCTGCCATATCCGTAGATAGACAGGATACTATCGATTTTATGAAGAAAATTTTTTGGGCAGGAGGGTTGCAAACGGGGTAACGGAGTATATATGTATACAAACATGTAAGGAAAATAATGAAATTTTCATGATTTTCTAGGTCCTGCCAACTAAATAAACTAAACATATTTATTTCAAAATGATCAAAAAAAATATTGGCATGACGTCTCCTAATATTTAAGTATAGGTACTTGTCCCTTGGAAAATTCTGCGGAAAATTTTCACCCTGATTCCGTGATTTTCTTAGTCCTGCCTTTAAAAAAAGTTATAATAATCAAATACAATCAATACCTTTTCGGTACTCGGCAGGAAGGTTAAACGGTTCTTGTAAGACGACAGGAGTCCTAGATTTGTAAGAAAATTCGTGAAAAAGTCAACGATTTTCTGAGTCATGCCATTTTACACATGTTTCAAGAATCTTAATATAAGTCTATTTACAAAGGGGCAGGATGGTTTTATGGTTATTTTGTATACATGGTGGGGCATTAGTGTGACAAAGTCCAATTACTCGTTTGTCGTAAGATATACGAAAAAAGTTATTAAGGTAAAACATGGGCCACAGATAGGACTATGATTTAACAGTATTTTCTAATATACAGGGCTACCCGTTTTCACAGGGTGACACAAATTTATGTTGTTTTAAATGGAATACCCTGTATATTTTTACACTTTTGGATTCTACTCGATGTTCTCTTTAATAAAATATAGTGTTTTGAAATATTATACGAGGTAGTTTAAAATATAATTACGTTTTTGAAGTTATACTTCTTTACGCGCGATATGAGGGTGAATTTTTATATGTTAAAACCTGTGATCCGGGCGCATGCGCATTATAACTTTGTTCTGATTGGATGTTCAAATGACATGTCAAAAATTATTCAATATGTCGGCTGTGGCACAGCTGTGGTTTGATTATTTATGGTTGTTGCCTTTTGAAATTTTTGGGAAAAGAAACAACAAACAAAACGCTCCTTTAAAAATAAACCGAAATAACTCTAAAATCACATTTTTTGGGAAATCGCGTTTAAAGTTTTGCATGTTTGACCTCACCTATATTTCGAGGAATATTATTGAATTACGGTTTAAGGAAATGTGATAACGTGGATTTTAATGCAGTTTTCATCAATAGACAGAGTAATATAAGGGAAGGTTTGTTTCTATAATATAAACCCGTGCAAAGCCGGGGTGGGTGCTAGTAATAAAATAAAATACACAATTATATAAGTATTTTAATAAAAATCAAGTTTTTGTAGAAACGTAACACAAAATTAAGTTTTTAAGAAAATTAACAAAAAATAATAAAAAGGAACTTTGCTTAATATTAAATACAAAAAAATTGTCTTTGAGCTTTCTTATTATTAGCAGTCTTGTACTCTTAATTATGCCGTAATAATAATGAGATCACGTACATACGAATACAATAGTAAATTAACAGGTAATTTATATTGTTCCTATTATAAAATTGAATTATAAAAATTAGCGTAGTATGACGGGATTAATCCTTTAGTAACTAACTCCTTCAGGTCTTTCTTTTAATTAGCGCTTAATTCTTGTTTTGAAGTATAAGCTTTTTTAAGCAGAATTTCACTGAGAGGTGTCATTTTTTTTTTTCTTTTATTTCGGACGTTTACTTCCTTAAACTCTTCGTCTTCATATGACGTTTTATATTTAAACGTAAATGGGTCGTCTTTAGACACCTTTAATTGTTTAATATCATTCCAGTTAACGTTTTGCCCATTAGTGTTGGTACTGAAATTATAACCCCACTCCTCTTGTAATTCTTTCAAATTTACGAAAGAATCGAAAGACAACTCGTGAACGGCTATTGCTGGTCGTGTCTTTTTTGCGTTTTTGATTAAGGCAATATACTGATCCGGCGTGTAGATAGGGCCAGATATCAAATTTTTCTTGACCTCTTTCTCTATTAGACTATGCACACTGTCTGCCTCGTTTTGGGTGTGACCCCTGATCAAAAATGTGTGCGTTATACTCTTAATATTTAAATTAGACACGGCATACATATATAAAGGTTGAGACAAACTTATTTTTGTTTTGTCCACAACAATTACAGAATTTATCGAATAATTCGTATCTACCTTGAGTATCAATTTTATTTATGCATTTTAATTTACACTTGTCAGTACAAGGAGTCTTTAGACAACGGGCTGGCTTCTTTGTGCGAGTTTTTGACATGGACACATAACTTCTTCCTTCATTGCGCAACTTTTTAACTCTATTTTGCCTCCATTTAGAAGGATGTTTTACCCTCTTACGACCTCTTTTAAGTTGTGTTGCAATGCCATTATCAGAGCTAGAAGAATCCGAGCACGATCGTATTAGCAAATTTTTTCCGCGAAAGGACTTACCAAATTTGTCCTCAACATTAAAAGTAGGATCACCTTCGTCATCGTCAAAGTCACTCTCATCAGTGTACATAGGAGAAATGGTTATGGTAGAATTCGTCGCACAAGATCTTTTACAAGAATTTCGTGATGCAGTGGCAGTCTGAAAGAAAAGCATTTTTTTATTAAATTTATAAATTAATAAGTTAAACAAATCTTTTTAACGTCTACACAATTAGTTAATGAAATATGATTTAAGTATTGAATGAATTTAGTCAAATAAAAAATTATACAGTAAATTATTCTAGAATATGACATAGTAAGTACGTACATGGGATCTGTAATCACTTTCTTGTGTAATGACATCTACATCAAATTCAGCAGTTGTTTGCACAGTAGCCGAAGCCAAATAGCCCTGTGACTTGCTTCTATCTCTAGTCTGCTCGTTAGAGTTTTCTTTTGACATGGAGCTATCTGAATTTGAAGACGAGGAAGAAGATGAAGAAGAACTAGAACACCTCGAAGAAGAGGAGGATGAAGAAGAAGTCCGTCTCGGTGTTACTCTAATTTCTTCATCTGTTTTGGCATTCTCTATCTCGTCTTCATACGAAAACCATCACTGTCGTATTCGGGTACGAGATTCTTCGTTTGTACGTTTTCCACTGCAGTCCATGCTGTAGAATCCTGTAATTAACGGGTTTTTGGTGTAATGTAAAATCAATATTTTTTTACTTTTTTCTACTTACTTGATTTCCACTAATGTACATAGGTTCTTCAGCCGTCGAATCAAGGTTCTCTTGCCTTTCAAAAACCTCGGAAGGTTGAATAGGTTCTTCAGACGTCCAATCAGGGTTTTCTTGCCTTTCAAAAACCTCGGAAGGTTGAATAGGTTCTTCAGCCGTCAAATCAGGGTTTTCTTGCCTTTCAAAAACCTCGGAAGGTTGAATAGGTTCTTCAGCCGTCAAATCATGGTTTCCTTGCCTTTCAAAAACCTCGAAAGGTTGAATAGGTTCTTCAGCCGTCAAATCAGGGTTTTCTTGCCTTTCAAAAACCTCGGAAGGTTGAATAGGTTCTTCAGCCGTCAAATCAGGGTTTTCTTGCCTTTCAAAAACCTCGGAAGGTTGAAGTAATCCCAAAATTTTACGGCTTCTCCACGCCTGTTTCATCTAAAACAGAAACAAATCGAATAATGCTATTTATCATTCCCATTAAATTAAAAAGAAAGTGCATTAACTCAAATTCATATAATTTTATTTCATTTTGTTTAAAAATAAACTAAAGTAAACACTAATGATATAAAATAAATTCTCTTTTTAAAAAATAAAATGCAATAAGTCTAATTATTGGTTTAAATCTTTCTACGTTTTAATCGTAAAACGAATTAAGTCTAAATTTGTTTGATTAATGAGTGCAACTTTTGAAAAGCAAAGAGTGTTAAGTTCTAAAACTACGGTTTATTATAAAAAATAAATAATAATCATGTCCTTACCTTTAAATCATAAAAAGAACTATTACGGAATCGTCCACGAGAACACCGCGAAACAACAGTCTACCTTTTAACACTGTCGGCGTAATACTGATTCTTCTCTTCATATTTCATATCGCATCTCGTGATTTTCGAACAAAGCGACGCGTTAATAAAAAAAAAGACTGACGATCTTCTATCTCGCTCCTACGGCTCCGATTGAAGAGCGTGTTGAACTGTACCTACGCGTTTCGTTCATTTAATTCGTTTTATGATTAAATGTCCACATCCCCATTTTTTGAATTATTTCGGTTTATTTTTAAAGGAGCGAAAAAAGTTAGTTAATAGTTATACTGCCTTTTTAAATATATTTAGTTTTCATATATATTTTTGGACTTTTGGACTATTTTGGACAAGGAAAACTCATTCTAATTTGGTAAGTAGCTTTTATTATAATCATATTGTAATAATTATATATTTGGATTAGGTTGGAATAAATTTATTTTCTCAGGAATGGGGATTTTAGAGAGAAATCCGAAATTAGGTCTGATTTTTATTTTTAAATTATGATTTTTTTGGCGTAGATTTATTTATCTAGTAGGTATGTAATGTTTTGATTTACATGCTTAATTTGATTACCAACAAAAGTTCTATCAATCTTCATCTAATATATTGTTTTCTTACTGTTTTGTTATATTTTAATATTTTCTTCCACAAAAATCAAACTACGTAGTTTGATTAAATTCAGAATAACTGTCAAACAGTAAAACGTTCAGTTGCCCTATTTTTCCACATGACAAATAATGTATAATTGGATCAGTGAGTCTAGGCTTCGATTACGAATCAAAGTTCGAATCCCGATGCAAGTTTTTATTTTTTTATTTTTTTATGCATTTTATGATTGTAAGTATATTTGTTATATAAATTTTTTTTTCAGAAAATGCGTATTTAAAATTTTTGCCAACAATTATTATCGTTTAGAAATCATTTTTTCTTTGTGGCATTTTTCAATGTGTTTGTGTGCGTTTTATTCTTTTATTTTTTAAAATTTTTGGTATTGTCTTAATAAAAATTTTTGGAAAGTAGTAAGTATTAAAATTAGTTTAATATTTAAATAAAATATAAATAAACTGTTGAAAGTACATTATATCAATTTCGTTAAAATCACATAATATGTAATAGAAGTATAACTTCTTACGTGCGTACAAAGTACACACATATTCTTTTTTGGTAATTTTGCAGGAACATTCACACCCTATAAATATTGTTAGTGATTTCATATCCAAACTTCTATTAATTTATGTTTAAACGATTTTTAATATAGTCTACTATTGTCAGTTATTAATAGTATACCAAAATGTTTAATTTTAGTATACGGGGTTGGTTGAAACTCGGAATGGTTATTTTCTGAGTTTTCTTAAATGGGACACCCTGTATTTTAGTATTATAATAAAATGATATTTTATGGTACCTTTTTATTTGTTAAGCATTTTCTATACCATATTTATATATTAATTTCGGCAGTCAATTGATACAGACAGATTACTCAGGTGGTTTTTGGGGTTTCTCAACAAGAATGTCACATTAGAACAGATCTTTACCTAGTGCTCGGTACTCCATATTCTTAAATTTAGAGGCTTTCAGACACTAAAGTGATGCAAGTAGATTACTCGAGGAGTTTTGTGGTTGCTGAACATGAATAGCCATCAGAATCGACCTCCAAAAACGTTCTAAATTCGAGATCAGTCACCCTGGGCACCAGGTGCTCCGAGGGTCGGTTGTAATGTCATATAAGATAAAAATGTTTCACGCACATGAATCACACTCGTTTCATTGGTGGGCTGACTTCTACTATTTATTTAGCAGGGTTTTATTTTCATGAAACGTGTTTAACGTTTCATGTTTCATCTTTTACGTTTCATCTTCCTTTGGTGTGCGGCTTCCCTAAGGCGAGCCGCACACCATCGAAACATGAAACGTAAAACATTAAACATGAAACGTAAAATACGTTTCACGAAAATAAAACACGGCTAAACAAATCTTAAAGTCCGCCTACCAATGAAACCAGTGTGATTCGTGCTCATATAATATTTTTATTTTCGGAGAGTCGCATAAATGGCCCGACGTCTATTTGTTTAGCAGTGTTTTATTTCCATGAAACGTGGTTTACGTTTCATGTTTCTTTGATGTGCGGCCTGCCTAAGGGAGCTAAAGCTCTTTACAGATGGCGCGTTGTAATTAGTTTTTTATATCTCCAGAACGCTTCCAATTCGAAAGACAAAAACTGGTCCGCCTTTTTTTCTTCCAGAGATAAATCGATTCCGTCAATTGCGAATCTCTAGTACCGGTCATAGGAATCTTTTTTGTATTTCCCTTTTAGGTATTTTTGACACTAGATTATTAAATTGTGAGGTATTCTAGTACTAAAAGGTACTCCTGCTTTAAGTCAGTAGGATGCACGGTTTTCTGGAAAAATCCATTTTAAAATTTTTCGTTTGTTGACTTTGAAAAAAAATTTAAAAAAATTAAACAAAAAAACGGTGTATTTGCCGACTTAAAGCAACAGTAACTTTTAGTACTAGAATACCTCATAATTTAATACTCTACTCTCAAAAATGTCTAAAAATTTAAAGACCAATAAGTTATGAGATAAAATATCCGTTGATCTACCCAAGATGGATGCCTATGACCAGTAGGTACTAGAAATTCACAATTGATAAAATCGATTCATCTGTGGAAGAGAAATAAACGTAGCAGTTTTCGTTTTCCTAAATAGAATTTTTCTAAATTCTTTTAAACTCAAAAAACCAAAAAACGAAAAATTTTTCAAATCGATTTTTCTAGAACACTGCGTATTCTTCTGAGTTAAAGCAAAAGTACCTTTTAGTACAAAACTATCCCAGAATTTAATAATCCAGTGTCAGAAATGCTTAAAAGTTAGACAGAAAAGTTATTCGATAAAATATCCGTTTCCGTACCCAAAACGGACCCTATGACCGGTACTAAAAATTGACAATTGATAATTGACATTTGACAATTGACCTCTGGAAGATAAATAAGTGTACCAGTTTTCGTTTTTCCAAATAAAAGCGTTCTGCAGCTATTTTAAAGAAACTAATTACAAGACTTCGATATGCTTCTTCTAGACGAAGCATATCGAAGTAGAGGTCGTCCGCCAACCAGATGGTCTGATGACATCAAACTGATCGACAGAAACTTGATGCAGACAGCACAGGACAGAAATGCATGGAGAAGACTGAGGGAGACCTATATCCAGCATTGCATAAATCCGGGTTGAATTATGACGATGATGAATTACAAGACGCCATCTTTAAAGAGCTCTAGCTTTCCACGGAATCATTTTTGAACTAGGTGAATTGAGTTAAATTTTCTCAAAATTATCTGAGGAATCTCCGGTTTTCGTTTGTTATGAGAGCTTCTGGACACCCTGTATAATATAGTGGGTAGGTAAATTCCCTACTATAATCAATAAATTGTAAAAAATGTTTATTTACTTTTATTGCGTTTACTTAGAAAAAAATATGATCTAATCACTTAAAATAAAGATGTTACAGTTCGCTATTAGAATTGAAATGTGTGTAAAAATTCCGAGACATTATTCAAGAAAATAATATTTAATAGGATACGATTGTTTTAATGATATACAAATTATTTTTTTGTATTATTCATCTTTGCGGTTATCCTGTCAAGTTGTAAACGGTTTTAGATTAGTGTTTTTTAAGCATACTCGACATGGTATGACTCAGAAAATTGTGGTGATAATATGAATATGTTTGTATAACACCCTGAAACAATTTTACAGACACACAATTTAATTTTTTTTATACGAAATAACTATACAACCATCCTGTCTCTTTGAAAATAGATTTATATTAACCTTCTTGAGATATGTGTGAAATGGCATGACTTAGAAAATCGTTTAATTTTCCACGAATTCTCTTAATGTAACTATATATAGTAAAAGAGGTGTAACTAAACATCCTGCCATTTTGAATAATGTCTACTGAAATTATTTATTTTATAACAAAATTTATTTTATGACTTAGATAATCACGGAACCAGAGTGAAAATTTTATACAAAATTTTCCAAGAAACAAGTGCAGTTAAAAGGTGACGTCATGCCAACATTTTTTTTGGTCATTTTGAAATAAATATGATTAATTTATTAAGTTGGCAGGACTTAGAAAATTATGAAAATTTCATTATTTTCATTACATGTTTGTATATCTGTATACTCCCTTAGTCCTTTTGCAACCGTCCTGCCCAAAAAATTTTCTTCATAAAATAGATAGTATCCTGTTATTCTATGGATATGTCAGGACTTACAAATTCATCGCAACTCCCAATTTTTTTTTCATGGAAAATCTAATTTTCACAAGAAAATGTCACAGGAAACCCGTGGATTTTTCCACAAATTGTAAGTATCTTCTCTAACCTTCCAGTATTGCAAAGGGCAGGACTTAGAAAATCGTGGTTGAACTTCTGTTAATATCTCCCGGTTTAACATAATGTTCAGAAAAAAGTCACACCAATTTGAACGTCACGTTTGGGGGGTAGAGGGGGGAGAAATCGGTAAATTCGTAGTTTTTTAAGTTTTTCGTCAATATTTCTAAAACTATGCGGTTTAGCATGAACAACCTTTTATACAAAAATATTCTGCATTAAATTTGAAATAAAAAAGGCCCTATGCATAATTCTTCTAAAATGAACGGTTTCAAAGGTACGGAGGTAGTATAGTATAATTCGTCCAAAAAAGGCCTAACCCAAACATTCAAAGTAAAAGTTTTCCTTCAACACCAAATTGTTCTATATAGTCCACATATTGTTCTTGTTCAGTAATAAGTTACACCATTTTGAGCGTCCGCTTTGGTTGGGGTGGTGGGGGAGAAGTTGGTAAATTAGTAGTTTTTTACGTTTTTCGTCAATATTTCTAAAACTATGCTTTATCGTAAACAGTGTTCTACATAAAAATGTTCTACATAAAATTTAAAAAAAAAGGTTCGATACATAATTGTTATAAAATCAACAGTTCCAAAGTTATGGAGGGTGAAAAGTGAAGGTTTTCGATACTTTTTATATTTTTTGGGCAATTGATGATGATTTTGGGTGGTGAGGTTGACGTTTCTTTAAGGGCTTGTCACTAATATACCATCGGCCACTGAAATAGCAAATTTTATTTACAAAACACAATGCTGTTAAAGAAGATTATTTATTTCATCAGTAATAATAATATAAATTGCCCAAACAATATAAAAAGTATCGAAAACCTCCACTATTCACCCTCCGCAACTCTGGAGCCGTTGATTTTATAACAAATATGTATAGGGGCTTTTTGTTATAAATTTTATGTAGAACATTTTTTATAGAACATTGTTTACTCTAAAGCATAGTTTTAGAAATATTGACGAAAAACATAACAAATCTACTAATTTACCGACTTCTGTACCATTCTCCCCCCCCCCCCAAACCGGACGCTCATAATGATGTAACTTATTACTGAACAATATGTGGACCATATAGCACAATTCTGTGTTGGAGGAAAACTTAAAAAAAAAAAAATCAATGGGAAAATCCCAATAGTTTTGGTGGACAAGGGTGGTTTTATTATTCAAATAATTTAAATTATTTTTGCAGACAAACCTTCGCATTTTATTAAAAAATCCAAAATCAAATGAAACTTTAACCAAAAATTGGCTTTATCTTGTCATGTCATGTCACCCTTGTCAAATTGTATATCCACTTCATAATTTCTCAGTTGGTCTGTGCCCATTGAATTGGCAAGTACCTAGCATCTTCGAGCAGGGAACCATGGCACCCTTTTAGCATGTGTTCCACTTTATCCATTAACATCGACTTGTAGTCATAACATTTTAACATATTACATTATGTAAACCATATATGATGATGTTAACACTATTTACAGTGTGCTAGTTTCAAAATACTCGGCAGGATGTAAGTATTCCCACATTTTTCATTTTAACAGTCACATTTTTAACCTTTTGCTTTAAACTAACGTGGAAATACTTCATTCTAGGCACTGAAGATGTTCTGTTTAGAACGAAAACGTTCTGCAATCGATGACATTTTATAGTTTTAAATAAACGATTTTATACCAGAATACATCTCGAAGTTTTTACTTCTGTATTGGTTTTTTGAAAACTTTTACTTTGAATGTTTGGGTTAGACCTTTTTTTGGACCAATTATATTATACTACCTCCGTAACTTTGGAACTGTTCATTTTAGAAGGATTATGCATAGGGCCTTATTTATTTAAAATTTAATGTAGCACATTTCTATATAGAAGGTTGTTTATGCTAAACCGCATAATTTTAGAAATATTGACGAAAAACTTAAAAACTGCGAATTTAACGATTTCTCCCCCCTCTCCCCCCCAAACCCGACGCTCAAAATGGTGTGACTTTTTTCTGAATATTATGTGGACCATATAGAACAATTTGGTGTTGGAGGATAACTTTCACTTTGGATGTCTGGGTTTGGGTCTAGTTATACCATACTAGAAGACAAATATCATGAGTTGAACACGTAGGTATATCGGAGGGAGAAAATTTAGAGAAGCTTGGAGATTAATACAGAATATAATAACCAACAACAGAGAAGACACTGTGATAAACCCTATAACAATAACAAAATGGGAAGTACATTACAAATCATTATTAGTAGAAAAAAAAACTAAAATACAAAATCGCAACACACAACATAATCGAGGTCACAGGACAGCCAATCAATATAAATGAAGGACACACCAAAAAAGCAATATCCTTATTAAAAAACGGCCACGCCCCAGGGCCAGAAGGAATACCTACAGAGCTACTTAAAAATGGTACTGACAAATTAGCTAAAATAATAACAATATTAATTAACAGATTATTAAATTGAGAACCGGTACCACAGACATGGAAAGAAGGATAGATAACATCTATACATAAGAAAGGTAGTGAACAGGATCCAAATAACTTACAGAGGTATTACCGTAACTATCACACTAAGTCGACTGTACGGAAGATTTCTAAAAGACCTAATATGTGAAGAGTACCAAACATACGAATCAGAAGAACAAAGCGGCTTTAGGGCAGGTAGATCCGCAATAGACAACATTTTCGGTATAACTCAAGTAATAGAAGAAAGGCTGTCAAGAGCCCAAGAATGGCATTTATTCATGATAGATCTAAGGCATATGATATGGTCCCACTAATAAACTATGGAAAGTACTAAAAAGACCAGCATATACATATGTATCTATTATACATGCATTCAAAGAACTATGGTTCTACATAGGTCAATTGCTCGAAGTCAATTGCTCGAAAATCAATTGCTCGACATGAAAATTGCTCGAAATACAAAGTGCTCGAATAAAAAAGAGAATTATATATATCTAAAATATTTATTCACAATAATGCAAACTAATAATAATAATACATACCCAATACAGAAACATTGGTAACGGGTAAGCATGTTAATGGGCATTTAATGATTTTAATCTTTCCCTAATAACTGGAAATTATTATAATCCCTATCATAATACGAGAAAATCAAAACCGTTATTTTTCTTATTATTTTAAAATTTCAAAGATATTTTAGATTTGTAATAATAGCTATTTGTATAACAAGGGAAGAAAGTGCTACTTTCCCTCCCGAGAATGAAGTTTACTTAATTTATTTATGTAACTAAGCAACAAACTTTATTAGAAGTAAAACTAACAAGTAGGTACAATATAACTGTCAACTGTCAAATATATGTCAAATTATTAATGTAAACATTGTTAAATCAAAATAACAATTTACTGTTGTTCTGAAGCTATTTCCTTGTGGCATTTTTATAATTACGTATTTTTTATGGGAAATAAGCCACAATTTTACTAAAAAATGAATTTATTAACGTTTCGAAGCCCAAATCGGGTTTCGTTGTCAAAATACAAAATACTATTAAAATAAAACAAACTAAAATAAAAATAAAACAAAATAAAATACTATTAAAATTAAAATAAAAAAGATTGATTTCATGTAATCGAATGAACTATCTTTTAATAAAGTCGTCCCAGGAACGCAACTCATAAATATTGGCGATATCATTTTAAAGTCTTCTACTTTAAAATGTATAATATACGTCTGAATTGCCAATATAAATGAGTCAGATTAAATAAATTATTAGAAGAATTTTTTACTTAGCAACAACATGTTTGTTTTATTTTAATAGTATTTTATATTTTGACAACGAAACCCGATTTGGGCTTCGAAACGTTAATAAATTCATTTTTTAGTAAAATTGTGGCTTATTTCCCATAAAAAATACGTAACAATTTACTGTTTTTACCATTCTGCAAAATACAGGGTGTTTTATAAATAAACGTTAAAATGTATAGATACTTACTAATGAAAATACCATGACGTCACTTTTACTTTGCTCCCTACAATCAGTTCCGGAAAAGTATACTTTCGGTAGAGGTAGGTGGAACATACTTTTTCAGCATAAATTAATAGAGGTACGATTATATACGTGGAATATCACATAATTTGTCCTATTTCAAGAATCTTTATTATGTCTATATTTTGTATTATCGTGAATAAAATATTTTAGGTATATAATTTTCTTTTTTATTCGAGCAATTTTTATTTCGAGCAATATTCATGTCGAGCAATTCACCGGTTACCAAGAACTATAGGACATCCAAAAGCTGGCATTTCCAAAAATCCTCGACATCCAAAATTAAAGGCGGAAACTGAAATATTAAAAGGTTCCCTGGCCACTAAAGGACTAAGGCAAGGATGCTGTGTATCGCCAGTATTATTCAATATATTAATGAAGCCCTTAGACAATGGAGGAAAGAGTGCAACAAACGGGACTATCGATAAGAGATACGATACTCTATACGCTGCACTGTGCAGAATACCAAAAAAAACACAATATCTATGCGTAGGAAGGAGAGAAACAGAGAACCTGACCCTGGAACAGGAGACAATTACAAGCTGCAATGAATACATATATCTGGGAATAAATCTAACTACTACAGGACGAAACGAAGAGAATATTAAAGAAACGATAGTAAAGGCAAAACAGGTGATAGATGTCATGAATTCGGTACTGTGAAAAAAAATATAAGAAGAGAAAATAAAAAACGAATCTACTACACAATATTTAAACCCAATGTTAACCTATGAAGCTGAAGGCTGACAATTAACCAAAAAGTACAAAGATAAATTACTAGTCACTGAGATATATTTTTGGGAAAGGTCAGCAAGAAGATCTAGACCAGAACACATAAGAAACGACGACATTAGACAACAAATGGAAATAGAAAGAACAATCATAGATGACATCGAAAAACAACAGTTAGTATGGTACGCATACGTAAGACGAATACATAAAAGAAGAATCCAAAAAAAAAGTGTTAGAATGGACCCCTAAAGAAAAAGGAAAGCAAGGAAGACTATCAAATACATGGATAAAAGGCATCTCCAAGACAATGTCGAAAATAAATTTAAGAGAGGAAGACTGTCACAATAGAAAGGCGTGGCGATTAGGAACGGAAATACGGATACTTTTGCGCACGCATTTTAGTTTAGAAAGTTTCACTTTTCCGTAAGCGTGTTACTTTTCCGCACGCGTGTTACTTTTTCATTTCAATTTATTTCAAATATATCTTAGTGTGTTCCTGTTTTAATGAAATTAACGCGACAATTCGATGAAATAAAATTATTTTGACATAATATTCGAAAGTCAAATCGGTAGACAATAACAGTCGTTTTGATTCATCGTCATGGAAACCAAGATCGTCGTCATGCTAACTAATTATATTGAAAGTTTGGTTTTGACAACCTTGTCAAAGAATTAATTTGTGTATGTATTTTCATATTAATTAAATTAATTGATTAAGATTTGGTAATTTTTTAAAGACTCTTAGAAAAAATATAGTTCCTAACTCTTGCAGAAAGTCTCTTTTCCGCATTCGACTGCTTGCCGAACTCCCGCTTCGCGTCGTTCGGCAAACTGCAGTAGCGTGCCGAAAAGAATGACTTTCTGCACTTGTTAAGAAAATAACTATTTCATCTAGTTCCATCACATTTATCTACAGGTGGATATCATGTTGGCTAGCATATTCGCTATTGTGACTTTATTGACAGCAGCTCTGAATAACAATGTAGTCAATTCTCCATACCATTGCCTTAGATTTTTCAGTCATGATATTCTTCTTCTACAGGACCACGTTTACCTTGGATCCTTCCCTGAATGCTCAAATGTAAAATGTCATATTTTTCAGGGTGTCTCATAATATGACCGAAGTATTCCAGCTTGCGTCTCTTTAATATATTGGCCAGTTGTGTTGTTTGCTTCAGCCGTCCAAGGACCACTTTATTTCTAACTCTGTCGGCCCAGCTTATTTTTAATAACCGTCTAAATACCCATATCTCAAAGGTTGTCAAGAGTTCAAGCAAAGCTTCAGTTAGAGTCCACGATTCTACTCCATACAATATGACAGGAAAAATATAGCAATATGTCATTCGAACTCGAAGATCGTGACGGCAAATTTTCTTATTTTTACAAAAGCAGCTCGGGCTGGTTCTATTCGGCTTTTAATTTCTGCGGTTGGATCCTAGCTCTCATTGATATTACTTCCGGGACGCACGAGTTTTTCTATAAACGCTATAAAACCGATTCAATATATTGTTGTGATCTTATTTTTGAAATCTGATGCTGTTCTCAGATGTAATTTATTTAATTAATTAATAATTATCTCATTAATCAAACAGATCAAATACCAATATATGTCAATCTCAGGGCTAAATTATAATATCAATTACTTACTTTCGTGGCTTCAAAATATTTCTCAGTGGATTCCTAATCGGGATAGATAAAAGAGAGTAAAATAATACACACATATGAATTTCAATCAGAAATTATAAAATCGTTTATTTTATCTAAATGGCATTCAATGTTTAATATTTCTTATATCTTATCTTTCTATCTTTATTTAATATAACATTTACAAACATGGGAATCTTATTTCTTTTTGTCTCCAAAGTTATTTTATTTAAAATGAACTATTATGATTTATCAGTGATAAATTGATTTAGGTGTGATGAAAAATTTTTAATAATAATTGTGTGCCTCAATTTTCAATGTGGTATTTAATACATAAACCATACATTCATGTCATAACAAAATAGACTGACCTTTACTGATGATTTGACAATGTCTTCACACAAAACACGTTTCCTCCTATCTTGGGTTGCGATCAAACGACTCGTACCAGCTTCCCAGTAAAGCCTCTGCTCCCTTCTGAAAACTACGCCACGTACAGCTCTCGTTCCTGCCTTCTCCTGATGCCATGTTCTACCTTTTTCAAACACTTCAACAAAACCGGGATACTCTAGACTCAAGGAGTTATATACTATCTCGACTCGGCCTAACACTCGTTCCACGATATCTTACTTTTTAATTTTCACAAAAAAAACAAACTAACTATACCGGCGTTTTACATTTTTGTACACACCTCTCGAAAACTGGCCTTCGCCTTTCGATCGCCAAAAACATTCTGCCTCATATCTCTCATCCATTCTCCTACTTCCAAATTACCCCTTCCAGCATTCAAAACATCAACCAATCCCAAGCAACTTTCAATTATCCGTATTTATCAACACAACTTTCCTTTTTCTAAATATCTTAATGGATTTCAAGTAAAAATAATATTCCCCATTTCAATTTTACTTTTTACATTAATACAACATTTACAAATTTAATGACCTATTATCTTATTCACTAGAGTATTAGTTAGCGGTGGTTAATGACAAATCCTTCCGCGAACAATTTCTTTGTACACATCACTCTAATTGTTTACTTGAGTCGTTTTAATTTGTTTTATACAGGGTGTTCCAAATTTACATGCCCGTGGTCGAGAATCTATGTCTTATACCCTAACTTACTATCTACTTTATGCAGTTCTGTCTTTTGTTCGTGATATTTGTATACATCGTGAATATTATAAATTCCTCGGATCTTTTCCGAGTTCCTATGCCTCAACTCATAACTATTTATTTTATCTTCATTATTCACGATGTACGGGCCTTCGAAAACAGGCATTAACTTTGCGCAAATACCCCCAGGAAGATTTGATACTCGTAATGCCCTCACAAGTACTTTTTCACCCTTTTGGAAAGTCACTGGTCTTCGTTTTTTATTATGTTCCTGTCTTTGGATATACTTTTCATTGCTTCGCCGCAATCTTCTCTGTACTGTTTCAATCACCTGTTGATATTCCTTTGGCTCTGGGTCTTTCCATGGCCTTATCGGCATTACCCCCTTCATGATGAATTCCGGGGTCTCTTTTGATACTGTGCTCGGAATGGTATTTAGATACATTTCTATTTCCGCCATTTTCCTGTCCCAGTGGCGATGTTGACCATCCGTCGCAATGCGAAGAAATTTCGTCACTTCCTGTATGAATCGCTCCGAAGGATTACTCTGGGGATGCCTGATGCTGACAAAATTTGTCTCTATTCCCCGTTCTCGAAGTTGTCCCTTGAAACAATTATTTCGTAAATACGTTGCATTGTCTAGTAGAATCTTTTTTGGTGTTCCTACTGTGGCTATAAAATTGTCGATTTTTCTTAATATTTCTTCCCCCTTGGTGGTGCGGCAACTGTATAATTTTACGTATTTTGAAAACACATCCACCATCACCAGAATATGTTTGTTCCTTTTAGTGGTCATAATTAGATCGCTTAACATATCTATTGCTACAATGTCCAATTTGTTCCGGGCTTCAATATTTTTTGCAATATTTTCGTTTTTGAAATTCCTACTCTTATATTTTTGACATACATCGCATTTCTGGGTAATTTCCTTTGAAATGCGGTAATCTTGTCGGCTGATGTAATTTTCCCTAAAAACGAGCAAAACCTTTCTGCTACCGATATGTCCATTGTCCTCATGTAATTTCTTTATTATCTTTTCTGCCAATGTCTGTGTCACTAAATATAGTTCCTTTCCATCTATTCTCTTAAAAAATATGTTATTTTCTACCTCCGCTCTTCTTTTCTCACTTTCCTCTAGGTCTTCCTGGTTTGTCCTTATCTCATTTAACGAATATACCCCTTCTTCTTGTATTAATCTATTTAGTCCCACCTGTAGAGTAATTGTTTCCTTTTTTCCCGTGTCCTCATCCGTGTTAGAGCGTCGGCTATTACGTTGTCTTTTCCTTTTATATATCGGAACTCAAAATCATACTCCTGTAATAATAGAATGCCTCTATGTATTCTATTATTTACTAATCGATTCTTCATGATATGTACTAAAGCTGCATGGTCTGTTTCGATTGTGAATTTCGCTCCCAATAAGTAAAACCTCAATTTGTTTACGCAATATAGTACACTGGCAAACTCCAATTCTGTTACACTATATTTTCTCTCATGTGTTTTAGTCACTCGAGATATAAAACATATCGGCACTTCTTGGTCGTTTTGTATTTGAGACAAAACTCCTGCAAATTTTTGTATGGACGCATCAGTTCGGAGTATAAAAGGTATATTGTAAATGGGGTGATATATTTTCGTTCCTTTTGCGAATTCTCGTTTTAATGTTTTGAAAGCTTCCTCCTGTTCTTCTTTCCAATTCCATTTTATTCCTTTTTTCAGCAAATTTATCAGAGGGATTTTCTTTTGGCTCAAATCGGGAATCAGCTTTTTAAAATAATTAATCCTGCCAAGAAAACCTCTCAATGCTTTCAAATTCGTTGGCCTTGGGTATTCATCTATGAGCTTGACTCTGTCTTCGGCTAATCTTACTGTTTTGGTGTCCAATTTAAAACCCAAATAAATTACTTCTTTTTGAAAAAGTTTACATTTTTCAATGTTTAATTTTAATCCCGCTGTATCCAGTTCTTCCAGTATTATTTTTATGTGTTCCAAATGACTCTGTGTATCTTGTGAAAAAATTAATAAATCATCGATATAATGAACTATGAAATCTTCATGGCGATTTAAAATGGTATGGAGAGCTCGTACCAGTGCTGCACAAGCACTCTGCAATCCAAATGGCACTACCTTAAACCAGTAGACAATACCATCAATTGAAAAAGCGGTGTAGTTTCTACACTTTTCAGCTAAAAGTATCAACCAAAAACTGTGTTTTAAGTCAATTTTAGAAAATATGTGTGACCCCGTAATTCTTCCAAAAATGGCCTCGATGTTTCGAGGTGATTCATATTGTGATACAGTGTGCTGGTTGATATTCCTGGCATAATCTCAATTCTCCATTGCTTTTCTTTACTATCACAATTGGGTTAACATACGGTGAATCACATCTCTCGATAATTTGATCTTCCAACATTTTATTAATTTCTTCTTTCACCTCTTGTCGATACTTATATGGAATCGGGTAAGTCTTTGATCGAAAATTTCCCAAGTTTTTAAGCTTAAATGAATGTTCGTACTTTTTAGCCACTCTGTTTTTCCCACTGATCAAAGTTTCATAGTTTCTTAACATCAACCGCAATTCTTTTTCTTTTCCTTCTCCACATACCAATTTTTTGTCTTTTTGCTCAGATTCTTCACATATGTTTACCGTGCATTCTGCATCCTCGTTTGCATATACCTCCTCTTCAAATACCACTGTTTCAATCATATTCTTTTCACTTTCATTTGTTATCTTTATTTCTTCTTCTCCTGAGCTCGTCTCTTCTTTTGAGGAATCCCAGGTTTTAACTTCTTTATCTTTGTCTGACCTTTTCTCCTTTTTCTTCTTTGTCCTTGCTTCGTTGCCAAATTTATTTCCACTGTTTGTTCTTTACCTGATTCGTCCATATTTTGTTTCTCATGTTCCTTGTCCTGTTCTTCTTCTTTTTCTTCTGTTAGTTTCATCGTATTATTTTTAAAATCTATCACTACATGTTTTTCTGCCAATTCGTCAACTCCTACTATCATGTCATGTGACATGTTTGGCATTATTACACATTGTAGTGCATACATATTCTTACCCAGTCGTACCATTACTCGTATGCCTTCATTTATGGTTGCCAATGTCCGTTTGTTTGCGCCCACTAAATTTACCCTAGGTATTTTGTAAATTAAATTTGTTAAGTTAATTTCTTCTATTAGTTTTCTGTTGACCAGCGTTATTTCAGATCCAGTGTCTATCATAATTTTAATTGGTTTCTCGTTGATAAATCCATCCACAAATTTTAAATTAACTCCATTTTTCCTTTCGTTGTTTCCTGCCAATTTAATAAACTCCTTGGGGTGACAAAAGATTCCTGTTTGTTTTTTTGTTTTTAGTGAGCGCCGTCGTGAAAAGACGCCGGTTGCTCATCGTTGTTTATATTTTCGTCATAATGTCTCTCGCCGTCATATTCTTCTGTCTGGGTATTATTTACCTCTCTTCTATTGTCTCTTGGTCTGTCGGATCTGTTTAGGTTTTCTCGATATCCCTGTTCATTTTGTCTACCATAATTTCTGTTTTCTTGATTTGAGCGTGTGGTGTGTTTCGATTCTGGTATTCTCGATTTCTGTCCTTCTTCCATTGCCTATTTCTTTGTTCATAATTTCCTCTTTCGTTGTCTCTATTTTCGTTTTCCTTTCTGGGATTAAAATCTCGTCTTGTATAGTCCCTCCTATTTTGATTTCTATCTCTGTAATCCTGTGTTTCTCGGGGCCTGTAATCTTCTCGCGACCTTCTTGATTTTCTTTCTCTTAGACGTGATTCTCTTTTTGTAGGAATTGGCATAAACTATGTATCTATGTCTTTGTAGTTTTGCAATGTGATATGGTCTTCCAGCGTTTCTTCGAAATGTCTTGCAATCAGTTCGACTAATTGTTCTGATGAATAATTATATTGTAAATGTTTTGCATTATTGTAAATTTGTAAAGCATATGTCCTTTCTGAGATACCCATCCTATCATTGTATTTCCCATTTTGCAATTCCTTGTTAATTTCAAATTGTTCGACTTTTCCCCAGAAATAATTCAAAAATTTTTGTTCAAATTGTTGCCAACTGCCGAATTCTTCTTCTTTGCTATCAAACCATAGGCTTGCTTCATACTTGAGATGGTTTCTGATTGTTTCTTTCGCTGTTTCGAAATTTCCGATGTGCTGTACTTTATTTTTCAGGCTATTTATGAACGGCACTGGGTGTAATCTTCTTACATCCCCGCCAAACCGTATTTTCACGTCATCTGTGCTATGTATAACCATTTCTCTTCTTTCTCCGACATTTTGTTGAGTATTGATTTCCGCAATTTTTCTTTCGTTTTCTTTGATCTTTCTTTCCACTTCTTCTATGTCTGCTTGAATAGCGTTTTCCAACTTGTTTTCCAAATTTTCTATTTCCTTTTTCTGGCAATTCGTTAACTCCTTCATTTTATTTTGAATTTTCATTTCTTGTTCTTTCATGTGATCCTTCATTCTCATTTCTTGCTCTTGCATGTGATCTTTAATTTTCATTTCTTGTTGTTCTATCTCGTTTTTCATTGTTGTCAAACATCCTATTATTTCCTTTTTATACTTTTCTATGCGTTCCTCTATTTTCTTATTGTTCTCTTCTATTGCTTGTTTGTTTCCTGTTGATTGTAATCCATTTTTTGTTGTGTCTCATCCATTTTTTTATCCACTTTATCCATTTTCTTTGATGTTTCTTCCTGATTTTCTCTCATTGTATCCAGTTTTTGTGACTGGAATTGCATTAGTTGTAATAATTTATCTATTCTTGATAATTCTTGTTGTTCTGATGCCATGATTGTTGTGTCTAAAATATCTTCTTGGTCTAAATTTTCCTCTTGATCTGAATGTTCTTCTTGTTTTTTGTTGTCTTTGCTTTTGCTTCTTGTCACGGGCATTTGTTTTCAAGAAGTACTATCCCCGCAAAATATGAAATCTGACTAGTATGTTACCAAGACGAATTTTTCTCAACCAAATTTAATAAATTGTCAATAAATATATCAAATGTAAATATCGATAAATTAAATCAATTATGTCAAATTTGTACCTAAAGATATCTAAAATTTTATGTCATCAAATGTAAATATCTCACTTTTTACCATGGGCATATAAATTTCCAACCACCGGCTTTTCTCTTTCTATTCCTTCAAATTTGCCACCAGAAATACTTTTCAATGCTTTCCACTTTGGGCGACATGTTGTTGTGATCTTATTTTTGAAATCTGATGCTGTTCTCAAATGTAATTTATTTTATTTAATTAATTAATAATTATCTAAAATTAACATGAAGTAAAACTCCCTAGTGTAGTTGGTATATTTAATAAAAATTATAAAAATTTTTAAAAATCCAAACGGATTACGTTCAAAACGTTTTCGGACTTATCAGTCCATCATCAGTGAACCTAAAAGTAAGTAATCTCACTTAGTAAAATTGAAAAGGGTGAAATTTTGAATGTTAAAAATTGAAAAGTGTGGTTACGATTACTTACTCTCTGTCCTTGCTAAATAGCCACAATGCCAAACACTGGTCAAGATGTATGTTCTAACTACATGGTGAAATCTGATCTACAATTTGGCTTACATTGGATGCCAACGGATTAGTACTAGGAACATGATGCTCTACTCCATTAATTAAGAGATTTTTTTATAATTAGGTCTACATTGAACTACGTTTAGTCTGTCAATGATTTAGAAGGAAGTTGAAATACTTCAAATGTCAGTAACATTGACATCCAGGAAAGGGAATTTTTAAGGTATTAACCAAGGTCAAGATCCAATGTGGTTACGGAACTTTAAGTTTAAGACTGTGTTGGAATTTTAATTTTTAATATTAGAATTTAAAATTTACTATTTTTATAAAAATATTACAACCATTACCATAAACTTGACTATAAAATTAAATTTGATCGAACTTATTGTCATAATATGGTAATGAAAACAAAATGTAGGATAGAATTATTGGTTAATGAAAGTTAATAATTTTTTTGGCCTAAAATAGCCTTGTGGGTGAAAGTTAAAACGTTGAAGTGATACAACCGTTGTTTAGTGTGTATAGAAATATAAATTTGTTAACTGTAATGTTGGTTGTATAAGTCTAGTAAGATATTGATTCTGTATGAAATTAACCAATTAAAAAAAATTTGGTGAGAATTGAGGTAACTGATATAAGATTGTTAAGTGAAAAATATAAATAATTGACGGGATGTGAAAATGTGTTAGTTATAGTCAAAAATATAGGAAGTATTATAACATTATGCATATAAAAGAAAATGGAATTATTTGATTGTTAAATTAAAACTAAGTTGATAAAATGTGTAAATGAACAAAAGATTCAAAAGAAGTGCGTCAACCGGATGCACAAGACACAAACTGTATTTGGAAAATAATTAAAAGTTAAAAATAGTAAAATAAGAATAAAGTTGTAAAGTTAGAGATTAGAGTGGCTAGAAAGATAGATGCAACATATTAAAATTTTTGAATTTTTAAGAAAAAATGTTTTTTTAAAAAAGAAGAAAAATGAAAAATAAAAGAAAAAGAAAGAGAAAAATAAACTAAAAAGAAGCTAAAAAGGAAAAAGGACCTGTATGAAAAAGGAAGAATTAAATGAATAGCGTAGTAAAACATTTTGGAAAAGATCAAGGAACGAAGTAAAGACCCAAGCGGCGAATAGACAAATAGATAAGGTCAATGATTTATGAAGGGAAAAGTAGGGTGAGAAAATGGCAAAGGGTGAATTAGTTGTGTTGGTGTTACTGGGGGTTGTAGAGTAAATGATTAGTATGAAAGGAGATTTTGGAAATAGAAGGAAGTGAAGTATGAAAAAGAATGAAAAAGAAGGTTAAGTTAAAGGTTTTATGGGTGAGGTCAGGAAAGTTGCTAAGAGTGAAGGATAAATTGAAAAAACAAGGAATTTAGGAAAAAAGTTGACGGTGAATGGGAGTAAAATTGCGATTAAGGGAGGTTTGTCTATTCACACAATTGGGACTGGACCTCAAGTCTCGGATAATCTCCAAATCCTCATACAAGTCCAATCGGAGTGTGTTTTTCTGCTGTATATTGTGCACCAACTGGACACCCTCAGGAATCTTAAGTTCATGTCTATTGACTTTAAGGTGATGTGAGAAGGAGGAAGTAGTATCTCTCTTACTATGTTCTAGAGATCTGGTGGCAAGAGATCTACAAGTTCTACCGATGTAGGTAGCATCACAATCTGAGCAAGAGAGTTTATATACACCACTACGGTTCATGTAGTTGATTGGATCCTTAGTATTGGTCAAACTCTTGTTAAGGGTGTTATTAACTTTAAAAGAAATTTTTATATTATCACAGGAGTTGGTAATAATGTATTTAACTCTTTCAGATAGATTAGGGTTATGGAAAGGCAATGAAGCATAAATCGGAGTTGTTGTAGATGAAGTAGAAGAAAAAGCTGACTGTTGAAGTAATCTGAGCTCTCTTTTATGTTGGAGTTTATTGATGATATCAGGGTCATAACCATTGTTTATAGCAATCTGTTTAATGATGTTTAATTCTTTGTTAAATTCTGTTGATGAAAGAGGAATAGAATTTAATCTGTGGATAAAACTACGGAATGAAGAAAGTTTGTGGGAAAGAGGATGATTAGATGATGAATGAATTACCTGATCTGTTTGAGTAGGTTTACGGTAGATCCCAAAGCTGAAATGGTCATCTAGTCTGGTGATAGAAAGGTCTAAGAAATTAATGGAGTTAGAAGTTTCTAGTTCCATAGTGAAAGTGATTTTTGGATGAATTTGATTTATTTTATGAAGTAAATTCTGTGCTGAGTTGGAATCGCCTGAGATCAGAAGTAAACAATCATCTACAAAACGGAACCAGTGTAAAATCTCAGTATTTTTTATGATATAGTTGGATTCTAAATGATCCATAAAAACATCAGCTAGGAACGGGGATAAGCAACTACCCATTGCTAGACCATCAGGTTGTTGGTAAAAGTTGTTATTGAAAACAAAGTAATCTTGAGATAGACAAATTTTGAGAATGTTTATGATAGACGAAGTGGTATTAGGGGTGATAGAGTTATTTAAAAGAAGTGAGTTAACCAGACTAATAGATTCATGTTTGGGTACTGAGGTAAATAAATTGCTAACATCAAAGGAAAGCATAGTAATATTCGGATTAAGATTAATAAGTTGAAGTTTTTCAACTAATTGGCGAGAATTCAAAACTGTAAATTGGGGAGTGAAGTTTATGAAGTTCTTGATAATTTTTAGAATGAATTTAGATAAAATAGAAACTGGGGTGTTTATAAAACTGACGACGGGACGGATAGGAATGTCAACTTTGTGGATCTTTGGTAAACCGTATAACCTAGGGATCAATGGATTAGATGGAATTTTATTGTATGGTGCTTCATGTTCAGAGAAGAAATCAGAATATTGTTTTAAATTATTTTTCAATTTTGAAACAAAAGATTTAGATGGATCAACAGGAAGAAGGGTAAAATTATTGGTGTCAAGAAAGGAAGTGACTTTATCAATGTATAGTTGTTGTTCTAAAATAACAAGACAGTTGCCCTTATCTGCTTTACTAAAAACAAGTTGATGGTTTTTAATCTTATTTTTTATTGACTTTAAGGTGGATAAAAGAGAATTGGTTTTTTTAAGAGAAAAATTGGGAAATGTAGAAGTTGAAGAAATGTTGTTACTGTGGGCTGGATTAGGTGTAAGAGAAGAAGACGATGATGAATTGTTGTAATTAATAGAATGGTTATTGTTAGAAAGTTTATTTTTGAATTTATTGATGGTTTGGATACAAGAATTTCTGATAGAATTAATAATAGAAGAAATAATAATTATCTCATTAATCAAACAGATCAAATACCAATATAGTGTCAATCTCAGGGCTAAATTATAATATCAATTACTTACTTTCGTGGCTTCAAAATATTTCTCAGTGGATTCCTAATCGGGATAGATAAAAGAGAGTAAAATAATACACACATATGAATTTCAATCAGAAATTATAAAATCGTTTATTTTATCTAAATGGCATTCAATGCTTAATATTTCTTATATCTTATCTTTCTATCTTTATTTAATATAACATTTACAAACATGGGAATCTTATTTCTTTTTGTCTCCAAAGTTATTTTATTTAAAATGAACTATTATGATTTATCAGTGATAAATTGATTTAGGTTTGATGAAAAATTTTTAATAATGATTGTGTGCCTCAATTTTCAACGTGGTATTTAATACATAAACCATACATTCATGTCATAACAAAATATACTGACCTTTACTGATTATTTGACAATGTCTTCACACAAAACACGTTTCCTCCTATCTTGGGTTGCGATCAAACGACTCGTACCAGCTTCCCAGTAAAGCCTCTGCTCCTTTCTGAAAACTACGCCTCGTACAGCTCTCGTTCCTGCCTTCTCCTGATGCCGTGTTCTACCTTTTTCAAACACTTCAACAAAACCGGGATACCCTAGACTCAAGGAGTTATATACTATCTCGACTCGGCCTAACACTCGTTCCACGATATCTTACTTTTTAATTTTCACAAAAAAAAACAAACTAACTATACCGGCGTTTTACTTTTTTGTACACACCTCTCGAAAACTGGCCTTCGCCTTTCGATCGCCAAAAACATTCTGCCTCATATCTCTCATCCATTCTCCTACTTCCAAATTACCCCTTCCAGCATTCAAAACATCAACCAATCCCAAGCAACTTTCAATTATCCGTATTTATCAACACAACTTTCCTTTTTCTAAATATCTTAATGGATTTCAAGAAAAAATAATATTCCCAATTTCAATTTTACTTTCCACATTAATACAACATTTACAAATTTAATGACCTATTATCTTATTCACTAGAGTATTAGTTAGCGGTGGTTAATGACAAATCCTTCCGCGAACAATTTCTTTGTACACATCACTCTAATTGTTTACTTGAGTCGTATTGTTCCCGCGGTTCGTAAACACTTTTCCGAATCACTCTCTCAAACGCTACCTATACACATAATTTGTTTTATACAGGGTGTTCCAAATTTACATGCCCGTGGTCGAGAAAAATGAAAACCTTTATTTTAATTTGACTTTAATTTATAACTATAAACTTTTATTTCTTATATCAATTAGGAATATAACAATATATATTCTTCTTCTCAAGACGCTTTCGCCGCGTTTTACGTGATAAACCTAAACGTCGTGTTGCCAGTGAGAGCACGTTCACATGACAGGAGCTTACGCGTGTTTTGATAATGCTTGGTTACAACTTCATACATTTTACTTGAGACAGTTCTGCTATAGTCCTTTTCATGACCATTTTTCAGTGCGTAACAGTTTTTCGATTTCTCTCTAACGCATTAAATTTTATGTGACAGAAAAAAAGGCACGTCGGTGATTACAGACATTTATAACATTTCTTCTAGTTATTCTAGTTGTCGATAGATGGCGCCATAATCAAAATAGAATTATTTATTAAATAAGATAATAATATTATCAATATAATCTGTACAATTTATAAGACTATACAAATCAAAGAAAATACCATTTTATAAATGCAATAGACACAATTGATTTGTTTTTATTCCAAATTGAAAATAAAATGTGACAACTGTCAGATTTAACTAAAATGTTATGTTAGAATAAATGTCATAAATGTGTATTATCACGGACTTACCTTATTTTCTATAATTTGTGGCGCACTGAAAAATGGTCATGAAAAGGAGAATACCGCGCGTTTTAAGTCATTATGTCGTGAAGGGAGAGATTAAATATCCAGCAAACGACGGCACTGTTGCCAGATTCCCTTTAGCGGGAATTTTAAAATTTTTTAGTCTATGCCAGTTTGGTTTTAAATTTGACAGTTCTGTTTTCTCAACTCAAAAATCTTAACCTTACTTTTACAACTGAGTAGGATTATTATTATTTTATTTACATGTAAATATTGAAACAGATTGACAAATAATATTATACTGTGTCATATTTTAAAACTCTTTTTAGTCATAGTCAGTCTTTTCCAGTTATAAAATTGCAATTCAAAAACTTTTAGGTAGGTAGGTGTAACTTCCACATTATTATTTATTTTTTAAATATTAAGGTTGGATGTTGATATCAAAAATTTAGATTTCAAAGATAGTTTTATGTAGGTAGCTACTAATAGAGTAATACTAGATAATAGAATAGATACAAAGTAAGCTATGAGTAGTATAACTGCCCATGTAATCACCTGTTATGTTATTTTTGTAGATTTAACTGTGTGGATGGCACAGGAAGAGAACAACAGTACAATAAAATGAAACATGTTATTATGAATGTATGTGATCCTCAAAAAATTATTCTGCAAAACAAAATAGTGAAAGAGCTTTAAAATCCTGCAAAATGTTTATTTGGTGTACTAGTCGAATAGTGTATCTAAAAATATTGAAACTGATTGTTGTGCAGTAACGTATTTTAAAACACATTATGGGCATGAGGATGACACTTACATATACCAAAATCAGATAAATATCTCTTCAAAGTTTATTTTGAGAGTTTCTTCAAAAATGTAAGTAAATTATTTGCATATGCACAATATAATTTAAAACAAAAATGTTACCACTAAACCACTTTTTAAATATTAATCATGAATATTTACTACAGCTTACAATTTTAAACTAGTGTGTTTGATTCTCCTAATATACAGTTGGAAAAATGAAAGAATACCCATGAACGATCACATCAATCACTTATTTTGCGATTGTAAATTGAAAATGGTTATTCATTTTTCACTTATTTTGTATTTGCTGTCTTTTTCTATAACAAACGTTTGATATTTATAAAAAAAAAGACAGCGAATACAAAATAAGTAATTGATATGATCGTTCATGGGTATTCTTTCATTTTTCCGAGTGTATCTTTGTATCTATATTTTACTTTTTTAGTGCACTTCAGACTGTTCAGGATAGCATAGGAGGTGAATTAAAAAAATCGATTTACTTACAAGAAAAGATATCACAAACATTGCACACTCTTATGGCATTGATTTGAAAGATGGATATATGTACAAAGATGATGCAACCAGTGTTCATTTTTGGGTTGAATGCTTACAGACTACGTCATGTCCAATTATTTTACAAACAACAGGGCATACTAATGGATATTCATCGTAAATTTAACATTTATGATTTTTGTCTTATTTTCATGAATGCTGTGCCAAAAGGAAATGTTAGTTAAGTTTGGTAAATCCTTTATCGCAATCGATGGAACTCATGGGCTCGATTCCTATGACTTTTAACTGAAGACAGTATTAGTAAAAGATGAATTTGAGAATGGATTTTGTACTGCTTTCTTATTTTCAAATAGAAAAGATACCTACTTTTATTTACCAATATTTTTAATACATGTGTGTTGGTATTATATGTACAGTAGATAGAGTATGGCAAGTAAATCTTAATAAAACATCTGATTCTGAAAAAATCCATACAATTTTAGTAAGTATTTCCAGTAGAACTACTGCAATAACATCTAGCAATGGGCCTGTTGTTATAGGAAGGGGTTGTTTAATTAACCAATATATCCAAAATTTTCATAAAATTTTGGATAAAAGAGTATCCATCACTTGTTATCAGTTAAGCTTAAAACTTGGCATGGAGAGCTATACCATAATATATTACTATGTCTGATATATTACGTCTCATATCGTTCACTATAACAGTAATGAGTGAGCCTGCATACACAGAACCATAATATATATTATAGTTAGTGTATGCAGGCTCACTCATTACAATAGTGAGCGATATGAGATATAACATATTATATTATACAGTAAAACCTATGATAACGGCCACCTGTCAAAACCGGCTACCCGTACTAGCCGGCCAGTTTCAAAGTTCCCAAAACCAAAATTTGTGGACTACAAAGCCTCGTATTAGCGGCCACCTTTTTATACCGGCCAATAGTTCTGTCATTTTTAGTTTCGGTGCCCATTTCGAACAAGCTCCATTTGGCTGGTACCACATACTTAAATCATTTATTTAGTTACACTGTACTACTGACACAAATTACGCGTCGTCAGTACCTTTGGTAAAACCTTTGTAATGCTACCCTCCGAACGTGTTAAAGCTTGTTAGTGTAGGGGAGCTATACTAAAATATAATATATTATATTATATCTTATATATTACCTTATGTATCCATAATATATCTTATGGAGCCTGAAGAATAAACCAAAAATTTTCAATTGGGCCGTTAATGTGTTAAGTATGTAATGTCATGTTTTATGTATTTCTCAGCACTAACATATTTGTAGGTAGCAAATCATATTTGTTATTATTATTTTATTTAAATTGTATTCATTTAAGTTTTGATTTAATGAAATAAACCTTTTAATCAAAATGTGTTGTTTAGTTGTGTACACCCAGCAATATCCTGACGTAATGGAAACGCCAATTGAATATGATGTAAATATAAGCCATAAAGATAAATATGTCTTTCTATGGTTAAAATTTCACAGCCTAAATACATCATATATAGGTTTGTTCCAACTAGCGGTCAAATCAGTCAGAAATTATCAGCGAATAGTCGACCAGCGCGAGTAGAGGGGATAGCACTGATGGTATTATGTTCTCGCTCTGGCCAACTGTTTGCTGACGATTTTTGACTAGTTTGACTGTTGGTTGGAACAGGTTATGTAACTTCTTAAGACGTCACAAAATTACCGCAATAAATAAGAAGATAGAATTTAATAACTCGCCTCGGCCCCAGGCAAAGTAAAGGTGCTGGGTAACTAAGAATGTTTTTTTTTCAATGTTTTTTTATTTTGTGGCTTGAGCGCTTAGCTATTTAGCCAGATACATGATGAGAATTAATACTATTATAATAGATATTAAAAGTAATACAAATTACTACTACATATTTTATTAATATTCTAAATAATTATGTAACCACATAATACTAAAATAAAAAACTGTCCATCTATACTATCCAACACATTTTCACTTTTGAAATAGTAAATCTATATTGCCATTAAAAAATAATTTTTAGTGTAAACAAGTACATATATAAGTATATTTCTTTTGAGCTTCATTTTTTTTTCAAAAGACTGCAACATGAGTTTTAAATTATGACACAGTACAATACTTTTGTTTCAATATTTAAATGTAAATAAAATAATCCTAATTACTTGTAAAAGTAAGGTTATTTTAAGAATACAGAACTCTCTGTAAAACCAAAGTGGCATTAGACTAATTTTAAAATTCCCGCTAAAAGGAAAAAACCAAATCTGGCAACAGCGCCGTCGTTTGCTGGATATTTATTCTCTCCCTGTCGTGAACGGTCTCAAATAAAATGTATGTATAGGGGAGTGCATATAGATTTTCACTTCGGAAAAAATCAAACAAGATAGAACTTTTTGTAATTTCATTAAGAAATGTTTAATAAACAACATATCAAAAAGTTCTACTCGAGAAGTGGGTGCTTCATTTTTTATTAAACAAATGTACTACGAAATTTGATGTTTTTTAAATAACTCCGAAAATATAAATTTTAGAAAAAAACTGACTTGACCATTGAAAAATTCAAAACATTTTACAAAAAAAGCCTTTTATAAATAATTTTTTAAAATTAAATTTGTATCTTCTATAATTTTTTATTTATAACGCTAAAGTCACGGTTCTCACAAACATTGGCGCACTGTAAACTAGCGTACGGTGAAGTGCACGGTTGAGATATTTTAATGTAATTCTTTTGTAATTCTAATGGATCAAATGAAATTTTACAAATTGAGCATGAAAGAAGAATAATGAAGCTATCTTACGGTTATCATAAATAGAAATATAATGCATGGGCATAAGTACGGTGGGGGCGGAAATTGAGTCTTACATGAATTTTGTTTAAAAATGATTTAAAAATGTGTAAATAATACAATTTTTCTTATAAACACCTTAATTTTTCACAACTTACCTTTCAAGTATCTTACTAAATTATGTTTCATTAAAAAAAATCTCAAAAATTTAATTCAAATGATATGACGTCTCAAAAAATGTAATTTTTGAAATCTTCGTAGTTTTATAGAATTACCACCATTTTAAGACGGTATTACTCAAGTTTGAACAGATCTATTACAGTTTTATAAGTGCTTTTTTAAAGCTTACGATGTAATCTTTAAAATGCACTGAATGAAATAGACTATTTCTTTTTGAGAAAATTAAGAAAGATAACAAAAATGCAATACAAAAACCAAAAATTACCAGCTAAAAAAATATACAAAGTAATCAAAACTTTTTTCTGTAAAACTTACCTAAAATACATTTAATAATAAACTTCAACAATAATAAATGTTCAGCAAAAAAAGTTTTTTTAGCTCTTATACAGTATGTCTCCGTAACTTGGAACCTATTAATAACTTTTTTATTATCAGTTTTACGAAAAAAGTTATTCTTTATAAAATACTCTGCATCGTATATAATCTAAGATGCAATAATTAAATATCAAATTTAATTAATTTTATACGCGGTATGTCAAAAAATATGAATTTCACTCAAGAGTAAAGTACCGTTACATTTCACAATATCGAAAATTGTTATTAAGAAAAGTTGTTTAGAATTAGCAAATTTGTTTTAGTGTTCAATTACATCCTTTTAATTAAATTATTGTGAAAAATAAAGGCACTTAACTCTTAAGAAAAATTCATATTTTTTACATACCTCGTATAAAATTACAAAAGTTTAATATCTGATGGTTGTATCTCAGATTTTAGACCAGGGAGAGCATTTTATGAAGAATAACTTTTTTTCGTAAAAGTGATAATAAAATAGTTATCATAATTGTAATAGAATGATGACGAGTATCCGTAATTTGAGAAAAAATTGAAACCAATTTTTTCGATTAGAATGATGTAATTGTATATTTAAACATAGTTTTTAATTTCAAACAACTTTTCATAATAGCATTTTTTGATATTATGGAATATAAAGGACTTTACTCTTTAACGAAATTCATATTTTTGACATAACTCGTATAAATTTGATAAAATTTGATATCTGATTGTTGAGTTTTAGATTTTTGACTATCCAGAGCATTTTATGAGGAATAACTTTTTTTCGTAAAATTGATAATAAAAAAGTTTTCCATTTGGTTCCTAGCTACGCAGACATACTATATAAGAGCCTCTGTATAAGAATTTTCAAATTGCAATGCTATATTCGGATTCAGCATAATCAAAAACAAAATAGAAACATATTTGATCAAAGTAAAATGATGCATTCAAAGATATTTTTGAAATTATTTATACAAAATAATTGTTATTGTTTAAACAATTAATAAACAATTAGCGGCCAAATCTGTGAGTAGAACTTTTTACTTTAACATGTATATAAACTAAAAAAAAAACAGTTTTAGAAAAATATAAGCTTATTTGAATTTTTCCGAAACAATGCATGATTTCGTTCTAATAATTGCACTCCCGTAGTAGTTGTTATCACACGTTATCAAAAGGCGCGTTATGCGCCGTTCATGTGAACGGGCTCTTACCAAGGAACAATAATGGTATCGTACACATGCAAGCGCCTGTTTAACAGGTCAATCGCGACAAAAGGCTGGCAAAGCGCGTGCATCTAAACAGCAGTGGCGAACGGAATCGCAATATGGACGACAAAAAATAAATAACTAAAAATCTGTTATTATAAGTACGTAAAATTCTTCGAACAATATGTTGCCCTGGCAGAGATAGCGTAACAATCAAATGGAGGAGGAGACCTAAAAATGAGTTAAAGTATCTATTCGGAAAGAAAAATCTAGTGAGATATACAAAGGCCAATAGATGGGCACGACATATACGAGACGATAATTACAATCTCCTCATGAACAATGTGTTTTGGAAAAGACCAGATAGGAGAAGGATGATCTACGAAAATATGGAAAGATGTAGTAAGAGAGATCTGGAGAAAATAGGAGTAACACATTGGAGAATCATGGAACAGGACCAACAACCATGGAAGGCAATAGTGAAGGTGGCAAAACTCACGAAGAGTTGTACATATCTTCCAAAAATATTACATACTCACCTAAAACTCCTGTGTTTTGTCTATATATTCATTTTGTCTTTGTTATCTGAAGGGGGTTGGGAGAAAACCGTGGATGTCACTAAATGGGTGAAATTTAGTTAAATACGTAGTCTTATAGATTTTAACAAGTACTATCGCACCATTCCTTCAAATCGTTAGAAAACGCTGCATGTTCAGAGATTTTAAGCCTTTTAAATTGACCATTTCGGGAGAAAACGATATATGTCCACGCGTAATTGGGTGAAAACAATGATTGTCACCCAAGCAATATAGCTTGCCACGAGGGCGTTGCGTGTATAATTTAAGATCTGGTTAAAGAGTGGACCAAATGTTTAAACAATAGATATCTGAAGTCTGAAGTGATGTGTTTCAATTCCTCATGAAAAGAAACCATGTAAACAAAAAGTCAGTGACAAAAGCAAGCCATCACTAGATCCAACCATGAAAAGCAAGTCTACTGCCTTGAAGCGAAAGATAGGTAAATACCTTTTTATAAAATATGTTTTACGATATCAAAAAATATTAATTTTCAGAAGAACAAAATGGGGACCAACCAACACCAGGCCCTTACTATTGAAGTCTGTAAGAAGATAAATAACAAACTAAAGGAAGCTAAAAAGGAAATCAAGTAAAACATGAAATCTTTTATTGCTAAAACCAATTTTTTAACCAAAAAGGTTTTATCTCTTTGAAATGAAAGTAGAGAACAAGAAAAAAAAAACAAAAACATAGCAGAAATAATACTGTGACTAAACGCCTGTACTTGGTGACATCCATTGTTTTCTTCGTTAAAAAGTGGACATTGCGCCAATAATTTTTAATTTTTTTAAAAACAATTTGACTTCTACTCTTTGTTTACATTAGTTTACATTATCAATAAATTTTTCTATTATTATGTTTATGGTAGGGGAGCAAAGTATGCTAAATGTGCAGTCACTCGAGCGCTTTGGGGACCTATTGGGTTGTGAAGAGTAGGTCCTAAAACCAAAAAAAGTTAAGGAAAGTTTTCCATTTTAGTGGGCGCTTGCCATTTTTTAATTTAATTTTCCATTTCCAACAATCGTTTTTTCCGATTATAACGCCATCTATCCATAATTCGAAAAAATATTTCCAATAAAAGTTACTTATTTTTACGTAAGCAATCCAAATCTGCAATAAAAAATGAGGGTTCCCATTTATGATTTTAAAGTAACCCCCCATCCCACCTCTGTGAGGGTCGTTTTTGGTGCCATTCGATAGATTTTTCAAAAATATTGAATAAGTGTATTTTACAGTTTTTCGATCTGATGTTCATTTCGCGAAATATCGTGGCAATCGTGGGATTCGTATTTGGTACCATTCGATAGATTTTTAAAAAATATTGAGCACGTATTTTTTAGTTTTTCGATCTGTCATTCATTTCGCGAAATATTCGCTATTTTCTTGTGAAACTTTGGGACTCTAGCCATTTCCTTACGCCCGGCTCAAATCGTCAGATTTTTGAAATATACACTCTTTTGCATGTACTTAACTTACCTTATCTTAATCTGACAATTTCGGGTTTTTTTTAAGGATATTGTTTTTCGGGCCCCCCTTAACGAACACCCCTGTGTTGAGAGCCAATATATGGTAGAGGTACATCTACAGGGTACCAGGTTTCTCCCCATATGATAATCTGACGTGTTCGAGTAACTGCAAAAATCCCCGCTTGGGCTCCCCTACCATTATTTTTAATACCTCCCTAAATATTTTTTTTGCCATAAATAGTCTTATAATTATAACTTTAAAATTCGTTTTTCTCAAAAGCATTTTCTTGATGACATCCATGATTTTCTCCCGAAACCTTTCATCTATACTATCAAAAAAGTCTAAAAATATTTAACTTTTTAGGCTAGCCTTTTATCGAGTTGTTTGTTTCAAAGCAACTGGAGAACGCTGGCTGATAAAGAACTTCTAAAGGATGTAATGTTTGTGATTCAGCATTCCCAGCGCGTTCCACAATATACTGCATATGGACTTTATGACCTGAACATCAATTCATATATCAAAGTAATTATTTTTTTCTTCTAGGTTTAGCTTTATCGAAAATTGAATCTAAAAATGCATGGAAATACAGGCTTTCTCAAATAGAGTATGCGGCAAAATAAGCAGTACTGAAATGAAATAATAGACAAGGCGGAAACGGCGGGTTCGTTGGGGAAAATATTCCCATGAGATATTTTTGCATAATCACATTCGTGAGACATCCCAGAATAAGGATCAAGAAGTCGCCCACGTGAAAAGTGGGCCAATTTTTCTTTAACAATTTTTTTTAATCAAATTGCAAAGATCAATATTTTTGGCCCGGACTGTTTGTTTTTAGGTTTTTTGGACAATTCTGGACAAAAAACTCTCTTATAATTTTTCTCTAAAGTTAATCTTTTTCGAGTTATAAGCAATTTAAAATTTGAAAAACGCGAAAATGGCCATTTTTAAGACTTAATAACTCGGTTAAAAATTATTTTTATAAAAGTCAGAAAGTGACTAAATCAAAGTTTAAAGTCGCCGCTACATGATCCTGAAGAAATCTGTGTCATTAATTTACTACTAAGCTGTTATTTTTAATTAATAAAAAAGAGCGGTTAGATCATATTGACGCCGCTGTAAATGTGAGTGCGAGTAAGATGCACAATTGGACTGTTGGAATGGCTTCTCTCTCGCACTCAGAATTTACAGCGGCCGTACACGTGCATGGCACGTATTATTATTACTTAAAAATAACAGCTTAGTAATAAAATACTGACAAAAATTTCTTCAGGATCTTGTAGGGGTGGCTTTAAACTTTGATTTAGTCATACATTGACTTTCATAATAATAACTTTTAACCGAGTTATTAAGCCTTGAAAATCGCCATTTTTCGTTTTTTTCAATTTTAAATTGCTTATAAGTCGAAAACGATCAACTTTAGAGAAAAATTATAAGAGACCTTTTTTGTCCAGAATGGTCCAAAAAATTAAATAAAAAATTGTTCGGGCCAAAAATATTGATTCTTGCAATTTGATTAAAAAAAAATTGTTAAAAAAAAAATTGGCCCACTTTTCACGTGGGCGACTTCTTGAACCTTATTCTGGGATATCTCACGAATGTGATTATGCAAAAAAATCTCATGGGAATATTTTTCCCTTCGAACCCGCCGTTTTCGCCTTGTCGATAAATATTGAAATGTTTCTGATTATTTATACACATACATATTATTATACTGCGAGACATAAGTTAGGGATATAGAAAATGTATGCGCGTTTTCATTCTTGATTCTTTTGTAAACGGATTAGCGGATTCCGCTCATTTTTTTTATTATTTTAGATATTCCTTTAGTTTTTACCAATTTGTGCAAAGATTTACTCAAACTTCTTTTTTGTACTAATACCGGAAGGAAGAAAGAAAAAGTTTTTCTTATGTTAAGTTTTAAACACCCTGTAGGGAGGACGAATTACAAATCTGAGTATACATCCGAATCGTATTGTAGTCTCATGTTTTGTGAACATTTTTTAATGTACCTGATATCTGTTGAAACAAAGAAAATAAACGGTTTTGTAGTTTAACATGTTTTTTACCCAAAGTTTGAAACACCATGTAGGAAGGAAAATGCAAAAAGGTGTAAAATTTTGTAGTTTTATATTTTGTGAACCTAGAACCTCTGTGAAGACCAAGACTTAGGTACCAAGACAACCTAGAAAATGATTTGAAATCTATTGGAATAAGAGCATGGAGAAGAGTTGCCAGAGACATAGGCGAATAGAGGATTGTTCTAAAGAAGGCTTTGGTTCATAAAGAGCTGTAACGCCACTGATAATGATGATAGCCTTGCTAACATTATTCACGACAACATTCCCAATAAAACAGATGTTAAAGATGCCCTATGGCACGAAACAAATCTTTATTTCTAGTCCGCAATTCCGGAATGTCAGAAGGTTGATCGGTCTGCCTCCCTCAGCATTCCTCATATGTGTCCATTAGCTAGCGTAAGGTCTGGTTGAAAATCATTGCAGAGCGAAATAAGTCGATCCACAAAATGATGGCGCAGTATTCGAAGAGACTCTATATGGCCTTGTGACAGGTTGCCCCTTCCTGCTGAAACCATTGTTTATTTTACGTTTGGACCATTTTCGCGACTTTTTCCGCATGACCGAAAATAGTACTCCATGATAAGATTTTTTTCTTAAAAACCGAGAACATTTCTGAAACACCCAAAATTAACTCGACATGCACACATGTTATGACGACGCCGACGTTCAGGAACCACTTAGTAAGTTTCGGCGCATGATACATATAAGTTTGAGGCATAACAATTTCAGTTCTGTTTATTTGACGCATACCGTACGACTTGAAAATATTTTTCAAAAAAAGATATTTAACAAGTTAAAAGGAAACAAACTATAAATAATTTGATAGAAAATCCATCTAAAAGAGAAGGAATTGAATAAATAAATGATAGTTGAAGGCAAGGTAAAGGCCAAAAGATCCAGAGGAAGATCTCCAGTACGATGGTCGGACTAAATAAGGGACATGACCGGTTACTTACTTTTCGAAGCAAAACAACACGCGTAGGAGATAGATAGTTGGACATAAATAGTCAAACAAATTACATGGCGCCACTACATCCTCACGAAGGAGAAAAGATAGAGGAGGAGGAGCTGCTACCTAATATAGTACACTATCTTGTACTTCGTATATGAAATTTGAGACCTGTTTAAAGAACCGGTTTTGAACCGACGCCGACGTTTTTTAATTACAGTAGAACCCCGAAAATCCGAACTAATTGGGGGGACAGCCTGTTCGGATTCCGAAAAGTTCGGATTATCCGAAATTTAGCCTAACTAGCAATTCAAAGCTTTTATTGTCGTTGATTTGAGTCGCGAAACGTTCTCGCAAGGGTGTGGACAATATTTTTGGACTAAAATTGACTACGAAGGAACCGAAGTAGGTTTATGTTTAACCATTATAAGCAAGCACTACATATTAAAGTGTGTATTTATTTTTAAGAAATTTTAAATGTCAAACTCCTATTAATCCATTGTATGGATTAAACATTGTATAATTTTATTGTTTTACTCTGTATAATAAAAATGAAGAATTTGACAGACAGCCTGTGGAGTCAACGGAGACAGTAGCAGCAATGGTCACCAAAATAGCAAACGAGGAAATGGCTCAAGCCCTTCAAAAATAAAGAAAGGAAAGCGGTAATACCAGATGATATTCCTGGAGAAGTATGGAGAGCATTGGGAGAGACAGGACAGGAACAAGGTGGCTAGCAGGTTTATTTAATAGAATTATGGAAGTTGGAAAAATGCCAGACGAATGGAGAAGCAGTATACTAGCACCTGTCTACAAAAACAAGGGAGATATACAACAATAATATATACAAACTATAGGGCTATAAAACTGCTTAGCCACACCATGAAAATATGAGATAGACGGATACGTGAAGAGACCGAAATATCCGAGAATTAATTTGGCTTTATGCAGGGCAGATCAACAACAGACGCAATGTTCATTATAAGGCAGTTGATGGAAAACACAGGAGTAAAGAAACAAACACTCATATTATGAAGAGTACAGGGGAAAAACAAGGAATGTCACTTCTTCATGAATATTGGCTTTTCTCGCCATGGGGTAGCAAAAACTGAGTAAAATCGACTAGACTATCGATTTACAGATCAGTCTATATAAATTTTTTAAGAATTTGTATCCGGGCGAAGGAGCAGGATTATCCGTACGCCACTGGACAAAAATAAGAAATGTTAACAGTTTTTTGGTGCATTATTATTAATAACTTAATATAGATTATTATTATATTAAGATCATAGAACAATAATTGCTAGAATTCTGCTAAGAATCCCCTAAGTAGCTTTTAGATATCATAAGAATTAACCCTTTATTGGTGTTTATCTCAATATGTATAAAATGTGACATTCCCTGTTTTTCCCCTGTACTCTTCATATGGTATTCATTGATCTTGAGAAAGCATATGATAGAGTTCCTCGAGAGATTCTGTGGTGGGCACTCAATAAGAAAGGAGTCCCTGGCGAATATGTAAAGATTGTGAGAGATATGTATGAGGGAGTAACGAATAGTGTAAGGACATGTGTGGGAGAGACTGATAAATTTCATGTGAAAGTAGGATTGCACCAAGGCTCGGTGCTTAGTCCGTATTTATTCTCATTATTTTGGACCAGATAACAGCGAAACTACAAATAGTGAAAGAGACTTAGAACAAAAACTGGAACAGTGGAGACAAGCTCTGGAGGAAAAAGGTTTAAAACTTAGTAGGACAAAAACAGAGTATTTGGAATGTTCATTTAAAGATGGAGTTACTACAAACCAAATGGTATCTTTGGATGGTGAACTGATTGTAAAAAGCAATAGTTTTAAGTACCTGAGATCGGTATTACAAAGTAATGGAAAAATAGATGGAGATGCATACAGTTGAATTAGGGCTGGATGGATGAAGTGGAAGGAAGCGAGTGGTGTGTTGTGTGACAGAAAAGTCCCAATGAAGCTGAAAGGAAAATTCTATAAAACAGCCATAAGACCGTCTGTGATGTACGGAACTGAATGTTGGGCAGTGAAAAACAAAGAGGAATAACGAGTGTATGTGGCGGAAATGAAAATGCTTAGATTGATGAGTGGAGTGATAAGAAAGGATAAAATTAAAAATGAGTATATTAGGGAAAGTCTAGGTGTGGCATCAATTGATGCCAAAATGAGAGAGCATAGGTTGAGATGGTTTGGTCATATTTAACGTCGAGATGTTAATTACCCAATACGAAGAGTAGCTGATGTGTAGATTCCTGGAAGGAGCAGGAGAGGAAGACCAAAGAAGACGCGAGGGGAGACGATTAGGCAGGACATGTTGGTAAATGGGATTGATATTGATATGACCCAAGATAGAATTGTGTGGAGAAATGCAATTAGGGAAGCCGACCCCACATAGATATAAACATGTTTGTAAGTTTTTGTATTGAAATTTTAAGTTTTTGGTTCCGTTGGTTCGGATTTGCCAGACGTTCGGATTAGCTGGGTTCGGATTTGCGGGGTTCTACTGTATTGTTTACTTATTTCGATAACTAACAAAATGCTAAAAATTATTTTTCGATTTTAGGTTTTAAAGTTGGCGTTTTCGGCTTATACATTCCTTGCAAATGCTTCGACCACCTCTAAGATATAAATAAAAACAAAGAGCCGCGATTCTGGTATTATTATACCAGCTTGTAAGGTATAATAAAATGTATTGGATGCAACAAATTTCAGTTGATTTGTAATTAAATGGTTTTCAATCTCTATTTGTTTAAAAAATAACTACCTGATTTACGAATCCTTTTTCCAATTTTTTTGGTAATAATGATTAGCGTGGTGAAACTTTACTTAGTTTCCTGCTGAAAAAAATGTATTCCAAATGATCAGTTTTTTCCACAAAAAATAAAATCGGAGATGGACGTGGCAGAGTCTGAATGGAACAACTAGTAGCGAGATCGATTTTATGGTGATCACTGACAAGAGGCAATTCTTTAGATGTGTCAGAGTCCTAATTGTTCTAACCGTCCTACCGCCCTCCTGGACGGCAGAAACATTAGAATATTCGCAAATTTGTATTGGGGCCAGGCTGCATGTGTTAGGGTTGGGAATCAGTACTCTGAAGAAGTAAAAATCAAGCGTGGAGCTCGACAAGGCTGTAAATTGTCACTAATGTTGTTTAATCTTTACGCTGAAACAATCTTAAATGATGTGTTGGAAAACGCAAAAGAGGGCATACTCATTAATAATGGTATGCTTATGAACATTATCGGATATGCAGGTGACATCTTGTTAGTGACAGGATCAATTGAACATCTTCAAGCGTTATTGAACCGAATTGTGGCGTTCTGCACGATAAATGGACTCACACTCAACGCAAGAAAAACAAAGTTTATGGTTATTAGTAAACAAGCAGCCGTTAATAATAATAAATATAACGTAACAATCGATAATGACTCAATTGAACGAGTAAGTAACCTTGTATATCTGGGTACTCATATTAATGAAAGCTGGAACCCTAGTACAGAAATAAAAAGTAGAATTGCCAAAGCAAGAACAAGTTTTATGAAATTTAAGAAAATCCTGTGCAGTCATGATCTAAATTTGAAACTTCGCATAAGAATGGTTCGATGTTATATATTCCCAGTACTACTTTTCGGGGCTGAAGCATGGACCCTGACAGAATCGCTTTTAAAAAACCTAAAGGTATTTGAGATGTGGGTCTACCGCCGTATTCTGAAGATCAGTTGGGTAGAAAGAGTCACAAACGATAGGGGTTTTGCAACGTTTGAATAAAAGTTGCGAAGTAGTGAACACGGTTAAAAGGCGCAAATTGGAATACTTTGGTCATATAATGCGTCACCCAGAAAAATATGACATACTTCACCTTGTCATGCAAGGTAAAATAATGGGAAAAAGATGTGTGGGCCGCCGTACAACTTCTTGGCTTAAAAACCTACGCCAATGGTCTGGGAAAACTAGCACTGAACTATTTCGTGCGGCAGTAAATAAGACAGTGATTGTTAATATGCTGGGCAACATGAGAGCCAACAATCGACAAGCGGTCTCGGCACCTTAAGAAGAAGAAGAAGAAGAAGAAGAAGAAGAAGAAGAAGAAGAGTCCTAAACCAGTTTTCAAGAGATAGCGATCGAAGAATAGTAGAAGCTTAGAGAGTAAACAGACCTTGTAACGAGTAGTTCTTTTTGGACAACATTTTCTTTTTAAAACAGGCTCAGTAAAACTCAGGTTCAAGTAAATCTTGATCAACGTCGTTCAATACAAAATAAAATAAAATAAAATAAAATTACATAAAACGTAAAACAATCTTCTGGTCTTTGTTCCATTCCCGAAGAAAACCCCCCGGAAGATGTCTTTAAAAAGATACAAAATTGTATTTACTACTATCAAAAATGCAACAAAAATTTAGTATAATAAAAGAGGTAATCAAGCTATTCGTCAGTAATGCTGGGGCCACAGTAACGTTAACGTCTAACGTCCATTATCGTATTAATTAACACACCAAAAATGATGGAATAAACTGCGCGTTAAAGTGACTGGCCACACTTATTTTAGCGCGTAGTCAACAGAAAACGCGTTTTTCAATAATTTCAAGATGGAAGTCAGCTCTTACGCTGTTATATTTTATAAATGCTAATTATTATTTTATGAATTTATTATTTTATAAACGGATCAAGCAAAAACCAAGACTCAAAAGAAGATGGTGGACGATAAAAATGCACAGAAAACGAACACCACAATTTTTATGTGATTTTTGTCGGGGATCCCATAAACAAGGTTCTGTTTCAAACACTGTTAAAAATTCAATTATTTTCTCATTACTCCACTCCATTTTCGTAGAATAATATATTATGTAATACCTATTTCACAAAAGAATTTACTCTGCTGTGCTGCAAGCTAGAACTTGTTGAACCAGTGCAAGTGTAGCCACAACAACGCGATAAGTAACGGAGTAACTTTTTGTAGTGTCGAAAGAAAACCGACATCCGATATCGCCTAACGTTTAACGGCATTAATAAATTAGCGCGCTAAGTCATGGCTACACCTAACGCGTTAGTCAAATAACGCGTTAATTAACGGCATTAGATGTTACTGTGGCTCACGCATAAGGAATTAAAATATTAATAATAATAACTACACGCAGACTCGTAATCACGCCATTCCTTATTACGGAATCAAAGTAACTACGCACAGTCTCGCAATCACGGAATAAATCAACAACCACACACACATACCCACACAACGACTCGACTCTCGACTGGCGATCACTAAATGCGCGACCACAAACGAAGTAATCCAGAAATACAAGACCGCTCCGTGGCATGCCCAATTAGTCGCAGCCCAATTGGCCTACTAAAGCGCTGGTTTCCTCGAAAGCAGCACCAACAAACTGCGACCGTAGTACTGCGATGAATTACGTCAGATTACGGTGAAAAATTCAAGGTTCTTCACTGCGGCAATGGAATGTGCAACTCAGCAAGCGGTGGCTTCTAACGCATCCTTGGAAACCACCGCTATTATTTTGCATGGTACAGTTTTTATGACGTCATTCATCGCAGTGTTATGGTCGCAGTTTGTCGGCACCGCTTTAGAGGAAACCAGCGCTTAACTCAGTACGTTAGTTATCCGGGGAGTCCAGAGCACATTGCTCTGCAGAACGGACTCTTCCCCGCTGGCTTGTTTTTCTACCTTTGACTGACCATTCTCTTTACCATGCTGTTTTGTGGTGGGACGTAGATCGAATGCGCACACGGTTCGATTGTTCGACGTGGAGGCAGTGGGTGTTCGGTATATAAATCATTACAACCTTGGGAAAGAGAGATATTGCATGATCAAAAATAATTTTAAACATCTACTTGGACACAGCCCCATAATGACATTTTAAAAGAAGCTATAAAGGAAAGCCAGAAAAGCCACTGCCAAACAAAAAACATATAACGAAATAATCCTGGGAAGAATTCCCCAAACAAGCACCAAGGGAAAATGGGAGACGAGTGCAATAATACAATCAAAAAACAGCATGAACAGATATATGTAAGTAAAATGATACAAAAACATATTAGAATAGACAACCAAAAGCAAAAAACTGAACAAATTCAACAAACTATTGAAGATAATAAGCCGCAAAGTTCTAAGGAGAAAATTAAAAATCCATAAGCAAGAATTTCCTGTAGCTGGCTGTATACCATTGCTTACAAAAATTTAAAGAAAATTCTTCTGCGCAAAAGGTATATTTATTTAGAAAAAATCCCAAAAAAGGGCTACGGAGGTCATATAATGCCTTAGGGTAGATTCTTAGTGATTTCGTCCATCATCTGGATTTAACATTTTTTTTATTTAAATTTATGTGTCTCGGCAGCAATGGCCATTGACACAAACAATATTGGTTATACAATAATTAATTACAATAAGGACTTAAAACTAATTATTATAACAGTTAATTTCTAAATCTTAAATAACATTAGGTAAAAATTATGAAGAAAAAAAATTGGATATACAATCATTAGATACTATAGAGACGTACAACTAATTATAAAATTGCTTCGGTTTTCTTGGGATACTTCGGACGTTGTTTAGTGATAGTAGCAGTTGCATATGAACTAGTAAGATTACTGGAAGAATTGGGTCCAGACATGGTGTTGCTAAGAGTGGGGGAACATTGATTAAAATTGTTACTCATGTAGTCAAAAGTAACTTGAATTTGTTTATATTAACGCTTTGGATGTCTGGAAATAAGTGATAACCTTGGCGGTGGCGTCCGTTGGGACGGGATAGCAACAGTGAAAAACTATTGACAGTTTGACACTGAATGGGTAATTGAAAGATTATTAAGTAAAACATCTCTTACTGACTAAAGTTACAGCTTGTTCTTGATGATTAACACGTAACACAATTGTTATTAGTCACTATTTGAGCGAAAGCTAATTTTAATAACTATTATTTACAGTAATAATTACAAATTTCGGCACCAATTTACAGATCGATACATACACGTTCTGACGTTAGTTTGACAGTCCGATTTAACATTTAATACTCTAATGTAGGACATTTAGTCGACAGTTAAACGGTTTTAACCGATGTATTTTTTGTGGCTTAGCATGTAGAATTTGCAAAAACACTCATGATGCTCTCTTTAGAGCGAAAACGTTCTGTAATGTATTTGTAGTCCTTTTTTGGGGTTTTTTTAAAAATAAATATATCTTTTACGCAGAAGATTGTTCATCAAATTTTTTTTTAATTAAAAATGACGAAAAAGAAGTAACGAAATTAAAGCATAAAGATAAAAGTTAACAAAACCAAAATAAGCAACTAACTGGAAACAGAATATTCAGGAAAAAGATAAGTATACCAGGGATTGGACTTAATGCCTGTTATATCAACCGACAAAATAAGATAATATTGTTGTAGAAACCACCAGGATTGCAGTGAATAGTTAGTCTAATTGTAAACGTTTAATACCAAAGTTTGTGTCGTTTATTTGTTAACAATTCCATCTATTTGTAAGTAGATACCTCGCATATCAAAATAAATACAGATTTGAAGTTTTGCAGTCCATACATAATGAAGCTTCAAATTGTTTAAGATACTCAACTGAATTTTTTAATTCTAAACGCGGCCTACTGCGAATTCAAAAACACCATAAATTACCGATATTTTGCTTTGAGTTAGAGATATATCGGAAAAAGTTATTTGAGCAAGTTGTTCCAAATATTATTATAACCCAACATACCAAATTTCATAACAAAATTCGTACTTTTAGATTTTTCATTATTTTTAGTCAGGACCCTAAAATTCGTTGTCCTGAGACGCACGCAACCACGCAACGGAGCCGAGAAGCTATTCTGCCTCCCTTGGTATATCTCCGGGCAGCGTGTGATGGCACCGTAGATGCCACTGTTAGGAGACCGGGTCTCCTTAAAGGCCTGCTGCGCTGCACGGAGCATTAGCAACGGAGACTGCTGGGCTCCTCGGCTCCGTGCTCCGTTCATGCATCTCGGGATAACCCAGGGTCCTGCCTACAATAATATGTAATAAAACTGAGACGCGATGATGCATTCTAATGCTAATGCTCCGTACGTATGGATAATTAGTGATAATATGGAATTTACTCGTTGTATAATAGTGAGAGTGCTTGTTATTTTCGCGATTCATGATAAACAAAACAGTGTAGAGTGTGTAAAAAATTTATGGGGAGGCTGAGCCTCCCTCCTCTAACGAGCCGCCACTGAATATATATAGTGAACACATTATGCGTCAAGTTTTTTAGGAATGGCAAGGTGGAGCAACTATAGGAGGCAGAAAAATCAAAAACCTACGTTATGCTGATGACACTGTATATTGGCGTTTTTACCAGAAGAACTGGAAGAAATTATGAATAGACTAGGAACGGTGAGTAGGGAATATGGTTTGAAAATAAATATCCAGCAAACCAAAGTAATGATCATCGATAAATCTTTATTCAGTTCCCAACAGGGGGCTTAAATTGTTCATACCCCCATAAACGACGGCATAGATACAATTTGTACCTTGTATTTTTTTTAAAGAATGTTATAAAATATAAATATAGTATTTTGTATTTAAATGACAGTTTATTTGAACTAAAATACAAAAATGAATGTTAGTGTGGATTTTCGCAACACATACATGTCGTTTTAGAAAAAGAATATGTGTCTCACATAGGTAGAAAATATACTACACAACTTTTTATCGTTTTAGGTTGTTTTTTCCGTTCATTTTGACAAACATGGCAACTTCCGGTTATTGGAGTATATCCAAGAATGCTATGAGATACTTGAGGAAGAGTATCTACAGCAAGACAAAGACCTTTAGAAAGATCCTTCAAAAACTTCTTGCGTTAGTCCTTGTTTTTGGTAATGGATTGTGCTCTCGATCTCGATATAATAGGTTTGTTCTAGCATCAGTTTCAAACGGTTTGAAACTATCAGCGAATAGTGGACCAGCGCGAGTAGAGGGGATAGCACTGGTGACTGTATTATGTTCTCTCACTGACCAACTGTTTGCTGACGGTTTCTGACTAGTTTGACTGTTTGCTAGAACAAACCTAATGTAGGATGCTAGGCCAGTGACGTCAATCATATTATAAAAAAAGGCCAAGAGCCAAAGCAATGTTAGACGTTTGACCGTATAGTCAGAATAGTCACCCAGCATTTTATCCATGGTATCAACATCCATTTAGTTTTACTCTAATACTCAATGATTTCCGGCTACTTATCCTGTTATATGCGTGGACGAGAGTAACCCTACTGCTTTGTTTTTCTTTAGAAAAATGTGGAAGAAATAGCTATTTTCTTGGTTGCTTGCATATTGATGAGTAGAAATCTCTTATTTTTTTCTAATTGAGACCACTAACCTCAAGTGACATGAATTCTAGACTTTAGCTAGTTCAAATCTGGTAAAAAGGTATATGTGATAATATTTCGCCCACAACATTTAGAAGACGTGACCAAATCCAAAACTGTTCTTTCGCCAACATTAAATTTTCGGGAAGCATTTGCTGTTTTTCAAATATAAAGGTTAATTTGTATGGGATTTGATGGATTACAAACCCAAAATACCATGTATAGTGAGTTTGTGAGATATATATTGTGTAAATTGTTCGCGGCCTCTAAACGGAAAGAGTTGTTCATCTATGGTTATGCATTTTGATGGTTTATAGCCTTCATGCACATTTTTATTTAGCATTGTCCAGGTATCTCGTATGAGTGCAGCCTTATCGGTTTTTTGCGTTATTGGCGGGTATTTTCGTTGTCAAATCTTATAAATCTTAGCCTGAGAAACGATCACGAGACATTGCTGCACGTATTAGTGGCAGAGACTCCATATTCCACATATCTCACAAGTTTTCTTTGTTGATTCTATTCTATGTATACCTCTGTTGTCGGCATTTCGGTAAACTAAATTTAGATTCATTATTACTCATGATAATTTTTATGTATTAATGTGTCTTTACGTGTCAATACACGTATTGACAAAAACCAAATAACTAAATGTGGATGAAATTTATTATGTCTCCAATTAAAATACAATACAATGCTACTCTTCCTAGAATTCGTTTACGACCACTATTTTCAAGTTTATTTCTGCAGTAATTTCAATAATTTACGATAGATGACAGGGGTCACTTAAAAGCGGCTTCTAATATTTGTTTGTAAATGCGTACAACGTACAAGAACAAATTGCCGAATAATATTATTTATTTATTGCAGTATTAAACAATTTTTAAGCAATTATGCTATTTAGTAATAAATAATATTATCTTAAAACAAACAAAGATTTCCCTTTAGATTAAGGAATTTTTAAGAAAATATATAACAGGTACAATTGTACCTATGCCGTCTGCTACCGGTGTGAAATTATACCGCTCGACAAAGGTTAATATCAACTTTGGTAATAATAACTTTTTATAAAAACTTATAATTTTTGAGTTAAGAATACTCTTCCGTTTTATACCGCTAACGCGGCTTTGGGATTATAGCAGGGTAGTCTGCTATATCTAGGGCCTACGGTATACGATAAAGGTAACAGGGCCAATGCTACGCTTCAACCGCCTATTATTACCCCTGGTTTTACCCAAGGTACTCATTTTTATTTAGGCTGAGTCAACTTGGGGCCTACAGACATTTTTAAAAATGTCTAGATATTCTCGCCGGTGCTGGGTTTCGAACCCCTGCCTACCTGCGTGGAAGTCAGACATACTACCGCCTGAGCTATTCGGGCCCCTAAATTTATAATGTTATAATTTTTTAGTTGCTTATGAAAAAATCGCTTTAAAACAAGCATTTTTTCACTAAAAATTAAAATATTTGATCTTTAATAGCTCAAAATGGTCTAAGAGCTAGCAACGTTTTCGAGAAACTATTTTAAGACAGCTGATTCTTTAAAATATTGTTCCTTATGCTTCCTCGAACACCGTACCGGCCATCTGGCTGCTGATACAGGTTGCGTTCATTACTCCGCAGCGCACCTGTACAGGTAAATACAAAATCAGGGTGATTGATTAGTGTGATAAAGCTTAGTAGATCCGCTACAGTAATAGATAGCAATAAAAATTAATAACAAAACTTGTAGCCCACTTTGAGCTTCATATTACAAAATTAGTTTGAATGTTACAGGGTATTCGATATCATATTGGCAGACCAAACTTTTGTTTTTTTTTAATGGAACACCCTATATTTTATTTTATATTCAAAATCCTATTAACTTCTCCATCACAAAAATATAAAGGTTTGTTATTATACAGGGTATTTACAAAGTTATAACCAATGTTCTACGACTACGAAAATCGTAATAAGTTCAGCTCCCTGTATAAATAAAAATAAGCACAACAGCAATGGTTTATTGGTGCCATATTTTTTGTTGATTGTTAAAATTTATAAAAATGGTTGACATTGCTAATTTTCTTTATATCGAATACAGGATAAGTCAAAACGCAAGTACATTATTTTAATATTTAACTTGTAATAAATTGCTCTGAAAAATGAAAATATCTTGAAAACTAACTAATTTAGGGATACCTAGGGAATATTATACAAAAATTAAAGTACGGTAATGATACTTTTCGTTGGTGATATAAAATACAGGTTGTTCTATTTAAAAGTTCTAAGAAAAGAATGTACTTGCGTTTTGACTCATCCTGTATTCGATATAAGAAAAATTAGCAATATCAACCATTTCTATAGATTTTGACAATCAACAAAAAAATATAGCACCAATAAACCATTGCTGTTGTGCTTATTTTTATATATACAGGGAGCTGAACTTGTTACGTTTGTTCATAAATAATTGGTTATACCTTTGTAAAACCCTATATAACATAACAAACCTTTATATCTTTGTGATGAGAAAGTTAAGAGAATTTCTAATATAAAATAAAATATAGGGTGTTCCATTTAAAAAAACGAAAGTTTGGTTTGCCACTATGTTATCGAACACCCTGTAACATTCCAACTAATTTCGTAATGTAAAACTGAAAGTTAACTACAATTTTTGTTATTAACTTTTATTGCTATCTGTTACTATAGCGGATATACTGAGCTTTATCACATTCATCAATCACTCTGTGTATTAAATTTAAATTATTTTAGGACGAAACATTTTTTTGTCATTACTTTTTAAACCACAAAAATGTGTTACAATTATAGTTCATATTTCTAACAATGGTTAAAAATAATGACAAAATAATTTTTCGTCTTACAATAATTTTAAATTCGATATCTTTACCTGCACAAGTGTGCTGCGCAGTAATGAACGCAACCCGTATTAGCAGCCAGATGGCCGGTACGGTGTTCGAGGAAGCATAGGGAATAACATAAGAACCAGTTGTCTTAAAATATTTTTTTTCCGACGTTCTAGCTCTTGGTCCAAAAAGTATTGACTTAAGTTTATAACTTTAAATAACAAATTTTGTCCGTCTATCGATATTGATAATTTTATAATATAATGTAATAAAATAATTTTTACCCCCGAGAAGGGGTGGCATCCATCTCCAAGGTAAAAACGCAAGTTGACACCATGTCACTTTTGTTCCTTGAGGTATCGTCTAACCACTCACCAATATTCATAAAAATCAATGGAGGTTCGCCGAAATCGGAGGTAATAGATATTCTTCTTCTTCTTCTTCTTCTTCTTAACTCAGGCGAGACTCGTTAGTCTCTGGCACTTGGTCATAAGACCTTTGTACCAAACCCTGTTCTTCTCCTTAAACTTTAATAAGTTCTGTGGCCTCAACGAAGGCCAACAGTTTTCTTATTGGTAGTTTTAAGATCTCTTCTGGTTCAAACCTCATTTGACCAGTGACGTTCTGCCTTACATCACCTAGCACACTGCAATAGCATAGTATGTGTATGGCAGTTTCTTCTTCCATTTCGCACTTTCTGCACCATGGTTCATTCACCTTACCTAGTTTGTATAGGTGATTTCTTAAACGACAATGTCCAGTCACCATTTCAGTGACCGTTTTGATCTCTCGTTTATTGAGGTTCATCAAACTGTTCGAGAGTTTTTTTATCAATATTCTTGATTATTATTTTAGTCTGGATTTGCCCTTGAGTGGTTCTCCATTTATTTTGATGATTTTTTATCAGCCATTTCTGAACCTCGTTTTTCATAGCATTTTTAGTGATGCCACAGAAAGGTTCTGGCAGAAAGGTAATAGATCATATCCACCTTCAGTGACTGGACTAATAAACATTATACGTATTCTGGTTGTGTTTGTATTCAGAAAAATTTAAAGCCTTTTTATAATTTAATTTTTAATGTAATTAATATACTTAATTTACTAACACGCAACTAGCTCTATAAAATAAAGTGCTCAAAATTATTTTAATTACATCTCGATTACAATCATGAAAATTTTATTTATTATAGTCTGCTGCTGTAACTCTTAAAAAACAAAAATTCAACTTTTTAAAACAAATTAAAGAGACGGATATACCGTCTCTTGTCATTACCATAAAATTATTTCTGTTTAGTACCTATGCTCTAACTATCGCAAGATTAAATGAGCTATGATTTTTTGATTTTATGTCTAGTCTAAATAACCATGTTTTGACTATGCTGTGATTTAAACGACCAAACAGGTTTGCTATTTATTTTATTTTAGACCGGGCTATATCGTCGCCCCCGCTAGAGAAATTATTCCGATTCCATTTTTTTTTCACAAACTTACTCAAAAAGAGGTTCTTATAACATATCCACAGTGTGCCGGGCGGTGCCGTGGTTTAAAAATTGTTTAAAAAATAGTTTAAAAAAAATAAACAAAAATAATTGTTTTACTTCGAACAATTTTTTTAGATAATTTGCGTTATTCTGAGCAAAAAAGGTCTCTTGTCATTTTTTTCTAAAATTGATTGTTGAGTTATATGCAGTAAAAATTTTAAAATTGCGAAAATGGCCATTTTCAAGGCTTAATAACTTGAAATCAAAATTATTATTATGAAATTCAAAAGTGACGAAATCAAGTTTCAAACCCCTTCTTCAAGGTCCTGAAAAGATTTTTGTCGTTATTTTTTTTCAAAGCTTTTATTTTTTTTTTATTTAAATTAACGTGCATGTGGCATCTATGGTCATTAGCACGAGTTACAATTTACATGGTAATATTATAAATTACAAATAGTATAGTTAACATTTTAACATAAGTAAAAGAAAAATCGGTTAACAATTATATTTTGTTTAACAGTTGATTCTTCTCGAGGAATTTGATAACCTTGTTGATTTGGTTTGTGCTGTTGAGGACCTCTTTGAAGTTATAGTCTAAGAGCTAGTGAACCTTTTGACTAACGGTCGTCCTGTAAGGCTAAAAATTTGTAGAGTGATAATTCATAGCACACCAAAGCTAAAAACCATGACCTGGCAGGCCTCAGCGGTGCACGTGTATCTACCAGGTGAATCGAAAAGTGCAAATTTAGGGGGTAAAATAAACTTTCTCCTGTAAGGTTTAAATTTAAGTATGTGTTTGAGTAAGTCATTTAGAAGAAATGTGTACAATGACAGGCGATTCTGAAGAGCATAAGACCTTGCCAGGCGAGGGGAAAGATTAGGGGTTTTTATTAAAATTATTCTTTTTGCATCGAACAAATTTTTTTTAGGCTTTTTGAATCATTCCAAACAGAAAAGGTCCTTAGTTATTTTTCTCTTAAGTTAATAGTTTTTGTTATATAAGCGATTGAAAATTTTGAAAATTGCGAAATCGGCCATTTTTAACCCAAATCGGACATTTATCTAAAAATTTCAATATTGGCAAGGTACGCAGATATTCCTTAAACATTGATTGATGAAATCCCGAAGAGTTTTTTGCAATAAAATAACGAAAACCGCTTTGTTTTTTTAATTGCTAATCAAGCGGGCGCTACACTGTAGTATAATTGAGGACGTTTGAGCTTGCATAAATTCATTATCTCGAGAATGGGCAAATTTGAAGAGAAATCCTCAGACAGGTCGATTTTTATTTTTGAATTAGGACTTTTTGGTATATATATAATACTAGTGACGTCATCCATCTGGGCGTGATGACGTAATCGATTATTTTTTTAAATAAGAGTAGGTGTTGTATGATAGCTCATTTGAAAGGTTATTTAATTCTCTATTCAGTAATATAAACATTAACATAATTATTTATACAGGGTGTACAAAAAAAATTTTTTCTTCTATTTGTCAAATTTAATCAAAGTTAATTTAATAAAAAAAATTTTTTTGTACACCCTGTATAAATAATTATGTTATTGTTTATATTAATGAATAGAGAATTAAATAACCTTTCAAATGAGCTATCACACAACCCCTACTCTCATTTAAAAAAATCATCGATTACGTCACCACGCTCAGATGGATGACGTCACTAGTATTATATATATGCCAAAAAGTCCTAATTTAAAAATAAAAATCGACCTGTCTGAAGATTGCTCTTGAAATTTGCCAATTCTCGAGATAATGAATTTATGCCAACTCAAACGTCCTCACTTATACTACAGTGAAGCGTCCGCTTGATTAGCAATTAAAAAACAAAGGGGTTTCTGATATTGTATTGCAAAAAACTCTTTGGGATTTCATCAATCAATGTTTAAAGAATATCTACCTACCTTGGCAACTTTGAGATTTTTAGATAAATATCCGATTTGGGGTTAAAAATGGTCGATTTCGCAATTTTCAAAATTTTCAATCGCTTATATAACAAAAACTATTAACTTAAGAGAAAAATCACCAAAGACCTTTTCTGTTTGGAATGATTCAAAAAACTTAAAAAAAATTTGTTCGATGCAAAAAAAAATAAATTTAGGAAAAACCCCTAATCTTTCCCCTCGCCTGGCAAGGTCTTATGCTCTTCAGAATCGCCTGTCATTTTACACATTTCTTTTAAATGACTTACTCAAACACATACTTAAATTTAAACCTTACAGGAGAAAGTTTATTTTACCCCCTAAATTTGCACTTTTCGATTCACCTGGTAGATACACGTGCACCGCTGAGGCCTGCCAGGTCATGGTTTTTAGCTTTGGTGTGCTATGAATTATCACTCTACAAATTTCTAGCCTTACAGGACGACCGTTAGTCAAAAGGTTCACTAGCTCTTAGACTATTAGGACTGATACCAAGCTGTTGGCGTTCTTGGGCATAAAAAGGAGAGTCAACAAGTATGTGTCTGATTCGGAGAGTAGTATTGCAGTGTTGACATTTTGGTAGTGGAGATGATGTCATCAAATAGCCATGTGTTAGACGGATATGTCCTATACGCAGTCTCCGTATGATTGCCATATTTTTTCGAGATAAACTAGAGCAGGTAAATAGGTTCACTGAGGGCTTAATTTCATGCAGCGCTGAAGTAATTTTATTCCAGTGAATTTGCCAGGTGGACAGATTAAGCTTCTTCACTCTGGCTTTTAGATCATTGCAGATTTGTATATTCAGCATGGTATCCATCGATGATGCAGCTTTTTTGACAAGGCATTCGGCTTTTTCGTTACCACTAATCCCAACATGGGATGGTACCCATAATAAAGTGACTTTTGTATTTTGATTTATAAGAAGCTGATAAATGTCAAGAATATCTTGGACAAGAGGATGGTTGGTGATTATAGTATTGATGGAGTGTATAGAGGAAAGTGAATCAGTACATATGGCTATGTGTGTGTTTGGATATTTTTGAGCATGTTTGAAAGCACACAATATAGCTAGGAGTTCGCCAGTGTGAATACTTCACCAAGGAGAAATTTTACAGAGTTCGATAGGCTGTTGAAGAGTAGTTAGAGAATATCCAACTCCACTTTTAGATTTTGACGCGTCAGTGTAAAGAACTATGTTATATTTATTTTTGTTTATAAGTTCTAGGAAGAGATTTTTTAATGTGTTAACACTGACATCTTCCTTGTTAAATTTGGTGAGGGACATATCATGATGAGGGAGTAGGTTGGTCCAATAGGGATTATTGGAGAATGGTAGAGTTCTGGTTTCAGACAAATTTATATCTTTTAATAACGGCTGTAGAAAATGAGGAAAAGGATGTATAATTAAGTTACAAGGAGAATTGTTATGAGGTTGGTGTGATGATGTAATTAAAGGATACACTGGATGGGAGGGATTCTTCAAAGAGATTGCAGCAGCATAGGAGGAAAGAAGATATTCTCGTCTAAGCCACAGAGGATGTTCATTAGCTTCACAACAAAGACTTTCTGCCGGCCTAGAACGAAATGCTCCAAGACATAGGCAGATCGCCGTATTGTGCACTCTATTAAGTGAATTTAGGTTTGACTTAGACGCAGACATATAGATGAAACATCCATAGTCAAGCTTGGAACGGATTAGTGATCTGTAAACTTTCAGTAACGTAGTTTCTTCCGCTCCCCAATGATAATGTGGGAGTGTTTTAATTATATTTAACCTTTTAAGGCACGCTCCTTTAGTTTCCTGAATGTGTTGTTTCCAGGTTAATCTTGAATCAAATATCAGCCCTAATATTTTGCAATTATTAACGACCGGTAATTTAAAGTTGTTGACGGTGATTTCAGGGTTGAAAGAATTAATTCTTCTACTGAATTTAATAACTTTGGACTTAGAATGGGAGAGAGTAAGTTCTAGGGATGCAACTTTGATTTGTAGACCATTTACTGCTAATTGCAGAATTTTACTAGTAGTACCGTTGGATTTACCCTGGCAGTACATTATTAGGTCATCGGCATATAATAAGCATTTGATAGGTGGAGGGATATTGTGACATAACTGGCTAATCCCGAGAACGAATAAATATGTGCTTAAAACTGAACCTTGAGGAACTCCGTCATATTGGATATGTGGAGAAGAAAGAAAGTTATTGATAGAAACCCTGAATGTTCTAGATGTTCGGAAGTTTTTTATAAAAGCGTATATGTTGCCATTGAGGTTACATTGAAAAAGTTTGTCAAGAATTGCGTTTCTTGAGATGGTGTCAAATGCGCCTTCTATGTCGAAGATTGTAGCTATCAGATCTTGTTTGCTATTAATCGCGTTAGATATGTGGGTTTGAAGTAGTACAAGGTTATCTCTTGTGGAGCGCTGTCTTTGGTAGCCAGATTTTTCTTGTGGAATAATCTTGTATTTTGAAAAATACCATAACAGACGTTTGTTGATCATTTTTTCCATTAATTTGCACATAGTGCATGTGAGGGAGATGGGTCTGTAAGATTGTGGAAAACTAGTTGGCTGATTTGGCTTGAGTATAGGTATTACAATAGACTTGCTCCATTGAGATGGAAATTTATGTGAGCTCCAGATTAGATTGTATAAAGTTAAGAGTTTTTTAAGAGCATAATTAGGCAAGTGCTTTAGAAATGCATAAGGAATATCATCGGGCCCAGCTGCGGTGTTTCTGCAGTTAGCTAAAGCAGATATAAGCTCATGGATAGTGAAAGGAGAATTAAGCGGTCTACTATGTTCAGAAGATATCAGGTTATTTTTGTGTGGATTTATTTCACGAAGAGACATATTAATATGAATAGTTTTGTTTCTGAATTTATCTTTGAAATGTTTAGCAAATGTGTTAGGAATAAGTTCATGTGAAGTGATCTCTATACCATTTGAAATTAAACGAGTAATTTTATTATTAGTTTTGTGACCTTGAATTTGTCGTATTTTTTTCCAAATTTGGCTAGGATTGGAATTTTCATTAATGGAAGATACATAATCCTGCCAGGATGATTTTTCGCTTTTTTTACTATGGCTTTGGCTTTAAATTTTTTGTAATTTATTAAATTTTCAAGGCTTCTGTTTTTTTGGTACTTGTTTAGAGCCTTTTTTGATAGACGAATTGCCTCTTCGCAAGAAGAGTTCCACCAAGGAACTGCCTTATGATTTGGAGAGAATGTTGTTTTGCCGATGTGAATCTTAGCAGCCGATAGAATTGTCACTAATTTTGACGTTAATAAATAGTCAACATCATTGGTTGTCGGATGTTCATTTGCGAGCAAGAGAGTATCAACAGATTTTGAATATTCTGACCAGTTAGCTTTGTTTAAGCGCCAATAAGTTTTGGAAGACACAGCTCCACTACAGTTGGAAATTATTATAGGATAATGATTGCTGTTAAAGAGATCATCGGCTGTTTGCCAGGATAGAATAGGTGCTGATTTAGGGTCACTCTAATACTAAGGTCAATAGCAGAGAATGGTCAAGAGGAAATGTTAAAGTGAGTATTAGATCCTGTGTTAAGAAGACATGAGTTTGTGCAGTTAAGGATATTTTCAACAATTTTTCCACGGCCAAATGTAGATTTAGAACCCCACATACTGTTATGTGCGTTAAAGTCTCCTATGAGTATAAACGGCTGTGGTAGCTGGAATATAAGGTCTAGGAGCTCTTGCTCTTTTAAAGAATGATTTGGGGGAATATATATGTAGCAGATAGTAAGCTTATTAGGGCAAAATGTAGTTATGGCAATTGCCTCAAGATTAGTTGTTAAAGGTAGCATTGTTGAGTAGATTTCACTGGAAGCAAAAATTGATGCACCTAAACCCTACACTAGCTCTGATGCAGTTCGTCCTAATGAAGTGGTATCCTTCAAAGGATTTAGGGTGAGAATATTATTTGTAGTAAAATTAGTCTCTTATAGACAAATAAAATCTGGATGATAAATTGATGTAAGATATTGTATGTGTTCAAGGCGCGGATAATATCCGTCGCAATTCCATTGTAAAATAGTGAAAAGATATTTTTTATTTTTAGAAAAGATCGGTATCACTGGTGTTGGAGTCACATGAATTATTGGACTTAAGGCTTGCAACTTCGTCAGCGTCTACAGGATTTAATGTGATCTTTAGCTTTTTAGATAATCTTGTAATGCGATTTTTAAGCGATCTATCAGATACAGTTTGATATATTTGCGTAAGGTCTTCTAAAAGAGACTTAATGTTGGTGGTAAAGTTATGAGCTTATTTGAGAGGATCACTGCTCCCAAAGGAATTTTCCAGGAAGGCAATAAGTTGTAATGCTGTCAACGAAAATTTTTCTGGATTAGCACTAATTAATTGTTTAATAGTTGATTGAGCAAAGGGAGTAATTTTACCAAGTTCTTTGTCATCAGTTTTTAATTTCTTTTTAGGAGCTGTTTTAGGAGTTGCAAAGGCTGTGGTAGACTGAGCATTAGGGTGGAGTGAAAACTGGCTCGAAAAAAAAATATCCTTAAATCAATTGACCTATATGTGGAAAAGTTGCCTAATATAATGGTCTATTCTAGAAAAAAAAAAAAGTGGCTTAAAATATTGCCATCTTCTACTGCCCATTTGACCGTGAAATGTAAAAAATTAAAGATAAATATTTTTTAAAGCCCTGATGGAGCTCTTCGCTTATTTCCATAAAAAATTCGTAATTTTTGATGAAAATAACCCAGAATTCACTGCGTGGAGGTAGCTGCATATCGGGTTCCACCGCCCTCCCACCCCTTATTTGTACTTTTGTGATTAATTTTCATTAAACACTTGAAGATATTGACTTTTTGTCTCGAATACTGGCAAACTAGCTCTAGAAGCAATTCGTGCCCTTAAAATCCATCCCTTGCTGTATTTCCACAGCAACACTGCTGTTCCATACAGCAACTGACGCTTCTGTTACTAATTTGATGCACCTTTCCACTGCTTGCGTGTGGCATGGATATTTTAGAATTTCAATTTCAGCTGGAACATCTAAAATCATTTCTTCTAGTTCTTCATTGGAAATACATTTTGTCAGGGGAGGTTCTGTTATTGTTGTCGACTGCCAGTCAATCATATCGTCAGCATAAAAATTTAAAGATGGCAATTTGAATTCCCGTATTTCTTGTTGGTTTGCTGTTTTCCTACATTTCAATAATCTTCTAAGGCCTAATTCTCTCACTGTTTTCGGCTGAACAGCGAACGGCTGTTCACCGTTCAGCGAAAGCTCAAGCTGTCTAATAATTCCATTCTTATTACCAGTATTTACTGCTGTACCATCAGAACCTATAGCCTGCAAATTTGAAGCGTCAAAATTATGCTCCAAAAATTCTAGAATGCTCTTCTTTATACTTTGCGAATTGCCAGATGCAGGAGTCAAATGACCAATATATTTGGATCCTGGTTCTGAAGCTAGGACTATATGCTCCTCAATCTTCGTTTTCTTGGACAAACTTCCTTCTTCACTAGTTTGAACTAACGTTTGGTCTTTTCTTCCATCAAAATATATTCCATATACCAATTCAGAACCGTTTTGTTTATCTTTTCTCTTGAGCTCAAATCGAGCTTTTGCCCTTTCTCTACGAATTTTGCTGCGGTCGACAATTTTTGATGAATCTTCTGTAGTAATTATTCCTATATCTTTTAACGCTGCACTAACAAGAATAATTGCTGCCGTCCTATCAGAAACACCCGTTCTGTCACATGCCTGTGCTACACTTGGTAGTTTTATTCTCATCTGAGAAGTTGAAGGAGTATCGACCCTGTCTTCTAATTTAATGACATTTTCTTCTGATGAACTGTTGTTTGAAGTCTCTTCTAGATTAGATAACACTGACTGGTATGCTCTGCCAATTAAAGATTCTTTGTATTGATCATCATATTCATCATGCCTGATTCTCCTTTCCTCGGTTTTACTTTTACGCTTCCATCTCTTTTCGAGTACTTTTGTAGTTTTTTGATCAACTCTACCGATTACCATTTTACACGAAGTTCTTTGGTCGGTTAGAAATTCACGTTCAAGTACAGGCACTTTTAATGTACAAGAACAGCTTAAAAAGTCTTTACATTTGCATAAAGATATATCAAAGAGTTTCTTTTCAGCCAATTCTCTAAATAAAACAACCTGTTTTGAATTATTAAGTTTACCGTCCTTTTTTAGCCGTTTCATTATGTTACGATATTTACCGTGGTATTCTCGAATTTTATGTAATATTTGTTGGTCTGATACAACACAAATGGAACTTTTCTGCCACAAGTTTTTCAAGTCTTTTATTAAACGGGAACAGACATCATCAGCGAAACTAGGTCTTTGTTTACTTTGTTGTACAACAATTTCTTGTCGACGATATAAGTAACATTTAATAATATCCGCGTAGGTCGGCAACACATTGTTCTTAAATGGTTTTGGTACACCAAACACAGGGCACAATGAATCACGTCGCGTAAAAGACATTTTTTACACACGTTAACTGCTCTAATGCTGCCAAACAACTAAAATATTTCAACAACATAAATCAGCGGGGGCAGACGATACGTAAGTCTACGACCACAACCGATTTATTGCGACGGAGTTTGTGGAATCCTGTTAGCCTCGTTGGCGCTAATCCGGCGCAATGCGTTGTCAAAGAGCATGTAGTATTGTTTCAAGGTCATTATATTGAGTTGCTATTTGGTTCTAGGAATGTTTTGTAATACCTTCTTGACGTAATTATCCAGTAATAATTATTCATAAGATATTAGTGACAATAATAAGATATTCTATATATATTTTTAAATATAGGGAAAATTCCAATTTTCAAAGCGGTTTGGGCAGTAGGAGTTTGAAGTTGATTGACCTGAGATTTTTTTTTGGTGAATACTGGTAGTGAAAGGCAACTTTTCCACACATAGGCTTTAGAGAATTATGAAAAAAAAAATTTCGCTCCACCCTACTGAGCATTTATAGAAGTCTGGGGGGTTATCAGTAACCGATAAAGTGGGTGATTCGAGACTTGTGTCGGTAGAATAAGTTCTTTTGATGTAAGGATTTGAAGACGAGGACACTGACATTAGAGACTGTTCGTTTGGAATTGTTAAGTCGGTATTAGTTGGATTGATTTCTGCTTTTGAGGAGGAGGAAGGAGGAGATATAGTAGAAGGAGGTTCAAATGGGATTAAGCTAGAAGTTGTATTTTGAGAAGGATTGCTAGCTATTTCTTGAGGGTTAGCACAGGAGTCTGCAGTGTGTCCAGATTGTTTATATAAAAAACATTCAAGTTTATCCGAAGTGATAAAGACTCTATTATTGGTAATTTCATGCGATATTACAATTGAAGTATTTAATTCAAAGTTTTCTTTATCCGGTATAATATAGATAGAGCGTCGAAAACTGAAAATGTGAGCGTATTCGTCGTCAGGTGTACCGCATCGGATAAAAGAGATAGGAGAAGCAAGTTGTAATCGAAGTTCGTCTTTGAGTGCTTGCTCTATGAGTGAATTCGGGATCGAAGGGCTCACGTTGGACAGTAGTAGCCTCTTTGCAGGTGTAATAAGTCTGCGAATAGATATTGTTTGATTTCTAACAGTAATGGTCGGATAATTTTGCAGAAGATTATCCACTACGGATAAGGAAGAAAGATATATAAGAATTGCCTTCTTCTTCTTCAGTGCCTTTTCCGGTCCGGATGTTGGCGATCATCAAGGCTATCATTGTTTTGTTGACTGCTCTGCGAAACAGCTCCACGGAGGTTATCCCAAACCATTGTCGGAGCTTTTTCAACCACGAGATACGACGGCGTCCCGGTCTTCTCCTGCCAAATACTTTGCCCTGCATGACGAGTTGAAGAACTCGATATTTTTCTTCGTTCCGCATCACGTGGCCAAGGTACTCAAGCTTACGTTGTTTTACTAAATTAAGCACTTCTTTTTCTTTTGTCATACGCTGTAGGACCTCAATGTTGGTGACATGGTCTACATAAGATATTTTTAGTATCCTCCTGTAGACACACATCTCGAAGGCTTCAATCCGGTTTTCAGTGGCTTGCGTCAGTGTCCAGGCTTCAACTCCATACAGTAGCACCGGAAGAACGTAACACCTCACTATCCGCATCTTTGTTCCCAAACTGAGATCACTGCAGCACAGCAAGGATCTCAGCTTGATAAATGTAGACCGTGCCATTTCAATTCTGGATCTAATCTCTTGAGCGTGGCCCCATTGTGAGTTGAGGGTAGTTCCAAGGTAAGTGAATCTATCGACTCTCTGGATCTCTTTGCTATCTGCCATTAGTGCCCCGGATTTAAATTTACACGGCTGACAACCATGAATTTAGTTTTCTTAATATTAAGGTTCAGTCCGTATGTTACGCTCACAGTTCTCACACGGTCTAGTAAGGCCTGTAGATCATTTAGGCTGGTTGCTAGTAATACAGTGTCATCGGCGTAGCGGATATTATTGATGTATTCACCGTTCACTCGGATTCCCATCTCTAGGTTTGTGAGGGCTTCAGTAAAAATTTCCTAAGAGTATATATTAAAAAGAGTCGGCGAGAGCACACAGCCCTGCCTTACTCCTCGCATGATCTTCACTTGGTCGGTCAACTGGTCTTCGACCTTGACTTGAGCACGCTGGTTCCAGTATAAGTTCATGATAATCCGAATGTCCTTCTCATCTAATCCTACTCTTTGTAGGGCGGTGACCATCTTCTGGTGCTGGCAACGGTCAAATGCCTTGGCGTAGTCAATACAACAAGCATAGACATCACAACTAACATGGCGCCATCTCTGAAGCAGAACTTGTAAGGTGAAAAGTGCCTCACGTGTACCCATGGAATCGCGGAATCCAAATTGCATTTCACCGACATTTTCCTCGCATTTCTTGTAAATTCTGGCATGTATGATTTTAAGAAAAATCTTAAGTGCATGACTCATAAGGCTGATAGTCCGGAAATCTTCGCACGTTTTCGCAGATCGTTTTTTGGTATTGTTAAAAACGTTGACAATAGCCATTCCTCTGGGATATTACCTGAATGGTATATGGCGTTGAACAGTTCAGTTAACTCCTTCGTGCTTACTTCACTCATCACCTTAATAAATTCGACGGGTATTTCGTCCGGACCTGTGGCTTTACCTTTCTTAGGCTTTTTTAAAGCCGCTTTCACCTCGCTTTCTAGTATTGACGGCCCTGTCATGCAATTTATTTCTGGAAGGTTGCCTCGGTAGACCCAGAAGAGTTCTTCGATTTACATTTTCCAGGTCACCAGCTTCTCCTTAACTGTTGTCGCCAGGTTCCCGCCTTTGTTTATGAGGAGGTGTGTAATTCTCCTCTTGTATTGACCAGTGCTTTCTCGACTCTTTCGGTGAATATTTATATGATCGTGTTTCACTTGGAGCTCCTCGATTAATTTACATTTTTCTTGCATCCATGTCTCCTTGGCTCTTCGTATTTCTTTTTTAATTGTTTGGTTGGTTTCTTGGTATTTCTTCGCGTCCCTGTTCTTCATTAATCTCCTTTGATCCATCATCTGCAAAATGTTATCAGTCATCCATTCTTTATTTTTTACTCTTGTTTTCTTTCCCAGATGTTCTTTTCCCGCATTCAGCACGACGTCTTTGATATAACTCCATTTTTGTTTTACACTCTGTTCTTGTTCTTTAGCGGTTTCTAGTTTTTCTCTCATTACATCTCTTACGTTCTGACGAACTACGGGGTCTTTTAGAGTGTCATAATTCAGGTTCTGTTTAGGTTTACTTATGATGATTTTCTTTAGTTTGAGTTCTACCTGGCCCACTAATGGGTTGTGGTCCGATGAGACGTCTGCTCCTGGGTAGGTCTTCACCGAAGTCAAGCTGTTCTTGAACCTTTTGTTAATGAGAATAAAGTCTATCTGGTTTCTGACGATATTGTTGGCTGTCTCTGCAGGTGATTTCCATGTTTAAAGTCGTCTCGGGGGGAGTCTAAACCACGTGTTGGATAAGTCGGTCTCCCCTTTCGTTTTTCTCGCCTAAGCCGTGTTGTCCGACAATGTCTTCTATTCTGTTTTTACCGACTTTGGCATTGAAATCACCCATGATGATGGTAAGCTCGTTCTTCTTGGTATATTTTAGTGCTTTTTGTACAAGTGCGTAGAACTCCTCGATGTCCTCCTCTGGCTTTTCTGATGTTGGAGCGTAAATTTGAATGATGTTGGTATTAACAGGCCTGCTTTGCAGCTTCATGAGAATGACTCTGTCAGAGAGAGGTAGCACGCTGATCACAGCCCCAGCAATCTTTTTGCTCAGAATTACGCCCACGCCATTCCAGTGATGTGGTTCATCGTTTCCTGCATAATATACTATATGCTCATCTACACAGCACTGTCCCGAGCCTGGCCATCTCATCTCGCTTATTCCCATCACGTCGATATCTAGTCTTTTCATTTCTTGAATGGTGTTGTGTATCTTTCCCCCTTCAAACATACTTCGAACATTCCAAGTACAGATTTTTTGAACGTTCCACGTGCACATTTTTTCTCTATTAGTGATTAAATATTGGTAAGGATTTCGTGGGTTGACGACCTGGGAAGCCTTACATATTCGTGTTCTTCTTCCCCTGCCGGATCTTGGTATCCGAAGTCCATGATCAGCATCTTCTCCAAATTGGTTTACATTAACCATGATGAATGAACTAGGGATTATTTATGAGGTGGTTTCCCGTTGCCTTCCCCATCGCAGTGTCACAGCCGCTTAACTCATAATGCAAGTGGCGCCTGTGAGTATCTAGAATTAAGCCTACAGGATTTTTTATTTACTTTCCCACAGCCTTACTCCAGTAATGACATTACTGCTGCCTAATGTCATATCGTCAGTTGATCCGCGGGTACTTATTTGGCAATGCCTTATTCGTACCTGTCCTGCATATCTGCAGGAACTTTCCCTATCAGCCATTGGGTCGCGCCGTGTCGATGTTGAGGACTTCCAATTGCCTTGATGTAATCAAATAGCACGACGTCTGGAAGAGCGTTCATAACGATGGCGAAAGTTCTACTGGGACTTGATATTGCTGTTGTAGATTTTTTCGGTGTGATTTTTGTTACTGCAGCGAAGCTAGGTTGTACTGTTTGTGATGATGTTGATGCCATAATCATTTGATTTTAATATTCTGGATGCCAAAATATTAAATATGTATAGCCAGTAAGAACTGACCTAATTTTTTAGTTGTCGATATTTGCTGTTAATTAAAATTGACTTACCAGTATTTTTAGTTGGTAAACACAACACATTAACTTACTAGTTTTTTATATAAAATACTATTAGTAGAGGCGATAAGCGAGGAGTACTTTACTCGTTGACCTCTGAAATGGGAATGATATTAAGTTATTTTTAATTATTAACAATTAGCGCTATACTCCAGGATGTATCGTCGCCCGAGTTAGTGAAATTATTTCGATTCGACTTTTTGCTCAAACTTACTCAAAAAGATGTCCCTATAACATATCCACAGGGTGCCGGGCGGTGCTGTGGTCGAAAAAGTGTTTAAACAATTTTTTTTAAACAAATTCACAAAAATAATTTTTTAACTTCGAACAAATCTTTTAGATAGTTTTTGTCGAGTTATACGCGATTTAAAATTTAAAAAATGCGAAAATGGCCATATAACAACAATCAATTTTAGAGAAAAATCACAAGAGAATTTTTTTCCTCAGAATAACCCAACATATCTAAAAAAAATCGTTCGCAATGAAAACATTATTTTTTTGAATTTGTTTAAAAAAATTGTTTAAAGAATTTTTCGACCACAGCACCGCCCGGCACCCTGTGGATGTGTTATAAGGGCCTCTTTTTGAGTAAGTTTGTGCAAAAAAATCTAATCGAAATAGTTTCGCCAACGGGGGCGACGATACAGTTGGACTATAGCGCTAATTGTTAATAATAATTAAAAATATCAGCTTTGTAATAAAATAATGACAAAAGTCTCTTCATGACCTTGAAGAAGGGGTTTGAAACTTGATATGGTCACTTTTTGAATTTCATAATAATAATTATTAATCGAGTTATTAAGGCTTGAAAATGGCCATTTTCACATTTTTCAAATTTTTAATCGCATATAATTCGACAAAAATTAATTTTAGAGAAAAATGACCAGAGATCTTTTTTGTCTAGCATGACCCAAATTATCTAAAAAAATATTGGTCGAAATGAAAAAATTATTTTTGTAAATTTGTTAAAAAAAATTGTTTAAATAATTTTTAGACCAAGGGACCGCCCGGCACTCTGTAGATATGTTATAAGGACCTCTTTTTGATGAAGTTTGTGCAAAAAAATCGAATCAGAAATAATTTCGCTAGCGGTGGCGACGACGATACGGCCCGATCTATTTATTGATGTGCACAATAGGTCGTTTAGACCTTGGGAGTTTTTATAAAAATCATAAGATTAACTTATTAAAATTTTAAGCATAACTCAAATTAAATTATGTGTGGGTGAAAGCCCAAAATCCAGTGAATGTCGAGATACACCAGTGAACGTCAACGTCAATATTCACTAAGTTGCTTGGCGTATTTTAGAATTATTGGTTACTCCCTCTGTGGCTCAGTGGTAAGAGCGTCTACCTTTGGATCGAAAGGTCCGAATGGTCGTCAGTTCGAATTTCACCAGGGTCAGCAATTTTTGGTTTATTATAAATTAATAAATGAAATTAGGTTCTGTCCTTGTGGTATCGGTACTCGCCGAAGGGACAGCAGACGTTCGGAATGACCATTTTAATAATGATAATTTCCAATACACTATTTTAAAACTATACATTAATATTATTAAGAAACATTTACTACAAAACAAACATGTGTAATAAATTGTTATAAAATTGTTTAAATGATTGCTCGTTTTAGAAATAAATTACAAACATTTAAAAAAATTTATAATTATTAAAATTTAAAAAATTAAATAAATCAATAAATAATTATTTTATATTTAAAATATTTTTTAAGCAAACTGATTTAAAAAGGATAAAAAGAAAAACGGCTTTAAAATTTAATAAAGCTTTATAGCTCAATAAATGAACGTGAAATACGGCGATACCGTATAATTATCAGGGTCAACTCCTAATTGCATGAAAATTTGGATTAAGTTCTACTTACCCTCCACTTCAAAGTTGAAATTTTGCCGTTGGTTGCTGTTACTTGGGGGTGAAAGTCACACCTTCTCGGGGCTGAAAAAAATATACGTTTAAAATAAGTCAGGAAATAGATAAACTGACTACCTTTAAGCAACGTTTGTTCTATAGAGTTTTTTATCCTATGGAGTCATCTGCGACTAAAATATTTATTTTTCTAGGGCCGTGCTAAAAGAGCCACTTTCACGGACGCATTTCGTTTCCGAAAGTTGCACTTTCCCGCACGGTGTGCGTGAAAGTAAATTGTCCCGCACGGCGTGCGGGAAAGTAAAATACCTTGTAATATTATATTATAATATATTTTAATACATGCAATAAAGTAATATTTAGATATTATTTACTAATTTATTTAAAATTTATCTTATTGTGTTCATGTTTTAATGAAATTAGCGCGATAATTCAATGAAATAAAATTATTTTGACATAATATTTAAAACTCAGATCAGTAGACAATTACAATGGTTTTGAATCTTCGTCATAGAAACCAATATCGTCGTCGTGGTAACCCATTATATTGAAAGTTTGGTTTTGACAACCTTCTCAAATAATTAATTTGTGTATTTTCACTTCTAAATAAAAATTGATATAACCCTATTTCTTGTGGCTTTTTCCAAACGTACGGCCCTAGAAAAAATATTGTTCCTAACTCATGCGAAAAGTGTCTTCCCCGCACTCTACTGCTTGCCCGAACTCCGCTATTGCGTCGTTCGGGTCAACGGCAGTCTCGTGCGTGAAAGTATCAGTTTCCGCACTAGTTAGGAAAATAACTTAACAAAAAAAAACACGTTTTCAGGCGGTTTCAAAAAGTAAGTATTTTATAGAAAAAAATATCCTTAGAAAAAATATAGCATATAAAAAAGCGAAAAAATGGTATCTTAGCAAAGTGTATAGAACCAGTAAAAGCAAATTTGTAGCTCATGAAAACGACCTTCTTATCCGTCAAATTCCAAATCAAATATTTCAATGTGAAATTACCAAAAAATGAAGCTCTTTTCGGAAAAAAAAACCCATTAAAACTTTTTGAAAGTGTTTTCAAAAAGCTGTATTTTTAAGTTTTATAAAAGTTTTTAGCATCAAAACTAAGCGCGTTAGCCTCAAAATAAAGTTGGATCCTTTTTTTGGCAAAAAAATCGTGAAAATCTTCCCATATTTAGCGCCCCAAATTAAATTAATCGTTACCACTTTACAAACTTTACTTTTTACTTATATATTTTTTATATGAACTGAAGTTTAACCGGTTCACAGCGATTATTTTTGAAAGGGTTTTAGTTGATAGGGCTTGAACGAAACAGCTATATCCTAACCAATTTTTGTCTTACGGAAAAACAAAATAAAACTAAAATATTTATAAAGGAAAAAACTACATTTTTTTACTCTGAAATTTTTTGTATCACTAAGGGCCGGTACTTTATGTCTAGATTAAACCTCGGTTAGCTAATCGGGACAGAAAATAACCGCCCTAAGAACAGCAGACTTAATAAATGCCATTATAATTATTACCTTTAATTATAATAATAATTATAATTGCATTTAAAGTACCGGCACTTATACTTTGTAAGTTAAAAAACGACATTTTTCCAAAAGTTTAAAAACATTTTTTTACTATTTAACCAATTTTTTTAAATATGCGCTTCGAAGCTGTCAAACTATACCTACAGATCATAATTATAAACAATACATCTACCTGTAAAGTAAATGGTAAACCGACAACGATTAATTTCATTTAGGATGTTAAAGTAAGAAGGATTTTCACGATTTCTTTTTGCCAAAAAAAGTGGCCAACTAACTGGACAAAAATAAACCTTTTTTTAAACACTTTAAAAAAGTTTTAATGGACTTTCCCCGAAAAGTGCTTCATTTTTTGGTTATTTCACGTTAAAATATTCGATTTGAAATTTGACGAATAAGAATTGGCTTTTACGCTTTTACTGCTTTTACAGGGTCTGTAGTACAGACTTTACGAATATAGCATTTTTCTCGTTTTATATGCTACATTTTTTCTTTACTTTTCGATAAAATACTTACTTTTGGAGTTATGTTCTGTTTTTTTTTGTGGCAACTGGCAAAATAAACATTTTCTCTCAAAAATAACTCGAAAAGTATTGACATGGTTAAAAAACTCTACCTATAGAACAAAAGTTGCTTAGGATTAGTCAATTTATCCATTTCCGGGCTTATTTTAAACGGTTGTATTTTCACCCCGGAGAAGAGGTGACTTTCACCTCCCAACTAAAAGCAACCAACGCCTACGGTACCAATCCAACTTGAAAGTGGTGAAAGTCAATTACTGGGGTATTAGAATTAACGCAAATAATTTACTACCTATATCAAAAAATGTATTTTATGTATATTGGTTAATATACAGAGTGGGCCAAAGAAAACAGTCCATCTCGATATTTGACAGTATTTGTCACCCCCCACCCTTCAAGTTACTTACAAGTAGAAGGGGGGACATAGGGGTATGTCCGGCTAGCTAAACCCTGTCAGGCAGCGGAGTGGGTCGGAGTTCTTTATAGACCTAAATATGATATAATAAGGGGCGCCAGTCCGTTCCAACGGACTACCCCTCGGCTATGAATGTTTTATTTTAGGAACAGACAAGAAATAAAACGAGCCTTAAAGTAAACCAAACATGTATTGACTCTTCTAATACGTAAAACAAATGAATAAATGAATGAAAGGAATAACGGAATCGGTAAGTCCTAACAAACAAAATAATAAATAAATACCAATCGAACAAATGCACCTCTTTTTCAAAAAAATAAATAAAAAAAAGAAACTTTAATAAAATTTATCAATAACATGTACCTAAGTTCCTCATTTTAAAAATATAAATTAAACAACCTGTAAAACATAACATATTTTCAGCATAATTAAAATATAAATTAAACAACCTGTAAACATAAGTCAGTTTTGCAATAATAAATATTATATAACATTATTCTCCGCTGTAACAATAAAATTAAGAAGAGGTGTAGATGTACGCAATACCAAGCCCTGCGTATCTGATCAGATATGGGACCGTCAAGATAAATATTTGATGTTATATATGTAGGGTTAAATATACTATCAATTACACAAATTACAATTAATTAATTTAAAATAGTTGTCAATACCTGGCCTAATATTAAATAATAATAGTAGATATTGTTTGAAACCAGGCAAGTAAATAAAAAAAAATTTTTATAAGAATTTACCGTCCGACCATACAACTAAACTTATCTGAATTTAATAACATAGCATTTCTTCCTCCGCCGTCGATATGGCCTTTACAGAAAGCCGGTAGGATTTCCACATGTCCACGTAAGATATGTTCAGTAGGAAATATCAACGTACACGAAATCAAAAGTCCATTTATAGAGAGGAAAAGTCCCTCTACCATGAAAGACAATTCTGCTTACAAGTTCCTCTACCAGCAAAAATAGGTAGAAAATGTTCTGCATACCAGGAAATAGAAATAATTCTTTATACCAGGAAATAAAAATTATTCTTCATACCCAACACAAAAATAATTCTTCAAACCCGGATCAAAAAAAAAAACCCTAAAACAACACGGAGAAATCAGGATCATATTTTTTTATTTCATAAAGTATAAGCTTCCTCCAATTAAACCTTTTTTTACAAAATTGTAGTAACTAAGAACTCATTGAAACTAGAAAGCTTAGATCCAAAAACCATTCTTTAATTATCTATTATTTAAATAACGTTCAAGAAGAAAGCTAAACCAAAAAAATGACATAGAAAATAGAATGATGACAACCAAAAAAAAATTAATACAAAAAATATACATAACTTACCCAGCAAATTACACCAATGATTGAACTGGGGTTTTTATACAATTCACAATATCTTCGAAAACTTCCAAATTCCCATATAGTCCAGGAGTCCAATATAGTCAACGGGACATCAGACCGGCAGGAGACGACAAATAAATTTATCCCTTGAGGATAGGCTGACCTAGGAACACTCAACACAATAGGTAGCCCTTATAGAGGGGTGTGCAATATTATCCCTCAGCACGAGGTAGGATTTATCCAGAATATTTGCTATCACGCCCTTTTCAAACTTTGCCTTCCACCATGTCTCACTAACACATTCCAAAATGTCCCCTCGGACCTCCTCTACGGAAGGAAATTCTTCAGCTTCCACAACAGTGTCGCCAATGCTTAGATCAATTAGGCCCTAATATATACGCGGCTCATTTAAATATCTAATAATTAAATATATAAAACAATATGTGTTGCCTACAGGTAGGGCCCAAATACACATAAATAATTAGTTACTAATTACTATTTTATACCACCAGAAATGTATTTGGCAATACTGATAAAATTATACCTTTACGACCAATATCACAAAAGATGATAGGCCAGTACAGTCAACATTTAGTTTATATTTATGACAAATTATATTTGTGCTTTTGCACAAAATTTAAACGTAACAATTCCCCCTTAACTTCGGAGAAATTTTCGTAGAAAATTTCTTGCCAGCCTAGTACTTCCTCAATTCGCTCAAAATTAGTCTTACCCCTCTCAGCTAGGCCTCAGCGCGAAAGTATCCCAGATCACCTCTCTTGCTGCATCTGTGCTTCTAGGGTCAATGCACCTCTAGGAATCCATGGCTAACAAGAAGAACAAACATTATAATTACTCTAATTCCGGACCTGGTTTCAGGTCTTTTACATGCCAAACCCCCTTATAGAGACCACGTTCATCACACAGCTCATATGTCCAAGGAGACAACTTCTTCTTTATAGAAAACGGACCTAGAAACTTAGGTGCCAGCTTGTGTGAGAAATTCCTAGTGGCATCCGAGAGGGCATAATTTTTCCGCCACACCAGTTGGTGGGGAAAATATTCTACATGACGACGTCGCAAATTATACCTATCACAAGCATTCTTTCCAGCAATTTCCAGACGAGATCGAACATCAGTGAACATCTGTTTAAAAGCCGAATTACGACTAGCATTAACTGTTTGAGTACCATCTTCAGGAACCGAAACATTAGAATAGTCTTGTCCAGATAACTTCATATCTCTTCCGAAATTAATGAAATATGGAGTCAATTTAGTGGTTTCGTGCACAGAAGTCCTAAGGGCACAAGCAATTTTGTGAAGATTTACATCCCACGTTTGATGATTATCAGAGACATACATGGCCAACATTGTCTTCATAGTGCGGTTCATCCTATCAGTGGGGTTAGCCCTAGGATGATAATTTGCACTAAACTTGATCTTACAACCATAAGCATCGGCAAGCTTTTTAAATTGTGTACAACGGAATTGTGGCCCGTTGTCGCTTATTATTACCTTAGGAACACCAAACAACAAAAATACGTCATTCTCCAATTTCTTAACAACTGCATCACCAGTGGCTTTTCGAAGAGGGAACAAAAGAACAAATTTACTCAAATAATCGGTTACATTCAAAATGAAAGTATGACCTTGCTTTGACCTCGGTAAAGGTCCTACTAAATCTATAGAGATTAACTCCCACGGACGATCTACCTTGGGATGAGAAACCATTTTGTCCGTAGGGCGTTCTTGAGAAACTTTATACTCAGCACAAATGTTACAACGACGAATGAAATTAGCGACGTCACTCCTCATCTTTGGCCAATAAAAACGTTCTGCAATCTTCGAGTATGTTTTGAATACTCCAACGTGTCCTGCAGTGGGTGGCTCATGACAATTCGAAATAATCCGAGGCCTATCCTTTTTAGGTACGACCAGCTTCCAACAATCCGAAGATGGAGACAAAGGAGGATATGGCGAAGCTACATATTTCCAGAGCTTGCCATCTGACTCCCTCCAACTACAAAAATGTAAGGGCTTATCTCGAACCCTCAACAACATTTTCTGATACCACTTATCAGAATCCAAACCGACAAAATCCGAAACATCTTCAGCTTCCAAAGCATCAACAACAGGAACAGACCTAGATAACATGTCAGGAACGACATTGTCCTTACCCTTACGATGGATAATCTTAAAATTAAACTGTTGAAGACGAACAGCCCAAAGTGCCAAACGACCATTTAAATCCTTCAGATTCTGAAGCCACAATAAACTGTAATGATCAGTTATGACACTAAATGCCACACCTTCAAGATAAGGGCGCAGTTTTTCAACGGCCCATAAAACTGCGAGACATTCACGCTCAGTTGTAGAATAATTGCGTTCCTGACGAGTTAAAGAACGACTCAAGTAAGCTATCACACAATCACCCTCTTCATGTGTCTGAGTAAGAACAGCACCAATTCCGTACCCCGAGGCATCTGTTTGAACTACAAACGGCTTTGTGTAATCGGGACATCGCAAAACAGGGGCAGCAATCAGACATTCTTTCAAACGTTTAAAGGATCTATCACACTCATCTGTCCATTCAAATTTAACCTTTTTCTTAAGTAAAGCAGTAATCGGAGCAATAATAGAAGAAAAATCAGGCACAAATCTTCTATACCAAGAAAAGGTTCCAACAACACGTCTAACTTCAGTCACGTTAGTAGGAGCAGAAATCTCTAACATTGCCTTTACCTTATCAGGATCAACATGTAAACCATTACGATCTACAACATAACCTAAATATTTCAATTCGGGACGACAAAATTGACATTTATCCATGCTAACAGTAATGTTAGCATCCCTAAGTCGTCGAAAAACTTCTTCTAAGGTAGCTAAATGCTGTTCAAAACTCTGACTTACAATGACGATATCATCCAAATATACAAAAACGTAAGGTTCCAAATCATGACCTATAACATTGTCGATTAGTCTTTGCCAGGTTGCAGGAGCATTATGAAGTCCAAAGGGCATCCGCTTGAACTGAAAGAGTCCACGGTTGGGAACGGTGAAAGCTGTATACTGTCTGGAAGATTCGGCCACCGGCACTTGCCAATAAGCAGATTTAACATCAAGACTAGACAAAAACCTTGCATCACGAAGCTTATCGAGAGTGTCGGACACCTGGGGTAAAGGATAGCTATCTCTAACAGTGACAGAATTCAACCTCCTAAAATCCACACAAAATCTATAAGTCCCGTCTTTCTTTTTAACAAGCAGGATTGGGGAAGCCCAAGCACTATTAGAAGACTCTATCACACCTAGACTAAGCATCTCATCAAGTTCCTTATCAATTTGAGCTTGGACTACTGGATTAACCCTATAATATCGTTGTTTAATCGGTGGGCTATTTGTAACAATAACATGTTCTGTTTTGTCCGTACAACCCAAGGTTGTACCCATTAATTTCACATTACGGTCAATAACAGCTTGTAACCTATCTTTCTCTAAAGATGCCAACTTAGTTCTACCGAGCATCTGTTCAACAGTATTTATTAACACTGGTTCATCAGAAAAATGCCACTCATTTCTTCGAAGATCGGGCACAACACCCATACTACGCCAAAAATCGGTACCTAAAATTAATAAATGTGGTAAATCTGGGATCACCAATACGTCAATTAACCGAAAGTTACCCCTCAATACTACAGGTAACTCAACGGTTCCAACACTGCTTACTCGTTGTCCATTGGCAACTGTACAAGTGACAGTACGGCTTGCATTCATATGCAGTCCTACCTCCTGAATAAAAGCTAGTCCCTTCGTACCCATAATAGTTCTGGAAGCACCAGAATCCATCAATCCTAGTATCTTCTTACCCAAAACTTCAATACTTAAATAGGGTCTTTCATCCCCTACTACATTTTCTAACACATAATCCAATATCACCTTAAATTTATCGATCGAATTACTCACATCATCACGCCCTATCCGATCACTCAGGTGTGATGGTTCTAGTTTTCCTTCTTATTGCAGACAGGACAGGTTTTCACTGTGAACCCTTCCTTTTTACATCTATAACAAAACATTTTACCCTTCGGTTCAGAACAACCAGCAGCCCTATGGCCAGGTTGATTACATCTAAAACAAATAATGGGTTTTGGAGTAGACAGAATATTCGAACGTCTACTACTAGATGTTGTGTGACTAGTATCCCCGCTACTTGTTGAGCATACTTCAACATAGGCGAGGTCGGGCTCCATAAAATTCATAGAGGCGTTTCTTCTTCCAACAGGAGAACTGAAACTTTCCATTGCCTCTTTTTTAACCTCTAACTTTCTACCATACTCCCGCAGTTCAGCTAAGGAGTTTATTTCCACCAAGGCCAGCTGGTCTTGATAGAAAGGGGCTATGTTTCTTAAAATAATCTTTAATTTCGTATCCTCAGAGACTGGGCAAGTAAGCCTATTAAAATACCCAGACATCACTGCCAAATAAATTCCCATTGATTCGTCAGGACCCTGGGTCCTTCGGCGAATCTCATCAAACAAATGCTCATTATAGTTAGGGGAGAGAAATTCTTCCCTTAACAATACCAGAAAATCATCCCAACTGTTCACTAGACTCCTATATGCTAAATAAAACTGGTAAGCTCGTCCACTAAACAAATCAATACCACATTCCAGTAAGGTTTCTTTCGAAACATGCCTAGCCACTCTCAGCTCTTCAACTCGGGAGATAAAAGCACTCAACGACATACCCTTCTTATCGCCAGAAAACTTAAGATTCCATTTACTAGGAGGAACAGGCTTAATAAAAGAAGAAGTAGCAGAAGTTTGAGGAGCAGTGGGGGTAACAGGACTCGAAGTTTGAGCTATAGCTGCCGCAAACTGTTGCGTTTGATTAGGACCCAGGAAGTCAACTTGGGTAGGCACTGAAGCCAACCTTTCGTCTCCTTCTGCTTGACGATGCAAAGAGTCCAGCAGGCGAAAAGCCGTAGCCAAAAATTCAGGCCTTTCTTCTTGAGTCTCAGGAATGTTCTCGATTCTACTCAAGATATGAGACAATTTTGACTGATATTTCAAATAATCGTTGCTAGTTTTAGAGCCACGAAACGCTTCTACCAAAGGTCCCAAAACTTGTAACTTATCACGAACAGCCTTAACATCTTCTTCAGGTTTAAAAGGATAAGCAGGATATTTTATACTATCACCACTACTTTCAAGTCGAAGGGCAGTGGATAGCTCACTACGCATACTATCCACCGTACCAGTGGCAATTCCACGAATTTTGAGTTCATAAGTCAGCTCACCCTGACTCAATCGCTTAACTTGGAGCTTTCTTGACATTGCTAAGAAAATGGGCAACAAGAAATCAATCAGAAAACTTGGACAAACAAGTAAAGATGTATGTCTATAAGATATAACAAATCATTCAGCACTTAAATCTATCCACAACACACAAATCACACACAAAAATATTGGCACAATGGATTACTCAAGTGAAGTATCATTACTACATTCGAGTACTATAATGAATATTATAATTATACATAGAAGAGTCAAGATAACTAACAACGACATGCGACAAGCTGTATGGCCCCACGTTGGGCGCCAAAAATGTCACCCCCCACCCTTCAAGTTACTTACAAGTAGAAGGGGGGACATAGGGGTATGTCCGGCTAGCTGAACCCTGTCAGGCAGCGGAGTGGGTCGGAGTTCTTTATAGACCTAAATATGATATAATAAGGGGCGCCAGTCCGTTCCAACGGACTACCCCTCGGCTATGAATGTTTTATTTTAGGAACAGACAAGAAATAAAACGAGCCTTAAAGTAAACCAAACATGTATTGACTCTTCTAATACGTAAAACAAATGAATAAATGAATGAAAGGAATAACGGAATCGGTAAGTCCTAACAAACAAAATAATAAATAAATACCAATCGAACAAATGCACCTCTTTTTCAAAAAAATAAATAAAAAAAAGAAACTTTAATAAAATTTATCAATAACATGTACCTAAGTTCCTTATTTTAAAAATATAAATTAAACAACCTGTAAAACATAACATATTTTCAGCATAATTAAAATATAAATTAAACAACCTGTAAACATAAGTCAGTTTTGCAATAATAAATATTATATAACATTATTCTCCGCTGTAACAATAAAATTAAGAAGAGGTGTAGATGTACGCAATACCAAGCCCTGCGTATCTGATCGGATATGGGACCGTCAAGATAAATATTTGATGTTATATATGTAGGGTTAAATATACTATCAATTACACAAATTACAATTAATTAATTTAAAATAGTTAAATGGCTAATATTAAATAATAATAGTAGATATTGTTTGAAACCAGGCAAGTAAATAAAAAAAAAATTTTATAAGAATTTACCGTCCGACCATACAACTAAACTTATCTGAATTTAATAACATAGCATTTCTTCCTCCGCCGTCGATATGGCCTTTACAGAAAGCCGGTAGGATTTCCACATGTCCACGTAAGATATGTTCAGTAGGAAATATCAACGTACACGAAATCAAAAGCCCATTTATAGAGAGGAAAAGTCCCTCTACCATGAAAGACAATTCTGCTTACAAGTTCCTCTACCAGCAAAAATAGGTAGAAAATGTTCTGCATACCAGGAAATAGAAATAATTCTTTATACCAGGAAATAAAAATTATTCTTCATACCCAACACAAAAATAATTCTTCAAACCCGGATCAAAAAAAAAAAACCCTAAAACAACACGGAGAAATCAGGATCATATTTTTTTTATTTCATAAAGTATAAGCTTCCTCCAATTAAACCTTTTTTTACAAAATTGTAGTAACTAAGAACTCATTGAAACTAGAAAGCTTAGATCCAAAAACCATTCTTTAATTATCTATTATTTAAATAACGTTCAAGAAGAAAGCTAAACCAAAAAAATGACATAGAAAATAGAATGATGACAACCAAAAAAAAAATTAATACAAAAAATATACATAACTTACCCAGCAAATTACACCAATGATTGAACTGGGGTTTTTATACAATTCACAATATCTTCGAAAACTTCCAAATTCCCATATAGTCCAGGAGTCCAATATAGTCAACGGGACATCAGACCGGCAGGAGACGACAAATAAATTTATCCCTTGAGGATAGGCTGACCTAGGAACACTCAACACAATAGGTAGCCCTTATAGAGGGGTGTGCAATATTATCCCTCAGCACGAGGTAGGATTTATCCAGAATATTTGCTATCACGCCCTTTTCAAACTTTGCCTTCCACCATGTCTCACTAACACATTCCAAAATGTCCCCTCGGACCTCCTCTACGGAAGGAAATTCTTCAGCTTCCACAACAGTGTCGCCAATGCTTAGATCAATTAGGCCCTAATATATACGCGGCTCATTTAAATATCTAATAATTAAATATATAAAACAATATGTGTTGCCTACAGGTAGGGCCCAAATACACATAAATAATTAGTTACTAATTACTATTTTATACCACCAGAAATGTATTTGGCAATACTGATAAAATTATACCTTTACGACCAATATCACAAAAGATGATAGGCCAGTACAGTCAACATTTAGTTTATATTTATGACAAATTATATTTGTGCTTTTGCACAAAATTTAAACGTAACATATTTACTAGATTTTAACCCTCGTAATACGGCGCCTAGATTCTTACGTAAACAACGGTTCGGGGTGCATTTGCACACCATCCGTATATCCATTTTTTTATATGTAAACGTCGGGAAAATTGATTTAAAAGATAATCAGAACTTGTTTATTATACTATGAAACATAATTTTGCAAACAAAGAACTTATTTTTTCTTAAAAAAATTAATTATCGTTACAAGGCAAACATGAAATTTTTCACAAAGTGTGCAACACAAAGAAAGATTTTACACACAATATAGTAATCCGAAATTTTGGTCTTTTTTTATCTGGTATAAGTAACAGCGACCTTGTCGATCTGATTCCGTAACTCTGTTAGCTGCAGGTGGAATTGGATCTCAGAAAGGTCCAATTCATGATACCAAGTTTTCATCATTTAACGCAACTGAGAGTGCATAGTATGTGTTTTTATATCTGTAGACAACATTTTCTGTCACCAATTCCCGTCCCAAGTCTAATAAAAAACTTCGTCTTGATTCCAAATGTTTGCCATTGTATTTTGGATCTTTTATTTTCCATCTTTTGAAAGCGTTTATGGCTGAAATATCTAATAGGTGGTAAAACACTATTATAGGTCACCTGCGTATTCGGCACTGTGTTGTGTATTGTTGTGCCATTTTGTCTACTCAATATCAACAGCTCCGTTTGTTTTGTTATAATGAACTCTCATTTAAAGTTTATAGGAGTTCATCAGTTCGACATCCAAAAACTGAATGAACAAGTCATCTCTTATCAGTAAAAAATTCGAAGTGCCATTTTCACAAATCAACTTACTGCACTCAACAAGACTTAGGAAGAAACTGAAATATATACTGATTCCACCAAAACAAATAATCCTTACACGTGTATTGGCGGATTCGATTGAGATAAGAGATAATTACTGACAAATTCTTCCGAGTGCTCCTACACGAGAAGCCGCACCTACTCTAGTAAAATCTTGAGGATTGTATTACCAAGCTGACCCTACTATTTCAAACAGAAGAAACGTAAAATTGTAACAATACTCTCGAGAACACACTTGAGAAATTTTAGCTGAGTATAGCTGCGGCATAATGCCGCATTTATACTCAGCTATTGCCACTGCTGCTGCCGTTGACGGAAATATTGCCCGAAATACGATATCAACGCGAGTGAGGTGTTCACATCAGTTCCTCGCCAATGTCCCTACAACTCATTACCGAACGACTCACAAGAAAGGAATGTGACAAGAACATCGTCTTGCTCCCTTACTCACTTGTCGCTTTGCCGGCTGCAAACCCGCCTTTGACTTCTCTCCTTTGACTTTTCTGCCACTAGAACCGACTCTTGGGTATGTCATGCCGGATTTATACTCAGCTATTGCCACTGCTGCTGTCGTTGACGGAAATATTGCCCGAAATACGATATCGATACGAGTGAGGTGTTTACATCAGTTCCTCGGCAATGTCCTCAAAACTCATTACCGAATGACTCACAAGAAAGGAATGTGATGACAGCATCGTCTTGCTCCCTTACTCACTTGATGCTTTGCCGGCGGCAAATGAGAGAGAGAGTAGTTGAATGTGAAAACCCACTCGTCCTCGCGCTGCCTCCCTTTGACTTCCGCCACAGAAAACCGACTCTTGGGGTATGTAGGTGCAATAGCAATAGCATGACGAGCAGCAGCGCGAGTGAGCTATTTACACATTCACGCTGCCCACTTCCCTGTCCAATTCCCTGTAGAACAGGGCTGAGTATAAATCCGGTATTAGTTTTAAAATATTATGACAAACGTTAACGACGGTGCGGAGTGCATTTGCACCCCACAGTCACTTTTCCAAAAAAGCACGTAATTGCAAATAATTTTGAATGCTGCAATGGGTGAAATGTGTGAATAGTTAAATTTAATGCGAATAAAAAAATTGACAAAAATTATAAAAATATATTAAAAAGACAGGTGAGAAAAAGTAGGTCTGGAGTGCAATTTCATCCCGCACTGCTTTACGTAGGTTAAGGCAATGACGAAACAGGTCGATTTTTGATCTAAGAGAGACACATTTTTGTGGTACATACGTCTGTCATTTGTCAACCCCCTCCCTTCCACATCTTATTTTTAAACAGGGAATAGGGGTCGTGTACACGGGGGACACGGAAGTACCTACCTTTTTTCTGTCATTTCCAACTTAATGCGTTAGAAAGAAATTAAAAAAAGTAGGACGCGCGGAAAGAAGGCACTGAGAAGATACTAAGCGTTTATTTATGCTATGATGTTTTCTAGGGTTTTCAACTCCAATATAAATGGAAAAAGGGGGATGTATCTTGCGGAGATGCTTGGGAAGAAAACTTTTGATTTTAAAGGGCCTAGCCGGGTAAGATGATGAAAAGTGCCCCCAGCTCGATTCGAATTACATATAGGTCACCATTTAGCATATATAATGAAACTAACTTTCTGAAATTTTTAGCCCCCTAGGTGGTCATGTGACCCACCTAGAGCCTAATTAGGGGTTTTATGTTTTTATTTTTTTTATCTCAGCCGCATCTAGAACTAGCGAAAAACTTTAAATAAAAAAGTTGTAAGCTTTAAAATGTTCTGTCCGAAAAAAATTTAGTTTTTAATTTTTGGTGGGAAATTTAAATTTTAGAACGATTTCAAAATTTTAAATGAGTATAAAAAAATAACTAAGACATTCCTTTTCACGAAAAAAATATATAACGTGTATTTGTGCATAATGTTTCACCCTGAATTTTTTCAAATTTTTAAAATTGGTGAAACGCACCTTTAAAAATAAAAAACCGCATTTTTTCGGTTTTTTTTTCGTTTTTTGATACAATTTTATACATATTTTTCAAAAAAGGTAACACTGTCGCTGGAGTAGGTAAAAAACTGAAAAATAATTGGGGTTTGCTTAATAAAAAATTTTTGTAACGCCATCCATTTTCAAGATACAGGGCGTTGAAGAAAACAAAATTTTACACATTTTTTAAGATTTTGCCGAAACTACTGGCAACATTGTAATAAAATTTAGCGTGTTTTAAGAGGTAGTTGTTGTGCATTTTTTGACATACAATTAAGAATTTTATATTTATCATTGGCGCGCATAGGGTTAATGGTCTGAACTTTTTAAAGAAAAGAGGTAGTACGCCACTGACATATTTCAAATTAACAATCGTTTTTGAATTCCTCGTTCAATTTGTGACAAAAAATCTATCTTCCTATTTTTTCATACGACGCGCCATTTTTATTCAAAAAAATAAAACATCTTAACCGTTACAAAGTATTCGAACTTCTATGAAATAAAATACTACTACATATTAGTAATTTCTACATCTACATAAACTCGTACATCCATTATAAAAACTAATTCGAATACTTTGGAAGCGTTAAGATATTTTATTCTTCGCAGCAAAACGGCGCCTCGTGTGGAAAAATTGGAAGATAGATTTTTTGTCACAAATTGAACGAGGAATTCAAAAAAAATTGTTAATTTGAAATATGTCAGTGGCGTACTATCTTTTTTCTTTAAAAAGTTCAGACCATCACACCTATGAGCGCCAATGATGAATATAAAATTATTAATTGTATGTTAAAAATGCACAACAACTACCTCTTAAAACTAACCAAATTTTATTACAATGTTGCCAGTAGTTTCGGCAAAATCGTAAAAAATGTGTAAAATTTTGTTTTATTCAACGCCCTGTATCTTGAAAATGGATGGCGTTACAAAAAATTTGTATTAACAAACCCCAATTATTTTTCAGTTTTTTACCTACTAAAGTGACGGTGTTAACTTTTTTGAAAAATATGTATAAAATTGTATCAAAAAACGAAAAAAAAACCGAAAAAATGCGGTTTTTTATTTTTAAAGGTGCGTTTCACCAATTTTAAAAATTTGAAAAAATTCAGGGTGAAACATTATGCAAAATACACGTTATATATTTTTATCGTGACAACGAATGCCTTAGTTATTTTTTTATACTCATTTAAAATTTTGAAATCGTTCTAAATTTAAATTTCCCGCCAAAAATTAAAAACTAAATTTTTTTCGGACAGAACTTTTTAAATCTTACAACTTTTTTATTTAAAGTTTTTCGCTAGTTCTCGATGCGACTGAGATAAAAACTAAAAACCTAAAAACCCTAATTACGCTCTAGGTGGGTCACATGACCACCTAGGGGGCTAAAAATTTCAGAAAGTTCATTTCACTATATATGCTAAACGGTGACCTATATGGAATTCGAATCGAGTTGGGGGCACTTTTCATCATCTTACCCGGCTAGGCCCTTTAAGAAAAATTAATTGATGTGAATAATTTGTGTGACTCTATTAAGTAATTTCCTTATTTGTTTTAATAAATTAAGTCTTGGTACGACTCTGTATTATTTACTTTCTATGCACCTGCTTTGACTACTATAAAAATATGATATTAAAATTATATCTTTATTGATTGATCGGTTGATGGGTTGAACATTTAACAAAATGTATTTTCGTAGACAACATGTTAATAGACGATATTATTTGTTGACAATGACTGATGGTAAGAAAAACGCTGTGAAAACTGGAACTTGACTCATAAATATAAAAACTAGGTTATAATGACAAAACGACTATTACCAAATCACGAAAGATTAATATTTTTTATTTCAGCAGATGAAAATAAGTATGCAAAAAATCATCATTTTAACATCTTCACAATATCAGTTGCTTCGACCAATAATTTTAATTTGTAAATATTGTTGTATATTACCTTTTGCAATTAAACAAAATGGTAACGACTGGTGGATTTATTGGACATGGTGGAGCATCATTGCTGGGGTTATTGGAGTTGTAACAATAGGTATTTATTTTAAATATATCATAGTATATAAATAAGTAATTTTCGTTTCAGAATTTAGATTTTCATGGAGATTTTGTTCTCCTATGTAATATACAGATCATTTTTGTTAGTACCGCCAAATCAATTTTCATTTTCTGGCTAGTTCCTTAACTAGTACCTATCTAAAAGATCAAGCTTTTTTTTATACAACTGATTAATCTTTTACAAAACCATAATCTTTTAGGAACATTAGCTTTATATGGGGTCTACACTAATTATTATGTTAAAGCAGTTTTCAAAATAAGAATTTATAGTTTTTCGACAAAACTTGTTAATGGTGCTAGTATGTCTACACTTATCATAACATTTCTTATATGTTCTGTATCTTCGAATGTAAATTTTAAATATTTACAAGAATATTTTTTCCACTTGACTAAGGTAAGTAGCTATCTAAATTTAAATTGTATAAGAAAATAAATAATAGTTATCCTATAGCACACTGCACACATCTTATGGAAAATATAGTGTCACTCAAATGAAATAATATTTACATGAATAGATTCGTCTCTAATCATTTCATATCATTGCGTCAACTCGGAATTTTGTTTAATAACGGTGTAAATTGATATAAATAAATCTAAAATCAAATGGGAATGTAAATTAGTTAAAGATAGAAAAGAGATTCTTTAAATCACCAGCATATAAATATGTCTTCGGGTATTAAGGCAGATGCTTACTCTTATCTTATAGATAATAAAGTAGGTAACATTTGGTCAGTTGTGCAAAAACATATATTTCCTCTAATCAACTTATCTCACGCTGGATTAAACTGTTTCAATTATCGCTTCAATGCAGAGTAAAATTAAAATGATAAAATAACAATATTCCTTCTTCGATCTGCACCCGAAAAGCCCCCTTGGCGAGCGTCTGCAAATGAAAAATAAAATTGTATTTACTATCAAAAGAAAATGCAATTAATGTCATACAAGAAGCAATTTCGCACAGACTCAGACTCCTTTACACTTCAATCCAGTGTAACCACACATACTATTACAATCAATATATCAATAACTATACAAATACCCATACAACTCTGTATTGGAGATGACAGCAACCATTCACTGCACAGTTACACTAATTTTGTTTAATTACCAGAGAAGCATCTCTTCACTACAGAGTTCTTTCGCCCAGATTGGCTTACCAGTTCAGTCCACCAGTTAGCCAGGGAGCCTAGAGCTTAACGCCGCAAGACTAAACGTTCAAGCAAGCAAGCGAGCAATTTGATTCCACCCGACCTGTGGGAGATGTCCACCCTATCGAAAAAGTACATTTGGGTGTAACAATTCATTGGGGCGATGTGTTTTGACCCGAGTAAAAACAGGGATCAATCCACCTCGCTCCAATACCCCAGGCCATCCCTTTCCCCCCACAGCACGCTGATGCGTGATGGGGCACAACTATCGTAGCCAAGTGCTCTTCAAAATGGAATCTTGGCCGCGGAACTAAAAATTGCTTGCTTGGACCCCAAGTCATTATTAATGTACCGCTTGCGTCTTTTCGGAGTTGATGGCTATCTTCCACTTTATACTCCATTCCTCGATGTCTTCTAACGCTGTTTGCAGGTTGGTCACTGCTATATCTACGTTTCTATGTTTGGCCGCTATCGCTGTGTCGTCAGCGTAAAGGCTTATAAGGGTACCTGGTGTTATAAGTACGTCAGCGGTGTATATTGTGTACAGAAGAGGTGACAGAGGTGCTCCCTGTGGCACTCCAGCCTCCGGGTTTTCGAGCTCGGACAGGACCTGTCCTATCCGAACCCTGAAACTCCGGCCGCCTAAGTACGAGGAGATCAGCCTTGTCATCGCTCCGCTGTACCCATAACGTCGCATTTTGTATATGAGCCCCTTATGCCATACTCTGTCGAGAGCTTTGCTTACGTCCAGGAATGCTGCTCCAGTGTACTGCTTGTCGTTGAATCCAGCTGCTATGTACTCAGTTGACCTGAGTACTTGTAGCCCGCTGGAGGGCTCTACTCTGAATCCGAATTGAGCTTCTGCGATTATCTCTAATCTGTTTGTTTCCGCTTGCAGTCTGCTGAGAATAATTCTTTTCGCTATCTTGCTGATCGCTGGGAGTAAGCTGATTGGCCTGTAGTTCTGCAGCAATGGGTGGTTCTTGCCAGGTTTTGGGATCATTATGGCATGGGCCTCTTTCCACCTGTTCATGAATATTTTAGATCTTAGTATCGCGTTCACTATGTTTGTTAAATACACTATAGCTCTTATAGGCAAGTACTTTAGGGCTCTATTTGTTATTTCGTCTAGACCAGGCGCTTTTCTCGATGAACTGTTTTTTATATATTCATTTATTTCTTCCGATGATGTCTTCTGGATCCTCTGCTCTTTCTTCTTGCTCTTCGACTTCTTCCATGAAGTCTACGTCCTCGTCTGGGTAGAAGTTTAACCTGCATTCTCTTTCGAGTGTGGACCTCATCACCTCTGCTTTTTCTTCTATGGTATATATCATGCCGTTTTCTCCATGTATTGGGGGGATGGGTTTTCTGTCGCTTCTTATCATTTTCTGGAGCTTCCAAACATTTTTCATGTTTGAGTCTAGTTCTTCCATCTTTTGTACGAAGTTGTCCCATTTTTCGCTGCGGTGTTGTCGAAGAGCCGTTTTGACCTCTCTGTTTAATTTGTTTGCCCAGTTTTTGTCTACTCGGTTTCTTGTTCTTCTAGCTATTTGCTTCGCTCTGTTTTTTCCCTTATCAAATCTTGTACTTCTTGTTGTATGTCTTTGAACCTTCTGCTGGGCTATCTCTTCATCCTTTTTCACCAGCCGTACCTCGTACTGGGTTTCTCTGGTTTTGGTGGTTTCGAACAGCTGTATCATCAGTTCTTTTTGGGCTTCCAGCTCTTTTAGGAGCTCTTCTTTGTCGTTGTTTTCTTCGTCACTCGCTTCATTTGCTGTCCTAGCCCTTTTGGTGGTACCTCTGCCTGCCTCGTCTGGGAATCTTCCCCATGGCCTCTACTTGTGGGTTTTCCTTGTCTTCCTTCTTTTTCTCTGATTTCTTTGTCTTATCTTTCTTATCCTTCTTCTTCCCTCGTCTAGGGAATTTAAATTCCCCGTTGTTTCCGTTTCTTTCCTTTTCTTCTGGACGCTGGTCATCTACGGTTGAGCAACCGTCGGATTCATCTTCTTTTAGCTCCTGAAACAGGTTAAGATTCACTTTTCGTGAATCTTCATAAGTTGCCGGAGTGGCCATAGTAAGGGGAGGTGATCGAGACCTAGCTCGATCAATCAACTGGGGGCGAACAATCCTAATTTTGACGAGCCTTTTTTGCAGCCGTCTGGCCCGATGCCAGCACGGTTTCAAGGTTGGCTTCCCTGGAGCTATCGCGGTTGTTCACTAACCCAGACAGAACTGGATTAGGGTTCCTTTTGTTGTTTCTCGTTCTACTGACCCAAGGGGCCGGGGCTGCCCGATTTAGGTTTCTAAAAAACTACACCTTGCCGTGTCTACCCTAACGAAGGCACAGTAGAAATCCCGAAACGGGCTCACGTCGAGCCCGTTTTGCTTTTCCTGCTAACCAATCTCTAGCTGTGGTGTCTCAGAGAATCCAATAAAAATCAAACTCCCTAAGTTCACCACATCCAGTAGATTGGTTTTTGCCTCCGCTTCTCGCCTCAGAGAGTAAGAAGCGCTTGACTGCTGCTGTGCTTACATTCACAGCTGAACTGAAAAGTTCAACAATCAAGCCACTCCCACTTCGTCGGCTGCTCTCGGCTGTTCTTCCGCTCCGCTGGCACGTCTTGTTCCTCCGGTGACTGGCACAGGACTACAAGACTGAACGTTCTTTCTCGGCTCTCTTCTTAAATACTATTTCGGTGGCCTCCATCGATAGTGGAGGGAGTCTAGTGAGGTACGTTGGAGTTGATGTGCGCTCGGTATCTTGCCGGTGGTCCGCGCTCGGTATCCTGCCGGTGATCCGCTGAGAGGCCTATCGTTACAACGTCATGAACGATTTTTTAACCTTCGTCGGGCGGCATAGGTACAATTGTAACTTTTAAGTTTTCAAATTGTGATAACTTTTTTTGTTAACGAGATAGAGACTTAAACGTTTGTGACATCTCTACATTTATCCAGTAGATTATGTGAGCCAAATATAACTAAGAAATATTTATGCAGTTCGCAGCGGGGGGCTTAAATTTTTCCTCTCCCCATAAACGACGTCATAGGTACATTATTTGTACCTTGCAATTTTTTTTAAATGTTATAAAAAATCAATACATGTGGTATTTAAGTGATAGTTTATTTGAATCAAAATACAAAAATGAATGGTAGTGTGGATTTTTGCAATACATAGATGTCGGAAAAAGGATTTTCGTCACACAAAGGTAGAAAACATACTTTCTCGTTTTAGGTTGTTTTTTCCTTTCGTTTTGACAAACAATGGATATTACGGTTACTGGAGTAGATCCACGAATGCTGTGAGATACTTGAGGAGGAGTATCTACAGCAAGACAAAGATCTTTAGAAAGATCCTTCAAAAATTTCTTGCGTTGGTCCTTTTTTTTTGTAATGGATTGTGCTCTCGATATAATGTAGGATGCTAAACCAGTGACGTCAATCATATTATAAAAAGGCCAAGAGCCAAAGCAATGTTAGACGTGTGATTTTTTACTCACTCAGCATTTTATCCATAGTATCAAGCCCCCTTTAATTTTACTCTAATACTCAATCATTTCCGGCTACCTATACTGTTATATGCATGGACGAGAGTAACACTACTGCTTTGTTTTTCTTTAGCAAATAAGATCATACAATAGCATCATGATTGTATGCAAGATTTGTGGAAAAAATATGTAGCACTTTTCTAACTTACTTTCATATTGGTGAGTAGAAATCTCTTAATTTTTTCTAAAAGAGCGTCATATGACATGAATTCTAGATTTTAGCGAGTTGAAAACTGGTAAAAAGTTATCTGTGGTAACATTTCGCCCAGAATCTTTATAAGACGTGACCAGCTTCGAAACTGTTCATTCGCCAACGTTAACTTGCCGGGAACCATAAATATGCTGTTTTTTAAATATAAAGGTGAATTTGTATGGGATAAGGTATTTAATGCATTACAAACCCAAAATACCATGTTAAGTGGGTTTGGAAGATATATATTGTGTAAATTTTGTGCGGCCCCTAAATAGAAACAATTATTGTTTATCTATGGTCATGCATTGGGACGGTTTGTAGAGTTGTTGCACAGTTTTATTCAGCATTGTCCAGATACTTCGTATGAGTGCAGCCTTACCGGCTCTTTTGCGTTATTGGCGGGTATTTTCGTTGTCAAATCTTATTAATTTTAGCATGGTCTTGAAACGATAACGAGACATTGCTGCACGTATTAGTGGCAGAGACCAACGGCGTAACCAGGATGATCCTAAGAGGGGGTTACAACTACTGAACAGTCTCTAGGGGTATGGTGTTAAGTGTATAGTGCTTAAAGTTCATCCCAATGGGGAGGGGCTATAAACTCCAAACCCCCCTGGTTAAGCCTGTGGCAGAGACTCCATATTCCACATCTCATACAAATTTTCTTTGTTAATTCTATATATACCTCTTTTGTCGGCATGTCGGCAAACTAAATGTGGAATCATTAAAACTCATGATAATTTTCAGGTATACACGAATTGGCAAGCACTAAAGAACTTAATGTGAATGAAATCTTCCAATTAAAATACAATACTCTTCAAAAAAAAAAAAAAAAAAATCAATGGGAAAATCCCAATAGTTGGCTGTATACCATAGTTTAAAAAACCAATACAGAAGTAAAAACTTCGAGATGTATTCTGGTATAAAATCGTTTATTTAAAAACTATAAAATGTCATCGATTGCAGAAAGTTTTCGTTCTAAACAGAACATCTTCAGTGCATCCTGCCGAGTATTTTGAAACTAGCACACCGTAAATAGTGTTAACATCATCATATATGGTTTACATAATGTAATATGTTAAAATGTTATGACTACAAGTCGATGTTAATGGATAAAGTGGAACACATGCTAAAAGGGTGCCATGGTTCCCTGCTCGAAGATACTAGGTACTTGCCCATTCAATGGGCACAGACCAACTGGAAGTTGGTCTGTGCCCATTGAATGGGCAAGTACCTAGTATCTTCGAGCAGGGAACCATGGCACCCTTTTAGCATGTGTTCCACTTTATCCATTAACATCGACTTGTAGTCATAACATTTTAACATATTACATTATGTAAACCATATATGATGATGTTAACACTATTTACGGTGTGCTAGTTTCAAAATACTCGGCAGGATGCACTGAAGATGTTCTGTTTAGAACGAAAACGTTCTGCAATCGATGACATTTTATAGTTTTTAAATAAACGATTTTATACCAGAATACATCTCGAAGTTTTTACTTCTGTATTGGTTTTTTTACAATACTCTTCCTAGAATTTGTTTACGACCACTATTTCTGGATTTATTTTTACAGTAATTTCAATAATTTACGATAGATAAGAACTTAAAAGCAGCTTCTAATCTGTTTGAAAATCCGTAAAAGAACAAATTACCGAATATTATTATTTATTTATTGCAATATTAAAAAATGTTTTAACCAGTTATGCTAGTATTAAATACTATTATCTTAAAACGAACAAATATTTCCCTTTAGATTAAGGATTTTTTAAGAAAATGTATAAGAGGTACAATATTGTACCTATGCCGTCTGTTACCGGTGTAAAATTATACCGCTCGACAAAGGTTAATTACTATCAATTTAATTAAAATTATTTCCGGTTAATTTTTGACTGGCAACCTATTATCCATGTATTCTTCTATTCTTAAATTTACATAAAAATGTGATTCTAATTAACTGCGTTATGAACGTTGTGATTTGTATTGGGATCTATTAATAATACTTTATACACGTAATACCTATAGGGTGCCCCGAAAATAGTGCATTTTTTCTAAATTCAGCCTTATTACCAAAAAACGAAAATACATTTTAATATGCAAATTAAAATCTGACAACTACGTGCAATACAAAAATATACCAAAATCAATGGGAAAGTCCCAGTAGCTGGCTGTATACCATAATTGAAAAACATACAGAACAAGTGAAAACTTCGTTTGTATAATGGTATAAAAAGTTTATTGAAAAACTATTAAAAAGTCATCCAAAAGGATTCGCAAAACGTTTTCCATCTAGATCAGATCATCTTCCTTGCCTAGAACGAAGTATTTCGACGTTATAATGAATGCAAAAGGTTAAAATTATGACTAGTTAAAGAAAAAATGTGGATAATACTTACGTTCTGCTTAGTACATGAAACTAGCAACCTTATAGAATAGGTAACATCGAGAAATATGATTTACATTTTTAAAAATTGATGTTAGTAGCGACTCTAAGTCGATGTTAAATGATAAATTTAAGAGTGCTCAAAGGGCAACATGATTCACTGCTCGATGATAACGTGTGGTACTTGCCAGTTCGATGAACACAGACCAACAAGAATATAGGAGATGACAATCTATTTATGAGACTGAAGTGACATGAAAAGCCAGGTAGTCAATTTTTGGTTATGAATTTAAATTTAGGGAGCCCAAGCGGGGATTTTTGCAGTTACTCGAGCGCGTCAGATTATCATATGGGGAGAAACATGGTACCCTGCAGATGTACCTCTGCCATATATTGGCTCTTAACACAGGGGAGTTCGTTTAGGGGGGCCCGAAAAAAAAAATCTATCCTTAAAAATACTCGAAATTGTCAGATTAAGATAAGGTAAGTTAAGTACATGCAAAACAGTGTATATTTAAAAAATCTGACGATTTGAGCGGGGCGTAAGGGAATTGGTGAGTCACAAATTTTCACAAGGAAAAGGCGAATATTTCGCGAAATAAAAGTCAGATCGAAAAACTAAAAACTACACGTTCAATATTTTTCAAAAATCTATCGATAGATACCAAACACGACCCCTCGCAGATAGGGGTGGGGGTAAATTTTAAATTTTAAATACAAATCCCGCGATATTTAGTAAAATAAACATTAGATCGAAAAACTGCAAAATACACTTATTTAATATTTTTGAAAAATATATCGAATGGTACCAAACGCGACCCCCCACGGAGGTGGGGTGGGGGGTTACTTTAAAATCTTAAATGGGAGCCCCCATTTTTATTACAAATTTGAATTCTCTGCATAAAAATAAGCAACTTTTATTCGAAACATTTTTTCGAATTATGGATAGATGGCGCTATATTCGGAAAAAACGATTAATGGAAATGGAAAACTAAATTAAAAAATGGCAAGCGCCCGCTAAAATGGAAAATTTTACTTAACTTTTTTTGGTTTTAGGACCTAATAATCACAACCCAATAGGTCCCCAAAGCGCTCGAGTGACTGCACATTTAGCATACTTTGCTCCCCTACCATTATCAGTTAAGCTGAATGGATGTTAATAACTGTATTAAAGTGGAACTGTATTAAATTCCACTTTACTACAGTTATTAACATCCATTCAGGTTAACTGATAATTTAACTTTAAATTCATATAGGAATTCAATAATATATAGGATCTTATAATTCGATTCCAGCAATAAAATTGCTGGTAAATAACTTTTCCCAAAAATGAGCTATTCTCCGATAATCAGCCCAGACTATAATATATGTATAATCAAATCCTGAATTCAAGTTCACTTTCATATAATAAATATTATCATGTCACGTACAATCTTCCATTTCAGTAAGTATAGCTTTTATATTATAAAATGAAGTGAATAAATAAAATAAATAAATATTTATTGAGAGAAAAGATACAATACATACAATGGTAATACATTAAAATCATTATAATTCCCTATAAATAAACACAAAAATACCACTTGAAGCAGAATACTTGTGCAGTGGTTAATTTGGTTCATTGTAATGTAACAAAATATCCTGAGTAGGTACACTCTATCTTTTCACAGGCAATACAATAATATAATATGTATTACTTAATAATAAGAGAACAAAAAAAAGCAAAAAGCATTACATTGTTTTTTTGAATAATTAAATAATTAAAGAAAATAATTATATTTCAAAATCTGGAAAAAAAATTAAAAATACAGTATCCCTACGATGTACTTATTTATCAAAAAATAACAGCAACAAATGAGAAAAAAAACACAAAATTAGGTACAACAACTATGGGTCCAATATTCAAACAATTGTTTTATTTTCTAACTTCAATTAAATCATGTATAACTGAAAGAGGCGTAATATAATATATTTCTTTAATTTATTTTTAAATTGTTATATATGCTTAACATTCTGAACATTTATGGGTAAAACGTTAAAGGACCTAGGTCCTAGGTAAGTGAAACAACGCTGTCCAATTGTTTTTTCACTTTTCGGGGGTATCGCTTTATTCCTGTTTCTGGTGGAGTATTCATGCAAGGGAAACTATAGTGTTTGTCTATTTTTATATTGATATACAGTAACCGCTTTAAAATAAAGCTGCCTAATATCAAAAATATTAGTTTCCTTGTATAATAATTCAGTGGAGTAAAGCTTGGGCTTGCGATAAATTGATTTTAAAATTTTTCTTTGGACGACATTTAGTTGTTCCAAATGATTGTCGTACGCCCCGCCCCACCCAAGAATCCCATAGCATAATCTAGATTCTACTAAGGCAAAGTACATAGTTTTTAAAAGGCGCTGTTCTAAAATATTGCTTAAGTATTTAAATCTATAGAGTAAACTTCGAAGGTTTTTTGTCACATTCGCAATATGTAGGTTCCATTTTAAATGACTATCAATTGTAATTCCCAAATACTTGCAAAGTTGTTTGTGTGCAAACCAATCAAAACAATTTTTTAAATCTTCTTCAGCCAATAATTTTAGATTCTCCCAATTATCTGCAGTATACAGTACAGCTGTGTCATCTGCATAACTAATAATTTTACCTTTTAATTTCATTGACAATAAATTATTAACATAAATTATAAACAACAATGGACCAAGAATCGTTCCTTGCGGAACACCGTACTTCACCACATTTCCCTCACTCACACTTTCATTTATTTTTACCCTTTGTACCCTCTTGTCTAGATAACTTTCAAAAAAATCTTAATACGTTGCCTCTGAAACCTACATCAGCCAAAGTTTCCAAGAGTTGCTTATGGCTTACTGTGTCGAAAGCTTTAGCCAAGTCTAAAAATACACATAATGTGGGCTTACCTCTATCAACTGAATCATAAATGCAACCCATTAGTGAAGCAATTGCATCATCTGTACCTCTGCCTTCAACAAAGCCAAATTGATTATTAGATATGATTTTAGGTAGGTCTAAAAATTTTAGCATCCGAGTTTTAATCGCTTTTTCCATAATTTTTGCAAGGCTAGAGATTAGTGAAATTGGGCGGTAATTTTGGCTTAAATCCTTATTTCCTGATTTATATACAGGTTTGATAATTGCGTCTTTAAATTCTGTTGGACATTTTCCATTTTCTATAATTTTATTTAATAAATATGTTAAAGGGGATACAATTTCTCCTGAAACTTCTTTTAATATTTCTGCCTTTATTAAATCAGGCCCGGGAGCTTTATTCAACTTACGGGATTGAATAATCGCTATAACCTCACCTTCAGTTATTGGGTCAAAAAAAGCACTTTGAGCGACTGAGATTCTATTCGGATTATTGGATGGCGGTTTTTTTTATATTGCTAGCCAGTTTTTCACCAATAGTTGAAAAATAATTATTGAAGGTATTAGCGATATCCAAATCAGAGTTCATAATCCGGTCACCCTCTACTAACTATTTAACGCCAACAGAATTTACCTCAGTTTGGGTCAGTTCACGAATAACCTTCCACGTATTTCTACTATCGGGTTTATTAGTAATTACGTTTTTAAAATATTCTGCCTTAGTATTTTTTATTAAATTTGTCAAAATTTTTTGTAATTTTTGTAATCTTCTTTAAGAATTTCATTATGTGGATTTTGGATCATTTTTTTATATAATTTATTTTTTGTATCTATTGATTTTGTTATGCCAGACGTTATCCATTTTTTCCGTTTAACTTCGTTCCGTTTTATTTTTTTTACATACGTAGATTCTTTTATTTTCTTTTGAAGAGTTGTTACAATTTTAGTTGCAATATCTTGTACGTTACTTAAAAGGAGAATTTCGCTCCAATCATACTTTCTTAGTATTTCCCTTAATTAATTAAAAAAAAGTAATTAGTTTTTCAATTTCAATACTCTATTTTGGCCTGTCGGGATTTTGGGTGTCGGGATTTTGGGCGCCACCGATTTTGGGTATTGGACAAATATTATATCGTTACTTTGTAAAGGCACAAAAAGGGTAAAGGGTGTAATATTTTATTAATTATACAGAACACTAAATGAAGAGGTCTATAAATTTCTTGCAAAATGTTATGCTGGTATTTCTTGAAGAAGTGCCATTGCAAACACGACGTGAAATGTGGTTTCTCCACTACAGAGCCCCAGCACGTTTTACCAGAGCTGTGAAAAATCTTCTGGATACCACTTATCCTCATCGTTGGATTGGGGGGAATGTACCCATTCTGTGGCCACCACGAAATCCGGAATTCAATGTACTGGATTTTTATTTTTGGGAATATCTAAAATCGTTAGTGTATGATAACCGACATAAAATCCAATCAGAAGCTGAATTACGGGAACGAGCAGAAACTATGTGACATAATATTTTAGTTAACTATGGCGTTACTAACAAAGGGATTTGTCGTATCGATGCACAGGGCCCCCGCTACCATATGTGCAAAGTGTACAATGCACACGGGCGCCATCCTTTAGGGGCGCCAAAACCCGGGGTCAAAAATTGCAAAAAAAAGAAAAGAAACAAAAAACAAAAATTCATTTTAAAGTAAAAGTTAGAAATTAAATAGGATTAAGTATAAACACGCGAAAGTTTATTAGTGTATCATCCAATTACTGCCTAGTCCCATTTGCGAGAACATGTCAGGAATCAGGCATTTTAATTTATTTTGTTATGCTTTTATTCTGTTTGTTTCATTTTGATATTTTAGTCTACTAATAATAGTCCTTTTACTCACGGTTTTTGTTGTAAATTTTAAAGAACCGCTTGAATTGACATACAATTTGTCATACACATAGCTAACAAGAAAATAAGTGATACCTACTGTGCCGATGTGTACTTTTACTCTGGGGGGGGGGGGGTAAAAGGGGTATTCTCAGGGGAATACGCCCGAAAATACCTGGGGGTATTCTCGGAGGTGAGAAAACATTGGTTCAAAATAAGTCCGGAATTGGATAAACTGATTAGTTCTAAGCAACTTTTGTTATATAGAGATTTTCACTAAGTCAATCCGTTTCGAGTTATTTGCGAGTGAATATGTTCATTTTTCAACAAAATAACACCGTTTTTAGACGGTTTTTCGCAATTAAAAACTAATTATTTTATCGAAATTATTTTATCAAAAAATACTCTTAGCAAAAATATAGCTGTATATATATATATATATATATATATATATATATATATATATATATATATATATATATTATATATATATATATATATATATATATATATATATATATATATATATATATATATATATATATATATATATATATATATATATATAAGTGAAAAAAATAATTTATATATGAAGTCTGCAAAACCCAGTAGAAACCAGAGTTGTAGCTAAGGAAAAGTAGGTTCTTATTCGTCAAATTCCAAATCAAATATTTTAACATGAAATAACCAAAAAATTAAGCACTTTTCGGGAAAAACTCATTACACCTTCTTTTAAATGTTTAAGAAAAGCTTTATTTATATGATCTGAAGTTTCATCGGTTTAAAGTGCTCATTTTTGAAAAAATTTGGTTTTAAAGTAATTTTTCTTCAATCTTGAAAAAAATTCTTTTTCCAAATAACTTCAAAATTAATTAGTGATACCAGTGGCGGCTCGTCAGAGGAGGCAAGGGAGGATTAGCCTCCCCATTAATTTTTTACACACGCTACACTGTTTTCTTTATCTTGAATCGCGAAAAACAACAAGCACTCTTACTATTATACAAAGTGTAAATTCCACATTAGCATGAGAACTCATGATTGCGTCTCATTTTTTTTATTATTATTGTAGAGAGGACCCTGGGTTATCCCGAGATGCATGAAGGGAGGCAAGAAGCCAACCAGCGTCGGTTGGTAATGCTCCGCGCAGCGCAGCAACGTTTAAGGAGACCCAGTCTCCTAACAGTGCCATCACACGCTGCCCGGAGATTTAGCAAGAGAGGCTGGCTGGCTTCTCGCCTCCGTTGCGTGCATCTCGGGACAACGAGTTTTAAGGTTCTGACTAAAAATAAGGAAAAATCTAAAAGTGCGAATTTTGTTATGAAATTTGGTATGTGGGGTTAGAATAATATTTGGAACAACTTGTTCAAATAAATTTTTCCAATATCTATTGTAACGCAAAGCAAAATATTGGTAATTTACCGTGTTTTTGGATTCGCAGTAGGCCGCGTTTAGACTTAAAAAATTCAGTTGAGTATTTTAAAAAAAAATGTGAACCTTCAACCTGTATAGATTGCAAAACTTCAAATCTGTATTTATTTTGATATGCATATCCACTTACACAGGGCCGTGCGGTGCTATGATGCGGTGAGGCAGTCGCATCAGGCGGCATCAGAAGGTGGCGGCATAATCAGTAAAATGAAAATACATAAAAATACTCATAGGAATAAGAAAGGGTGTGCAAAATAGAATATTTGAAAACTATCCGATGGTATGTGTCACTCGAGTTTAAGGCTAAGGCCAGACAAGCGATCATTTACGTCGCTGTAAGAGCAGTAAAATGGAGCGCGAAAAATGGGTCCTATCCTATGTTGCTATGTTGCTGCGCGATATTTTACAGGTCATTTGGCCATCCACTACTCTCACCGTGAGACCCATGTTCGCGCTTCATTTTACTGCTCTTACGGAGCCGTAAATTATCGCTTGTCTGACCTTAGGCTAAAGAGTGGCACATGCCACTCTGTAAACTTAGTTTTAAAAGTGAAATCGTCTTCTTCTACAGAAACAATAACCTTTGTTGAATTATACAAGAGCTGTATCTATACTTTTTTTTTCTGGTTCTACAAAGCGTTGAGAAGCTCTGAAAAAACATGTTTCACAACTAACTTTAAAACCGTTAAGCGATACTAGTAAATCAGCGGTGCTCAAATCGTCGATCGCCAAAGTTTTTAAAGTCGATCGCGATTCATGGAAAAAATACAAAAATTGGAAAAGACGGGGATGCGCTGACTCACCACACCCGAAACTTTACAACTTTTTATCAAATAGAAATGTGCAATTCTTCTTCTTCTTCAGGTGCCGTCCTCGTTCCGAAGTTTGGCTATCATCAAGGCTATGCGTATTTTTGATACCGTAGATCTAAATAATTGGCAGCTGCTGCACTTGTACCAATCTCTTAAATTCTTCAACTATGAATGTTTTCTTCTGCCAATGGATCTTTTACCTATTATTTTTCCCTGAATAATTAATTGTAGTAGCTGGTACTTTTGTCCCCTCATTATATGTCCCAAGTATTGCAGTTTGCGCTTTTTAATAGTAAGCGCAAGTTCTTTTTCTTTCTGCATCCTTCGCAACACTTCCATGTTTGTCACTCTCTCTGTCCACGATATTCTCAGTATCCTGCGGTACATCCACATCTCGAATGCTTCTATTTTCCTTGTATCGATCTTTTTCAGTGTCCAAGCTTCCATTCCATAGAAAAGAACTGACATCACGTAACATCTCATCAGGCGAACTTTAAGATTTAAACTTAGCTCTCTTCCGCATAAAACTGTTTTCATTTTGGTAAAAGTAGCTCTAGCTTTTTCTATTCTGATCTTGATTTCTTCAGAGTTGTCGTTGTTTTCATTAATCACAGTTCCCAGGTAATTATATTTTCTAACACGCTCAATTCTTTGATCATGTACGGTTATGTCAGAAAAGTGCAATTATGTGTTAAATGTGCAATTAAGTTTATTTATTTTCTAAATTGTTTTTTTTTTACTAGCAGTCGATCGCTGGAGCTAACAGTTTATGTGGTAGATCCCACGCAGTTTAAGTCTGAGCACCACTGTAGTAGATGGTCAAGTCGAATAGATGCATTGAAACCTTTAAGATTTCAATTTTGTGAAATATATTCGAAATACATAATAGAAGAAGTCAACAAAGATACAGAAACGAAAGTTAAATCACGAGGATTAGCAAAAAATATTAAAAATTATAAATTTATATGCGGTGTAGTTCTTTGGCATGATATTTTATTTCATATAAGTTCGGTCTGTCTCGAAGATGTTGTAACATGTAACTATAAATTTGTCAGATTGTGCAAAAAGGTTGTCAGAAACAATAAAAAAAAATTAAAAGTTACAGACAATCTGGCTATGGCCAAACGAAAATTACTTCTAATGAAATTGCAGAAAATCTTGATATAAGCTCCGAATTTCCAGCGAAAAATGAAATTCGAGCCGGAGAAAAAAGCGTCAATATGATGACGAAAAATTTATGGATGAACTCTTAAGAGAAGAAGATAAATTTAAAATAATTTTTTTCATCTATATTTTAGACATTGTCATTAATTCTTTGATTGTTCGATTTTCGCTTCTAGAAATTCATAAATAAATATATTTTTGATATTTTTAAATTTGGGGAAATAAATGATAAAACACTAAAAAAATATTGTATGAATCTTCATTCAATACTTTCAATAGAAAAAAATCGGATATACAGGCAAATGATCTTCTAGAAGAATTGTGTAATATTCATATCCCAAATAATAACATAGTCCATGAAACCTTTAGAAGTTTTGAACTATTTCTCTACACCCAAATGTAGTTTATCGCTAAGAATTTTATTAAAACTCCCTGTCTAGGTAGTGAGTGGGAAAAGAAGTTTTTCAAAATTAAAAATTATTAAAAACAGTTTACGAAGCTCCATAAGACAAACAAAACTTAAAAAATTAGCACATTTCAATAGAGTTCTCACTGGCTGCTACTTTAGACTACACCAATCTGATTGACGAATTTGCCAAAATTAAAGTCAGAAGGGTAAAATTGTAATTTTTGTAAATGTTATTTAACGTTAATACGTATTTCATTTAATTTAAATTATGTTTTGTTTTTAAAATAAAAGTGTGTTCATTTTGTGCAGTTGCATTTAATAAAAATAAAAGTTAAGTTATATTTAAGGGGCGGCATTTCGAAGACTTGCATCATATTGAAAAAATATACCGCACGGCTCTGCACTTACACCGATGGAATTGTTAAAAAATAAACGACACAAACTTTGGTATTACACTTTTATAATTACACTAACAATTTTTAAAATGATATATTATGAAATTATGAATTATGACGATATTATGAAATGTAAATAAAAAATGGTCAAAAAAATGGGGCCTTAAATTAGATTTTTTTGGTGCATTTTTTTGCTAGTGCAAATTTGTATAGATATTTTACAGTTAGGTATAGCCTCCCCTATTGTAAAAATCACGAGCCGCCACTGAGTTACCAACAATTTCAAGCAGTAAAAAATGTAGATTTTGCTTTTCTGAATATTTTGGATGTTTTGTTTTCCTGTAAGACAAAAATTGAAAGATATGGCTGTTCAAATTTTGCATACACTCATGATTAGTGACTCGTTCAGCCCTTTCGTCCTTTTAAAAACAGCCTTTTGAAAAATAAGCACTTTGAACCGATGAAACTTCAGATCATATAAACAATATATAAGTAAAGTAACTTGTGGTGAAGCGGTAACAATTAATTTCATTTGGGATGCTAATTAATGGGTGGTTTTCATGATTTTGTTACCAATAAAAGGGACCAATATTATTTTTAACTTACTTACTTTTGATGTTAAAAAATATAGCTTCTTTTAAATACTTTAAAAAAGTTTTAATGAGTTTTCCCTGGTAAGTGCTTGATTTTTTGGTTATTTTACGTTGAAATATTTGATTTGTAATTTGACAAATAAGAACTTCCTTTTCATCAGCTACAACTCTGCTTCTACTGGGTCTGCAGACTTCATATATAGGTACTTACACCATTTTTTTCACTTTTTCATAAGCTATATTATTTTTGATAAAATACTTACTTTTTGAGTTATTTGCGAAAATCCGTCTAAAAACTTGTTTTTTTTTTGTTGAAAATGAACATTTTTTTCTTCGCAAATAACTATTGAAAACGAAACTAACAAAAACTATTGAAAAGTATTGACAGAGAAAAATCTTTATAGAAAAAAAGTTATTTAAAATTAGTCATTTTATCCAGTTCCGGACTTTTTTGAACGTATGTTTTTTCACCACTGAGAAGGGATGAAACACATTCTAAAATTCAGTTTTCTTGTTTATTTCAAGCACCTACCTACCTTCAAAAAATAAATAAAAAACACGATCCAAAATGCCTTAAGGAGCGGCAAAATCCTTTTTTGCACACAGGCCCAGTACCCCTTACGGAGGCCCTGTCGATTCATGTATTCGCGCAGGTGTAGCTCACTTTGAACAGGTATTATAATAATTATTGTCAAGTTTTTAGTTCGCAAGTAAACACATTACTGATAGTCCGAGCATAGTGTAAAACCTAAATTAGAATTTTTAAATCAATGTTGTCTGTTGAATTTAATTTCCACTATAAACTATGTAATTAAGTTACAGCCCTTGCCATTTAACACCTTTAAAACGTAATAAATACATAATGCTAGTTCAGTTATAAGATCAAATTTACAATATAAATAATTGAAATTTTATCAATTCCAATTCCATTTTAAAATTATTCCATATTTCAGTACATTTCAGAAAAATATTACAAATAATTGTTCTTAGTTACAATAATTGCATTTTAGGAATTAAACCCTAGTTGAGGGGCATACCCACATAACAATTTCATGTTCTTAGTAGATTCATAGAACATACTTTTCAGAAAAAGTATATACTGAGAATATGCGTAATTACCATTGCGAATGTGCAGAGCACATACTGAGTATATACTACATTACAGTACTTAAACGTTCTATGTATATACTTAGAATGTACTACCGCACTTCTTTTCAGTATATACCAAGAATGTTCTTTTTAGAACATTCCAAGGACGTGCTATAAACCTTCTATGTGTATACTAAGAACATACTATCGCACATCTTTTTAGTTTATACCAAGAAGGTACTTTTTAGAATATTCCAAGGAAGTGCTATAAACCTTCTATTTATATACTTAGAACGTACCTACTACCGCACATCTTTGTATGGGAAGAATATATATTTTAAAGAATATTCTAAGAAAGTGCTATCAAGTGCTATATTGCTTAGAATTATGCTTTCAGCATCACCTAATCTCATCTTAGGTTCTACTGGTTCTACCAAATACTTATTATATTTACATATTTTAATTGCAAATGAGAATGTAGTTATAGTACCTACATTCTACAATATTACTTAAAAAGTAAGTACATATTTATAAATTTTAGTTATTTATATGTATAAATCATTATATATTTAGCTAAACTAAACTATGCATAAGTAACTAAAATTTATATAATACTTATATGTACTTACCTATTTAATGAGTTACCAAAATAGATTATATTTTATGTATTTTGAAGCACCGCAAACAAAATAAAGATATTACAATAAAGATATTGTATGTATGTTCTTTAGTCCTAGTACTATATCATTCGTCTTCATCCTCAACACTGCATAGATCCATAGATGATAGAAATAATGAAATAATGCCTGTTTTCTTTTTCATATTTTACGGTTTTTTCCTATCCCTGATCCACTCAGGTAAGAAATGGTCAGATGGGGGAATGTATTGTGGAATAACATCGGTGGTCAGTGTTGCCAAACGGAGAGAAATTTCCCTTTTTGCAGGAATTTTCAACATAAAAGGTGATAAAGGGAAAAAGTTAACTCAAAAGGTAACTTATCCATTCCAAATTGTAAAATATTAAGAAAAAATCAAAATATTTGAAAATAATTAAACATATCTTCTCAGATTTTGTAAACAGGAGGGAAGTTTTTTTTATAAAAGTGGGAATTTTTAAGGTAAGTTGACGGAAAAAGCTTACTCGACGGTTGGCAACGCCAAAGCCTTTGGTTGCTTTGGTTGTGCAGTTTGGCACGTTTTGGTTCTGCGAAATGGCCCATATTGAATTGAATGTACCTAAATTCAAATTCCAAGGATATAAAAATACTCAATGATTCATGATAAACTCGAAATGGTAAAGTCATTTCAATTATGAAAACGAATTTTTAAT